>NC_141496.1:46160640-46790952 GCF_009769465.1 Tauraco erythrolophus | reverse complement strand
CTTCCTTCATTAAGAATAAACCTTCAGTGACTGCTAGAGGACAAACTAAGAGGACACATGTAGACTGTGTGGTTAGCACATATTTCAGTGTTCACACTAGTTCCTTTTTAAAAACCTGTTTTTTACAGGCAATATAACCAAACCGAGTGCTTCTTGTATGGAAGATCTCCCTGTATTCAATGGCTTTTACCGTGGATCTGAATGACAATGCATAAACAGTCTGGTAAAAGGTTTGGGGAGTAAAAGAGGTGGGTGTTGGAGTGGCCCAGCAACAGAAGGATCATGGACCAACAGATAGCACACAGTCCTTTTGTGTGGGGGTGTTTATTTTATGGTTTCTCGTGCTGTTTAAGCCTTGTTTCAAATTGCAGTGAAGTTCAAATTTATACCTCTTAGATGGTGCTTATGAGATGTGGTATCTGTGTGTCATGTATTTAGTCCAATTTTGCTGAGACTAGCAAAGGAAAAACTCTTATGGGAAATGTCAGACTTCTTTCCATAATACTATACAGCAGCTACTGTTTTAGAGAACATAGTTGGTGTGTCCGAAGTAGAACATTTATCTCTGGGAAAAGAATATGCAAAATACCATGTTCAGCTTTTGTCTGCCACGGCTTGAGGTGTTTCTGGAAAAAGACTGGAAACAGACGAGTTTCAAGAAGCAGGGATGAGATATTTTGCTCTCCTGAGAAGGTATCCCTCTGTTAGCTTGCTTAGAAGATCTTAAGCAAACACAAAGGGATAACTTAATATAATACTTATCCTAACATTTATTTAAAGCTTGTTCTGTCCAGGTAAGTAAGTCTCCTTTGCACAAGGTTACCAGCTGTAGTGGATGTAAGGTGCATTCCTTTTTCAGTGCAGTTTTTGGTCATCTGACAGTCTTAAAGCTTCAGCATGTCCCTGTGAGGTAGGAAACTGACTGCAAATGGGGAAACGGGGAAAGGGAAAGAAATGAAGTTCCCAGAACTCTTTGGCTTGTCCTTGGATTATTTCTTCTTCTGGCAGAATTCTCAGGAGAAAAGAAAGGTTAATGGAGATGTCACAGAAGATCACTTCTGCTTGGAGTAAGAGCAAGGATGTCTCTGAATTTGGAGATGAGAAAAACCCCTAATGTTAATGCTAGAGTGAAGAACGGTTAGAGGACAGAATCCTGCTCCTCTGTAACATTTCTGTGTGGAAAAATTCTCTAGATTCAATTTGTATCTTCTGGAATTGGGTCACAGTGAGGTGGGAATAAGGCAGCTTGCATAATCCTGAGAACAAGACGCACACATCCTGAATGAATAGTAATTGGCTTCAGGAGGGAGACAACAAATTTACAACCAGCAGATACCAGCTTCGTGAGTTGGTTCTATTTGTCCCTTGAAAGACTAAAGTTTTGAATATATATGTGAACTCTTGTGTATTGGAAAAATGTGTGGTACAAATATCTGTGGACTGTAATGAACGTAAACTTAACAACATTAGTACTTTTTAGTGGAATAAAGTACACTGTATTGCTAATCAAAGAATCAGAGTCCTGACCCAAAACGTTTACTATGTAATAGGAATCAAGACCTAAGTGGAAGAATATGCATATGTCTGGATAGAGAAAGTAACATTTCCTTTAATCTGTCACACTGGTCGTACAACAGCATGGATAGGCAAGCTATACATGCATTCAAGAAAAGATGAAGTGAAAAGGGTATAAGGTAAAAAATATAAAGGGACTTCTTACATATCAATGGTGAACATTTAACATTCAGGTAGTGTTCTTGTTTTTGTTTTTGTGGGTTTTTTTTTGTTTTGTTTGTTTTCATTTTGGTTTGGTTTTGTTTTTTTCCCTCAGGAGAAGTCAGAGTATGAAGCATACTACAATGATTAGAGCAAAATTAATATAATAATAAATTATTTGTTGGTCTTATGGAATTTTGAAAACATTGAATGTAGCCCCAAAGTGAAGGCATGTAAAAGGCTGGAATCACTGGGTTTTTTTTGTTTTTTTTTTTTAATTATATTTCAATCAGATAAATAGAATGACTAGATTTGTGAGGCTGATGTTATTTCATAAAGGGCAGAGGTAATATTGAAGAAAGAAGTTTTTAAAAGCTATGCAGCTCAGCTATAATTTGTGTCCTTGAGTGCAATGAACCCATACACTGCAGTTTTTTATGTAATTATTTGTTTTACATTATTTTCACCTCTTTGCCGTAGCCTCCTTTTCCATCCCAGTGCAGCTACTCCTTCCTGAGTGGGAAACCATAATGGATCTCTATATCATATAGAGTTTGGAGGACTTATTCATTTTTCCTGCAAAAGTTAAATAAAGTGCAAAACTTTCAGCTCATCAATCCTTTAGCAAGCTGTCCAAGGTGACATTTCATTAGCACATTTTGTCAGTGGATAAATCGTACAGCATGCTCTGAAGAGAAGGTGGAAAACATCCAGTCCTTTTTCATTAGATCCATCCAAAGCTGAACCACTGGAGATTACATACAAAAAGCACATGAGACAGAGGAAGCGGTATTCTGTCTATAAACCTCATTAATCATTCATTCCCTTCTGAGTGCTTTGAGTCACTGCCCTGTCTCTGGTCAGGCCCAAAACTGGCGATTTAATTTTGAGTTGCATGACAGATACATTTCAAGGAAAATCACAGACATAACGACTCCTGCCAGGCTCGATAAAGTCCTCATTCGTCAATTAAGGGGCTTCCAATAAGGCAAGATGGATAGAGCAAAATGAGGCAGATCACATGATAATATGTGCAGGGTTGGGGCTGGCAGGCTTTTTCCTCTCTCATGCACACACAAGAACATATTCCCCAAAACACACTGACACACATGCACACACCCACTCTCACACACTCCTTTTGTTGATTCTAAGAACAGAAGTAATTCGGGAGATTTGATTCACTAGTCTGAACTAATTACCTAGGGGACTGGGACTGCTTTGCTGCTCCACCGACAGTGAGTGTCAAAGGGCTGACCAAAGGGAATAAATACCTGAGGAGTCACCCACTTACTGCAGTGTCAAAATGATTTTCTTTTAGAGAAGTTTTTCCTGGCTATACTGAAAACGAGTGTTCAAATAAAAGTGATTTATGTGAAGAAATTATAGTGTGGCAAAATGAAAAGAATTGGTGGAAAATGTGCTACATAAACAAGTGAAGCTCTGACAATAAAGAGGAGACTGAATGTGATAGATTAATGACCAATTTAAATTAGTGATAAGCCAATTAAAGGGGCATTGTCAGGTTAAAATAATGGGTCTGATACAGTGTTAAGTCAGTGGATGTATTAGATATTGAAAGGTCATTTCATGGTTCAAGGCTTGGCTGAATACAAAGTCATCCCCGCTGAGGGGTTCCTAATCAGATCTCTCTGACGAACTTTGTAGATAATCTAGCCTAGGATAAGAAGGTCATACCCTTACGCACCTTTATGTGTAAATGAGTCATTAAAGAAATTCTTGGAATACCTTTCACCCAAAATTCCTCTACTGGGTGGTGAGAGCACAAATATTGCTGGACGCTCTCCAACTGTATCAAAAAATGTCAGAGAACTACCCATTTTACTCAGCTCCTTTGATGATACTGGGAGGAACTGATTCATAAACATTGTTTTCCTGGTTTGTCTTCTCTTTTGAGTTTGCTCCCTTTTTGCCTTTCTAGCAGCTATTATAGCCTGTTTCTTTCTATCACTTCCCACCACTAAGAATGTCATTTCTTTTATTCCCTGAGGGGAAGGATAGGATATTCACAGAAGCCAGACATATTTTGCTTTCCAGTGGCTCACTGCTAGTAAAACATTATTGTGTAGGCTATTTAAAAGAGAAATGGTTGGGTCTCCACTGTCTCACAATGAAAAACATGAAATACTGCAATCCGTGCTAGATTCAGAACAGATTTCTTCTTGGACACCTAGTGCCCTGACTTTTTGTTGTAGTTCATTCCACTTCCAATGAAAGTTTTTCTGACATTTGGAGAAACCAACTTCATAATTCCTCATATTCTTGTCTTCCGCCTGCGTTTAGAGTGGCACTGGAGAAGACACAGACCGTAAACTGGAGTTGTCCTATAAATTATATGTTCAAATGAAGAGCGAGCACAGAAATGGTGGAAAATCATCTTTATTCCCTTTTCTTCCTCCTTTTAGCTCAAGAAACACGGCAATAGGTAGTTTCCTCATATCCTAAATACATGGTTTGTGCTCATGAATCTTTTACTTTGACGATGAATATTATGAAGTAATTTACTTTTCATTTGTAATCCGTTTAACCTTTTATTTCTGATGTAAGTATATTATTGTTTTGTTGTTTACAAGATTTGCTGGCTGCAAGGATTTATTTGAATCTCAAAATTCTATTTTAAATTAAACTTTGAAAGAAGGTTACCAAATTCCTCCTTCCTTTCCTCCCACTTCTTTCTCGAATGTTCTAAAACTTCTTACACAATGCAGTGCTTGAAAGCTGGAGTTTTTTAGTGGCTTTTTCATGTTCCAGATCTTTCTTACATGTGTGACTGAACAAAAGTAAATCCGGTGGTTAAAATTTCTTTGTTGAGTTCTCAGAAGTAACAAAATAGGATTGTGACATTGTTCAAGTTAGCAGAAGTTAGAAGACTTTGCTCAGCTGCTCAGAAGTAATTGACTGTTCTGATATTAATGTCTGTACTCTCGGTGGCAAGACCTTTTCATTTGCTAGAGCTACATTAGGCAATATTCTCCTTCTAATTAAATTTTGACAGAAATACTCGAGTCTTTCTTTGCAGAGAAATTTTCACTGTGGAGTAAACTTGGTCTTTATTTTATGTACTATCTTCCAAGTACCAGAAATACCCAATATTAACAAGTATTTTCTACTAGTCAGACTTTACTCTCTCCATTTTATTTGATGATGACACACTCGCATTTTTGACATCATAGCCAGTTGCTTTATAACTTGTGCTTTCATAAATATGCGATAAAACTAATTTCACAGAATTGATTGTGAAGGTATGAGCGCATCTTTTACTTTACTTCTTAATTAGCCAATTTGTTTTGAAAGTTTCACCTGAAAGAGAAAATAATGATCATGCTGCAAAGGACTTCCACTGATGGATGCATTTTCCCGAAACACTTCATAGACCTTTGGCAAGTAAAGACAGTAGACACTTGACGTTTCTCCAAGCAGGGTTAAATGGATTGCATTGAAAAATTCCATCTTCTCCCATAATTTTTATTTTTTTTTTTAATGGTTGTACATGTGCTGAATTTTTACTAAAATTTTTACTATTTTTTTTTTTTCACAGATGACGTTTTAATCCTCTTGTTGGAAGACTAAGGAGACCTTGGCATGACAACATGCTGCAGTTGTCTTTTTTGTAGGCATCCCACTGTGCTCTGATGAAATCCATTATATTTGAAAGACCCTCCCACTGAAGAAAAGGGAAAAAAAGGCAGCTGATGCAAATATGTCTTTTGCTGGTATGAGGAAGGTAGATGATGTTTAAGGAATGAAAGCTCGCTACCTAGCAGCATTCCTGTAGGTGGTTCTCAAGATGTTCATTTTAAAGGCCTAAGGTGGCATTTTGGATGGATTTGTAAAATAGGGCTGAAAAATGTAATGACGTCAAGTTCAAATTTTAGCCCAGGCAATCTATCGCTATGACTGTCTGGAGACCCTGCTGAGAAATGTGAATGGGGAAAATGTTCCATGGGACACCCCTGTCTCCCACAGAGCTTGAATGCATATAGGTATAGGGTCCCTTATTTTCTCCACATTTGCCATGAACTTGCGTGCAAGAAGGAATGAAAAGCCTCCTTGCAGCCTTAGAACAGTCTCTGGTAGCTTTTCCTCTGCCTTGCTTCTGCAGCCTGCCAGCGGGTCAGGAGTCCAGGCAGGGATGGGAGCGCAGAGGTCCTTCTGTGCTGCTCAGTGGGAAAAGGTGGTTATGGACGCTGACTCTGGGGAATGAAAAAATTTGGTGTATTTCACATCTGTGGGAGAAAAATGCCTCTTCAGATTTTTTAGAAGATTGAAAGCCTAAATTGGACAAAAGGTGATACTGTGGAAAAAAAAAAAAGAGGTTGTTGAAAGCTCAAGGTGACTCTTGCCCACAGGCCTAATTTAGGGGCGTTTGAGGGTACCATGGCAACCACTGAGACAATAAACCTTTTGTCTCCTTAAGAATTTATCACACAAATGTGAAATAGGTGATAGATACCTGTGTAAAATCCAAAGAGAAATATAGCACTGTTGTTTTAGTGGTTAGAATTTATCAGTTTAGTTAATATTCAATATGTTTTAATGAAAAGAAGTTGCATTAGATAAGGGCGTTGAGGAATTTGTTTGCTTTGGTTAAACCTGAATAGTTTTAATGAAATTATTGTATTTACTTGCAATTTCAAGGAAAGTAAAAATAAACGTTCTTAGAAGTTCGGTATATACACTCTTCAAAATAATTTTAACAGCATTTATCATTCTATAGCTGGAGCCACTAAATGTCACTACTACTCATCCAACAGAAAAACTAACATTCGTGTTTGCAGGTATTGTTCACAATGCCCTTATTTTTTCCCCTTCATAAAATTATATTTGAATTATACATGTTGTAGTAAAACCATGGTAACTACACAAATGCTAGTATAAAATCATGGCCCAAGATGTTTTATTTCAAGACGATCTTTGTTACTGTGGTTACGACAAGTTTATTGCAGTTATAAATACAAATATACTATACTGTAGTTTTATCTCAGTATCTCTATTATAACACAAATTTGCTTCATGGAACAGTAGCTCTTACAGTTTCTTTGTAATGAATACTATAGTTTCATTTTTTAACTATGATTTTATGCCCTTCATCCTGAGGCTGGAAGATTTTAAAGGCAGATAAGAAATAAGATAAAAAAATAAGGTGGTTTTTACTTTAAAGAGATCTGAGGATTCTTCGTGGAATCTCAGAATCACAGAATAATTTAGGTTGGAAAAGACCCGTAAGATCATTGAGTCCAACTGTAAACCTAACACTGTCAAATCCACCACCAAGCAATGTCCCTAAGCGCCACATCTCCATATCTTTTAAATACCTCCAGGAATGATGACTCAATCACTTCCCTGGCCAGCTTGCTCCAGTGTTTGACAGCCCTTTTGGTGAAGAATTATTTCCTCCTATCCAATCTAAACCTCCCCTGTCTCAACTTGAGGTTGTTTCCTCTTGTCCTATGGCTTGCTACTTTGGAGAAGAGACCAGACACCCGCCTCGCTACAACCTCCTTTCAGGCAGTTGTAGAGAGCAGCAAGGACTCTCCTGAGACCTTGTCATCCTGTATCTTTGTTCCCAGTAATCTGATGAAGTACATAGGGTGCTTCTGAGATTCTCTAAGAGGAAACTTTATGCAAGCACTATAATACACGCATACATAAAAGTATTTACATATTTGGCTACACACACACAAAGTTATATGCATGCATATTTATAATTTGGTTTTATACATGTGTATACATTCATGCACGCATGCTTAAGTATATATGGCACCAACTATATCACATACTTATATTCTGCTGGCATTTATTTATAACTGCAAATTGTCATTTATTTGACAATCAATGACTGAAAATCAGCCTTTTTTTTTTTTTTTTAAGTGATACTCTTCCATTAAAACAAAAAAAAAAAAAAAGAAGAAATGTCTCTTCCTGGATCTTCTTATGTTCCTCTATTTATACACCTTAGATAAAAAAATGCATGTTGGGCAAAAAGGAGCACTTACAAACTAAGAGAGTCTTTTTGTTCTATGTTGTGGTTTATTTAGAAACCAAACACTAACAGGGTGTCCTAGATTGATACATTACAGGGTGTCTATTCTAGACAGAATATCATGTGAAAGGATGGATTTAAAAGTCTAGGAGAGAAAGCATGAGCAGCATGGGACTTACATGCAGAGACACAGTGATACTTTACCATTTATTTATCTTGCTTCTGTAGAGTATAATGTTGATGTTTTGACTGCCCATGGTCAGTTTTCATACCAGATTTGAGAAAACATTCAAATCGTATCACCACGTATTACACTGAGATTTTTCAGAATAAGGCGCCTTCACAGGTACTTGATTAAAGACTTTTTTTATTCATAACAAGTTTTGATGTTTACTGGACCATTTGGATTTCTGAAAATTAATTACACAGGAGATCAGAATATGCTCACAGAAATGAATAATGCTTTTAATATTACACTACCAGGACTTTGACTTTTTAAGCATCTCAAAAGACTGAATATGGAGAATTCTGATTTCCTTCTCCTAGTGAGACCTGGGATGACATGGATGGAAATTTCTTTCAGTACTTTTGATTTTGATTATTACTGAAGCACATTGCTTCTGAACAGTGAAACAGATTAGAAGAAGTAACCCTTGTGGAATTTATTTGGTTCCTAACTGGTTTGATGACCCATAGTAGATACGTACCAATTAGGTGAGGATGAAATATCTTAAAAGCGTAACAACAGGTCTCACGGAGCGTGTAGAAAAGGTTAAATTAATTACTTTCTCAGTAATACCTCTATAGTCTTCCTTGTAAGCTATATAAGGTGAAACTTTTGATTTTGAAAGGTTAAATATGGGGCACACCTCAGGTAGCTTCGTGGCTCGAAATAAAGCAGATTTCTTACAACTGTAAACCTAGCTGTTTCTCTTTGTCTTGCAACGTTTTACACTACAGACCAATTAGCTGTGCTACATGCTACCAGTTGGTAAGTGAAAACTTCGCCTTCATTATGTTTTCATTACATTTCCAATAATCTGTTATGGAACAGAGATGTGGTTTATAGTATGATCGAAGGTGTTAATGTACCACCTGTTCTGTACCATACTACTTACTCGATTTAATGGAATAAAGGTCATAGTAGGAATTCCTTTAAATATACAAAGGAATGAATTAAAAAATACTGTGTTGCATGCTGCAGATTATACAGCACACTCACACCATATACTCCTTTTTCTCCTTTCTTTTGTACTTTTAACTTCTTTTCTCTTCTTCTTTCTTTCTCTCATCTATCTACAAGATAATGATAATGACGTATTTAAACATAGGTTTGGGGTACAAAGGTCTACTATCTCAGTATTTTTACTTTGCTAAAGGCTATTATACAATACTGCTTAGAAACAGAAAACAACCTTGGAAAGTCTTTGCATTCCTATCTGGTTTCTAACTTTTCATATACTTCTACTTTTAGAGCCTGGTAAGGTTAGGACACTTAAATCAGTGGTCCTGACTGATAATTTAGTGGCTGACATTTGGTGCTCAAAGACAAAAGACCAAAACCAAAAGCACAGAGTAATTGAGAAAATCTGTCCTACATGAAAAGAAATTATAAGTCTTTCTGTCCTTTCCAGGACAGTCAGATTTGGCATCTGTAATAATGTAAGGGTTACAAACAGATGAGTTATTAAAAATTAATCTCTATATTAAAATGCCTGTATGACTAATAGGAAGAAACCCTTGCATATAGTGCTATAAATCTTGCTGCTAGCACTAAACCCTTCTAATGATGGGTTAGACTAACGAATCATGTGAAAATCTATGTGCAACAGAGACTAATGTGATTTTTTTTTTTAATTCTATCTTTACCACGGAGCTAAATAAGGAATTTCTTAGGGAATCCAAATAATCAAGTAGGTGCAAATAATCTACTACTCTCTTAAGTATCTTGATTGTAAACAGCTGTAGGTGATCAGCTTCTGCTGATTCAGAAAAGAAATTAAAACTAAACCTAGCTGACTACAACTACTTACTATCAAGATACTTAAGAGTGAAGCAGGTGATTTGCACCTTCATTTGAATTCCCTAAGAGGTCTTTTTTTTTTTCTTTTTTCTTTTTTTACAGCAGGAGCTGGTTCAGTATATGACTATCATTCCGAAAGCTTTAAGTAAACTTTGAACGTGAGATTTTTATGTTCATCTTGACTGCAGGCAGGAATGTTTCTACTAGCATTTGAATGATAACAGTATTTTAGTTATTAAATTGTTTGTATTTTTAACGAATTGGGAATTTAGAACATGCCACTTTTTTTCAGATTTAGGTGACAGTCAGACGTCTATGCACCTTCGCAATGTGGTTCTGTGAGCTGAAGTATGTTTCTGAGATTCATGAAACAGATGATGGATAATTTCAACTTTTTTTTCAGTCTTCAACTGCCATTTCACTTGAAATTCTGTTGTTTATAGTTTTGTTTTTATAAGTGAAAGGTAGTGAAAATTAGGTGGGTTGCTGTTTCTCAAAGATCTTTGAAAACATTTATATCATGCATTTTCTCTGGTCTAAAAGTGTTATGAGCATTTGTTAGGAATGATCTCTGTAACTTATTAGGTAATTTAGCTCAAAGCTCAGTCATGTTTTTTTTTTTCTGGTAAAAAAAGTATTTTTGTTAACTGACTTTTCAAACTAATGATCTATTATGATACCAAAGAATGATAATATATTTCTGTATAAAAACACAACCCTGGAACTGTGTGAAAAGTGGCTGGATGATAATACAAAATACATGTGCTTAAAGGAGTTCACGGGAATCAGCAGTCTGTCTCACTGAAAATCAGTGAAATGACTTGCTAACTACAATAAAGCTTTGAAAATGCTGGTATTGCATGCAGAACGCTAAAACTCTATATTTGTGGGTGTGTCTGTGTGTTGTACAGCAGCTCTTTTATAAAACTCTTTTTGTCAAGAAACAGTTTCTGAAATGTTAGATTAATAAATTAGAGTTTTATCCATCTTGAAAGAAAAACAACAATACCCCATTAAATGGCTGAAATATTGGTGATGATAAAATTATAACAATATATGCCTTAGAGAGAGGAGAGTTTTTATATAAAAACTCAGTAATGATACACTGTAATATTGTGGGGAAAAGATGTAATATAATTGGGAGCTAAATGAGAAGCTAAGCATCACTGAATCCATCAATGACAGGGCTAGGGTCAATTCACCCAAAACACTAAAGTAATTGGAAATTCACCCTAAAGTAATTGGTTACTGACATGTTTAGAATCAATCAAAAGTCAGTAATGAGCCGGAAATATTATTCCCTTTTATCTATTTGAGTGAAACAGTTGTCAGTTTTAAAACTGAGCATATATGAAATACAAGCTTTAGTGTTTATGGGCTCCAAAAGGAGGTGAATGCTCTTTTGTCTGATAGGAACGAACTTTCTACTTCCTTCTGGATCACTGATTCAGACAGTAGGCACTGAGCTGTGTTCAGTACCCTGTACAGACAAAGATTATATCAATTTAAGGTTTTAACATGTTACATAAACCCGCTGTCAATCTCTAGGTCCTTTGGGATCCACATGGTTACCTGTCTGCTGCATTCCTTGACCCAGTAGGACTTGGCATAAAGACAAGGACTCAGTGGGAGAGTAAGCAATTAGTGATCCAATGGCACTACAGCAGTTTCTACCCCCCCACTCATTATTGGGCTGGGGTAGTGAAGAACCACCTGCTGTAGGAGATCAGGTTCAAGACCATCTAAGGTACCTGAAGGTGCACAAGTCCATGGGACCTCATGAGATGCCTCCACAAGTCCTGAGCGAAAAGCAGATGAAGTTGCTAAACCATTACCCATCATATTTGAGAAGTCATGGTAGTCCAGTGAAGTCCCCACCAACTGGAAAAGGGGCAACATAGCTTCCATTTTTAAAAAGGGAAAAAAGGTAGACCAGGAGAACTACAAGCCAGTCAATAGTTCTGTCACTTCTGTGCCTGGCAAGATCATGGAACAGATCCTCCTTGCAACTATGCTAAGGCACATGGAAAAAAGATGACTGATAACAGCCAACATGGCTTCACTAAGGGCATATTGTACCTGACAAAACTGGTGGCCTTCTAAGACAGTGTTACAGTGTTTCATAGATTTCTAGGTTGGAAAAGACCTTAGAGATCATCGAGTCCAACCGTCCCTAATTCCCATTAAACCATATCGCTAAGTAGATCATCCACCCTATTCTTAAACACATCCAGGGATGGGGACTCAACCACCTCCCTGGGCAGCCTATTCCAGTGGCTGACAACCCTTTCAGAGAAGAAATACTTCCTAACATCCAACCTGAATCTCCCCTGACTAAACTTATACCCATTTCCTCTTGTTCTATCACCCAATACTAATGTAAAGAGCCCTTCCCCTACCTCCCCACCATCCCTTCTCAAGTATTTGTAGGCTGTAATGAGGTCTCCCCTCAGCCTCCTCTTCTTCAGGCTAAACAGCCCCAACTCCCTCAGCTGCTCCTCATAAGTTTTATTTTCCAGCCCCTTGACCAGTTTAGTCACCCTTCTTTGGACCCACTCCAGGAGCTCAATATCTCTCTTAAAGCGAGGGGCCCAAAACTGGACACAATATTCCAGGTGCGGCCTCACCAGTGCCGAGTACAGGGGCAGGATCACTTCCCTGCTCCTGCTGGTCACACTATTCTTGATACACGCCAGTATCCCATTGGCCTTTTTGGCCACCTGGGCACACTGCTGGCTCATATCAAGCCGCTAGTCAACCAACACCCCCAGGTCCTTCTCCACCAGGCAGCTCTCCAGCCACTCTTCCCCGAGCCTATAGCGATGCTTGGGGTTTTTATACCCCAAGTGAAGGACTCTGCACTTGGCCTTATTAAAGCTCATGCCATTGGCCTCAGCCCAACGATCCAGTCTGTTCAAATCCCTCTGAAGGACCTCCCTACCCTCGAGCAGATCGACACAGCCTCCCAGCTTGGTGTCGTCCGCAAATTTACTGAGGGTACATTCAATCCCCTTATCCAGATCATTGATAAAGATGTTAAACAGAACTGGACCCAGCACTGAGCCCTGGGGAACCCCACTGGTGACCGGCCTCCAGCCGGATTTAGCCCCATTTACCACAACTCTTTGGGCCCAGCCATCCTGCAAGTTTTTAACCCAAAGGAGGGTGTGCCTATCCAGGCCAGCAGTTATCAGTCTCGCAACCAGAACACTATGAGAAACTGTTGGGATAAGAGTTGTGGATAAGAGTTGTGGATAAGAATTGTGTTGTGGATAAGAGCAACTGACGTCATGTACCTGGGCTTGTGGAGAGCATTTGACACTGTCTTGCACGACATCTTTGTCTCTAAATTGGAGAAACATAGGTTGGATGGACAGACCACTTGGTGGATAAAGAAGTGATGGGATGGTTATACTCAAAGAGTTGTGATCAACGGCTCGTTGTCCAAGTGGAGGCCAGTGACAAGTGGTGTTCCTCAGAGGTCTCTATTGGGTCTGGTGCTGATCAATGTCTTTGGCAGTGACATAGACAGTGGGATTAAGTGCATACTCAGCAAGTTTGCTGAGAACACCAAGCTGTGGGGTGTGGTCAACACACTAGAGGGAAGAAAGACCACCCACAGGGACCTTGACAGGCTAGACAGGTAGACCTGTGCGAAACTCATGAAGTTCAACAAGGCCAAATGCAAGGTCCTGTACATGAATCACGGCAATCCCAAACACAAATACATGCTGGACAGAGAATGGATTGAAAGCAGCCCTGAGGAGAAGGATTTGGGACTGTGGGTTGAGAAGAACCTCAACATGAGCCAGCACAGTGCTTTTGCAGGCCAGAAGGCCAGCGGTGTCCTGGACTGCAGCCAAAGAAGCGTGGCCAGCAGGTCGAGGGAGGGGATTCTGCCCCTCCACTCAGCTCTTGTGAAACCCTACCTGGAATACTGCATTCAGCTTTGGAGTCCTCAGCACAAGAAAGACATAGACCTGTTAGAAGAGGTCCAGACGAGTGACATGAAGATGATCCGAG
This sequence comes from Tauraco erythrolophus, assembly GCF_009769465.1. Lineage (NCBI taxonomy): Eukaryota > Metazoa > Chordata > Aves > Musophagiformes > Musophagidae > Tauraco > Tauraco erythrolophus. The sequence goes on along the minus strand of NC_141496.1, from coordinate 46,777,189 downwards.
GGCTGGAGCACCTCTGCTATGAAGACAGGCTGAGAGAGTTGGGGCTGTTCAGCCTGGAGAAGAGAAGGCTCCAGGGTGATCTTACTGCAGTCTTCCAGTACTTCAAAGGGGCCTACAGGAAAGCTGGAGAGGGACTTTTTACAAGAGTGTATAGTGATAGGACAAGGGACAATGACTTTGAAAGAAGGGAGATTTCGATTAGATCTATGGACAAAATTCTTCCCTCTGAGGGTGGTGAAGCACTGCAAGAGGTTGCCCAGCGAAGTTGTAGGTGCCCCATCCCTGGAAGTGTTCAAGGCCAAGTTGGATGAGGCTTTGAGCAACTTGATCTAGTGGAAGGTGTCTCTGCCTGTGGAAGGTGGTTAGTACTAGAAGATCTGTAATGTGTCTTCCAACCCAAACCATTCTATGATTCAATGATTATATGATTCTATTGGTATGATAATGAATAAGAGATCTCTGTGCAAATATGAGTGCACAGGGACCAGAGCATCCATGATGTCATCATCTCCGTCAGGGGTTTTGCTCTCTGTGCTCATGTCAACTCACAATAAGGAAGCTCATATCTTCCCTCCAAGCTCTTCTAGAAAAAGCTGAAAGAAGCCTCAGGAAGGCTTAGGGAGGGTTCCCAACCTTGTACTGGGTGATGTTCTTGTGCTTGACCCCCTCCTGGGCTGTGCTGCAGCCATGCTGCAGCCAGGCACCCCTTTGATGCAGATTTGGTCTCCTAGCTTGCCCATAGACTGCCTCATCTGCAGACTTTCCTTAGAGGTCACTGGGTTCCCGGTAGACCATCAGTAGGCCTGTGCTGCACTCTGTGCTGGGAAGAGTGGGACTTGTCAGTAAGGCCAAGCATCTTCCTGCCTTGTATTGTACTCTTCCTTTGTGGGGCAGCCCGCCTTTGCTGATCCCTTTTAAAACCCTCAGAGAAGCATTTAATAATGCTTCTTGCATTTGGGAGCTGAACAGGTTTACAGATCAGCATGCAGAAGAGAGCATGCCTGGAGATGGAAACATCTGCATGGGTTTGGAAAGTCAGGTCTTAGGTGTAAGCCAAATTAATTCCATATTATAACTCTGATTCTGCGAACTGAGGGCAAACTAGTAAAAAGCAGAATGAGAACCCAAAAAGCTTACAAATGTGTTCCCAAAAAACATTTATGTCCTCAGAGGTGGCAGAGGCTGAGCCCAACCCCAATAGGTGTCAGTGAACACAGAAACAGTACCTTGAGAAGTCACATATCAGTCAAAGGGATAGACAGATGGGGCCAAATAACTAGCAGAATGAGTTCAAATACATTACCTCAGTAAAATCAAAAGGATTTGTGATGTCGTGGAAAGCAAAACAGGAAAGAGGTTTTCTTCAGTTCACTCCTTAAAACCGTTAGCCTCAAAATCAGGAAAACACGTGTACTGTGGAGATGGCATTTTGGGTCTGTTTATACATCCTTCCAAGAGAGAAGGAAAGAGGAAAATTAAGGGAGCTGCCGTTAAGACACTAGGCTACCTGCAAGTGGTTGCTGTATTTATCACTGAAGCTAAAGCCCATTCTTTCTTTTCAGCCAAGTAGGATTCCATGATGGACAACATCATGGCTCTACTGTTCAAAGATTTATGAAAAATATGTAGGGTAAAGCATCTAAGTTTTGTTCCATATCACTTGAAAATACATAGGACAGTGTAACAAATGACTTTCTGGAATACATGACTGTGCGGATATATCTGAATAAACAGTCAATTGATAGAGTATAATATTAGCCTATATGCCAAGATTTTTGTCAATAATCTAAAAAATTTATCTTATCTGCTTTACTCAGCCCTGATAATGAAAGGGAGGCCAGAGCTCTGTTAAGGTTATGAAAAGATCGCCATGGGAAGATGGCATTAAACGTGCAACAGAACTAGTCATTGAGCAAGGCCAATGGTTCCCAATCATTTTAAAAGCCCTGATATATGGCAGCAGCATCTAAGGCAGAGTGGGCAGGGTAGAGCTGCAGTATTCGAATTTCCTAGTTTGTGTGTGTGTAGAAATGGCATTCTTCTTAATTTCTGTTAAATGTGATAAAAAAGCAGAATTCTTGGACTACCCTTCAAAGCTGTGGAGAGAGTTAATGAGGCCACCTGTAATAAAAACCGCTTTCTCAGTCAGGTGTACATCAAAATACATCATTGTTGGAGAACGGCTCCAAACCTCCCCAGATCTGTTTGTTCAAAATCAGAAAGGAAGATTTCTAGAAGACCGTAACCTGCAGGGAGATTCACCCTCAGGAAAATGTGCAGTCATATGATGTCAGAATTGCAGACTCAGACCAGTGTAGAGGTCTCCAGTCTGACCCCCAGCCTAGAACAGGCTCAGCCATGGCATCAGATCAGGCTTTATCCTGTGGGAGCTGGAAACAGCTGCAGCCTTGTCCCTCTTACAGGCTGCTTCTCCCTGACACCTGATCCCTCCCTTAGCAGGGTACTTCTACCTTAACGTCTGACACCTTTATGGCAGGTTGAGAAGAGTCAAGAGGGACAACTGGCTTTCAGAGAACCAGACTATCTTCTGGAACAGCAGAAACACATCTGCTAGATGTATATGAGGTAAAAACTGACATCGTTTTCCTCTCAGACATCATAATGATGGATTAACCCGTTAGATTCTAATGTATTTGTTTATCTGTTATCTTTAAAGAAATCAGCGTTGTTTACTAGTTAGGTTACAGTTTATTTAACTCTCATGTCTGCCTGTCACTCACTGTCCAAAATTACACTTTCTTCAGGCTATACTGTTCTCCGATTTCTTGAAAAACCCTGTCGTGTGACAGGAAAACCCTCTCTTCTTGAACTTTCCTTCCCTTTTGGTTTGATAATTTGAACTCATCTCATAAGGTTCCTTATGATACCTGTCAACTAAATTTCTATTGCTACTCAAAGCACTCAGGACTGACACTCTGTACATTCATTTTCATGCAGAAAAGTGTATTTTTTTCTGAAATTCTGAATTTTTTTTTTTTCACTTTTGCATCCAACGGTGTATGCTAATCAGCCCTGATTTGACTCCATGATGACAAGGATCCTTTATCTGGACAAAAGAATCTGTGCAAAAAGTAATAATTTAATGCTTGAGACTCTTTGTGTCTTTTTAGAGCCTGATCCTATGATCAGCTTGTTTCAGATCAAAGATTAGCCACAAGAATTAGTTCTTATTAGAAGATCAACATCTTTCTTGGTCTTTCTTATGTTAAGCTTGATTCTGTCACAGCTTAAGCAATTTTGGTGTGAATGAGTTTGTTAGAGCCTATAAGCTGAAACTTTCATCTTTGTGTGGCTTAAGTTTTTTGTTTATAGTGTCTCTGATTGCTGTTTTTCATTATCTTCTGTTGCTAAATTTAGCTGAATCGTTTGAAGATATTACTTCACATCTTTATTTTTTGTAATTTCTTTTTTTGTTGTTTTGGTAGGTGCAGTAATGAAATCATTGCTTTTAAAGGATTTTAAACTCGTAGCAGTGAAGGATGAAGAGCTCCTTAGAAATGAATTGTTTTCTGGAACACCACAGAGAGGGAAGGTAGCACTGCTCAGCAGCGAACAGTTCTTCCTGCAGAAGTCCACAGAGAGAGTCACTGGAGAATTAAGCTGTGTGTAAAAGTTTTTATCTTCCAGAAGAGTTAGTCTCACATGGATGTCAGTTTTCTTCTCATTGCAAAGCATGTGCTGGAGTGGCAACACATGCCCTTATTCTGTTCAGGCCTCCTCGGTCTGCATTAACTGGTTTCTGCTTTACTGTGCCATGTTAAGCAGATTTTGCTTTGTATGCAAAGGACAGATAAATTTCTGCAGTAGCTGATGTGATCTCTGTTTATAAATTTTGGTATTGCGATCATCCAGCACAGAAGATGGTGTTGGCTCTATGAAAATCTCCTTAGGAATGAAAGAAGCAGCTCAATCTACTCTCTAATTCTGCAAAAATTTCAACTCCTTGTTTAGAAGTCAAATGATGATTAGGTACCCTTCCTCCACATCGCGAAAATTCAGATGCATGCACGAGGAGCTTCCAGGAGATGCCAAAAGCCATTCCAACAAAACTAGTATAAGAAGTATAACAAAATATAACACACAAACAGCATTTGTTTTAAATTAAACACACAGAGACAGTTAACCCTTTGTGTGCATTTTGCATGTTTTTTTTTTTTTCATTTACAAAGTCATTTGTTCGTGATTTAGACAAACACTTAAAAAAGAGATGCAATCAGAAGAGCAACCAACCACTGGTTTTTTAATAAAGGAAGGCAGTGAGGCAGCAACACCTCCTGCCCTGACTTCAAGTTAGTGACAGAAATTAGCAGTGCCATCTGCAGCATCGAGTATGTGTTAAATGACACCATGTGCTTTGTAGCAAGTGTTATGGCATTCAACAGCAGTTTTTGTTAAGCTAGCCTTACTTGTAATCATCTTTTAGGAAATTAAAAGTCTGAAGGACATAAAGAATTTAAAGCCTTGAGAATGGCCATATCCTCTAGGCTGGACAAGCCTGGACTGTCATCTGGCTCATTAAAAATTCTCCACTTCACCTCATTGCCTTCCTTACTATATCTTAAATTATTATTCTTTTTTCCCGACATAAATTCAGGAGATGCAAAATGAGGTTTTGTTGTATGCTCCCGTGGCATTGCTTGGCAATTTGCATGCTATGCTTTAGGCAGATTTTGTGTGAAGTGAGCCTGCCTGCACTGTCTTGGCTGACTGACCCTGAGCTAGCCTCCTCTCTCAACTTTTTAAACTTTTGTCTAAAAATTTGGTTCTTTAGACTATCTATGATGAGTGTTGCACAACCTTAACGGAGAAATTTTACTATGACACTTTGTCATACTTGTTTCACTGGCATAATAAGCATTAACCCATCATTTCACACGTCATTGTATGTCTGGATGAATGAAATATAAAAGAATGTTTCACGTTTTAATTGGATGATTGTTGATGTATCTCTTCCCTTCGTTGAAAATCAGATTGCAGATGCTATCTGACTGTACTTCCTGGGTATCACAGTTTGATCTTTGGTTTTAACTTCTGAGAATTATTTTGATGTGTTCCTTTTTAAGAGATAAGGCACATGTTGGAGCAGGTTATTGTTTTTATTTTACATAATGAGTTGATGATCATTTTCCTTTTTCTCTTCGGTGTCTTTGGCCTTAGAAGAAATCTTAGCATTAGTGGGCTTAATGACGTAAAGTCGAGAGAATACAGCTGAGGAAGAAAATGTTTTTGTTGAAATTGCTTCAGTTATTGTTTTTATGGTTATATTTCTGTTGTTGACTTAAATGTAACAGCTGACGGAAAAGTGCCTTAAAAGATGAAAGTGCCTTAAAATATTTTCTCTTTGTGACCTTTTTACATCAAACGGAGAAAACTCAGTCCTCACCTCTGAACACTAAGGAGTTCTCAACAGAAATTCACAATATCATAATTTCATGTTGTTCAGTTAAATAGTATAGTGAGCTTTGGAAAAAAGTTCAAAACCAAGTTACTTTTTTTTAGCATGAAACTTGAAGGATGTGTTTGTATATGTAAAGCAAGTAGAAATGGTAATATATTACTTCATTTTTCCTATTTTACAGGTTGTTTTTATCAACGTCACAACACCAGACTCCTAGGATTTTGGGTAAGGATTTTGAACTTCTATAGAATATGTTTTAAAATTAAATTGTAGCTGACTAATGATTTCATAGATAACCAGTATATTTCTTTCATTGTTTCTTTGTGCTTGACCATTTTGATTTCCTAGAAATTATTCTAATGAGGCTAGAGTTGACAAACATTTTAAGCAAAATGTTAAAATAAGCTGATCTATTGATGACATTTATAAGTTTCCAATCATTATCTTTATTCTCTATTTCACTCTAATTCTTTAATTGTGACAGTTTTTGTCACAATTGTCTGTCAGTCTGCAGAAAGGAAAATACTTCAACAAAACAAAACCCTTATTTATTGCTTATTTTTACAGTTTTCTTAATGTTTTTTCCTAATTATTCCCCTGGGAAACAGAAGGGACATGTTTATTATGGTATTTCTGAAAAAAAATCACATTGCACTTCTATCCCGTATTCCAGTTTACTTTCAATACTTTCAAAAAAATTTTAAAGCCATACATACTTCAAAGTCAGATCACTATAGTTGTCCAAGGAACTTATTTTTTTTTGTCCCTGTGTTTCACCTCACCATTTTATTGAAGAACACAGAAACAAGACATGCCAAGTCCTGAAAGTCTCACAAGTGTATATCTATAATAATTACTGATGTTACACCCTGTGACCTGATAACTATTATAAGGCTTCACGTATTCTGTGTCTGAAAATCTGGATTATCAACAGGTCACCCACTCTTTTCACCGTGATTTGGAGAATGTTGTTTAAATTAGCTAAACCCAGGACTTTTCTGAAGCACTACAAAAAACGTATGTCAAAAACATCATAGAAACATGTGGCTAGCTGTAACGATGAAAGATTACACAGGTGAACAAGCACTCCAATCCACATTGATACTTTCCACCTACTTACGTCACTAAAGAAAATAGCCCTTGCAGAATCACTGACCCTTGTTTGTGGGCTCAGCTTCCATATTCAACCCACAATACTACACACTGTTGTATGACAACCACCTTAGGGAGAATTGACTTTCTATAGAAAGAACACATGAGTGCCAGGGGTACAATCATTTCTCAAGGAATTAAGCTGATAAACAGCCAAGCTGTGAGACACTTCGTCAATGAAACAATATCAAATGTAGGAGTTGGGTTATATGTGAGATGAAAGGCACTGAAGATGTAACATAGGAGGTAGAATATGAAAGCAATTCCAAATAAAATAAAGATCAAGAAAAAAAAGGTGTGTGCTCACAACTGACAGGTAAATTAGATCTAGAGACCTACATGCCTGATTCTTTGTTTCTGTTAAATAGTTTGAACCCATGTGTCTTCTACCTTTCCTTTTTTTCCTTGTCTGTCTTTCAGAAGGACCCACAATTAAGGAAAAGAGATCTTATCTGTGAAAGTAGAGCATGTGAACACATTCTGTCTCAGTGAGAATGAAATTATTTTGTAAAACAGAGAAAAATATCAGGAATGTTTTTTCTTTATCTTTTAATTTTTAGTGAACATCTAATAATAAATCACTTGTCTTTTTATATTCTATTGCTTAGAACGAACCTTGAATTAGAGATCTGATTCTGCTGCCCTGACACATTTAAAATTGTATCACATTTCTTGACCGCAGCAAATAAATTCAGTGGGCTGAGCAAGGTATCTGAGGTATTATTGAGGTATTGAAGTCTGACCCCCAGCAATCGAACAAATAATACAGGCTGCAAAATGTCCTATCTTGAACTTACGCACAAGTGGAAAAAAGAAATGTGATGAATATTCTCCTGAAGGTTCTCAGCAGGGTTTAGGTCCAAACATAAGTGAAGAGTAAGTGTTGTGGGCCTGCTCAATTCAAATTTGTGAACTGTAGGAATGAGAAGAGTTGGTTGGGTGTACAAGCCAGGATTTGGTAGGAAAGTAGGAAGAAGGTCATGAACTGTTGGTGACAGACTGTCAAAAATTGTTATTTGTACCTTTCTGCTTTATATGAGTCACAGTCTCTGTCTACCTTTTGGAAGCACACAGAAGATTCTCCAGAAACCAGCAGCTTTCTGCCCAGCTCACTGCTATTTCAGCACTCCTTGCTAAACGTCACTTTCTCTGCAAAAATCCTGGTAAAGAAAGGAAAGGGAAGGAAAAACTGAATGAAAATGTGAGGGGAAACTGCTTCTTACAGCAGCGAACGGTGGTAATGTGGCCTCCTACCAACGTTGCCAGTTTTCAGATACTTGCCTCAATTTTCTAGATGGGCGGAGAGGGTTTTTCTTCCCTTGGGTGAAAACTGGACTATTGTACTGCAGCTGTCAACATTGACTGCATTAGATACTTTAGATTGCATTGATAATGTGCTTGAACAGGACAAATTTTCATGCTGCTTTTAAAACCAAAAGTTTGTATGCCAGCAGTCAAGCTTTGATGTGTTACAGCATATCTATACAGCAAAATATGATATTTACGGTATAGTCATGAGAAATGTCATAGAGAAAGGTGGTGATGTAGTCATTTATCCTACAACAGGCATGACTAGATAGCTGTTTACCATTCCAGTTAATGTTCCTGGTTTTTGTTACTCCTGCTGCTGCAGTTGTCTTGCATCGGCCGGCAAAAAGGACAGAGACATAATCTCCCAGATTTGTCATGATCTTGGCTGTTGTACAGGGATTCAATTTAAAAAGTTTGAGCTTATGGGTGTTATTAAACTGTGGGTTGGATTAAATTAGTGTCTTGTTGACTGTGAGAGACAATGGCAAGTTACCCAAACTAGATTTATTAAATATGCTTCTGTGTTTGTTTTGGAGAAAAGTGTTCATATTTTTAAATTAAATCCACGACTACAGAAAGCCACATAATAATATTAGATACTGATGAAGTTTTTACTTCCTCTTCCTGATATTTCTTGTGCCGGCTTCTCCTGCTGTGTTGTACTGTATCTTGACAGACATTTAATTTTAGAATAATATTTCTGGTTTAAGTTAATGTTTATCAACATTGAATTTTAATATAAAGATACAGTTTTGCTTGAAGAAAATGTAAAATACAGCCATTTTGTCATAAAAGGGAAAGGAAAGGAAAAATCACAGTAAAATACTAATTGTCTCCACAGAAGACAATTTTTTTTGCTTTTTGAAAGCACACATGTATTTTTTTTCTGTGTAACACAAAGATAGTCTTTTTTTAATGAAGAAGTGTCGTGGGTTAGGCAGCTCCGGCAACTAAACCCTGCACAGTCCCTCTCTTACCCTCCCCCCACCCCCAGGGATGAGGGAGAGAATTCAAAGAGGAAAAAAAGAAAAGAGACTCGTGGGTTGAGATAAGAACAATTTACTACTACCACTGCCAATATATATATATATATAGATATGTACAATGATAAACATATACAAACGAGTGATGTACGGTGTAATTGCTCACCACCCCTTGACTGAGGCCCGTCTCGTTCCAAAGCTGCAATCCCAAAATGGATAAAACTCGATACCGCAATCCCGGATGAACGGGAGGCCCCAAGACAGAGAGAGAGAGAGAGAGAGAGAAAGAACACCTCAAGAGTCGGAAAGTGAGAGTCCCAGAAGAGCAAAAGCCCTTCTTTCCGGCTGACTCTCACTTTTATACTGGGCATGATACTGCATGATATGGAATACTAATTGGCCAGTTTGGCCCTCAATCTTAAGTCCAAGTACAAATCGTAAGGAGAGTCGTGGACCCCTTGTCCCGGCCATGCTCCCCCCTTATCCTGTTGTGCTCCTGCACACTGGCAAGAACACGGCAGCTGAAAAGTCCTTGAGACCTCAGTGCCAACTACAAACATCAGCTTGCTATCAACATTCTTCTCAGAGCGAGCCTCTGAGTAAAACCAAAACACGGAGCTCTTCTAGCTGCTAAAAAGAAGAGCTAACTCTGTCCCAGCTAAAACCAGGACAAGAAGTAAAAATCATTACTATTTCCCTACTTAAATAAGTTATGACATTCGTAGTAATCAGATTTCTTTTGATAATCAATTCCAAGGGGTAATTGATTGTTTAGATCTACTTTTAAGGGCTGCTCATGTAATCTTGAAAACCACCAGAAATGAAGATCTCATCACCTCTTCTAGGCATCCTATTCCAGTGCTAGAAATTGTTTCAGCTAATGTCCAACCTGACCTGCTCAACCCACAATTTGTGGTGGGTGTCACTTGTTAGGTGATCTACCAATAGCAAGTAGAATCTGTCTCACATTTGTAGCTACCTTTCAAGTAGCCACAGGATGGTACCGTATTGTCCCTTCGCCTATTTTTCACCAGTTAACACTGGTGTTTCCTCAAGAAAGAGCTACACTGAGACACCAACCTGGCATGTGATTGACCTAAGATCGGAGGAGTGGAGAGGTTTTTACCCTGTATGTGACTCTTGAGCTACATCATGGTATTTTCCACTACTGTTGAGGCACTGGGCCCAGTGATGCAAATTAGTCTGATCTGGATAAAGAAAGAAAATCCGATAAACGAGTTCACGCATCAAACTGCTATGTTGTGAAAATTTGATCCCTAGGTCTAAACAATGGCACTGAGCAAAAAACTGATCACTGCAGGAGCAGATGGTAGTGTTTGCAGCTTTGGGATAGACTTTAGGCACATATTCACCATCTGCCTGCACAGCGTTTTCTCAAATTTTGTTAAATACTAAGTTTATTACCACTAAAGCTTACGAGCATTATGAGACAAGTTACTGAGTCTCACATTCAATCAAGCATTTTTTTAGCAGTGTATTGTTAGTCAGATAAATAGCTTGGGAGGGCTATGATGAGCATCTCCTCCCCACCCCCAATATCTACTCCCTTAAACAAATTCTCCCTCTTGTTAACTCATCCTTTTGCTTTTTCTATATAATCTTATTACAAAATATGCAAAATATGTCCTTCATAGCCCTCAGAGGTTTCTTAATGATAATTTTTTTATTTTACTTTTTGCAAAACTTGTGCAAGTTAATTGTGATTTTAGTGCTCTCTGGTATTTTGACACCTGTTGTTTCATTTCCTCTCTCATTTTAATAGATGTTTTTCTCAGAAATGTAACAATTGTTTCTGTTATAGATGAGTCAGTTGCCATATAGTGTCTTTTCCAAGCTTCTTCCGCTAAGAATCACTTTATTTGTAATCAGAGGAATGACTTGCAGCTACGTTTTTAATAAAACAACTGTGTTTTTTTCCTGTAATGGGTTAATACAAATTTCTAAGCGTATCTCAGGAAGGATTGGTCTATAGAAGGGTAGCACTGAAAAACAGTGTTGCCGTCTTACATATCCACAACCCACTTGATTTTGTGTACCTCTGAGTCCTATGCTAGATTCTATTTTGGTTTTGATATCTGTGCTTATTATTATTACAAACATCATCACTTCACTCATCATCTGACCTCTGATTACTTTATAAGGATTTTACATTTTCCATGAAAAAATGGATTAATTTGGCCTTGTTTTCAAGAGGGGGAGCTAAACATTTTCCGTCCTTGCTTAAATAAATGCATTAATTAACCTATATTCAAGTAATGTAATTTTACATCAGGCTAACAGGTGAATCCTGAATTTCCCCAAAGGTGATGTGCCAGTAGTTTAATTTCAGAAAGCCACTGTAATTGTCATTTCTTTCTGTCCTTTTTAATAATATGTTTGATTATTTAATCAAGAAGAGGATATTATGTCATATAGCTTAATGACCAAAGAAGAGAGAGATCAGGTTTCCATCTGTGTCTCCAGGACATCCAGCTGATACTAGAGTAGTCTGGTCAGTTCGAGTTCGGCTTCGTTAACCAACTCTCATTCATGTGCATGGTGTTTCTGGTTAAGTTACACTCAGTGACAGGGCAGTTTTATGGTAAAAGAAATCATCGCTGCAACTAGTTTGAGCCATTTGTCCTTCTAGGCCTGAGCCTGGATTCGTTTACTACAGGTGGTGTGATCAGATTTCTGCAAAACTTGATATTTCTTTCTCTACAGGTGTCATTAAACATCACATATTTATTGAAGGGATGTCGTAGCAGCATATAGACACACAATTTTTTTACTTGCTTTGCTATCATTTCTTGGGATCATACAATCTACAAGTGATACTCTTGTAAGTAATTTTTTTCTCCACCAAGCTACTTACAATGTGGTATCAGAAATGCTGTCCTCTTCTCAACTCGTCCTGTGTTGTTGGGTTTTCTCTCCCTAACTACAGCCTAGATGTAAAGAAATTAGGGTGAACAAAAAGAAAGAACTAAACAGGCTCCCTGGTGCTTCAAGAGTCCCTGTCATTGGGACCAAGACTGCAAGATGGTCTGTTTCTTTGAATGAAGATGAAATTTTCTTACGGCCTATTGGACCTAAACTGAACTTAATGGCAGATGATGATGAGAGAATACAAACTCAGTAAGTAACACAATCTAAACCAAAGAGTGAATGAGTCCTGTAGTTACACATACACAGAAAAAGGTAAGAGTCACTTTTTAGATATTGATGTGTCCTGTTTTTGTTAATATTGATTTATCATTTTTATTAGCATATCCCATACAAATTTATTATTTCGTTCTTCTAAATTATGTCTGTGTCCATCTGACACTCCATTTTGCTTAGTAATACACCAGTATAGAATATAGCACAGTATCTATGCCAAAAATTCAGAACGTATAAAAGAGAAAGGTACTACACAGAGAATGGGCATAGTATGTAGCTTGAATACTTTAGTATCCAGAAGGAAAAAAGCCATTTTCCATAAAAATTTGGGATTACTGCTTCATATCTCAAATCTAAATATGTTGGGCAAATTAAAAGTGAAAAGAGAAAATCAACTTTGTTTTAAGAAAGAACCATCCAGAATTCTGACATTGCCACCACTCCCTCAAATCTTTAAGATGATGTGAGTCTCCAGCAAAGACAGCAACAGAGAAACTGAGTGGCAGAGCTCTGAGTATGCAAAGGAGACAGGTGCAGGCATAAGAGGAATTCTGTCCATGAGCCAAAAAGTCCATGACTTTACCATGAATGGCAGAGGTGAGTACACAGAGGGCCTTGGTTTTCTGTTATACATGTTGTATTCTATCATATGCCACCATAAGGAAGATGCATATGAATAAAGACTGTAGCTTTTGGGAAAAAGATACCCCAGCCATTAGCATGAAAGCCTTAGAGAAGGTAATCTGGAACATCAGTGGTTGGTGATGCATTCCAGGCTTTCAGGCTTCAGTGGCTTTTCCTCCCTGAGGCAAATTTATACAACTGTTATATATGTGTTATTCATATGCCTTTTTTTTGCACAGGAATCACTGATTTATTGTAAGCTTTTGTACAGAAAGAGAGACAATTTAATCTTTTCTATATCTGGTTTAACTACAGGTGGCTGATTTAGTTGTGTACATCTTTTAAAAATAGCAGAGCTCTGGAATTTTGGAGTAAACATTCTTATGACTTTTATACTGTAAAACTGCCATGGATGGGAATTGCAAGGGAAATCAGTGTAAACTACTCCCCAGCACAACACTTTCTGTGCTAGTTGTCTGTTGAAAAGAGTTCATTTCAGGCTTCCTTCCTCTGAGAAACCCACATGTTTAATTGAAAAGAGTAATTCTGTAACTTGGAAAGACACGTACTCCATGAATCCTGCTTTGCAAAGGCCTATACCTATCATGCTGCTATTATTTCTCCATTCATTGAAGTAAGTAGATGTTATTCTTGTGACTTAATTCTACATAAAAAAAATTTCTATAGATAATATTCTGAATATCCCTAAAATATTCCATATTTAGACCATTAGTTTCTGTAAATGAGCAGTAATCTCAAAATGTTTGCCCTGAGCTTTATTCAAATCAATGAACTAGAATTAAAAGGCTCATTTACCAATTGTTAATCCCAAAATCTATGTAGGTACCATGAAAGAGGAATTATCTCATGCTCAGTCACTTTTCTGTTGTATATCGATAGGAAAAGATTTCATTATTTCTCAGGATACTATCTATACAGTAAGTAAAGACTGGGAATATTAAGATCTTTAGGTATGATCAGATTTTTATTATTACAGGTAAATTGTGGTTTCCATGTGTTAAACTTCCATGCATCTACAGATTCAATTTCTGCTGTGATAAATTTATCTACGGTCTATGCTACAAAAAAATGTTGGCTTTCTCCAATTATTTAAGTCAGCTTGCATGAAGATGAACTTTCCTTCTGCAGATAGACGCACACAAGTGCATATAACCATTGCAAGAGCTTCTGTCCGCTGTCCATTGCAAACAAGAACTTTCTACAAGACAGTGAAATAACCAAGGGTTTTGTACTTCAGTGATTTTGTTTTCTGCATTGCTCCCTTTGCCCAGCTTTGAAATGGCAAAAGACTTCCTATCCATCTATGCATAATGTTTTGAAAGACGACTGTGAAGCCTTCAGTGGCCACGTGCAAGGCAGTAAATAAATAGCTAATATACACAAGTTTGTAATAAAGTTGCTATGATACATCTTAATGGTTCTGGTTTGTTCTAGTGTGACGTCTTAACAGCTGTATAAAGCTCTGGTTAGCTGAGAGAAACATTGTTAATATGACTTTAATACTTCTAGGAATGTTTCTTTTGAAGGCATTGAGTACCTTGGCCTTCTCTGAGCCATTCTGAGTCTTTTCTGAGTCATCAGTTTCCCTGACCCATTCAGCAGTGGGCCAAAAATGTCTCTAGTTTTCCTTTAGTCATTTATGTACTTGTAGAAACTCTTCTTGTTGCCCTTCACAGCCTTTGCCAGATTCAACTCCAGGTTGGTCTTCTCAGCCTCATCCCTGCAAGATCAGACAGCAACTCTAGGCTTCAGCTGGGTTACCTGCCCCAACTTCTATCTCTTGTACTCTGTCTATTTATGATGAAATTAGGTTAGTAGCTCTTTCTCATCCATGCTGGCCTCCTGCTGCATTTGCTTGATTTCCTACCTGTCAGGATGGACCCTTCTTAAGCTCAGAGGAGCTGATCCTTGATTGTCAGCTGATGCTGCTCTACCTCTCTTCTCTCCAGGGTGTCTCACAGGATTCATTGAAGCAGATGTCTGAAGAGGTTGAAATCTGCTCTCCTGAAATTTAGGGCTCTGTTCCTCCTTTGGCCCTTTCCTTGACCTCAGTAAAGCCTTCGATACAGTCTCTCATAGTGTTCTGGTTGCGAAACTGGTAACTGCTGGCCTGGATAGGCACACCCTCCTTTGGGTTAAAAACTGGCTGGATGGCTGGGCCCAAAGAGTTGTGGTAAATGGGGCTAAATCCGGCTGGAGGCCGGTCACCAGTGGGGTTCCTCAGGGCTCAGTGCTGGGTCCAGTTCTGTTTAACATCTTTATCAATGACCTGGATGAGGGGATTGAATGTACCCTCAGTAAATTTGCGGACGACACCAAGCTGGGAGGCTGTGTCAATCTGCTCGAGGGTAGAGAGGTCCTTCAGAGGGATTTGAACAGGCTGGATCGTTGGGCTGAGGCCAATGGCATGAGCTTTAATAAGGCCAAGTGCAGAGTCCTTCACTTGGGGTGCAAAAACCCCAAGCATCGCTACAGACTTGGGGAAGAGTGGCTGGAGAGCTGCCTGGCGGAGAAGGACCTGGGGGTGTTGGTTGACTACTGGCTTGATATGAGCCAGCAGTGTGCCCAGGTGGCCAAAAAAGCCAATGGGATACCGGTGTGTATCAAGAATAGTGTGACCAGCAGGAATAGGGAAGTGATCCTGCCCCTGTACTCGGCACTGGTGAGGCTGCACCTGGAATATTGTGTCCAGTTTTGAGCCCCTCGCTTTAAGAGAGATATCGAGCTCCTGGAGTGGGTCCAAAGAAGGGTGACTAAACTGGTCAAGGGGCTGGAAAATAAAACTTATGGGGAGTGGCTGAGAGAGTTGGGGCTGTGTAGCCTGGAAAAGAGGAGGCTGAGGGGAGACCTGATTACAGCCTACAAATACTTGAGAAGGGGTGGTGGGGAGGTGGGGGAAGGGCTCTTTACATTAGTGATGGGTGATAGGACAAGAGGAAGTGGATATAAGCTTAGTCAGGGGAGATTCAGGTTGGATGTTAGAAAGAATTTCTTCTCTGAAAGGGTTGTCAGCCACTGGAATAGGCTGCCCAGGGAGGTGGTTGAGTCCCCATCCCTGGACATGTTTAAGAAAAGGGTAGATGAACTACTTAAGGATATGGTTTAATGGGAGATTAGGGACGGTTGGACTGGATGATCTCTAAGGTCTTTTCCAACATAGAAAATCTATGAAATCTATGAAATCTATTATCTCCCTTTAGGATGCTGAACTCCACTATCTCATTGCCACTGCAGCCAAGGCTGCCTCTGACTTTCACTTCCCCACCAATTCTTCCTTCTTCATTAAGGATCAGTCTAGCAGAGCACCTTTCTTTTGTTGGCTTCTCAGTTACCTGCTCCACAAAGTTGCCATTGATGCACTAAAGAAATGTCTTGGATTGCTTGAGCCCTGCTCTACCGTACTTCCAGCAGATATCAGGGTGATTAATGTCCCCTGAGGGACAGAGCTTGTGAACATGAGGTTTCTTCCAGTTGTTTGAAGAAAACATCATCTACTTTTTCCTGATTAGGTGGCCTAAGTAGATATCTACTACATGTTGGTCTGTCTGCTAATCTTGATCCATAAACTTTTGACTGAATCCTGACACATCCCAAAGCAGAGCTCCATGCATTCCTGGTGGTCTGTTACAGAAAGTCACTCCACCTCCTGGCCTTGCCAGTCTCTCCTGCCTAAAAACCCTGCATCCCTCCATCAAAGCACTCCAGGCACTACCTGTCTTTGCAAAAGGGTAATGTCAAGAAAGTTTGATTTGAACTTTGCTTGATAATACCACGTATACCTTACAGGATGGTATGTTTGGATGTTTCTATTTGAATTGTGACCTTAAACTAAGATTCAGAACTTGATTTGAGAAAAAGCATCTTTAAGGCTAAAGCCAAGGTTGATGTTCACGGTATTGAAATTTCTGAAATACTTTGATTCGAAATGCTAAAGTAATATAATGTCATTTGTTCTTTTATTTTAACTCAAATCTTGTGAATATAAATTTTTGAGGGAGTTTTTTATATATATTAAGAAAATAATGAAAAAAAGGTTTTCTTTGGAGCTTTGGATCACATCTGCCATGTTCTTTAAAGGCTCATCATCCTATACAAAAATTTCAGCAAGATAAGGTACAAAGTTTAATCTCTCCTAATATATGTGTAAGATATGGAATATGAACAATTGTTTAGATTTTGTGTGAATCATTGCACAGAAGCTGCGGGTAAATATGTTTACTGTCTGCAACTTTCTGAAAGCTGTTCTGTGAGTAAATTTCATAGGCTCAGCCAGTAAATATGTAAGTTAGAATGATTTTGAAAAATTGCTTCTCCAGAACAATAGGCAATTTCACCACCTCATTTAGAGAATAGTCAGCAGCTTCTGTCCATTATGTAAAACAATCAGAAACTTGGCTTCTGTACCAAATAGGCTATAAAATAACTTATTTAGCAAATGAAATTGGAAGATTTCATTTGCTCACTTTACAAAATCACCTACCATGTGTTGTTTAAAGATGTGTTTAAAATATTCTGGTAGAGATAATACAAATCTCAGAAAAATTCCTAAAGGAAACATGGAGCCATATCTGCTATATATATCATCATAAAATATTCATTTTTTGTAAAGTAATGTTTATGATTTATTTCTTTCTTCTCCTCCATATAATAACCATTGGGATGCACTGACTACGAGCTTCCCCAGCGATTTTAATTTCTATGGTCTATATGTGCACATTATTTCAGACATTATATAGGTATTTGCATATCAGTATTACTATTTTTCTCTTGCTGAATGCAGAGATGTAGAAATATGGCATACATTTCCCCTTTTGCATCCTTTAATCAAATTCTTATCTCTGTATGTATTGTTATTCAGCAGCAAAGTAGAGTGACATTTTAAACAGTCCTAAGTGATGATAAGGGCAAGGCAGATGTGGCTATATCAGTGACAAAGCAGAGGCTGGGTGACAGGGTAGGACCAAAAACACAGACATCTGCAGGTGAAAATTACAAGGTGTTCCCATTTGCTTGCACAGACCATGTAAATCTGTGCTGGCAGGGCTGGTCTTATGGCTACAAAAGCTCAACAACAGTCTGCCCCTATCCACGTTCCCATGCTTATGGCATCCAATTATTATTACCCAGCTGGCTTGAATTGAATATAATTAACTAATTAACTAAGGCTTAAACCCTGCCTACAAAAGGTGGCCATTTCCTCCTGGCTGTAGAAAATGCAATGGCATCCTTGGAGCTGCAGCTCAGGCTGGTGAGCAACAACTGGTGACCCCAACGTGATACGTCTGAGAGACCCTGAGGACCCTGGCTCCCTTGCCAGAGCTTGAGCCAGAGCCAAGAGAGTAAGAGCCCGAGCGAGAGTCCTTTGGTAAAGAAGGTAAAGCTGCAAGCCCCGATGTGGTATTTGTGGGAGGGAAGTGTGTTGGAGTTGGAATGAATGGACTGGTTCTCTGACCACTGCAAAGCCTTCTTGCCTTTGAAAACAAAAAGCTGTAAAACAAAAAGGGGGAATTATGGCATCCAATTATTATTACCCAGCTGGCTAGAATTGAATATAATTAACTAATTAACTAAGGTATAGACCCTGCCTACAAAAGGTGGGCCATTTCCTCCTGGCTGTGGAAGATGCAACGGCATCCTTGGAGCTGCAGCCCAGGCTGGTGAGCAACACATGCTAGTGCCAAAATTATGACTGAGGACTCATTTTCAAAGACCTGTCATTCGCTGAAACAAGTATCAGCAATCTGGGTCTTCTTGGAGCAGTTCTGCATGTAGGATACACAAAGTCTTTTGTCAGAAGCACTTTCTATGATGTGACCCTCTTGTCTGTTAGAACTCAACTGATTGAGATGATCCTCTTATCTGTGAGAAGTTTCCACTGATGAATCTTTACCTTTTTACAGCCAAGATGTATACATGCTGCAGCTCAACGAAAGGTGACTCTAGCCTGTTTTCCAAAGAAAGTTCAACTTTTTGCCATTGTGTTGAGCAAATAAACCTTAAGAAGATCAAGTTTTGGACTATGTGAATCTGATTGAAGTTTAGAGACACAAAACTTGCTTCAATGAAACAAAGGCTATAAGGAGACCCAATGGCCCACCAGGTAGCTCACCAACAGAGTGAGCGGAGACATCCCCAGCCATGGGGAGCATAGACAGAACGTGACTGCTCAACAAAAATTGTGGTGGAGGGATATAAATAGGTAGGCAGGTCTACAAACTGCAAGAGGAAGAGGTGGTCTATGGGGACTTTGAGTAGAATGAGTATGAGGCTTTTCTGGAGCAGGCCACAAAGAGGTGCGCTCAAATCCTCTGAAATACAAGATCTGTTGGTCCTCCTATCCATGGAACAAACTTTGTCTTTGGTATTTTTTTTTAAAGCTTTTGCACCTGGGATTTTATTTGGAAGATGTTGTGCATGATTAACTGAGTTCTTATTTCTGGAAAGAGGCTAACATTGTTCTCATGGTAACAAATGGTTCCATTATTGCAAAAGGAGAAAAAACTTTTCTTGTTTTATATGAAAATATACCAAAATAAATTTTTATCACATATTATCTTCACTAGATTGTGTTTTAATAAGTGTTTTGCCAAATACAAAAGAAAGTTCTTTGTAGTAATCAATGTAAAGTGACATAATTCGGAGCTTAAAGGTTAGGCTTATGAGTCTGTTGTGCTTGTGCTTAGAGCATTCTGTTTTTAAAATTAATTGCTATTCTGTTGCAGTAGTGCAAGAGGGCCAAGCTTTGAAAGTTAAAATTTCCATACTTCTCAAAGAGGATAATTTCAGACACACCGTTCATGGAGAACATTAAACTAAGCTAAAATCTTCTTGTACATGGTTCTTCCTACCCTGAATTTCCACTGAGTACAGGGGAGCTACTTTTGATATATGATAATTATGGGCACATTTGTAGTTTTGCCATATGACTATTAAAGGGAGAGACACTCTACTGAAGTGCTTTAGGTGACATCTAACTTATAGATGGTGGTTTGTGATTTTATTGTCAGCTTTCTTTGCCAATAAACAGCATTTCCTTTCTGAGCTAAAGCAGCAGCATTGTCCAGGCACCTCACTGACTTCTCACTGTACAGCTCTGCGGAATGAAGATTAATGATATAACAGAAAGTGTTTTCCTGAATAGGGTTACTTGGAGCTTTCTGTACATGCAGTTGATTATGATCTGTCCCTGCACCACAGCAGAGTCTGTATGCAGCTGCTTTTACTTCAGTTATTAAACATACCTCATTCCTGTTCCCTTGACCTCTGGTGGGAGTTCTTATGGCAGTATTTATTGTAGAAAGAACAATTTTCCTCATCAACATCTAAGATTTCTCTCTGAATCCTTCTGGGACTTCTTCCTGCTTACCTGTAGGAATTGTTAGCAATGCTGCATATTTAGTTTCCTACAAGTCTCTATTCTTTCAATTTTCCTCTCCAAGCTCCATTTAGTCTGTCTTACACCAGCTGCAAAGCTCTTATTAGCTTTCATCATTTCAGATTTATTTTCGAGTTTCTCAGCTTGACTTTCTGTATCTTTTATGTGATTATCTAGCCTTGCACTTTTATTAAGGTAATTGTGTCTTGTGGATCAAATGCTAAGTGAGGCTACGAATTCTGTTTCCATTTCTGTCAGAAAGTTTCGCTGCAATCTTTTGTGTCCCAGTACCCTAGCATTAAGGTGAGGAAACTGTGTTCTTATTTCTAGGCATTATGTGGGGTGTACTTCACTAATGGCTATGATGAGATTATTGAATGACAGTGAAGTGTCATTATCAGTCTTTTTTTTTCTTGACTCTCAAAACACTTTAGGCTTTTGATGACAATTTAATCAAAAGAGGTTACCATTAAGATTGCTTGACTCATTATAAGATGCTTTTTCATTGTTTTCTCTTTGCAATACTTCGTTTTGATTGATATACTCAGTTTAGTACCCTAGGTTAAATGATCAAAACTCTGTCCCAAAACCCAAAATCTACAGAAAAAGCTTCAACAGTTCTTAGTACAGAGCTAGGAAGGCTACCATAATTTGTCCAGTATTACTACTACTAGTAGTACTACTCTTCCTACTACTATTAATACTACTATTATACAATACAAGAGCTTCTTCTGCGGGGATACAAATTTCGGTTTTTATTTGCCAGGTTTCAAGTTCTTGATTTCACAGCCTTAACATGTTCTGTTAACATAGTTCTTTTTATGTGCAAATAAAAATCAAGGCCTGAAATTAGCAAAATGCTGTGTCTGCTCTACCAAGTGCATTAGGAAGAAAAAAACGAGAAATTCCTTGTCAGTAAATTGCTTGCAAGCTACAGAGTGGAGAACAACAGAACAAATAAGACAGGGCACATTGTAGGCAATAACACTGTGCATACACATTATTTTAACAGATATTTCCTATTAATAAGGCTACTTAGCAGCTCATTTAATGTATGCCTTCTTTCTTCCAACAAGCAGAAAGTTTTTGATTCAGTGCTGCTTTAATATTTGATAACCACATTAGTTACAGGAAAATCTTATTAGAAAGAAATTCTTGTATATGACCAGAAGGATTCTAAAGTAGTATCTGTCAGCACTTAATAATAGCAGAGCAGAACAATTTCCTTACAACATATAATACTACTCCACTTAAGTATGAAAGTGTTTATAAGAAAGGATTATTATTTAGGGACATTGAGTTACAAAGAGATAAAATGATTTGCTGAGATTTTTCTACCCTTTAGACTAATATGAGAGACAGATTTCTTAAACCTTTATCTTTTGTGCTATTTTGTTGACCCTTATAGTGGATCCATTTAGTCTTGTGCTTTTGTTAACAGCTGAGGAAGATGAAAGGAATGTAAGCCATGAAGCACATTTATTACTTTTACTCAAACGTGGTAAAAATAAAACAGAATTGTTATAGATTGTTTTCTAAAGAAGCCGGTGACAGCATTGACTGTCAGCTTCAGTTCTGGCTTCCAAAGTAAAATGAATAAAATTCAGCCGCTGGGTGAAACAGAAGATGATAACAAATGATAGGGGATGCTCTGCAGAAAATGGTTTAAAATAGCTGCTTGCAACAGTGGTGATTAATTGTGATTAAGCATTCAAATTTAAATCTGTGTCTACAGAAAGTGAAAAGCTAAAATTAACAAGAGAATCCAGAGGGGTCATCATGAGGATAAGAGAATGAAGCCACATTGTCCCTGGCTTTGCTGAAGCTGGCCACAGAGTCTCATGCAGAGTCCCAGTCTTTTAACCATAGGCTTGCACCATGTTTGACTGCATAAGCTTCTGGTCCAGCTTCTAAGTGTTACTGCAGTGAATAATAAGAGTACAGTCTTAAACAGTGGGTGTGAGTGTTGCTTAGGAAAAACTGTTAGGATCAGCAGGAGAGACTGTAACTGAAGCCACTAATAAGAGTAATCAATGTCAGAAATAGACATATAATAAAAAACTCACCTTAACTTCTATGAAGAATATAACTCATAACTCATTTTTACAGAATAATGTATAAATTATACATATGAATAATAATGAAGGACAACAGCAACAGAAAAGGAACATGATTGCTTTTTAAATTTGCAGAAAGCAATTCTCATCTCCGTATTTCTCAGACTCTTAGTGGAGAGGAATACTTCTCATTCCTCAAACTAACAAGAATTCTTTCTCTTCATTGTACTTCATCGTAAAAGAACTTTGTTATTCTAAATATCTTTCCAAGATCTCAGGTACTGATTAAGAAAGAAAGGACTAAAACAACCACTTGACCACTTGGTCAAACCTTAAACAGGAATTTGGTTCTTTGGACCCATAAATAGGTTCCTCGACCTGATATAGATGAGTGCACAGCTGTAAGGTATCACGGAAAAAGCAATCTAAATTTGTCATCATAGAGGGTAGTCTTTTCAATTACAGAAAAGTCTATTATATGCTTATCCCAGTTCCCATGAGCTAGTAACTATTTACTTCTAGAGATTTAACAAGGCTTGCTCTAATAAATTGCACTGCAGCTTTTCCTTCTAATCTTCCTCGGTTAATCCAACTGATTGTCCACAGTAACTTATTTCCTGACTGGTTGAACCTGGAAAGAATTCAGAAACTCGTGAGAAAAACTCTTTCCAGGAGAATTTAAGATCAGTTATCTGTGGTGATTGTGTGGATGCTTACAGTCTTTCTAAGCAAAAAGAGGGAAAATGGGAGATTTTGAATAGTATTTTTCACAGTAGCAGTAAGATTATTTACAGATGGCAACTTGAAATGAGAGTAGGCATAAAAATAAAACATAAAAATAAATGACATCCACAGTTGAGCAACAAAAGTAAATTATATCCATGAATGACTAAAAAAGCTATGAAGAATTTTTGATTCAGCTTGGAGTAAGGAATAGACTTATTGTGCTGTTTGTGTCAGATCAGCTTGCAAGTCACTGTGCACTGAATCGGATTCTATACCAGTTACCAAAGATCTATAATTTGTGTTTTATACACTTTGGTCCTCCCTCTTTTATTCCTCACTAAACCTTTTTTACAATCTTTCTTAATTTTGTTTCTTTTGTTATGATCCTGACAACATACATGAAAACTATTAACAAAATGCAGTTATGTCCTTTTATTTATGTCTGTGGAAAGCAAAGTGCAGAGTTTGATATAAAAATCTGGAAGGGTATTGAGATGAAGTGGGAAGCACCTTCAATACCACTATCTGACTCTTACTTTGGAAAAATATCTGTTATTGAATGTGATTAGCTAGAAAGCAAAAAAAGTTCTTTAAATAGTTTTTATACCATTGTTGTATCATTTATGACAGGGGAAAAGATTTTGTAGTGGCTGGTAAGGAGTTCACCAAGTCAGAGGAAAAGGAACATGTCAGAATTTTCTCTCATTTACGTGACAGGATATCATAAGGGACTTCCTGAAGTAGCTGAAAGTCTTTACTAGCCAGCCATGGGTTGCTAGTGGTTTTCCTGTGTTTGATTAGCCTTTTTAATGTTTGGTCCAGGATTTGAGTCAGTAAACAACTGCAGAATTGTTTAGACTTCTATTAAGGTATATCCAGTCCAGTCTTGCCATCAATAATAATAATAATGGCATAGTAAGAATCCTAGTTGACACCCCAGAAAATTAGACACCCTTGCCTTTATATAAGATATAAACCTTTATATAAGATACAAACTGGCAAGATTTAAACCTTGCCAGTTTATATCTAGGGATGTGTGCAAGTTGTCTGATCTGATCCTTGAATGTTACTGAATTAATGTGGTATTATATTAAGCTTTTCTGACTGCAGCAATAAGACGCTGGTTGTGAATGGAGCTGCTGTGAAACACCTCCTTTGTGCTTGTGATTAAGCCATGCAGATCCCAGCCTGTACTGGGCTCTGTGGTTAGTCCAACCCAGGTGCAGGACCTTGTGCTTGTCACTCTGACTCTTTAAGGGGATAGCTTTGTCCATGTTTCCTTTTCTTTTTCTCTCTCTCTTGGTTTCTTGGCTGGCTCGCTGTTTCCCAAAGGTCATGCCCACCATATCCACAGAGCAGACAACGGCACAGCTCAACTTCCATCACCTTTGTGAATTGACCAGTTTTTCCTCTCTGAGATGTGCTGGTTTTGGCTGGGATACAGTTAATTTTCTTCAGAGTAGCTAGCTCGGGGACATGTTTAAACTGGCCAAAGAGATATTCCGTACCGTGGGAGCTTGATATTCACATCCTTCCTATTTTAAAAAGAGAACATAGCTAGGTGACCAACTGACAGATTTGTGAATAAATAAAAGCACCTCGACCTTTGCTTATTATTAAAACCTGAACCAATCTAATGGCTTTCTAAAGAAATTCTGGGTTGAAATTCCTACCACAGAGATTTCAAAGTTTGGCCCAGATTTTCTTATTAGTCTGTACACCACTGATAGATATATTAACTGCCAATTTTTGGATCAGGGAATAAGGGTGTGACTGTGAAGCAGTGCTTAAATAAATTTTGGCACCCAGTTTCACTTAAATGTTAACAAACTTTTTTCTATGCCCCACTCAGATTTTTCTTTCAAATGTTGCAGATTTAGAGCCATACTTTTTTTAAAAAAGCAACTTGCTTTGTCATCTCGTGCAACACCAGAGTAAATGCACTCCAGCCAAAAGTTTGAAGCTGAAGAAAACTATTTCTTCTCTGGTTGTTTGTCTTCTGAGACTGTAAATGTATTGACAGAATAACGGCATTGCTTATAAAGCTGTTCTTCTTAGTAGCATGTTTTGCATGTTACTGTGACTTTTTAAAGAGGAGATTAATAGAGCTGAATTCTGAGTTGCATTATTTAAGATACAGATAATATTATTTAGGGTAATTCCCTTCCACTTTAAGAGATTTATTTTCCTTCACTGCACTTAAAAATGGCTACAGAGGAATAATGCTCTTCATGTTCGATTTAATGTACTAGATAAATATAAATTTTAAAAAAGCACAAGTAAAGTCTGTGTTTATTTTATCTTAAGACTTTGATTAAAAAATAAAAAAAGCAATGGTGAAACCATTGTTTTCTCTGACCATTCTGTTAATTTATTTCGCTGTTTTTGGGGACAGAGAAGTATAGGGTACAGGTAAGAAGGGTAAAATCTACAGACGTTTATTGGTAGCTATATGCTGCCTTAGCTATTTCAGTACCCTTCGATCAGACTTTGAAAACGTCATGGATAAAAGTCTGCAGGATCAAATTTCTTGTGTTCTCTGGCGCCTTTTCAGGTTTTCTGGCTCCTTTTTGCAGGTTGGTGCTCAATCCTTGACTACTTAGCACAAAGGATGGGCTCATGAAAGCTATAGAGAGGGGAAAAATTCAGTTCCTTTGAGAAATACTGTCTGTCTCTCAGGAATAACCTTTATCAGTAAATGCAGAGTTGCTATTCTTCAGGCAAGTATTTCTTGTTGCTGTGAAAGAGACCTTGGTGAAATAATAGGTGACAGATATTATTGTATGGTTTGGAAAGAGCATCACAAGGAACAGTCTTGATTTGCTAGTTGAGGAGACTTGCCTTTTCATATTGTGTCTCTGCCCGGCATAAAAAAGATAAGCCACAGTTTGGTTTCTTTGGGCCTGATACTTCTTTCCTATGAAGCCATCTGATTCAAACATTCTTTCTGAAGTACCTTCTTTGCCTTTTGGGCTAAACTTGCTGCAAATGATCGATTTCTGTGTTAAGCGAGAGATCTAATTCCTAGTGTCTTTAGTTAGCATATACTAAAACAAACATAAAATACTCATATAATATATTGTTTCATACAGATCAGTTTTACAAAGAAGGTTTCAGCTGTGGTTGGTTAACCTTGGTGCTTCCTCCCTCTTCTCTATGCTCCAAGCTTGAATCACCAGTTGTTAGAAGACTGCAAGGCACAGGAAATGGAGTCTCTCAAACTTCAGAGTGTGTTTACTTTGAAAATATTTTTAAATTTCTCCAAAGACTGGGAAACCACATTCAGTTTTCACAGGCATTTTTTCCTGTCTGTGTACTGCTTCTGACTATAAGTTTTAAGAAACTGCGGTATGTATTTTCCCTCATTAAGATTGCAAAATAAAAGAGAGAGAAGGAAGATAATGACAAAACCTCTTTTTCCCCGAAAGTAACTTTTAGACTATCTTTTTTTTTAAAATCAAAACAACATGAAAGCATGCTTGAAGCATAGGACTCTCTGATGCCATAGGTTTTCATCCCCAAATGCATCCACAGTATAGTATTCACAGTGTTATCAATATCATTAAATGACAAGGTGGCAAGCTCTATAACAGCAGTAAAGATTCTGTATTTCTATTTCGGGAAAGGTTTTAATAAGTGATGGCTCAGGATAAAAAGAAGGCATTTGTCTTTCTATGTGAGAACTTTTCCATAGGACATCCATATAGCTTGTTTTGGCATTATCAAAGTCACTTGAAAATCAGCAAGTCAGATGAGACTTAACACGAAAACCTATTCTGAGACACCCGTACATTTCAAGGGTAGTATTTAGGAGTTTTAAAAATAGAGTTTCAATTTTTGTCCATTTCCATTCAGTAGAAAAGGAGAAAAGAGAGAGAGAGAGAAGGGAGTGTGTAAGTTTGATTTTGCAAAATCTCTTAAATTTGTTTCATAAAATCAAGTCAATGACAGATGACATCTTTCCTATTGAACAACTCCACATTTCAGGATAGAGAACTAACATGCAAGTTAGACAAATGGCTCTAGTCTGGGGCTTCGTTCATCGGTATTTCTCACTACCTATGTCTAAAAGGGGTTTGAATAGAGGACCTTGAGTAAACAAGTAGTAACTACAGTAAGAAATGACTTAAAACTGAAAATAACACTAATACAAAAGAAACCCGTCACAGTCTACAATGACAACATACAATTTAATTGTGTCTTCTACTGTAGGGTTCCCTGTTGATTCTAGATACGGAACCTGTTTTACAGCTAACCTAACTCGCAGTTTAACTATGTCATTTTTAAGTGCAATATTTGTCTTGCAGTTGATGTAATTTGATATAGCAGCAAGGAATTAGAATAGTGTCTCTTAAATACAAGAGCTGGAGAGTGACCAGGAAAGGATGAGGGAGAGACCGTTTCAGAAACTGGTGCTACATTTGATCCATATTTTTGTCAGACACTTAGTGGGCCAGACAGGCTCTAAAACTAGTCAGCTCAATAACCTACAGCTAGTTTAAAAGCATGGATAATTCATTACCCACATCTCTCTAGTAGTTAAGCATGGCATAAAGATTACAAGAGAATTTGCATTGCTTACTGTCACTTTCACTTTACGACTTTTAGCTTTAGCCCTACTTTCAAGCCTTTCCAATCGGCGTGCATGGTATCTATGCATAAAGCAATTTAACTCACTCAGGATGCATGATTACTAGTTGCCTTTCTGCTTAAGGTTTTTCTGTTGATGTAGGGCTGACAGTTCCAGTCTCTTGCCTCAGTGCCTCCTCTGTTGTGCAAGCAATCTATTCTGACACACCATCATCTATTTTAAAGTAACATCTCCTTATTTTTCATCCTTTTGTTTTGACTCCTGACAAAAGCAGATATTCTTATGAGACATCGGAAGGTAAGAGAAGAGGGAGCATCTCAGAAACAGCGAAAACTTTGTTTAAACAGCATGAATTAATCCTACATCGTACAACACAAGTGACAAGCAATTGCTTGTTGTTATCAGCCGTTAAACATTCAAAGCTTTTGTATGTAAACAGACAAAAGCTCATAAATAATAGAGATATGCTCTTCAAACCCTTGGATGCTCACAAAACTTTTGTGAACTGTATTCTCACTTCCCTAGATGAGGTGCATCTCAGCTGTTATACTTCTACTGAGGCAGTGGATGGAAACCCAGATCTTGTGCTTTGAATATGTACTAGCAAATTCATGACTGTAATATTCGATGGTCTCACGAATACTGATGGGTTTGTCTTTGCGATGCCTTTGCAAGTTATGGAAATGTGACCTCCAATGTGCAGATTGAAAACCAGTGCACAGAGAGATGAGAGGACCTCCTGCTGTTGCACAGTGAATCTGTAGCAGATTTAGGAAGAGAGGAAGAGTTTCCAAGTCCCTGAACATGTGTCTTTAGCAAGCATTGGAGGTAAAAGCACAGTCTTGAAGTAGACATCACGAACACAACAACCCTCATTGAGTAATTGCCTAGGGCTTTGTTGTGGGTTAGGCCACTCCAGCAACCAACCCCCACCCCCATTCATTCACTCACCCTCGCTCAGCCCCAGGGATGAGGGAGAGAATTAAAGGAGAAACGGGAAACCTGTGGGCTGAGATAAGAACAATTTAATACAGATGATTTAATACACAGTGTAGATGCTCACCACCCCCTCTTATGCGAAGCCCGTCTCATCCCAAAGCTGCAATCCCAGATGAACGCAAGGCCCCAAAATAGAGAGGGGGAGAGAGAGATAGTACTCTGAAAGTGGGAGTACTGGAAGAGAGAGAGAAAAAAAGGCAATAGAGCTAAAGCGCAGAAGAGCAAAAGAGCAAAAACGGCGAAAAAGCCAAAGCGCAAAAAGCCCTTCTTTCTGGCTGTCCCTCACCTTTATACTGGGCATGATGCTGCATGATATGGAATACTAATTGGCCAGTTTGGCCCTCAATCTTAAGTTCCACCACAAATCACAAGGGGAATCGTGTCCCCCTTGTCCCAGCTACGCTCCCCCCTTACCCCGCCGTGCTTCTGCACTCCGGCCAGGACATGGCACACTGAAAAGTCCTTGGTCAACTACAAACATCAGCTTGCTATCAACATTCTTCTCAGAGCGAGCCTCTGAGTAAAACCAAAACACGGAGCTCTTCTAGCTGCTAAAAAGAAGAGCTAGCTCTGTCCTAGCTAAAACCTGGACAGGCTTCCCCCAGTTTCTCCTCACCGCAGCTCTATATGAGGCTATCTCCACTCTTATACTGCTTTCCTGCCTTGTTCCTGTGGTTTGTTCTGTAAACTTTTTACATCATCACAGCTGTCAGAGTACTGATGTCCTTCACCATGATGGAGCTCAGGTATAACAACATATCCCTATGAATTTTATAATCTCCAAGCAGATTAGTCAGAAATGCTGCAATCCAAGCTTTCTCACGAGCTTATGTCTATGCAGATAGGTAGTCCTGTGCTCTGTGGAAGGCCCTTGAGTAATACCCCAGTGACTCGTCCATCTTGCATCCATATGATATATTTAAACATTTACCCAGTTTGCTCATCCTGGGATTTCTGGAATTTATGGGCTTTGCTCTAAAGTTTAATCCTAGATTCCCACATACGTAACAGCACTCCCGAAAAGAAGCAAGTACTTTTTCTGAATTGCCTTAAGAGCAGAGGAAATTGCAAAAACCTACTATGACACCCTGCTTATGGAGAGGCAAAATGCATGTATATGAGATTATTGGTAAGCCCAGCTCAAGCTTTCTGATTGTAGAGCAGCCATTCAGACAGGCCTTTGAGAACTGCTGGAGCTCTTATCCATTCCCACTAGGATAGATGATGCAAGTAATAGCCAAGCAATCAGATGAAATAGGCCCTGAAACTCATAAAGCAGATGTGGACAATATGATCCATATTACTTACTCTTCTAAATGCTATGATAGAATTGCAATGCTTTTCAGATATGAGACATCTAGGCTTTATCATTTACAATTTTTGTCCTTTCGGTGTCGAATACAGGTCAATTCCTTCGCAAGTCAGTAGGCAAGAAATTTTCCTTGTAATCTTAGCATCTGCCTTTAAATGTGAGGAAACATAGCTTGATTTCTGAGAGATTTCAGCAATCATATGACAGGATGTGATGCTAGTGCTTTACAGACTGATGTGTATTTGTTCCCACGTTTCTTCTTACAGGTGTATTTCTGTATTTGAATGCCACACTCTGATTTTAAAAGGTGATAAGAACACATTTCTGTCTGTGCATTCTTTTTTGACCAAATTATACCCTGGGATGAGTGAGTGTTCCTTTTACTGAAGTCAGAAGATCTTGCTTATGCATAACCAAGGGTACTGTCTTGCCATCCAGGTTTAATCACATGTACTGATTCTATAGGTCATTAATAAACATTTTTATTTTATGATTGGCCCTACAAATCCATTCGATGGAATTTCTTTTTAAAGTGATCCTATTATAAATATTAACCTGGTTCAATGTTGTGCATAGTCTTTACTGTAAAATGTAGTAAAAAATGTCGTTCTTATAAATGTGGCCTCTGTTTGTCTTAGAGAAACAAATGTCCTGTGGTAAGTAAACTACTTCTAGAAATCTCTGTTTAATCTCCACCGCTGCATTTTTGTGGTTTAGGTTACTTAAATCTTTGAAAAGGTTTCATTTTTCAAAAACTTTCTACTACTTTTTATCTTCATTTTGAACCAGATGGCTATAAAGACAAAAAATCTTACACAGCGGCTTTTTAGCTAGTAATTAATAAATCAGTTCTTTTGCTGCTGCAGCTATACATCAAAAAGAAAACAATTATTGTAACTGCTTCTTAGAATACCACCAGACTAGTGTTTGAATCACAGGCTTTTGCTCCAACCTAGAGGAAAAGCAAAACTGAGATTTACATTACAGGTAATTTTCAGGTAATGCACATCTGTGTCATGTTTGACTTTTAAGATCTTCTAATCAACATATAGTTTATTTGTTGCATCTCTATCTGAACTTTGTTCCTCTGTGAGGTGTTAAAGCAATTGCTGCTGTATTCTTAGCTATCAGTATTGCCCATGAGAGATATTATGATCCTTCCAAGGGCCCTGCTTCGTCTAATGTAACCCCCTTGAGGCACTTTAGCGATTAAAATGAGTGACTAGATGCTTTCATGGTTTAATTTATACACTATTCAAACATTACTTAGGCAATGCTTTCATTTGGATAAATTTGCTTGAGCATAATGGAAATTCGCCAGTTTTCCCTTGAAAATTTGAATTCTTTCATAATAGTATCTCCATGCACTTTCTACCCAGTGATTTGCGTAGAGTGAGATAGTCATGCACTTCTACATGTTCATAGTTATGCCAGTGATGGGTGAAACCTTAGAGGTCTAGTATAAAGGACAAATGAAAGAAAATAAATAAATCCAGATAGCAGAGCTTCACTTATTCAGATCTTGCAGGTGTACAAAGATGAGGTTAAATCTCAGGACAATAATCTTCTCTGTACCATTACCTTTGAGCTAGGCTGACAATATTTTATCTTTTTTGTTGTTGTTGTAATTCAGCTCCTGCTGTTCACTGCAGCCTTTCAGAATTTCTTAGCGAAAATGACAACAGGACTTAGTAGGAAGGATAATCTCTATTAGCAGCACAGCTACTGTAACACACTATTGATTCAGCCCGTGTTTGCAATGTGAAGAACACTGTACATATGTTTCGAAGACAACTAAATACACATCAGTTATGCACTAAGCATATGCTATGAGAATGTGTTTCTCTTTGAGCAAGGCTTTTGATCATTCCACCAGTTTACAGAGAAATTACTTGAATTTTCCAAAGAAAATTTGCAAATCATATTCGTATGCCTGTTCTCATACATTTCTACATTTATCCTTCTTCTTTAAAAAGAGACTGAAAAAATAAAATAGGCAGTAATCTCTTTCTTGCTTTGGTTCTCCACAAAAGGCAATTCTTCGATTCAAGTGTATGTGTATTTTGAATGAAAAATCACTGTATCAGAGGCAATATCTCGAACTGAATATAGTTCCTTGGTGTTGTGCTGCAACATAGGTAACCCAGGTTTTTCAATTGGTTTCTAGAAATATCAAACCAGGAGGCTTGCTGTCAGATCCCATTTCAAAACAGAGATTAGAAGTTAAGTGAACCTGTTCCTATTTGCCTGAAGAGAGAATGCAAACTACTAAGATTGCATATTTTGCGTATGGACTGTTTATTCTACATATATTTGTAAGATATCGATGAAAAAAATAATCCTTAGACTTGCTGAGACTAAACACAATACATTTCCCAGGACACCTACAGAGGGAATCTAGATTGGCCACAGTAGCAAAGATGAAAAAGCACATCTGTTATGTGCAGGAGAGCAAGAGTGTGTGTGAGACTGAAAGATGCTGCTGATTTCTTCTGTGTACCTGTGTTCTGTTAATAGATTTTCATTGCTTCTGGAACTCAATGATCACAACCTGCTGGGCACATCTGCTGCACTTCAAGCCACAGGCTGGCTGTGGTTTAAAGACAGTAGATTGCTCTTTTGTGCTTTTACCTTGAAATCAGGTCTTTGTTCTCTCCGGGGGCTATTCTTGTTGTAGCAAGAGTAGCTACACAGAGACAGAAGCTCATGCATGCACACATATGCATGGTCATGTCTGCTGACATGCACAGAGTTGAATATGATAATTACTTTGTAAGTAGGATAGGGAACAGAAGGCCCAAATAATTACAAAGTTAAAATACGGAAACAGGAATTTTAGCAGCTAGGCAAAAGTAAAGACAAGAAATCCTCACAAAACCTAAATCTCCTTTTACATGGGTTTTAATTCAAATCGCAGAACACATTATCTGTTTGCGGGTTTTATCTCGGGAATAAACACTATCCAAAAAGCACTACAGAGTGACACCAGTTGAAA
This sequence comes from Tauraco erythrolophus, assembly GCF_009769465.1. Classification (NCBI taxonomy): domain Eukaryota; kingdom Metazoa; phylum Chordata; class Aves; order Musophagiformes; family Musophagidae; genus Tauraco; species Tauraco erythrolophus. The sequence goes on along the minus strand of NC_141496.1, from coordinate 46,744,462 downwards.
TTAGTCTTAGCCAGGAAAACATTTTAAGAAAGTTTAAGCAGCTTGAATAGGTGACAATCTGCGTGTTTCGTGCTGAGACAATGAAACTTAGGTATAAGCATTTTCTTTGTTTGTGAGCCTCTTTAGGCATAAAAACTGTGGTATCATGATAGAAAGCTGATATTTTAATGCATATTTAAACCTCTTACACATTTAAATCACTTTTACAAGTGATTATTTTTCCCTAAAGCCTTGGATTCTGGGCTGCACAGTTGGACCTCCCACTAAACACTGCAGGTGAGGTCCTCAGCTGGTGTTAATCACTGAAACTCCCCTCATTTCAGTGAGGGAAAGCATCCAAATTATTGACCTATGGGGATAAGTATCTCAGCTGTCATCTGCTCAAGCTATTTTTGTCAACTAAAGTGTTTTTCAAACTAAGTTTATTTTTAATTAGTGCATTTATATAGCTGTGTTCGTCACTGGTGATTGGCTGATTTACACTAGTGGAAGACCTGGCTTGCTAAGAATGTACTTTGCTACACTGAACACATGGTGGTAACAGCCTGTAACTATCCCTTTGCGGCCCTGATCACGTTTTATTTGTGCCGAATTTTCCATAGTGGCTGCTGTTACAAAAGACCTAAAAGGATTACGGAACATGTCCTTTATTTTTAAATTGTTTTTTATTTTCTTTTGCTTGAAGTTACCTTCCTGCACTGAAGGACAGTGGGTTTATCTTCATCTTGCAAATATTTTGTTGAATTAGTAGATTTAAAATGTCTTCACATTGATTACTTTCTCCACTATTATTGAATCATTTGTTAAAAATGAATTCTGCCCACAGTTGCACGGGAATCTTTCAACACTGTATAAAACATACAAAAGGTGTGTGAAAGGGGAGGACAAAAAGAAGAGAGGCAACAAGCACAAATTCATAGGCATTAATGTTAAAAAGAGATCACATTTAAGTGAATATTGTTTTCCCTTGATGATCTTTTTCTCACTGCCAACTCTGTTATGTTTTACCCAGAATCACTAAATTTTCCAAAACAGATAAAGGTTAGATTTAATCTTGGATTCACTATAAAAGTGAGACCATTCCTATTAAATACGAAAGTGATGAACAGTTAATGTAAAAACCTCCATGATACCAGCTCAATACATCAAAACACTATCTCCTCCATTTAAAAAATTGAATCCTCATAAGACCAGTGATAAATAAAGGCAGGTGGAAAATATCAACCCATTTTAGAATTATAGTAAAAGTTCCATTTTCAGTGTTTTTTATGAGGAAGGAGAAAAAAACTTCAGCATGTTACTCTGTATGATTTTAAAAAAGTTATCAGAAGAAGTTAACAGCCAACATGGCTTCACTAAGGGCAAATCCCGCCTAACTGAATTGGTGGCCTTCTATGATGAGGTTACAGCATTGATGGATAGAATCATAGAATCATAGAATCGTTAGGGCTGGAAGGGACCTTCAAAGGTCATCTAGTCCAACCCCCCTGCAAGGAACAGGGATATCTCCAACTAGATCAGGCTGCTCAGGGCCTCATCCAACCGGGCCTTGAACGTCTCCAGGGATGGAGCATCCACCACCTCTCTGGGCAACCTGTTCCAGTGTTCTACAACTCTCATGGTAAAAAATTTTTTCCTAATATCCAACCTGAATCTACCTCCCTCTATTTTAAAACCATTACCCCTTGTCCTATCACAACTGGCCCTCCTGAACAGCCTCTCCCCATCTTTCTTGTAGGCCCCCTTGAGGTACTGGAAGACCGCTATAAGGTCACCCCGGAGCCTCCTCTTCTCCAGGCTGAACAGCCCCAACTCTTTCAGCCTGTCCTCATAGGAAAGGTGCTCCAGCCCTCTTATCATCTTCGTGGCCCTCCTCTGGACCCTCTCCAACTGGTCCATGTCCTTCTTATGTTGGGGACTCCAGAACTGGACGCAATACTCCAAGTGAGGTCTCACGAGGGCAGAGTAGAGGGGGAGAATCACCTCCCTCGACCTGCTGGCCACGCTCCTCTTGATGCAGCCCAGGATGCGGTTGGCCTTCTGGGCCGCAAGAGCACATTGCCGGCTCATATTGAGCTTCTCGTCCACCAGTACTCCCAAGTCCTTCTCCTCAGGGCTGCTCACGATCCATTCTCCGCCCAGTCTGTATTTGTGCCTGGGATTGCCATGACCCAGATGTAGGACCTTGCACTTGGCCTGGTTAAACTTCATGAGGTTGGTACGGGCCCACCTCTCCAGCCTGTCAAGGTCCCTCTGGATGGCATCCCTCCCTTCCAGCGTGTCGACGGCACCACACAGCTTGGTGTCATCGGCGAACTTGCTGAGGGTGCACTCTATGCCACTGTCCTCGCCAGACCGCCACGACTTCTCAAATACAATGGCCAGTGGCTTGGCAACTTCATCCGCCAAGATGAATAGGGGAAGAGCAACTGACATCCTCTACTTGGACTTATCCAAAGCATTTGATACTGTCCCACACGACATCCTTGTCTCTAAACTGGAAAGACATGGTTTTGATGGATGGACCACTCGGTGGATAGGGAATTGGCTGGATGGTCGCACTCAAAGAGTTGTGGTCAATGGTTCAATGTCCAAGTGGAAGCCAGTGAGGAGTGGTGTTCCTCAGGGATCAGTACTGGGGCCGGTGCTATTTAACATCTTTGTCAGCGACATGGACAGTGGGATCAAGTGCACACTCAAGCAAGTTTGCAGATGACACCAAGTTGTGTGGTGTTGTGGACATGCTGGAGGGAAGGGATGCCATCCAGAGGGATCTTGACAGGCTAGAGAGGTGGGCCTGTGAGAATCTCATGAAGTTCAACAAGGCCAAGTGCAAGGTCCTGCATGTGGGTCGGGGCAATCCCATGCACAAGTAAAGGCTGGGTGGAGAATGGACTGAGAGCTACCCTGAGGAAAACGACTTGGGAGTGCTGGTGGATGACAAGCTCAACATGAGCCGACAATGTGCACTGGCAGCCCAGAAAGCAAATCGTATCCTGAGCTGCATCCAAAGAAGTGTGGCCAGCAAGTTGAGGGAGGTGATTCTGCCCCTCTACTCAGCTCTCATGAGACCCCACTTGGAATACTGCATTCAGCTCTGGAGTCTCCAACACAAGAAGGATATGGAGCTGGTGGAGCGGGTCCAGAGGAGGGCCACAAAGATGATCCGAGGGCTGGAACACCTCTGCTATGGAGACAGGCTGAGAGAGTTGGGGCTGTTCAGCCTGGAGAAGAGAAGACTTCGGGGTGATCTCATAGCAGCCTTCCAGTACTTAAACGGGGCCTACAGGAAAGCTGGAGAGGGACTTTTTACAAGGGTGTGTAGTGATAGAACAAGGGGTGATGACTTTAAGCTGAAAGAGAGTAGATTTAGATTAGATTTAAGGAAGAAATTTTTCACTGTCGTGGTTTTAGGCTGATCCAGCAACTAAAACTCACACAGTCTCTCCTTCTCCAATAAAGTAGAGAGGAGAGAAAAAAAACCAAAAGGACTGAGGGTTGAGGCAAGAACAGAGGGAGCACCCACCAACCATGGTCCTGGGCAAAACAGGCAGCGCTTTTCTCAAAGCAAAACAGTTTATTAATGATTACTTAGAAGGACAAAGGGAAATAAAAACCGATTACTTGAGAGGACAGAAAGAAACAAAACCAGATCTTAAAACCGACACCTTCCCCCCCCCACCTTCCTTTTCCTCCCGGCTCTACCTCCTCCCCCCAGCAGCACAGGGGGCAGGGACTGGGGGAGTGCAGGTCAGTTCATTCCGTGCTGTTACTGCTGCTTCTTTCTTAAAGGAGAAGGAGTCCTTACACCCTTTTCCCCTGCTCCAATGGATCCCCTACCCACGAGGAAAAAAAATCCACAAATTTCTCCAACGTGAGTCCAGCCCACTGGAAACAATCCTTCCCCACAGATTGCTCCGGTGTGGGCTATACCACAGTCTCGGGTACTTAGGGAGCTGCAGCCACTCGCTCCGGCGTGGGTCGTCACGAAGACTCCAGATGCCTCTCTGCCTTGCCGTGCCCCCAACACGACCATCCTCGGGCTCAGGCATCTTCTCCCCACGGGCTGCGAGTGGGTCGCTGCTCCACCGAGGCCGTCCTGGTTGCAGGGGGGCAGCCTGCTATCTCACCATCAGCCGCAGGGGAAACTCGGCTCCGGCACACCTCCTCCCGCTCCATCCTCACTGACCTGCTGTCGATGCAGCTGTTTCTCTCAGATCTCAGTCCTCTCCAGGTGAACTCAGCCCAGTGGGCACCCCGGGAGTGGGGTGCCCCCGAGTTCCCCAGCTGGCTCCGCCGCCGCCATTCTCCGTGGGCGGCGCCGGCCCGACGCAGGCAGCCGCCCGGCCGGGAGCCAGGGAGAGGGGGCAGTGCCCTCCTCCCTTCTCTGGTCGATCCTGGGCGAAGCACCTTTTCCGGTTCCCTTGTCCTGACTTAAATAGGGCAATTCGCAGAGGCGCCCTATTGGCTCAACCCCGAGGGGGATGGCAGTCTGATCCGGTGGCCAGAACTAAGCCTAACCCGGTTCCAAAACCGGGGAGGTCGCAGGGAGCAAAATCCCTCTCCTGCCACCAGAACCACCCCCCCCTCCACATCAAACCATGACATTCCACCCCTCGCCTCTGCGAATTCCATATTTAGGCACAACTTTAGTTACAGAAAGAGAACACAGAGTTACAGAAAAAGAACACAGTATCAACAACAACATCGAAGAAGAAGAAGAACACACATTTTACAAACAATCCACCCCTTGTCCCTTCACCAGTCACAACAATCAAAGTTTCCCAAGGTCCTTCTGTTTTTCAGCACTGTGAAGTCCATGTTTTGCCCGTTACCTCTCCCAGTCACTATTCTTATCTCAAATTCCTCGAGCCCCACGTTGGGCGCCAAAAAGGACTGTCGTGGTTTTAGGCTGATCCAGCAACTAAAACTCACACATTCACTCAGAGGGTGATGAGGCACTGGAAGAGGTTGCCCAGAGAAGTTGTAACTGTCCCATCCCTGGAGGTGTTCAAGGCCAGGTTGGATGAGGCTTTGGGCAACCTGGTGTGGTGGACGGTTTCCCTGCCCATGGCGGGGGGCTTGGAACTAGGTGATCTTTGAGGTCCCTTCCAACCCTAACCATTCTATGAATCTATGATTCTAAGAGAGATGTTAAAATTTGGTCATTTTTACTGAAAGTCATTTTAAATCCAAAACTTGCCTTTCAAAGACTGAAAAAATAGGAACGTATATTAAAACTTATGCCCTATTTTTTACAAACTTTCATATAAAAATGCTTGGCAATATTCCTACAATTCTAGTGCAAAATTGCAGAGGACAGAGGAAAAGTATAAAACAGCAGCAATGCAGATCCCAATGACTAGACAAATTACTTCTACCTCCTATGAATTAGGGTTTTTCTTGCCAGAATCTGCCAGTCATAATGATATGGAACTTTATTTGGGTAATTTTTCCACCTGTAATAATCTGTGATTCAGCAAAACATCTAAACTCATGCTGAACTGGACTAAATTTTGTTGCAAAGGCATTTAAAGAGAGGCTTTTAGACTTTGCTGCATCTGAGCCATAGAGAACACAATCAAAACCAAAGCCTTGTTTTATGTGCTACAATTTAGGCTTGAATTCTCTGGGAAGTTTCTAGTTTCTAATGTACTGGAAATTCTCTGGTAGCATTTTAACGTAAGAAAATCTCCAAAATAATACTAAAAATTTTATTATGTAGAAATCTCTTTTAATTTACCTGCATGTTTAGTTTGTTTTATTTTCAGGTCAAAACTATTCAGCTTCATTTTGACATTGTAACCTTTCAGTGTATCAGAGATTTTTGTGTGAATAATTTCTAATTACAGTATGAAGTTTGCCAGCATAATGTCAGTGATTTAGAGTCTGGAAGAAACATTGGGATCACTCAATATTTGCATGTGTTGTTGTTTGCTTTAGAACTTGCAAATGGTTGTAGTTTTTTTTTTTTTTTCCTTTTCTTTCTTAAAGCTATTATGGTGAAGTGGTGTTAGAAATTAAACAATCTTTTGTTACGTTCATAGCCAGAAGACATGCCATTACAACCCAGGGGAAAACTGCATCTTTCACAGCTGGAGAAGTTTTCAGTCAGTCTGTCTGCTTTTTATTCAGTCATGCAAGAAATGGACACAAAACTTCTTATTTATCCACAGCATATTAGCACTCAGATAATCTTTTCTCAAAAGCAAGATGCTCAAATGCAAATTTTGCAGTAAGAAATACTTACCTATGGAGGTTTCTACAACCACAGAATCACAATATACACAGGCAAGGCTCTAGGTGGCCTTTGATTTGTAAAGAAAGCAAGTGAATATGACCTTCACAGGGCTGTTCTGGTCTCTGCCTTCCTACCTAACAGACTTAACAAAGAATAAACATCATCGGATTTATTGTACAAGATTTATCTTCTTTAATCTGGCACAGAATAGAAATGCAGTAACTACTACATCAAAATAAAAGGTGACAAGGAAAAAAAGTCAAACTGAAACAAAAAAAAAACAGAAATAGGTCACATGAATGATTGTATTTTAACAACTGTCATTAAACTTGAAACAAAATTAATCTAAGTACTTATGCCTAACACTGGAAATGGGGTGTGTATGCTGTGCTGGGGCCATTGCAAGTCTCCGCAATTTAGGCTGGGATGGTACAGTCAAGGGTCATGGACTGCTGGCACTGTTGGTTTGCTAACCTTGGGGATGGGCATTTTCTTTCTTTAGGCTGTTTAGAATCATAGAACGGTTTTGGTTGGAAGAGGCTTTTAAAGATTGTCTAGTTTCAACCCCCCTGCCATGGTCAGGGACACCTTCTACTAGGTTAGGTTGCTCAAAACCTCATCCATCCTGGCCTCTTTACCTGTCCTGTACCTGTCAAGATTGAGATTTCCACTAAGGCATAACACAGCAGCCCAGCCTACCTCTCTAGTAAGTTCTTCTGCATTAGTGAATGATAGGTCCAGCAGTGCCTATCCTCTGGTTGGGCTTTGCATCACCTGCACTAGGAAGTTGTCCTCAGTGCACTGCAATAATTTCCTTGACTGCTTGCAGTTCGCTGTGCCACTTTTTCAGCAAATCTCTGGGTGGTTGAAGTCCTCTATCAGGATCAAGGCCTGCGTGCATGATGCTTCCTGCAACTGAAGGAAAAACTCTTCATCCGCTTCCTTTTATTGATCAGATGGCCTGCAGTAGACACCAACCTATCATGGTATAGGCTGATCTGGCAACTAAACTCCACACAGCCGCTCTCTCACTCCTTCTCCAGTAAAGTGGAGTGAAGAAAAATATAACAAAAGGACTGAGGGTTGAGATAAGAACAGAGGGAGCACCCACCAACCATGGTCCCGGGCAAAACAGACTGGGCTTTCTTAAAGCAAAGCAATTTATTAACAGTTACTTAAAAAGGACAAAGGGAAACAAACCAGTTACTTGAAAGGACAAAAAAAGAAACAAAGCCAGATCTTAAAAACAACACCTTCCCCCCTTCCCTTTTCTTCCCAGCTCTACCTCCTCCCCCAGAGGCACAGGGGGACAGGGAATGGGGGAGTGCAGGTCAGTTCATCCCATGTTGTTACTGCCGCTCCTTTCTTAAAAGAGGAGGAGTCCTTACACCTTTTTTCCCTTGCTCCAGTGGATCCCCTACTCACAAGGGAAAATCCACAGACTTCTCTAGAGTAAGTCCTATCCGCAGGATGCAATCCTTCCCCATCAGATTGCTCCAGTGCGGGCTTTACCACAGTCTTGGATTCCTAGGGAGCTGTTGCCACTTGCTCCGGTGTGGATTGTCCCATGGGCTCTAGATGCCTCTCTACCTTGTCGTGCCCATGCTTCAAGACTTCCCTCAGGCTCAGGCACCTCTTCTCCAATGTGGGCTTCTCCACGGGCTGCGAGTGGGTCTCAACTCCACCTAGTCTGTCGTGGCTGCAGGAGGACCGCTGCCATCTCACCACTGGTTGCAGGGGAAACTCAGCTCTGGCACACCTCATCCCGTTCCATCTTCACTGACCTGGTGTCTGTGTAGACGTTTCTCTCAGATCTCAGTCTTCTCTGGGTGAACTCAGCCCAGCAGACACCCTGGGAGCGAGGCACTCCCCGAGTTACCCCGCTGGCTCCACCGCCGCCATCCTCAGTGGGTGGTGCCGGCCCGGCACAGGCAGCCGCCTGACCGGGAGTCGGGGAGCCGGGGCAGTGCCCTCCTCCCTTCTCTCCTCGCTCCTGGGCAAAACACCTTTTCCAGTTCCTATGCCCCGATTTAAATAGGGCAATTCACAGAGGCGGCGATTGGCTCAACCTCAATGGGGATGGGAGTTCGATCTGGTGGCCAGAACCAGGTCTGACCCGGTTCCAAAACCAGGGAAGTCACAGGGAGAAAATCCCCTCTCCTGCCGCCAGACCCCACCCCACACACACATGTCAAACCATCACACAACCAGAAAGTTTCCTTTCTTGTCTTGGTCTCTAGTTTTCACCTATAAGCTCTCACCCTGCACATTACTGTTCTTCAAAGCTAACTCTGTGCAATCAGTGCCATTTTTGACATAGAAGGTAACTTCTTCACCTCTCCTTCCTTGCCTGTCTCTTCTGAATATTTTATAGCCATCAATGACAATACTCCAATTGTGTGATTCATCTCACTAAGTTTCTATGATAGCAATCAGGTCATAGTTTTCCATCTGGGCAGCGGCTGCCACCTCCTCCTGTTTGTTTCCCATGGTGAGTGCAGTGTTACAGAGGCACTTCAGCTGGACTATTGGCCACATTCCCTATTTAGAGGAGCTCACCCTGATTCCCCTTAGGCAATTCACAGATGTTTCTCTGTTGCTTCCTAACATCTCGGCAGCCTCTGGCTCTGAGTGCTTAGAACTCTATCTACTTCTCCCACTAAATCTAGTTTAAAGCTATCTTTATAAGTCCAGCCAGCTTATTGCGCTGGACACTCTTGCCCCACTTGGTTGGTTGAGCCCCATGAGCTGTCAATAGGCCGTTTCTAGAGGTATGCCCAAGATCATAGAAGTGAAGACCTTGAGCACGGCACCAGCTATGCAGCCAGACATTCATCTATTCAATTTGTCTCTTTTTTTCTAGAATGTCCTTCTCTGACTGAGAGGATAGAGGAGAGGACCACTTGGGCTCCCAATTCCTTTAACGTCATTCCAAGAGACATAAAGTCTCTTTTGATATTTCTGAGTCATCTCTTTGCAGCATTATTCAACCCTACTTGGAATAGTAGGAACAGTTGACAGTCCACAGACTTTACCAGGCTCAGCAGCCTCTCTGTGGCACCATATAGTTTTGCTGATAGTTGCATTGACATTGGGCTATTTAAAAAATGAGCCAAAAGTTTTAAATCTTCCTCTTGTTTTCATGGAAAAAAAGAAGGAATCTGAAGGAAAGAGTTTCAGCTGGATTTCCAAGTGACTGATAGTGTCAACTGAGGTCAGCAAAGACTAATTGGATCTTTCACTAATTAGCACACCTTTTTTTTTTAAAAAAAAAAAGAGGGGGCAGAGAGAGAAAAATGAAAAAAAAAGAAGAGGAAGACATGGCTACATTCAACATCCATAGGGTCAAAGATCATAGAATCATAGAATCATAGAATGGTTAGGCTTGGAAGGGACCTCAAAGATCATCTAGTTCCAATCCCCCTGCCATGGGCAGGGAAACCCTCCACTACACCAGGTTGCCCAAAACCTCATCCAACCTGGCCTTGAACACTTCCAGGGATGGGGCATCTACAACTTCTCTGGGCAACCTCTTCCAGTGCCTCATCGCCCTCTGAGTGAAAAATTTCTGCCTTATATCTAATCTAAATCTGCCCTCTTTCAATTTAAATCCATTACCCTCTGAGTGAAAAATTTCTTCCTTAAATCTAATCTAAATCTTCTCTCTTTCAAAGTCATCACCCCTTGTTCTATCACTACACACCCTTGTAAAAAGTCCCTCTCCAGCTTTCCTGTAGGCCCCCTTCATCTGCCAGTTCCCTCAGGACCCATGGATACACCTCATCAGGTCCCATGGACTTGTCCACCTTCAGGTTCTTTAGAAGGTCTCAAACCTGATCTTCTCCTACAGTGGGCGGTTCTTCATTCTCATAGTCCCTGCCTTTGCCTTCCATGACTTGGGTTGTGCAGCTGGAGCTCTTGCCAGTGAAGACTGAGGCAAAGAAGCCATTGAGAACCTCAGCCTCCTCCATATCCTGGGTAGCCAGGTCTCCCGTTTCCTGATGATTTGAAGAGGATCTCTAAGTGTAGGGAGAAGGGGATTAATTAAAGTCTAGTAGAAAACAATGACTCTCACTCATCAGATGTGTAATTCATGTTTACATCTTATTACATTACATAGTCCTTCTTACCACGATACTGCAATCTCTTGCAATGCTGATGTAGTTATACTGGGAATATCACTGTGGCATAACAGAAACTGTCATTTTATTAGAAGATAATATAGCCCATGTAAAACAGAATCAAATCTCTCTCTTAAGGGAACTGAACACCAACTCCAATATTTTGTCTTCATCAAAGATTAGTAATTTTTGAGCTCTGAAGTTATGTATAGTTTCATTTGATTTTACAAATGACAGCAAGTTTGTGAATTCAGTCTTTTTTCCATACATTATTGTATTTATTAATTAAGAAAGAAAAGGAACTGCAATAGTTACTGTGGTGTGTGTATTTCTGAGTTGTTTAAATCCTAATGAAGAATGCAGAGTGCAAATACTACTGTTGAGCTTATGAATAGAAGAGCCTGTTCTGTGAGAAACTAGTAAATAACCAATTTTATTTTTTTTTTAAGAAAGAACAAATGAAACATCTAATATCCTATTTTCATGCTTGTAAGCCACTGAATCTCCACTGGTTTCATCTTACTATTGGACTCAAATACTTTTCCAAATGCGATACTATCATTGTCTGCTGTTCAGTATTCTCATCTCTGCTATTCTTTCTGCGCTTTGGAATACAGCTCCAGAATGTGAGGAACTGCACTCTTGTGAAGCTTTTTGACTGCAATAATATTGGAAAGAAGAGTTCCTCTGCTGTGTACATCCAGACTGATCCTGTAACTTCAGTGGTCCGGCAACATATTTTTTTTTTTTCCCCCCTCAGGAAGATTAAAAAAAAAAATCTAAGCTCTGCAATTATCACTGCCTGCATGAGGATATATTTTCATAAAAGGAATGACACAGTTTCTTGAAAGAACTCATTTTGACAACTATAAAACCACTTTTCACTAAATTGTAGCTGTTTAAAACTTAATTAAATTGTAATAAGTACATTATGTGGAACAGCCTGAAAGAAATATAGGGTGCCTTGAAGGTCATTTGCTGTTCTGAAATGCCAAAAAGTGTACAGCCACAGGCAGCTGTGCAAAATCACCTCCTGTGATGGAAATATTAATTTCTAATATCTGTTTTATCACTAACAATACTACATCAGCTCCCCTTACAATACCTGTTCTATGTTATTGTGGAAACTTGATGCTGCAGTAATACTAAATGTGACTTAAGAATGGGGGAAGGATGCTTCCTCCTCTTTTTTTGTCTTTGTTGAAGACCGTGGTTTTGTTAAAGCATTTATAATAATTACCTGCTTTGTGACTCTTAGGTAATAACTACTGTACTTGCTACTTGATTTAGCATATGTGCTTGCATATATTTATACTAAATTCCAGTGATGCAATATACATATACTATTTTTTCATGTCATGTACTGATACAACTCTATTGTACAGCTACAGCGAGCTTCAACTGGACCCAAACGAAAGGCCTGCCTAATATAACAGAAGTGTAACATACTATTCCTAGACTCTATTCCTTAGCACCTAAAATTTTCATCCTTTGCCTTTCCTCCTTAAGATGGTATCAGTAAAATTCTCAAATCCTGATTGTACTAAACTCGTTATGAACTGAAATACTTATAAACAGAACTAAGAACTGACTTAGCAAACTTTACTCTTACTTAAGATGTGAGCCCCACTGGAATTTGCAGGCATACTAGAATTATGTAGTTTATGTTCTCATATGATTATAAGTTTTCAAAAGATTTTTCTGAGAAGAGAATACTTTTTCTTTTTTTTGACTTAATCACACCTTTTTTAGAAGCAAAGTTACTAAGGGAACAGAGCTTACACTAGCAGTTATAGTTAATTAGAAAAAGATAAAATTTTCAGCAGAATGTCTTTAAAGAAATTTAAAATAACAGTTTCCATTTTTCAAAAAGGCATGTTCTATTTCTTGATAGAAAATTGAAAATGTGAATTAACAAGTATTTAAAGAAATATGACATCTTTACATAGGTATGTTCCTAATGTATTTCTCTTGGTACTAGGCATTTAATGATTTCTTTTTCTACCTGAACAAAAGAAAAAAGTAAATAAAAGAAAGAGAAAGAAAGAGGGAAGGAAACTGGGGAGAGAGGAAGAGATAAGCACATGAATCTTGGTTCTTTCTAGGAAAAGAAATACACAAAAGTTTTGGTTTAAAGGTCCATAATTAGAAGCTCTTGTTTAGCAAAGATTTTTGGCAATTGGAGAGTTCTGAGTTGATATGTAAACTCCAGTCATGTAAAGTTTCAGAATCTGCTTTAGAGTGCCCCAATTAATGCAAAATATGGTTATATAATGGTAACTTCAGAATATTTTTTATCTTATTTTCACCTTCTCTCAGACATAGCACGCATTGCTAGGAGGTGTCAGTCAATCTCTTTTGTGTTATCACCTTTGTGTTTACAGGAGTGATCAGTGAAACCAACAGAGTTTAGCTGGGTAAATATACATATATACACACACATCTTATCATACATATATAAACACATTGTGGCCTGGAAATCCTTCGGAACCTGGGGAAAGTTTCACAAACCCGTACAAGATGCCTAAGTCTTCTTGGATTCAATAGTTCAAGGACCGTTGTATCAAACCCTCTAGAGAGTTCTCTTCCCTTGCGCACATCTACTTGTTGTATTGTCACTTAATTTACACCAAAGTACCAAAAACATGAGTAACAAGCAACAGAAGGGAAGGAGGTGATGAAGTAAGAATATAGTGATATCACACCATAAATGCACTTACTCAAATGAGAAAACAAGGAAAAATCCTGCCTCAGCTCCCTAAATTAGTTGTCTACCTGTCTGTGGTTACCTTTAGAACTAGCAGAAGACATAATCTTAAGAAAATGTTTGGAAGAAGAAATGAATGAAAACTAATATTCAGGGCAATTAAAGGACATATTGAACTGCCCCATCTTTGGAGAAGCTTTCATAGAATCACAGAATCATAGAATGGTTAGAGTTGGAAGGGACCTCAAAGATCATGTAGTTCCAACCCCCCTGCCATGGGCAGGGAAACCCTCCACTACATCAGGTTGCCCAAAGCCTCATCCAACCTGGCCTTGAACACTTCCAGGGATGGGGCATCTACAACTTCTGTAGGCAGCCTGTTCCAGTGCCTCACCACCCTCACAGAGAAAAATTTCTTCCTTAATTTCTTCATCTTTGCTGGAGATTCTAAATGACTCTTCCAAAGCCTCACACAGAGTGATGTCTCACACAGAACAGAAACTCGACTTTTACTCTTGTGTCTTCTTTAAAAAAGAAAACATACTGCTTCACTTGAGATGTCGTTACAACCCATTCAATCACATCTGAATAGAAAGCGCACATAAATCAACAGCTTTGTAGCCTCATATCTTCAGTGAAGAAGTGGATGATCTTTAACATTTCGAAAGAATGGAGCATTAACTGCATGGCTCCTATACAGCTCCATAAAAATGTAGATGAATTACTTAAATCTGAAAATCAATTCCTGCAGAATGCTTATGGCCAGAAACACATAGTATAGAAACATGACACCCTTAGGAAGTACTCAGTGATTTCTCGTTCTTATAACTGTCTGATACATGTGCATTTATGACTATCAAGGCTGTGGAAGAGACGGGTGTTACTGACGACTGGCTTTGGTGAATCCGTCCCCAGAGAAGCGGCCTCTCTCACAAACTGCTTCCTGCAGGTGTGGACATGTATATGGTTTTATCCCTTTAATCTGCAAAGCCTTAGCCCAACCCAACAGTTGGCTGTACACAGATGTGGCTCTTACCTCTCCTCCACCTTTTTAAAGTGTTAAATCCTAGGAAGCAAATGCGATACTCTCTGTTACCTGGAGACAGTCACCAAACATTTTCCATTTGGGCTTGTAAGAGTAGAAGAAATACTCCTTGCAGCTGCACCACCTGTAGTCATGTCTACGAGGCAAGGGACAATTTTGCAAGTTTTGGAGTATCCAAAATTATTATTATATGGCTTTAGGCCTGTATGCGTACAGATTCTGTGGTGCACCAGGGCCCACTCAATCCTCCTTTAACTTCTTCAAGCTTAGAACATTTCCAGGACACTTTAGCCACTGAATGCTACCAAAGAAATCACTTTCCTCCCCTGCAAGGGGAGGGACAGAAACAGAAAATTGCAAAAAAACCTCCAGCCATCAAGGAAGACATATGCCCCAGTATTAGAATTTGTCTGTAAGAATTTAGCAATGCTGTTGTCGGTGGTTTTATGGTCTAAATTAGCCCACATTTTAGCTAATGTTTTTTGAGCGACATTTCAAAATAGCAACCATAAGCATTGCATGTCCTGCATAATCAAAGTTTGGATTTGCACTTACCAACGCTGATAGGTATGTCTGTCTGTATCCACATGGACCAGAAAATCAGTTAATGCATATTAAACTTGTGGAGTAGGAGGGAGGGTTGAATCTGGAGACAAGCTTGAAGTTGTTTCTTTAACTTCTGATGTTCCACTGCTGTCAGAAGGGAGCAGTTTAGTTTCAGGAATATGGAAAAAAAGTCACCCTCTATTTTGCTCAGCACAGCACTCCGAAACTTCTCACGGCAGGGACGACTTCTTGACACATATAAGCTGCCTTGATGTTTCAGAACACATGGTAGGTAAAACCACACACTGTTCTGTGTCTCCTGCTGCAGGTAAGGGCAGCAGGGCGAGTAAAGGAGCAGAAGGTAGGATTAATTCTGGATTTCAAAGCACTTCTAGTTCAATAATATGCCCTTATTTTAGTGGAAATGCTAGTAGCAGAAAAATTGACCTAGTGTGGCAAACTGTGTAAAAACACTAGGTTTTAGAAGGGAAGCTGATCTCAGACAGGATAGTTATCATCGCTGCTGGCTTCATAAGCCAGTGATCCACTGTGATACGGACTTGCTGATGCATGGTGCCGTCATGAGGAAGGTGAGGGAGGGAGTATAGACAGAGGCTAAAGCCTCGTGTTGCATTTCCATCCACACATGGGACATTTGCAAGTCCACCCCACTCCTCCAAGAAAATCAAGGTGTTTATTTTCCCAAAGTGTGAACACATTTGTATCTATGTATGTAAATATTGTTCTTTGCGCCTTCAAAACAAGTGACCATGTGTATTTACTCATACCTTCACTCTAGACAGTCTTTCACATGGTGTACAACAGGGTATTGCTTAGGCAGGCAGTGTAGTTTATCAGCAGAAGCTTCTGCCTCTATTTCAGTGTGTTCATTGTAGGAAAATGGAAAGAGAATGATGGAAAGCCTGATTTTTGAAAATCCAGTCCCAGCCACTACACTATTTTGTACTGCCTAAACAATGTTCTACATGCAATGTTTGTGGTTTAAAACAATACCCCTTTTGTACTTTCTTTTTCATGTTTTAAGGCATGTTATGTATTTACAAATAAGCTCTCTCTAAAGCACCTTTTGAGAATTACCAAATCGCACAGAAGTTGTATCTGAGGAAGCAGTGTATTTATGACCCACGATATATGTAAGATGTTTTTTTGAAAATACAATAAGTGATATCACACAATATACCTTTATTTTATACAGGCATTTTTACACAAACTTACCAAATCTGTTGAGTAATGAAACATGAAAAATGGCAGTAATAGTAAGAAGTAAATTATCATATTGGAAAGCAGGAAAATACAGGTATTCTGAAGAGATACAACGACAGATAATAAGATAGCCAGACAGATTAAAAACCTTTTGTAGAAGGCAGGTGCTATAAAAAAAGCTTTAAAAAACCCTCTGGTGATCAAGTTTGAGCAACAGAAATAAGCATGTGTTAAACAATGTAAGAGGATAGAGGAAAGGAGGCAGAAAGACGAGAGAGAGAGGGAGAGAAAAGGTTTATGAAAACATTGTTTGGGTTTAGAAAAAAGGATTGGTGGGATTTTAAACACAGATTTGAGGGTGAATGCATATAGAAATACTGCATAACGGATGTTCTCAGGTCCTTTTTTCCACGAAGAGGTTGGTGTTTCAGGTTAGCAAAGATTGAATGCATGTATTTAAATTCCTTTAACTTCATGATGATTAGACAGCTAAGAGTAGGCTTTGGTGTTAATATAAATCAGCAGTTTTAAAATATAGCTTTCACTTTTCTTTTCATTTTTTCAAATGACAATTACAGCAGCACAAGACAGTTCAAGCCAGCAGGGAATTCTTTATTGTGACCCTTGCCCAGAGCAGGCTCAGTCATGAGGTCAAATCAGGGCTCAGATCTTCATTCCATGTGGGCCAGGGAATCCTTCAAGGAGGGACATGACACCATCTACCTGGACTTATCCCCACTACCTGGCTATCCTCACAGGGATTATGGCAGTGTGCTGGAAGCCTTGCTGAAGTCAATGTAAATGATATCCTCTGTTCTCCACTTGTCCAGACACCCAGTCGTTTTGTCACTTAAAGCAGCCAGATGAGTAGTGCAAATTTTACCTAGAGAAAATCAATGGCCACTGTTCCCCATCACCTTCTTCCTCAGCTTCCGAGATATGTACTCCAAGAGGATTTGCTCCATGATTTTGTTACTTTTTGATGCGAAGCTGAGCAGCAGCATCCTTCTACCCCTTTTTAATTACAGGTGCAACATTTTCTTCCTCTTTGTTGTCACAGACTTTCACTGCTCTTCAAAGCTGTCAGTGGCTTTGTGAATGCATCTTCCAGCTTGCTTGGCACCATTGCATGAAGGCCATCAGCTCCTATGGACTTGTATGGGTCAAACTCATGCAAGTCTTCCCTGATTCAACCCACATCCAGGGCTAGTTTTTGACTTACTTCCTTCCTCTTCACTGGCAAGAGCTCCAGCTGCATAGCCCAAGTCACAGAAGGCAAAGGCAGGTATTGGGAGAATGAAGAACTGCCCTCTGTAGGAGAAGATCAGGTTTGAGACCATCTAAAGAACCTGAAAGTGCACAAGTTCATGGAACCTGATGAGGTGCATCCGAGGATCCTGAGGAAACTGGTGAATGAAATTGTTAAGCCACTATCCATCATATTTCAGCAGTCGTGGCAGTCTGGTGAAGTTCCCAATGGCTGGAAAAGGGGAAATATAGCCCCCATCCTTAAAAAGGGAATAAAAGAAGACCCAGGGAACTACAGGCCAGTCAGTCTCACCTCTCTGCCTGGCAAGATCATGGAGCAGATCCTCCTGGCAACTATGCTAAGACACATAGAAAAAAAAAGAGGTGATTGGTGACAGCCAACACGACTTCACTAAGGGCAAATCCTGCCTGACTAAGTTGGTGGCCTTCTATGATGAGGTTACAGCATTGATGGATAGGGGAAGAGCAACTGACATCATCTACCTGGACTTATCCAAAGCATTTGATACTGTCCCACACGACATCCTTGTCTCTAAACTGGAGAGACATGGATTTGACTGATGGACCACTCGGTGGATAAGGAATTGGTTGGATAGTCACACTCAAAGAGTTGTGGTCAAAGGTTCAATGTCCAAGTGGAAGCCAGTGAGGAATTATGTTCCTCGGGGGTCAGTACTGGGGCCAGTGCTATTTAACATCTTTGTCAGCGACATGGACAGTGGGATCGAGTGCACCCTCAGCAAGTTTGCTGACGACACCAATCTGTGTAGTGTTGTGGACACTCTGGAGGGAAGGGATGCCATCCAGAGGGACCTTGACAGGCTGGAGAGGTGGGCCTGTGAGAATCTCATGAAGTTCAACAAGGCCAAGTGCAAGGTCCTGCACGTGGGTCAGGGCAATCCCATGCACAAGTACAGGCTGGGTGGAGAATGGATTGAGAGCAGCCCTGAGGAAAAAGACTTGGGAGTGCTGATGGATGAGAAGCTCAACACGAGCCAGCAATGTGCACTGGCAGCGCAGCATGCCAACCGTATTCTGAGCTGCATCCAAAGAAGCGTGGCCAGCAGGTCGAGGGAGGTAGTTCTGCCCCTCTACTCTGCTCTCGTGAGACCCCACCTGGAATACTGCATTCAGCTCTGGAGTCTCCAACATAAGAAGGACATGGAGGTCCAGAGGAGGGTCACGAAGATGATCCGAGGGCTGGAGCACCTCTGCTATGAAGACAGGCTGAGAGAGTTGGGGCTGTTCAGCCTGGAGAAGAGTAGGCTCCAGGGTGATCTTATAGCAGCCCCCCAGTACTTAAAGGGGGCCTACAGGAAAGCTGGAGAGGGACTTTTTACAAGGGTGTGTAGTGATAGAACAAGGGGCAATGGCTTTTAACTGAAAGAGGGGAGATTTTGATTAGATCTATGGATGAAATTCTTCCCTCTGAGGGTGGTGAAGCACTGTAAGAGGTTGCCCAGCGAAGTTGTAGGTGCCCCATCCCTGGAAGTGTTCAAGGCCAAGTTGGATGAGGCTTTGAGCAACTTGATCTAGTGGAAGGTGTCTCTGCCTGTGGAAGGTGGTTAGAACTAGAAGATCTGTAATGTCTCTTCCAACCCAAACAATTCTATGATTCAATGATTATATGATTGTATTGGTATGACAGTGAATAAGAGATCTCTGTGCAAATCTGAGTGCTCAGGGACCAGTGCATCTGTGATGTCATCATCCCTGCCAGGGGTTTTGCTCTCTGTGCTCATGTCAACTCACAATAAGGAAGCTCATAGCTTCCCTCCAAGCTCTTCTAGAAAAAGCTGAAAGAAGCCTCAGGGTTTCCCTGCCATGGCAGGGGGCTTGGAACTAGATGATCTTTGAGGTCCCTTCCAATCCTAACCATTCTGTGATTCTATGATTCTAAGTTCCTTAGTGCAGAGCCATAGGAGACCTTTCTCAGTGAAGTCTGAGGCACAGAAGGTATGGAGCATCTCAGCTTGATCTGTGTCCACTGTTAATGAGTCACCTGCCATATTCAACAATGGTCTCACATTTTGTTTTGCCTTTTACTACCAACACAGAGGTAGAAGCTCTTGTTGCTCTTGACCTATCCCACCAGTCTCAGCTCCTTTCGAGCTTTAGCTTTCCTCATACCATCTCTACGTGCCTGGGGAGTGTTTCTAAAGTCTTCCCTTGTATCCTTGCTCTACTTCCACCCACCATATGCTGTCTTTTCATGTTGGAGCTCTGTCATGAGTTTCCCACTAGATGTCTCCTGAGATGTCTGCTTCTCTGCCTAAGCATTAATGCTTGTGCATGGATTTCTCCATCTTTGAAGCCTATTTCTTAGTATTAGGATGCTTTGCAGATGGAATTTCCTTGTTCTTATTTATGATGTTATACTGTATTGCTTTTCAGTTTATTCTGTCAGTGTAGGTGACAAACAGTGTTTATTTGGTTTTGTTCTACTTTAGAGATGTCACAGTTAGATTTAGTGTCTCCAGAAAGTTAACTGTTGAGATATTTTGTCTTTTTGTGCTTTGAGAGCAGGTTTTAATATAATAATATAGTTTCCTAGTCTATAAGCATTTTTATTGCAGAGTGGCAGGGTTTGCTAATTGTTATTAGGGTTGCAAAAACCCCTTCTGAGATAGAAATCAGTTCTGTACAGATTGAACATACACACACAATTAACTTACTTAGGACAGGGTAGGTTCTCCTATTCAAAAATTCTAGAAGATGTAATTAATTTTTTATTTTTCACTATTAAACTGTTTTTTATGGTAACTACTCTGTGAATGAGGGGTATAAGCTATGTGAAAGAAAAAAGTAAGCAACCATGTGGAGGCAATTTTTCCCTTTCTTCTCTCTTTGCTCATTCATTTTGCTAAGGATATCCTTGCTCTTCCTAAGAGATAAGCACATTAACTAAAAGGCCCTGGCCTAGGATATAATAGGGATTAGGTTGGAGAAGCGTCCTTGGATGGGCACTGTTATTAAAATACTGAAAAGAGAGGAGGGACTCTGCAAGTAACAGGCTGTTCCAAAAGGATAAGTGGGAGCTCCAAGTTGTTCCTATTTTGCTGGAACTAAAGGGTTAAGATTAACTAGAATTATGGTGGTTTGGATCTCATTAATTTTGTTTAAGGAATAAATGGTTTTGTCTGTATATCCTTTCTTATTCTAGTCTCTTTTACTGCTGCTCATTCCTAATAATATATTAATTCAAAATGCTTTGCACTTACAGAGAATGCCTTTAATCTAAGCGTTCTTTCCCCTCCTCTCTCTCTTGTTCTTTCTTTCTGATCTCTTCACCTGTCTAATATAGAACACAAAAAGACACTATTGATGTGTCAAGGCTACACTTTAAAAGGAAATATTCATTTGCGAAGGTTGTGGTCTCAATTCCTTTTTTGAATCACTGCTCTCTACCAGTGTACATCTCACTTCTTCAATTTGCTAAATCCCACAGGATGCCACGTCAGCCCTTAACACTGAACAAAAATTACTATATGTTTCATTTGTTTCCATACCTTACAGCTGAGACTGCTTTAAATGCTCAAAGTGATTATGATATAATTGGAGGTTAATATGTGATAAGAGTGTCTTTCAGTGGAGGATGTTTTCTCTCCTGTTTTTTCACACAAAAATCTGTGAATCACAAGAGAATTTATGATCTAACAGTTTCAGCCAATGCTTTTAGAGTAATTTCTGACATACTGTGACACAATCATATATACCTGTGTAGCATACTGGGAATGGTGGTCAAGGAGGATACGTTCTGGCTCCTCAGTTACAGGTGTCCCTCTCTTACCTCTTGTAGCCATTCTTAAATGACAACAGGCATGTTGTTACTGGATTGGTTTAATTTTTTCTTGTAAATCTTATAAGTGAGTGAAACTATAAGCCAAACTCATCAAAAGATTCAGATGTTTTGACTTAAATTAACAGTACAAAACTGATGTCGTTGTGTTAATCTGTCAAATTACAGATATGTTACTCTGGTTGCAGTTTGATGGAGGAATTGGAATGTGATGCAGTTTCTGGTTCTGTACAGCTTGATGCACCACCACTGGCCTCTTTTCTAACAGAGACAAAATATTTCTCTTGAGTTTTCATTGGAAATTTTTAGATGACTAACAAAACACAACTAATAAATGTTTTATACTTGCAAATCTGTTTTTTTACTGCCCTCATTTTCAGTTATGGCAGGCAGCCACCTACTTCATCTGCTCTTACACCTGTCTGACCTCTGATGTATAACAGCCTTCTGAGAGAATATTTCTAAGAGAGTACTTGTAACAGATTATTTGTGCATAATATCCACAGGTAAAAAGTAAAAAGAAGAGGTTTGAGTAATTAAATACAATACCTAGGCTAAAATCTTCACCAACAAGTATCAAATGAAAGAAAAGGAGTTTATGCCTAGACTTAAGTTTTTCTGCTGTGATTTGTTTTTTAAAGAGATCAGAAAACAACACCCAAACACAGAGTCTTATCTACCCTCAGGAAAATATGCTTTTGGTCACTTCAGAGATTTTAACACTGTTTAAAATACAAGGTTGGTAAATTTTACATCTGCTTTTCATGGTTTCTGATACCTACTGTGTCTGGCATTTGGTGGTATATCAATAACAGAAATAATAAAACCTACTGTGTATCTCAATGAATTCTAAGCACCTTGAGTTTTATTCTTTTCTCCTTCTATTCCTTGAATATTTTTATGTGATGAGGGCTTTCTGAGAATTGATTACATGTTCAGCACTTAACACAAACATATACACTTGCTTACTGCATAGTACATTTTTCAGTCATATTAGACGTAATTCAAGTCAGCTAGTCAAAAAACACTTGCCATGTCTGGATCCCAGCTGCTCTGTTGGCATTATTTGTTTATTCTGTGATGTAGGACCTCAGTTTTGGGTGTATTGTCCTTTTTTTTTCTTTTCTGCAACATGTTCGACTCTCTAGCTGAAGTCTTTCCTACTAAATGGTGGTGAAGCTTGAGTGCACCATGTTTATCCATCTAGCAATGTACCACTGTTCACCACTGTTACACTTGGTATTAGCTTATCACTTGAGATATCAAAGCTTTTGCTCCTTTTTTGCAAGTGAGATAATACATGGTGTCATTTGTATTCACCGTGGGCAGACGCTGAGCCTCTCTTCATTTCCTCAAAGAACTATTTATGAGGCTGTAAAAAAGATGAGTTTCTCCAAATAGTCTCCAAATTAAACTTTTAAAAGTTTAATGTTGGCACACAAGAATAATTACAGTTATAAACCATTAAACATTTAGAGGAAATTTATAGTATTGGAGGAGAAAATTTATAGCTATGGTCAAACATAATAAATTTTCTCTGAAAAGCATTTCCACAGAAACATTTCTTTCTGAGAATTAAAAAATTGTAATGCTATATTAACAACACCAAAATGCACAGGTGATATTTTTACACATTATTTAAACAGGAAGATTCATATCTTTATAAGATACTCTTAGTTAACCCTGCAGAAGTGTGTAACACCTATACACACATAGATGTTATTTTTTATTTGTTTGTTTTTTTTAACATCAGCAATTATGGGGCTCTGAGTTCACTTGTTATACCAGGCTGTATGTGCCGTGTAATCTTAGAAGGCAGTCCAATAGCTTGCAATTTTCTTTCAAGAATTATGATGTTGCAATTAACACACGCCTGCAGGGTAGTTAACATCTACGAAGCTTAGTCAGTCCTTTATCCAGTCTTGAGACAGTCCCTATTTTTCCCTGCTACCATGTCTGCAGTTTAACATTATACAAAATAATGTCCCTTCAATTCTCCAAATCTTTTCACTCTTAGGGCAAAACTTACAGGATCTTCTCTGCTCAGCCTTCATGCTATCTAATAAACTTTTATTTTCTAGAAATATCCTCAAACGAAATTGTTTTATTTGAGACAAAATCCAAACCATATGGAATGGAAGTAAATAAAAATATTCCCATTAATTTCTCCAGGCTTTGATTCATGCTATTTTTCCCCTTAATTATTTCATACAACATCTAACTCTCTTGGAAACATTTGGATTTTGTCTTTTCAAACAAAGCAAGGATGAAACATATTTATTTTCAGTATTTTATGCCTAAGGAGAAGCACAAGCTTTTCAGATTCCTTAACTACCTTTTGATTTCACTGATTTATTATAATTCATTATGCATAGCAAACAAGCATATATTCCTGTTTGCAATTGTTTAGTGTAAAGGAGAGAGTAAAACATACCACTGAAATAGAATAAATCAGAAATATTTAACTGAACATGTAAATTAGACTATAAACATTTTGGAGCAGAGCCTGTACTGTTCATGATTGTAGGTTTGCAAAACACAATAGGACATGACCATGACCTTTAGATGATATTACAACATAAACAATAAAGTGATGGTATTTTGCAATAAATAATCACAGAAATAAAAATAATTATTTAATTTATTGTGAAGATTTTGTGTACATGTTCTGCTACATGTTTACATTTGGCAGGCAACACCATCTATCACAAAAATCTCAAATCTACATTAACAGTGCAGTGCTGTCTTTTGCACTCCTCTCTTACTGAAGGCCTTGAGATTATTAAAATATTACTGATAAAAGCTACTGATTTGGACAGTAGTTGGTAGTCTTTGAATGTATGAATGAGAAATAAGGAAATAAATTTGAACGGAGAATCAGACTCTTTGTTGTCTTCCCTAGGTTTAGATGCATTTTTTTCAAGATGACTCTTTTCCACAGCATTCCTGCTAAGACACTTCAGATGTCATAGATCTCAGCCCAGGGTCTCAAAACAACTTAAACACAGACAACAAAATGGTCTCCTGCAAACCGTGGGACACTATGTCAACTGGAATCCAAACAGAGTGAATGCAACACCCCGGAGAACTACCAGGGTATACATATATGAGACCACAACTCACAGAGTGAGTGTGGGATCTAACAGACCCACAGATCTTCTCTCTTTTTTCCGTCAGTCTTGCTTGCCCTTATCACTTTCATGCATTTCATATCCTTGCAAATTTTTATGATTGCTTCTTGATTGAAATTAATCCTTTCATTTAAAAAAAAATAAGTGAAAAATAGTTTGTTTTTCTGCTCAAATATGGTGATTTTACTTGAGCAAGGATATAGGAGAAGGTGACTTGTCTCATACGATTTATTCATCTACCCCAGCTGACGGAGCAAATGAATCAGAAATTGCTGCCTGGCAGCATTTATAAGTGTTCAGATTGATCAAAATGTCTGGACAGGTGAAATCAAGTCATTCTAGCATCTTATTGATAGTTATTGACTCTAGTCAGGACTGCAGGCTTCCTTTATACTAGATGTATATGATTCTGTCTGTACTTTACGCACAAAATCCGGGCTAGATAAACCAGATAAATATTGTTAGAACACGGATATTTTATGCAATGGGAATTTCTATCTTATCTTTGCTTTCCCCACCCAGATAAGCAAGAATGCAAAACAGTGATAGTTTCTACTGAGCACCAATAAGAAGACTCAATTGTGTGCCTTTGGATCTAAAGGAATATGTATTAAGCACACTGCTGATGTACCCTTTGTACAGGATGGAGAGGAGAAATTAAAAAAAAACAAAAACAAACCACACAAAAAACGATAAAAAAGCCCAGTGAAAACAACAAGGGAAAGACCTTCAAATTGCTTCGGCATTTTAGGCTTAGGTTCTGAAAAAAAGAGAAGATGACTGGAAAAGAGAACCTAACTGGTTGTAACACCTTTACTGCTTATTCTTGTAAGGTCTGTATGCATAGGATTTGTTCGGTAATGCAATCAGCTAAAGGAAATACGATGATGGATGATAGATGATTATAATTTCTGAGCTGCAAAGCCATTGAAAGGCTGAAATGCTTTCAGAGGTGCCGCAGCTGCAGCTGATGCCATGGTGTCTGAGCAATGATCACAACAATTTGCAAATATATATCGATTAGTATATTACTAATATGCAGCTTTGAAATCAAGAAGCAGGGCAGCTGCTCATTTGTAGCTTGTGAATGTCCAGCCTGATGAGAACTGTGCTTATTCCTATCTGTGAAGGCAGCTGCCAGAGGACCTTTCAGGCTGATAAAATTATAAAGAATAAAATTATTATCTACTTAAAAAGCACTCCTCTACCACTTCCTCCTTCCTACAATGAAAACCAAACAGGTCAAGAGTGAAAACTGAGGCTTCAGTTTCTGCGTGCAGCAGATATGTGAAACTGCTGACTGACAGATTGATCTAAGCTAAAGGTAATAATTATGGCTTTTATCTTTATGTGACAGAAAAGCTCCCAGGAAATCTATGTCTGAAAAAGGTGAGTTCTTTACATTTATTGGTTTGATACATGGTCAGCAGCAAAGTATAACAAAACTAATTTCCTTCTCCTTGTTTATTTATCCTAGGGATGGTTATGGACTTTATCACATAAGAAAATTTTTTTTCTTTGTTTTCTTATTTATGCACGACAGTAATTCCCTCTCTTAAAAAAAAAAAAAAATCATATATGGGAAAGCCCCATGATATATACCAACTTCTCTAATAATCGAGGAGGGGGTCTATGTGTGTGGGATATAGGTCTAATTCAAGTATTTTTTTATTACATTCCTGTTCAGTTTCTAAGTTATTTTTCTGATTAAAAAAATAGGGATATTACCGCTGGAATTTTCTGAAGGGCTTTGTTTGGCATATTCTTATATTTTCTTCCCTTAGATAAGTTTGTGGAGTTTTTTCCCTCTTTCTTGTAAGTTTAAGGCTAGGTTAGGGAACCCCGCTGAAGGAAAACAAGTCTTTAAAGCTTTCTAGCCTGTTACTGTCTTACTTTTTTTGGTAACAACTGTTACTGCACGTTGCCGGATTCATCACATTTTTCAAAAATCTCTGATGCCCGAAGTTCTTTCATCTTCACAAAGCCAGTTTATGGGCTGCAGCACTAGGACACAGGATAGTGTTAGGTCAGTGGTGGTATGGCTCTACTGTCTCAGCATCTAAGCAAGAAGATGATGAGTATTTATTGCGGGGCCTTATGCTAAGGTTAGGTTGATTCTTAAACAGAATCTTATTACCAAAAAAGTATTGATCTATTAATGTAACATAGTTAGCTATCAGAAGTTTTGGAATTTGTCGAGGTTCAACTAGTTTAATTTATGACAGAGATGCCAAGCATTTGTAAATTTCATACATTAACATTCTTAACAGACATAGGAAAACAGGAATGAGGTAGATTAAGATCAGAGATAAGGACAGATCAGATAATGTAAATAACTCTTCCTTGTGACTAGGTCAGGAAATACCTTGGACTGATATTGGCTGAAGCACTGTTATATCTTAGAATTACTTGCTTCAGCCTTTTTATTTATGTGTATGTTAACATGATATTGGCTACTCCTGTGGCC
The DNA here is from genome assembly GCF_009769465.1 of Tauraco erythrolophus. Lineage (NCBI taxonomy): Eukaryota > Metazoa > Chordata > Aves > Musophagiformes > Musophagidae > Tauraco > Tauraco erythrolophus. Next base: position 46,717,912 of record NC_141496.1, on the reverse strand, counting down.
AAATCCGAAGAATGGTGGCAAACCATATTAAGATGATGGCTTTCATCCCAAGAGATCTCCACACTTCAAAAATGTAGGTGGTATGTTCTTGCTTTCCCATCTCACTAAAAGTGAATTGTAGAAGAATGTATCTGACGTCAAGGAGTATCTGCAAGGAATCCTTACTCACAGTCATTCCTGCAATAAAACTCAGCAGCTGCACTAGTGGTCATTCACCATGGCACAAAAAGGTAGAAATGAAAGAGGAATACATCACACTCTTTTTCCCCTGATTGCCTTTTCACCAGAGGAAAAGCCTGAATAAATTTGAAGAGGGAAAAAAGAAGTTACTTTAGAATTATGAACTGTTCCACTTCTTACTCTGTGTTGCAGTAGAGCACATCTTGGAAGGCAAGTAAAGGAAGATGCCACGATGTCATCAAGTCTTCAGCATCAGCCTAAATAGCTTTCACAGTTACTTCATAGTGATCCTGTATTTAGGAACTGATGGAACATAGTAGCTTCCTGACCGTATCTCCTTCTGAGATTACTGTGCTTCCCAGTAATAGTAGAGAGCCATCTTTTTTTTCTGTATCTGCATGTTGTTGAAGGCAGACAGACACACATAGCTAAAACCTGTCAAAGCCATGACTACCACCAACTTACATCACTGCCATTAAACACAGGAACTGAATTACTTGTACGAAAGCTAGGGTCCCTGTATGTTGGAAATGGAGGGGAAAACTGACTGGTCTTCTTTTGCCTGTAGAATTAGGGGACTGATGCGACAAAAAATCTAGTTAGTTTTTCCAGATCTGTGCTGATCTTGTACCTGTCTACCTGTACTACGTCTTCAAAGGCACCTGGGGAGGCGAGAGGGCTTTAATGTCTCTAGGTAAAGTCAACTTCTTCCAGAGGAATTTCTGAACTTGGTCAGCTGAAGCTAATGGCCAAAAAAAAAAAAAAAAGAAAATTGTGCAGAGTAACAGTGAGGCAAGGGGCAGGGCAAGGGGAGAGAAAATGGGAGATAATGGCAAATAAGAAAAGAAGAAGTAGGGGCAACCGGATGAGATGAATAATCAAGGAGGTAATTAGAAAATTTTGTGTCATTTTATAAGAAGATTCTGTTTCAGTCCTCTGTGAAAAGAAATTCTGGGCCAGACTTTCTGCAGATATTTATGAAACACAGCCCTGCCTCTCCAGTTGAGAGAGATTGCACCAGTTCTAGCTCACGTTTGCTCTTCAGGTCATTGGTCTTCACTTGCAGTCAGTTATTTGGGTCTGAAAGGCTGACTTTGTCCCTCAGACCATTAAAGAATTAGGTCTACGAGGAGATGCTAGTAAAGAGAAGGCCTCAAATGGAACATAGTCCTCCAACTGTGATGTTCATATGCAGTAAATGGAGAAAACAATGGTTCACCTATTCATGAAGGGAAAGAAATGTCTGTGGTTTTATGACAGTCATGTCAATTAAGCATCAATTGACAGTTAAAAGAGCATTTATTGAGACTTAATAGGAAAGACGATGGGTAGTCTTTAATAGAAATATGATGTGTAATCTAGTTAAAATTATAGGACACAAATATAATTAGATTTTCAACACATAAAAATTGTAATGAATATTTAGGCTCTTAATTGGATTTTAAAAAGCCTGCAATATTGAGTTAATAATTGTGACAACTAATAGAGTATCTAACTAAATGTCAGTATTTTTATTAATTGATATTTAATTTTCTGTAGACTGTCTTGGCAAATGTTAATTAAATGCCAGAAAATTCCTTACAAATTTTAACATATTAATAACCTTAAATTATGCCTTTATTGCTTACATAATTGTAAGTTAATTACACAGCTACAGACTTACTCTCTGCCCTTTACACAGAGCTCAGGAGGATGAGGTTTCTTACGGGTCAATAAACTTACCTGCTTATTAGCTACACAAATGGAAAGTGAAGGCTGATCTTATGTAATCATATTCTTTCTGTGGTGTAGCACATGTTAAATTCTAGGTGACTCTTAGTTCCAGCCAAATGGAATTGAATCAGGTACAGTACATATATTTTTCCCTATTTCCAGGATATATATGGTAAAAACTCATTAATTAGGGCTCTAATGGTTTGGGATTCAGACAAACAGTGAGAAGTTAAAATGCTTACATTCTCGATAATCAAAATCTTGCAGCTGCTTTTGATGACCAAACATTGCCATTAACTAGCTTTACCATTTATAATTTAAGTCATTCAGAACAAAAGAAAAGAATTCAGGTCAGCATGACCAAATGCTTTGTATTTTATGAAAATACTGCAAAAGTAGTGAGTATTTCTGAGCAATTCTGTAGCTCAGCCCACAAGGTACTTCCAGTCTTCTGAGAAAGTAACTTTTAAATGAGCAAGGCTCACCATTAAGGGAAAATACAAGCAAATCCAGGACTACTCTTTTCCTTCTTAAGGCCAGACACTTTCAGGATCCTTATTCAGACCCCTAGGGTCCCACATCTATGAAGGAACTACGTACATGAACCCTTGGTTCTTTTGTATTGTCTAGGTGTTTTGGGACAGCTCAGGTTACTGTTTCTTATTCATTCCAAGTTGTCTTACTTGCAAAGGGGAGCCTCACAAATACCGACTGTTGTCTCCTTACATACTTTTTTTTTTTTTTTAAATGAAAAGATAGCATGCAGAATAAGGAATAAGGAACTATCAAAGACAGACTTAAGTTTTTGGAATCATTGGGGTTTGTACTTTCACTGTGTAAATTGGCAGCGGTCACTCATACCTCAGTGATGTACATGAACAATTTCAGTACCAGTGGTTTGATTTTCGTTTTCTACAGTTTCTATGAAAGAGTAATCTATGGCTATTTGCAGAAGTATCAGGTGGGAAGTTTGAGGAAAATTCAGGTCAATGAGGAGGCTGACAAGTCAGCTCTGTAATTGTAAACCCTCTACTTTTTAGAGGAATAATTTCCTGTATTACTGAATGAGTGACTGTGCTTGCACTGGTTTTCCGTTTTTTGAAGAGGGATATTAGTTCCTCTAAACTAAGATAGGATTCTGTAACCAAAGCCTGTTTGTTAGTATTTTGGCCAATGGGCCATTTTTTCCTTGTATGCATATTAGACACTCTACAGAAAAAGTAGATGATGATGTCTTAAATACTCTGAATGTTTGTGGAAGTCAGTGTGTATGGCATGTATATTATTATAGAATCATAGATTCATAGAATGGTTAGGGTTGGAAGGGACCTTAAAGATCATCTAGTTCCAAGTCCCCTGCCATGGGCAGGGAAACCTTCCAATACACCAGGTTGCCCAAAGCCTCGTCCAACCTGGCCTTGAACACTTCCAGGGATGGGGCATCCACAACTTCTCTGGGCAACTTGTTCCACTGCCTCACCACTCTCAGAGTGAAAAATTTCTTTCTTATATCTAACCTAAATCTGCCCTCTTTCAGTTTAAATCCATTGCCCCTCGTCCTATCACTACATACCCTTGTAAAAAGTCCCTCTCCAGCTTTCCTGTAGGCCCCCTTTAGGTACTGGAAAGCTGCTATGAGATCACCCCGGAGCCTTCTCTTCTCCAGGCTGAACAGCCCCAACTCTCTCAGCCTGTCTTCATAGCAGAGGTGCTCCAGCCCTCGGATCATCTTCATGGCCTTCCTCTGGACTCGTTCCAGTAGCTCCATGTCCTTCTTGTGTTGGGGACTCCAGAGCTGAACACAGTATTCTAGGTGGGGTCTCACGAGAGCAGAGTAGAGGGGCAGAATCACTTCCCTCGACCTGCTGGCCACGCTCCTTTTGATACAGCCCAGGATACGGTTGGCTTTCTGAGCTGCCAGTGCACATTGTCGGCTCATGTTGAGCTTCTCATCCACCAGCAGTCCCAAGTCCTTTTCCTCAGGGCTGCTCTCAATCCATTCTCCGCCCAGCCTGTACTTGTGCTTGGGATTGCCCTGACCCACGTGCAGGACCTTGCACTTGGCCTTGTTGAACTTCATGAAGTTCTCACAGGCCCATCTCTCCAGCCTGTCAAGGTCCCTCTGGATGGCATCCCTTCCCTCCAGCATGTCCACAACACCACACAACTTGGTGTCATCTGCAAACTTGCTGAGGGTGCACTCAATCCCACTGTCCATGTCTCCAACAAAGATGTTAAATAGCACTGGTGTTCTCTCTTAAATATCTCAAAATATTGACAGAAAGCTTGTCAGCTCAGTAAAAGCTTTGCCACTTGTTTGAGAAGCTGAGCTGCTTAGTAATTTAGCACAAAGAGCAGTGTTTGTGTTAAAAATATGAGGCTGCCAGAAAAGCCACTTGGATGCAGTCTTTTTAACCCATGCTCTGTCCCTTGTCAATATGGCTGTTCACACACTTTGTATTTTCCTCCTTCAACAGATCACTTCTCCTTTGATTTCTGGCTAGGATCATTTTCTTTCACTGAATGAGAATTAATAATAAATTCATCCCTACATGATTTTTCTGGTATCTGTGCCATAATAATTACATTGTTGTTGGTTAGATGTGGAAGACTTTAGTGGACCATGCTTCTGCTTCCTCCTTGTTTTCAGGATGGTACTTTGGTATTCAAGTCTGAGTTTTGGTAGGTAAGACACAGAGTCAAAAGCTGGAGAGAAGTTCTCTTTAGGGATATGGATGCAGCTAAGAGCCTTTCATAAACTAAATCCAATAAAGCACATTAAGTGAAAGACATCATTTTCCCTATGTCTTACAAGAGAAATTTCTCTGGGGACAGCAAGCACAACCAGATTGTGTGATTTGATAGAAGATATTGAAGGGGATCCTGATATCAGAGAAGTTGATAGGAATGTATAAGGTCTCATGTTGTGAGCTGATAGTGGATTTTGGTTAGTAAGCAAGCTGGTTCTTTATTGAGGAAACATGTTGCAGCTGCAGCGGGTAATGTACATACAAGCAAGCTCCCACTGCAATTTCTAATTTGTTCCCTGCTGCAACCTCAGAAAATCCCTTTTCATTCTCCCTATCCCAAACAACACAGACATTAGCACCAGATCCCTGCTGAGGATAAGACAACAAGGTCATTCAGGTGTGCTTATCCTCTGAATTATCCATCTCCTCTTCTGCCTTCTACCATTGTTAGGGAGGAACTTGCATTTAAATTGTTCTCTGCTGGTTTCTGTCTATGCATCCCGATGACCTGCTGAACTTGGCTCTTTGCATGGTTTCTGGTGTTGTTATTGAGCCTTTCTTCACCTTGCCTATGCTACAGTCCAGAACATGATGGTTCATCAGACTCTTTAAGATTTCCGGTGGTTTATGTCACATCACAGATGGACTGCTATATTTTGCAATGATTTGTGTGACACTTGTGTTCAGAATTACCTCCTAATTGTTGTAGATTCCTCCTTTTTCATTGTAAGGAACAAATCTCCTAGCTTCCTTAATAAATAACACAGTTTCTTGCTAGTAAACTGGGTTGCACAAGATGTTCCTTATGTCATATATGTTTTGGTTTTCCAACTAATCTGTTATTACTCTGAACTACTCCCTGGACTTTTGGAAAGAAGCCTATTAGAAAGATCTGAATTTTTCTTTCACCTTGTCTCTTTTTCTTTGTCTGTTCATCATCTGGCTGTTTTACAGATGCTCCTGTTTCCTGTGCCTACAGAAGGAAAGGCATCTTTTTTTCAGGCTCTCGAGGAGTGCTGAGCACAGATGCACTGCATTGCTGCGTATCGCAAGGGAATAGAAGGAGTAACACATCTTGCAGCACACCTCAGCTTCTTGCTTCCTTTCCACTCTATAGAGACTAAAGTTGTACCATTCTGTGAGGATGAAGCCTTTAACTAATACTGAAGTAGAGACTGATAAACATTTGTCTCCATGTGCTGGTACAATTGCTGAATACGTAAGAGTTGTGGATGGAGGTACTAATGACCTCTCTCTCCTGCCTATCTATTGATACTAGCTATAGCAGGTAGCACAGCTGCTAGAGACCTTTGCTGCTTCTAGACCATCTGCAGCATTTGTTTTGGTAGAAAGATTATCTTTTGCATCAATGGCATTTGTCTCTGATACTGCAAAAAGAAAATAGGGTGAGAAAGTTGTGGATATGTTGGTTTTAGGGAACTCAGTGCATCAGAATGAGTTTTAGGCATTGATTGATTTCAGTGGCAGCAAATACACTGTCCTCTGTCATGGGACCTTTTGTTTTTATTTTCACAAGAAAGACATAGACCTGTTGGAGTGTGTTCAGAGGAGGGCCACAAAGATGATCCAGGGGCTGGAGCACCTCTGCTACGAGGACAGGTTGTGGGAGCTGGGATTGTTCAGCCTTGAAAAGAGAAGACTTCGCCGGGGGCACCTAATAGCTGCCTTCCAATACCTGAAGGGAACCTACAGGAAGGCTGGGGAGGGACTTTTTACAAGAGTGTCCACTGATAGGACAAGGGGAAATGGGTTTAAGTTGAAGGAGAACAGATTTAGATTAGATCTTAGGAAGAAATTCTTCAGTACGAGGGTGGTAAGACTTTGGAATAAATTGCCCAGAGAAGTTGTGGATGCCCCCTCCCTGGAGGTGTTCAACGCCAGGTTGGACGGAGCCTTGAGTAGCCTGGTCTAGTTGAGAGGCGTCCCTGCCCATGACAGGGAGGTTGGATTAGATGATCTCTAAGGTCCCTTCCAGCCTATGCCATTCTATGATTCTATGTTCCACCTAAGTGACACAGTGGCGGAAGAAGCATTTGATCCATTTCATTTATTTGTGATTAAGATCATTGTTACCCTGTTTGGGCTTCCTGTTTATATCTTAGTGGTTTAAAGTGAGGGGTCCTCACAAATGGGAATTGTGAAAATCAGCTACATAATAAACTTATATATAATTTTCAATTAACTTTTCCTTAGTCCATAAATCTATCCTGTGATGAAGTGCTCAGATGGAGGTGTTTCAGAGGAATGCACTTTTGCAGAGCTATTATTGCTGGCAAATGGCATACTTATTGCCATTGGTAAGATCCTGTATCTACTGGTATATCAACCAGAGCAAGGTTATTGACAATACAGCTCAATAAAACTGGAAACAATAAAAGTGCACAACACATTGATGGGGAGATGTTTTCTGCAGGAATAAATTGTCACAGTATTGCTGATTTCAACACAGTAGCAGTGATTTCTGCCAGTGCCAGGATCTTCAACATCCAGTCGTTGTTCTTGTTCTTTATTAAGGTAATGTGCAAATGCGTGAGACAGAGAGGCAGAGAGAGATATTCTTACATACTTGATTTCAGTGGGAAAGAAAGTTGCCTGGCCCCCTTCTGGATCAAGTAATATCAGTGATTCAAGTAGAAGTTAAGCAGGCGTGTGGGGTACTAAGCTGACAGAAATTCTGGTAGCTCATCAAAACCAATAATTTGGTTGTTTGTTTACAGGAGGGAAACAAAGAAAAACAAACTCAAAATTGTATTCAGTCTTATTTTTTGTCTTCAGACTGCAAATGAAAAAAAAAAAGGAATTATGGGAAAAGCTTTCCTTGCCTTTTCTTTAAGCTTTATCCAAGCTTTAACTTTTTGAAAGCTAAAGTAACAAAAGAATCAGCTAGGCTCTGGCTTTGACATTTTGGCAGTTTACAGGGCTTGGTGTTTAAAATCTCTGAGGAAGATAAGTTCAAACCAAACCAGATCAACTATATTAGCTTGGTTTACCTGTAATAAAATTCCACAAAATTTCTCATTTAAAAAAAAAAGTCATTGAGAATCTCTTGTTACCAAAAATTCCTTTTTGTTTTAACTAGCTCTGTTTTCTATAACAGCTGTACATTCAGGTAGCTCTTCTGAAGGTGTATTCAAGGCAAAACATTTGAACAGTTTGCAGAGAGTATTTAATTAGCATAAGTCAATGCCACAAGGAGATAATTTTCCATAGTACCTCTAATCTAAGTGGAGCTTTTATAACTTACGGTTGGTGAAAGCTGTTCTCTTGTCTTCCCATTGTATCCTGATTTTACATTAATTTAATTGATGAAGGTGATTTCATATTTGTGATATGATATTATTTCATGTGTGACAACGGTATTTGATTTTCCTTAACCTTGTAGCTTAACACCTGTATACTACTTTTAAAATTCCTGTGTTCTATTTTCTTATGTGACTTTGTACTTTTGTCCTTAGATTTTTTTTCAGTTTCAATCTGAATAATTTTGGTTGATTAGCTTTCTTCTATTCCAGATTAATGATGATTGTCACTGTTTCTTGGCTCGTGTACTTTATTCTACTATTTAATAGATTATATTTTTCTAAAAGTCAATCTCTGTTATAATCACCCCAAACTAATTCTACATGAAAATTAAGGGATAGGGTACTAGATAGGTTTTTGCATGATTTTTCTCACTTTAGTATTTAGATGAAAATATGCAATTAATTTATATTGTAATGTTTCCTGATTTCACATCATGCATTGAGTATGTTGACATCAAGCAGATGTTTTTATATTTCATTTTGTTAATTAAAAATGAGGAGCAAAATCAGAGAGCTCTTGGTCATGATATACAGTATTGGAATTAAATTATGCTCAAGTGCTAACTTTCTGAGCATAAAAAATATTTTGCAGTCCTTGTTTGGAATACTTCGAAACACTTTCATAGCCCTTGAGATCTTTACATTAACATAATTGCACTGATGGGCAGTGAAAATAGATTTGTACACACACATGCCCAGAGATATGCAGTCGTGAACAAATGCATTTTTACTTGCTATAAATCCTGTAGGTTAAGTATGATTATTGCAGGTACTGCAACTTTAAACAGGCTAAGATTAAAATACTCTAATTTTCTATATTCTGTTATGTGAAGACACATGTAATAGCCTCTAATTTAACTAGGTTGTGCTAAACTATTGGCTTATATGTCTATTCCTAATAATTGTCTTGTGTAACAAATATATAAAAAATGAAGATAAAATATCCTATAGCAATACATTCTTAGGGACATATTTTGAATAATTTTGAAGTTATGGGATAATCACTGCAATGCTTCAGGACAAAATTTCAAATTGAATATTTGTTTAAAAAACAAGGTATTGAAATTTTCATGTTTTATTCAAATGGATATCTGCTCCAGGAAATCTGCTCATAGTAGTTTTATTTTCAGGTCAACTAGTTTCAGAAGTGCAAAATCCGATATTTAGAGTGTCTTTACTGCTAACCTCTTGATGATTTCTAGCAGGAAATGATAATTTGTTCACTGTTTAGGTAAATTTTTAGAATTTTGAGAACAGACAAGTAAACCACAAGAAAAATGCACAGAATAATTAATCTTATATTTCTATTCACATTATGATATAAGTTCAAATATATCTGCAGGATTAAGCCAGTTGAGAATAAAACTATTCTGAGTAGTAAAACTATTCCTCGCTTTCCTGAAGTGCACAAACTTATGTTCTGTTTTCACTCTGCCTGACACTGCTCCTGGGTTCTTAAGGACGCAGCTCCTTGTGTTAGGGTATCGTTGATTTTTTTCCTTGTCATAGGGGAAATATTAGTCAAAGAACTGGTATGTTATTTTCTAAGAAGTCCTTTAAGGACTGGCACCATTGGGCTGACATTGTTTCCTCCTGAATCCTCCGCGCCATGTATGCAAGAGACTGAAATCCATGAACATGTGTACAACACATACTACTCTTCGGTACTCATCTTGCAAAGTCCAGAATCGAGAAGACTTTCAGTACAAATCAGTTGTCTTCTATGCCAATTTGTATTGCCACTGATTTGGCCCTGCTTTCAAATAGCTATATATATTTTAAAATTGCATTGAAAAAAGACCCTTTCTGTATATAGAGTTAGATTTTATCAGTTAAAATATCATGTCAGACATATTGCTCTTCCCTTGAAAGAACAAGATAGTCTTATTCATGATACTGTATATGTTCTGATATTTGAAAACCACTTTATTTCATGTGGTGGCAGCATAAGTGAGTTTGTTATAAGAACTCTGTTACCCTCTGAGCTTCTTGCCATGACATTAAGTGTCGATTTTATGAGTGTGTTATATGGTTTTGATTTTTAAGGAAACAAGTTGCTCCAGTGAATTCAGTGATTTAGTATGCAATGGGTAAGTACAAATCACCATGCTTAGCAGCAGAGGTGTAGATTTTTTCTGCTGTGGCACTATAAAAGTATCGTGTTAACATTACAGACATTAAGGATCATTTGCTGAACTACTGAAGTAGTAAAGATTTTCTTGGCATCAGGACTACATTTAAGAGTTCTCAGACAGTGAAGTGGTTAATCCTTCATCACCCTTAAGGGACCAAGACAACAGGAACATGACTGCCATTAAATGAGTATTTTTGCCCTTCATATATTTTTTTCAAAGCTTGGCAAATAAGAAACTTCAGGAACTCAGAATTACAGGCTTAGTTTTTGTAAGGATTCTTATTTACAATTGTATATCAGATTTGCAATTTAAACTGAGATAAGAGTTCTGCAGTTTTGCTGTAACTCCTTTAAAAAGAGGAAAATTGTTAGAGATAAACCATGAGAGTAAAAAAGCAGTTCAGTAACAAGTCATAGTTGTCAAGGATATAATGGGAGAAGACAAAGGAAGAAAATTGAGAATAGCAGCTGCAATCAGAGATTTAAAAATTACATGAAAACAAAAGCATTATATAAGTTGTGCTGAATAAGTAGATAGTTATCAGGCAAAAGGAGATCTCAGCAAAAGAGATCTAGACAAAGATTTAAAAAAACTATTAATTAAAACAGCCAAAAAATATTTCATGTCTATCAGAGCAACAAGGAGCAGAGGCCAAAAATTAGAAATAGGGAAAAGGAAGTTGTTAAGGAGTTGATAATTAAGTGATATTTATTCTGTAGGTCTTTTGGAACTCATTTCTTTGTAATGGACCAGCTAGGGCAAAATTTGAGCATAAATATGTCTAATAAGAAAGTCTAAACATTTTATGAAGAGCAGAGGAATGAATGCACTTTTTCTCCTTGCAGACTTACCCAAGCTCATCAGCTACCCACTGAGATCAATAAAGAAACATCACTTCATATTTGTGGACTCTGGTTCATAACCTAGGAGTAATAAAATATTAAATGCAGTAAAATAGTGCTATACTGCTTATGTAATCGTCCAGGGCTGTTTTGTGATGACTCATTTAGAGTGTAGGAAGAAGTGGGTTACAAAACATGAAATGAGTGTTGATGTTGCAGAATATATGCAACTAAATTACCTTACTCACCCTGCCTTTTTCTCAGCCTGAATGAGGACAAGCCAAAGACTATCCCGTTTTAGAAAATAAGATCCTCACAGCTATTTATGTAAACTGAGATTTACTGAAGCATTGGTAATATCTGCTTCTGTTCCTACCCTTGCGATGGAAATAATTTCACACTCTTTGCCATCTTTGATAGGGATGAGCTGAACTTGTTCTTTAAACCATTACGATACCATCAGAATTATAATGACCCACTGGTCAGGCTTTATTGTATGTCTTCATGCTTTGAACAAAACTCCACAGGGTATTTCTCCTCTCATGTTCTTCTTTGTCTTCACCGTGCTATAATTTTCTTCCCCAATTCCCTCCGCGTTTTTTGGGGAGATCTTCTTTACTGTTCACTTAACCTTCCTCAACACATAGTCAAACTGGTGTTTATCTCATGGTTTGCATTGGGTGTTATGGCCACTAGCTGTCAGAAACTGGTATCTCTAGTTGCTTGTAGCATTTGCTAGGAGTGTAAAGAGCTTAAACAGATTTGAGTGTTATATAGATCTAACCTAAATATAAAAGGGGTACCAGAGCTAGGTACAGGATCTATGTTAATCTGTATAATTGACTGAAACTGTACACAAAGGAAAGCAACTACAACAGATGTGAAAGCCATGGTTCCCCGATCCCTTCAAGAGCTTTCGCAAGGTTCTCAATATAACCTGGCTTTTTGGTAGTTTCAATAAAATGCTGATTCGTAAACATTAGGAATCTACCAGACCAGTAATAATGTCAAAGTTGGATAGCTATCTAAGTCTGAATTTCTAGAGTTAGGGAATCTTTTCAAGCCTTGCTTAAATCCAGAAGTTCAGAAAAACAAGGAAAAGAGCAACAAAAATTCAATACTTGAGAATGTCTCGTCCTTCTGAAACCAAATCAAACAGATAAACAGCAAAATTTGCCACCACCGCCAAACTGAATCAGAGGCTAGTAGCAAAATTAATGCATTTCATATATTTCCTGAAGCAGGTTTGTTTATTCTTTATCCAGGCTAGAGTTATATGTCTTTTCTCTTTAAGGATGGCAAAATCAAGATGTCAGTAGCACATACTGCAAGGGTGCTGTGAAAATGACAGACGGATGCCATCATTGCTTGCCATCAGCTGTGGTTGTATTCACATCCCACTGAACCTACAAGCAAGATGAAGTACAATGTGCTGCTGTACACTGGGGCTGCACAGCTCACAAAGCCATAGAGACTCTTAAAAGCTCTTGAAACCAAAGAGGAAGACATCAGCAACCTTGATGCAAAGCAGAGTTTATATTATTTTTTAATGAAAATGCATGGAATATCAAAGGCAGGTGTGTGTATTTAAATGTGAACAACTTAGGCATCGGTACTGCAAACATCCATGCAATGTTCATTTACATTATTTACACGTGGATGACAACTCTACAAAAGTTTTTGCAATGTCTGAACTTGTCTTGACAGTGTGAAGAAAGGAAAATTCTTACAAAAATTGTTTGCCATTGTTACAGACATAAACTTATTTCTTTTAAAACGATGTGACCATTTCTTACTTGGCTTTTGGCAAAGTCTTTTTCTTGTAGATAAATATAAATACCCTTTAAGCCAATAAATATCTTTGATTTACATCATCTATATACACAAAAACCTATATATTTTACTGTGATCATAAATATATCTTGAAAGCATACCATCTATTTTAATTGTTGTAAATAAAATTCAGATACTTCTCATAACTTGCATATATATGCTATGGAACTAGTGTGGGGAGACAGCAGCTATCTATGACTATTGATAATGGGCAATTTCATATAATACAGTCCCAACAGGCATTTATGAAGAGCCTTCCAAATTTCCTGAATCTAGTTAAGTAAAGATTCACCAATGTGGTAAACTCCTTTATTCAAATTTACATGTTTTTAAGGTGTCTGTGTAGTCTTTCACATTTTATGCCTCTTCTTTGTTCACTCTTTCTCAAAGAAATACAATACATCAGTATTTACATCTGGAATCTTAAAGATTTATTGATGTACCTTCTGCTACATAAGGAGATAAACCGAAGTAAATTATGACCAATATTACAGTATTACATGGAAGTGGTGGAAATTAGTGTGAGGTGTGTTTTTTTTTAATTAAGCATTTCTCCAACTACAGGGATGTTACAGGGAGTGACAGCACTGTATTAACATGGATATAAAATAAGTACATTTGACAAGCCAGTAGTATTCTGCCTAGCACCACACTGTATTCTGCAGAGAACTCATGGTTTACTTCAGTGTTCCTAGCCTTTACACAGGAAAAAGAGACAGCTGTTCCTGTACTTTTGTACTTTCTTCATACTTTGCTTTATTAGAAAGCAATTGTAGAATTGGACTCAAACCTATCTTTCCTACCTTTCTCTTGCCTGGCTGAGAAACAGACTTCATTCCTTTTTACTGCCACTGGAAATTGGATGAGGCTTTGGGCAACCTGGTGTAGTGGAGGGTTTCCCTGCCCATGGCAGGGGGGTTGGAACTAGATGATCTTTAAGGTCCCTTCCAACCCTAACCATTCTATGATTCTATGATTCCATGAAATACCTAATGCATCTTTGTGTTCTTCATGGGGGAAAGATAGACTACTGGTTTCCAACAACACATGTAGGCAGTACTTTGTGGTCTGGATAATTCCTTTGTTACATCAGAGATAGCTTAAACCAGTTGTTCAAATTGTTAACATCAGATGTAAACTAATTTGTTATTTGAATCGTTGTTCCAGAGGATTATTCCTTCAATTCTTCTCATTGCTGTCAGATGTATTGACATATAGATGATCTTGCAAAGTACTGTTGACTTGAGCAACTATCATGTTTTTCTGTATTTTTTTGTCCTCCCACAATTGGGATTGACCTCTGACTGACATGTGGTTAAACATCTCACTTCATCAAAGCAAAATTACTTGACACCAGTTCAGAATTGCACTTGCCTTCCCTCTCTTCTTTTAACAAAATGTTACAATCAGGCACTATATTCAAATTCTTCGAGACTCGAAAAAAGTGGGAATCTTTAAGGAGGAGAGACAAATGATTAGTAGGTGAAAGTGAATCTTGAACAGTAATGTTCTCTGTTTTTCCAAAACTAAACTTTATTGTGTCAGTTACATCATATCACTGAAGTAGAGAAATCTCTTTTCCTCTTTTGTTCTTTAAAGATAGAACAAATCTAGAAAGCTTTTTATTGTTGGTTCTGCAGCACAAAGAGAGAGTACAAAAACCAATAGGGCTAAACCAAAATGCTTTATTGAATAAGAGAAGAAGGATGATATCAATGTGTTTTCATCTGTTCAAGAAATTTCTCTGTAACAGCTTTTTGGTGCCCAGTGCTCTAATACTCTATATGGCTACTAATGGCTTTCTAATCTCATCATCTGCAATGCTAGAGTTTTAAATCTATTTACTTCAATTTCATGACATGTATCATGGACAAAAGGATGTATTTACTGGCTTTGTGTTACATGTTTTTATTAGATTAGAAGGTGCTCAGACATCTTCATGAGAAACTCGCGTTGCAAGTTCTCAAGGAAGGAAGGAAAGAAAAGGTCATTTTATTAATAATTTCAGTAGACAAATAAAAAAAGTTAGATTCTTGGTGTAGTTTTGAATTACAACATATCTGGCACTAGTTTCTGTCTGAATTTCTCCTTTCAGGAGGCTGCAGCTTGCCTCTGAGGTATTGCCTTTTACCACCTGAATCTTCTTTTCTTTTCTGTGTTAAAAACAAATACTATTTTTTTCCTTCTCAGGAGGTACGGCTCTGACTAAACAATTTGAGCATGTGTGGGTATGTGGGGAAGGGAGAAAACCTGTCATAAGTTTCCTTTAATCCTTAAGATATTTTTCCCTGAAAAAACGCTTAACCTAGAGCAGCTGGGATATGCGGAAGGAATATCAATAGCATTATCATCCCTTGATAGTTGACTTTCTTTGGTAAAGATTACTATTATCTCAGTGCAGAGTAAATAACTTCTTTTTCTGAGGAGCGGAATTTTGAACAGGAATGGGGAGGAAATCGTGTGAAATGCATGGTGTCTGACCTGTCCCAAAAGCAGACAACTCTGTTACAATCCTTGGATGTAAGAAAGGATCTTTAACTCAAAAGTAGATGTGTTTTTTAGGTCTAGATATTTTCAAGTTAGTTTGTCAAGCTGACTTTCGTAACAACTGTTACAAAAACACAGCCCACAAAAGGTGAAAGGATTGGATTAACAATTAGCATAAGATCGTATATAAAACTGGATTCTTCTGCAGTGCATAGAAACTTGCAGGCTTGACAGTGCCTCTTGCTTATTCTTCACCGGAAAAATGCAACAGAGCATCTTACTTTGTGGAAGCACTGGAACAAGATGGACCACATCGTGACATATTCTTCTAAGAGAACGCTCGTGAGCTTTCCAGTCAAGATTTGCCCAGCAATCCATGCTGATGCTCTCCACCTGGCTTTCTTATGCTAAATGCTCTACCTGAATGCACAACGGCACCTTCCTCATATGTTTCTGATAAAACAAGAGCAGAACTGGGTATTCCTTCCTCCTGCTTTGGACCACTTATGTTGATACAGGTATTTAGGAGGCACAGTATTCAGTATGTAAAACTTGTCAGTTCTGCTGAAGTTCCCGGCTTTCGGAAATGCTGTTAAAAGAGAGAAAAACAAAAATTGTACTGAAGAGCCACTTCTGACTTTGTGAAACACACAATATGAACCTTGAAAAGGGCTGATACTGAATGTTCATGTGTCTGACCTGCTGCCATGAGGAAGCAGGTGTTCATAGTAATTTTAGATAGTATTCAGAAACTTTTCAACTAACCTACGTGTTCTAGCTGAATATCCAACTGCTGTTATTGCACTCTCCAGGAGAAATTAAGTTGAAATAAGACATTACTGTTTTGGCTTCAAGAGTTAGTTTAGGTCCTAGTATTTCTAGTAAATCAGTATCTTCCTCTGCAAGAGGGCACAAATCTGTCAGATCCAAACCTTGGCTGGGCCTCTGCATTTTTTTTCACCTCTGTTGCAATTAGTTTGATACTATTCTGATGCACTCCATGACCCTTTAGAGGTTAAGAAGTTCAAAGTCTTCTTTGAACCAATTTATGTTTCAGTTTAACGTTTCATATGCCATTCCAGCCACTCCAGCCAAGAAGTCAGATTCATACCACTGTCAGCATGGCACCAGTGCCAGCACCGAGGGTCCAGAAGCTGAGGAAGGATCGCAGGTATGTTCGAATGAACTTACACTGCCATCCAAGAGAAACCCTGTCGCTCCAGCCAGCGAGTCGGCTTTGTCAGAGGCCCAGCTGAAGTGTATGTACACCAACGCACGCAGCATGGGAAATAAACAGGATGAGCTGGAGATGCGTGCACATGAGCAGGGCTACGACCTTATTGGCATCACGGAGACGTGGTGGGACGACTCCTATGACTGGAGTGTCAACATGGAGGGGTATAAGCTTTTTAGAAAGGACAGGAAGGGGAGACGAGGAGGGGGTGTCGCTCTCTACATCAGCAACCGGCTGGAGTGCGTGGAGCTTCGCCTGGGGTCGGAGGAGGAGCTGACAGAGAGCTTATGGGTCAAGATTAGAGGACGGGGACGGATAGGGGTCTGTTACAGGCCACCTGGCCAGGAGGACAGAGCAGATGAGGCGCTTTATAGCCAGATAGGAGCAGCCTCGCGGTCACAAGCCCTGGTCCTCATGGGGGACTTCAACCACTCTGACATCTGTTGGAGAGACAATACGGCAGGGCACAGGCAGTCCAGGAGATTCCTGGAATGCATGGACGACAACTTCCTCTTGCAGGTGATAGAGGAGCCGACAAGGAGGGATGCCATGCTCGACCTTGTGCTCACCAACAGGGAGGGACTGGTGGGCGATGTGAAACTTAAGGACAGCCTTGGCTGCAGTGACCACGACACGGTGGAGTTCAAGATCCACGAGGCAGCAAGGAAACCACTCAGCAAGCTCTGTGCCCTAGACTTCAAGAAGGCGGACTTCGGCCTCTTCAAGGACCTGATGGGCAAAGTGCCGTGGGAGGCGGCCCTGGAGGGACGAGGGGCCCAGGAAAGTTGGTCCACATTCAAGGAGCACCTCCTCCAAGCTCAGCAGAGGTGCATCCCGATGAAGAACAAGTCGGGCAAAAAGACCAGGAAGCCCGCGTGGATGCGCAAGGAGCTCCTGGACCAACTGAAAATGAAAAGGATAGCCTATAGAGGGTGGAAGCGGAGACAGATAGCCTGGGAAGAATACAGAGAAGCTCTACGAGTGACCAGGGATGAGGTGAGGAAGGCTAAAGCCCTGAAGGAATTGAATTTGGCAAGGGATATAAAAAGCAATAAGAAAAGCTTCTATAGGTATGTAGGGGACAAAAGGAAGTCCAGGGAGAATGTAGGCCCCCTCCGAAAGGATACTGGTGCTCTGGTTACCCGGGACATAGAGAAGGCTGAGTTACTCAATGACTTTTTTGCCTCAGTCTTCACTGATAAAGCCTCTTGTCTTACCATCCAAGCTGTGGAAAGAACTAGCAGGGACTGTGAGGATGAACCACCGCCCACTGTACTTGAAGAGTAGGTTCGGGAACATCTGAGGAACTTGAAGGTGCACAAGTCCATGGGACCTGATGAGATCCATCCGCGGGTCCTGAAGGAACTGGCGGATGAAGTTGCCAAGCCACTGGCCATTGTATTTGAGAAGTCGTGGCGGTCTGGCGAGGTCCCCGATGACTGAAAGAGAGGGAACATAACCCCCATATTTAAAAAGGGGAACAAGGAGGACCCGGGCAACTACAGGCTGGTCAGCCTCACCTCTGTGCCTGGCAAGGTCATGGAGCAGATTCTCCTGGGAACCATGCTAAGGCACATGGAGAGCAAGGAAGTGGTGGGTGACAGCCAACATGGCTTCACCAAAGGCAGATCGTGCCTGACCAACTTGGTGGCCTTTTATGATGGGGTGACAGCATCGGTGGACAAGGGTCGACCAACAGATATCATCTACCTGGACTTGTGCAAAGCTTTTGACACTGTCCCGCACAACATTCTTCTCTCTAAACTAGAGAGGCATGGGTTTGATGGATGGACCACTCGGTGGATAAGGAATTGACTCAATGGCCGCACTCAGAGAGTAGTGGTCAACGGCTCGATGTCCAAGTGGAGACCGGTCACGAGTGGCGTCCCTCAGGGGTCCGTTTTGGACCCGGCCCTCTTCAACATCTTTGTCGGTGACGTGGACAGTGGCATGGAGTGCACCCTCAGCAAGTTCGCTGATGACACCAAGCTGTGTGGTGCCGTCGACACGCTGGAAGAGAGGGATGCCATCCAGAGGGACCTCGACAGGCTGGAGAGGTGGGCCCGTACCAACCTCATGAAGTTTAACCAGGCCAAATGCAAGGTCCTACATCTGGGTTGTGGCAATCCCAGGCACAAATACAGACTGGGTGGTGAATGGATCGAGAGTAGCCCTGAGGAGAAGGACTTGGGAGTACTGGTGGACGAGAAGCTCAATATGAGCCGGCAATGTGCTCTTGCGGCCCAGAAGGCCAACCGCATCCTGGGCTGCATCAAGAGGAGCGTGGCCAGCAGGTCAAGAGAGGTGATTCTCCCCCTCTACTCTGCCCTCGTGAGACCTCACCTGGAGTACTGCGTCCAGTTCTGGAGCCCCCAACATAAGAAGGACATGGACCAGTTGGAGAGGGTCCAGAGGAGGGCCACGAAGATGATAAGAGGGCTGGAGCACCTTTCCTATGAGGACAGGCTGAAAGAGTTGGGGCTGTTCAGCCTGGAGAAGAGGAGGCTCCGGGGTGACCTTATAGCAGTCTTCCAGGACCTCAAGGGGGCCTACAAGAAAGATGGGGAGAGGCTGTTCAGGAGGGCCAGTTGTGATAGGACAAGGGGTAATGGTTTTAAAATAGAGGGAGGTAGATTCAGATTGGATATTAGGAAAAAATTTTTTACCATGAGAGTTGTAGAACACTGGAACAGGTTGCCCAGAGAGGTGGTGGATGCTCCATCCCTGGAGACGTTCAAGGCCAGGTTGGACGAGGTCCTGAGCAACCTGATCTAGTTGGAGATATCCCTGTTCCTTGCAGGGGAGTTGGACTAGACGACCTTTGAAGGTCCCTTCCAGCCCTAACCATTCTACGATTCTATGATTTGTTACAACTTTATATACTGATATCAAGTGCCGTGTAATAAAGTATGCTTGTATACTGTGGTAGTATTTCACCTAATGCCAAGAATCATTAAAATACCTCGTAGTTTTTCTTAAACACTTCCTGTCCTGAAATCATTCAGGAGAATGAACCTGAGATGCGAAATATAAAGTATATTTTTAGTCCTTGTGATTGCAGAAAAAATATCTGCTTACATCCCACGCACATTATAAGGTAATAGCAGTTTCCACAATCTTCTCTAGTTTTACGTGATTCCTTGTTGTCTTTACAGAAATAAATAATAAAAAGGTAGAAATTAGTACATACTATAATTGCATTAAAGAAAAAGAGATTAGCCCAAAGATAGCTTCGGTTTATTCATACTTTGAGTATACTGAACAATTGCTAGTGAAAGCCACAAGAAACATTGCGACAAATTTTGATAGTACTCTTTGTTGCACCTTCATTAAAAAACACATTAAACTTTCCTAGGTTTATTATTTCTTAATCCTCTAATGTTTACTCAATGGATTTAGATAATTCATTTATTTGTAGGTGGGGAAAATCCCACATTTAATTAAAAAACATAAATGGGAAAATATCACCGTCAGATATCCTAAGCAGTATCTACCACTGCTTGTGTTCTACTCTGGGTTTTTGCGTTTATATAACACCAGTCTTTAAGTAGTAAAGATCAGTACAGTTGTATTGAAATTAATGAACCTACATTGGGTAAAATAGCTCAGAGTATAGCCTTGTCACGTTGTGAAGTTAAAATGACCGGTCTGTATAATAAGGTCAAAAATTGCTGGGACTTTTGTGTATATATGTATCTTTGGCAAGTACACCAGTTCGGTAGTACTATAGTCCAACCTCCTTATAATAAGGGCAAAAGTTTCCAGAACTTTTGTGTATATAATTTTGGTGAGTACACCAGTTGTGTAGTACTATAGCCCAAACTCCTTATAATAAGGACAAAAGTCTCCAGAACTTTTGTATATGTATAAGATTTTATTCGTGACAAGATATAGATTCGTAGATAGCCCATGATAGTGACTGACTACAAAAACAACTTTAATTAAAATACTGCAGTGAAAATATAAAACTATTACTCCAGTTTTTTATTACTCCAGAATAGTTATAAAACTATTCACTCCAGTGACTATTGTCACTATTATTATCAGTGACAATACTAAATAGCTAGCAAGGTGTTAGTAAATAAGTGCGGATAAAACAGAGCTCTTACCCAATAGGCGTCCCTATGGGGGGGAGAAGAGAGGTTCAGCCCATCGACTGATCCCAAACGTTTCAATGGAGGGCTTCTTCCTGACATCCCCTTTGGCTTTTGCCATTTTATACTTTTGCATTTCTTTTAGGTGGAGCTCGAGTGACTCTAGTCATACATAACTTTATTAGGATCGGTGTAAATTTCTCTCGTGAGGGGTGGTCGCAACTCGGAGGCGGATGGAGGTGTGATTTGGTAGCTACAGGACACGATTTCACCATCACTGCTGAGGCAGCGGTTGTGATTCATCTTTATCTTCACCAGACGCCCCTTATCCCTGATAACAGGGATGAGCCGTGATACCTCCGTACCACTCTACTCCCCATTTCAAGGGTGTTACGTAGGCCTTATTAGCTATTCCTTATCCCGGATAACAAGGATGAGCCATGATATCTCCGTATCATTCTATTCCCGATTTCAAGGATATTGCATAGGCCTTGTTTGTTCCTGGAAGCAGCAGCTGTGTCTCACTTCAAAGGTGCTCTAATATTGCAGCCTTTGAGCTGAACTTTGCAAAGCTATATTTCCCCATTTTCCCCAATTTTGGTTATTTTCCCACAAGCCTGTTTGCTTTGGGTTTTTTTTGTTGCTGTTGTTTTTTGTTTTTAATATGGACTGTAGCACAGGACAGTGACTTCTGAAATCTTCCTGATCTCACTTAAAGGAGGATTTTACTTGTACGGACTTTCTACCCACATGCTTTTCTTGTACTGTTCTCTTAAATTTGACAGTCAGGCACCTGAAGTCTCTGTCAGAGGCCTTTCGGGAATATCTATTGTTAACTGTATCTCCTTCTATTTCAGCAGTAAAGAAAACATATTTTACTCTTAGTGTATTTGTCTCTTATTTCTCCTCTGTAGTTTTTTAAATCACATTCTTTTCCCCCCTATATTGTGTTTTGTAGATCTTGCTAGCTTGCAGATCGAGTTGTAAATTATAAAAGGAGTAAGAGGTTGGAGAAGTTGAAATGAAATTTAGAAACCACTACCGTCAAGTGAAGTGACACATATGGTTCATACAAAAGAATAGTCTTGACATGTAGTCTATGCAATTTATAATTTGCCAGGGCCTACATATGTGAACATGGCCTATATGATATGTGATGAATAGCCTTAATGGGGAGCGTGAGTTAAATAAATTAGAGCAATGCTTCTCCAGTGCTTTGGCACAAATCAGGACTAATCTGCTGGGGTAAGTGGAAAGCTGGCAGATCACAGGCACCACTATTAATAGGCTGTTTTTTTCCTTTAATGTCAAAGTGACTGTAACCTTATTTCTGTTTAAAAATATTACTGTAGAAAGAGAGAGAGCTTTCTGGACTGTTGGTTTAAGAAACCACTCAGAATTCAGATGTTTACCCAATTTCAGTGTAATTATCTACAACATCTGATTCTGTTTTCCTTCCAGCCTAATCTTTTCCTGGAAAGAAAACTCTCAACCTATTTCTAGTGCCTTTTTATGGTTTATATAGATGAGACCTGAAATTAAAAGCTGACCCGTGGCTTGCATTTTCTTGAAACTTTGATTTGACTTAAGCTGGGATATTTTTGCCATTTGTTGCTTCCTGTGCAGTTAAACCTTCCACCAAGCAGTCACTAAAGTGAGAAAAACTTTCTGATACTGTTCCAGCTTTATATCCGAGGCACAGCAAGAATAACCAGGTAAGGAAAACACGCACACCCTGATTTAACTTTTGCTCTGATGTTGTAAGAGCCTTTTTTTTTTTGTTTCGCATAGAAATGTAAAGAGAACACATAAATCAGTGTGGCAAGGAATATCTGTGCATGGATTATTTTTTATTTGTTATTCTCTACTCCTCTTTCTTGTGCTTTAAACACCGTCGTGGTTTAATCCGATTGGCCACTAAACACCACGCTGCCACTCGCTCACCTTCCCCCACACCTGAGGCACGGGGAAGAGAACTGAAGGGAAAAAGGGAAGGAGACTCATGGGTTGAGACAAAACCAATATAATCGTAGAATCATAGAATCATAGAATGGCATAGGCTGGAAGGGACCTTGGAGATAATCTAATCCAACCTCCCTGTCATGGGCAGGGACGCCTCTCAACTAGATCAGGCTACTCAAGGCTCCATCCAACCTGGCCTTGAACACCTCCAGGCAGGGGGCATCCACAACTTCTCTGGGCAATTTTTTCCAAAGTCTTACCACCCTCGTACTGAAGAATTTCTTCCTAAGATCTAATCTATATCTGTTCTCCTTCAACTTAAACCCATTTCCCCTTGTCCTATCAGTGGACACTCTTGTAAAAAGTCCCTTCCCAGCCTTCCTGTAAGTTCCCTTCAGGTATTGGAAGGCAGCTATTAGGTGCCCCCAGCGAAGTCTTCTCTTTTCAAGGCTGAACAATGCCAGCTCCCGCAACCTGTCCTCGTAGCAGAGGTGCTCCAGCCCCTGGATCATTTTTGCGGCCCTCCTCTGAACACGCTCCAACAGATCTATGTCTTTCTTACGGTGGGAACACCAGAACTGGACGCAGGATTCGAGGTGAGGTCTCACAAGAGCAGAGTAAAGGGGGAGAATCACCTCTCTCGACCTGCTGACCACACTTCTCTTGTTACATTCCAGGATGCGGTTGGCCTTCTGGGCCGCATGAGCGCACTGCCGGCTCAAGTTGAGCTTCTCATCTATAAACACCCCCAAATCCTTCTCTTCAGGGCTACTCTCAACCCACTCTGTGCCCAGTTTGTATTTGTGCCTAGGATTGGCCTGACCCAGGTGAAGGACCTTGCATTTTGACTTGTTGAAGCTCGTGCAGTTTGCACTGGCCCATTTCTCAAGCCTATCAAGGTCCCTCTGGATGGCATCTCTTCCCTCAAGTGAGTCCACGGCACCACACAACTTGATGTCATCGGCAAACTTACTGAGGGTGCACTCAATGCCGTCATCCATGTCCTGACAAAGATTTTGAACAGTGCTGGACCCAGAACAGATTTAATAATAATAAAAAAATAAAATTTAAAGTAGCAATGATAATAAAATAATAAAACAATAACAATATATGATAATATATAAAAATAATAGTAATATATACAAACAAGTGATGCACAGTGTAATTGCTCACCACCAGCTGATAATCAACATCCTAGCCATCCCGGCTAGCAATCCTGAAACAGAGAAGTCCTGAAACCCAATACAAACCCATATGTTCTAAACCTTCAAGCTTAGACTGGCAGACTTTTTTTGAAGGCAGAGTACATTCTTCTTGAAGAAAGGTATAGTGCGTTTTTTTTGTTCACCTTTTACACCACTATACAGAATGGCTGTGTGCCACTTGCTGTGCTGGAGAGAATTACTGCACAAAATAATTAAAAGTAAACTATCAGAGAGAATTTGATGTTTGCTTTTGCTTTTCATAGTTCTTTTTCTGCTTCTTTCTCACTAGTGTAAGCAGCATTACATTTTTATTTATGTTTGTAGTTGTTATGAGGTATGTCCCCAGCGGATACTTTGACTGCAAAAGTCTGATAACTTTTAAATCATCTAGGTCTCTTTTCTCTCTCCTTTTTCAATATAACTTGGTTTAGATCCATTTGGCACATCCATATAAGTGCTGCTCCTCAACTGATGTTACTTGCCATTTCCCTGCATCAATTATAAGGTAACTCTTAGATATTCTTGTGAGTTGTTCAAAAAATTCACCATTGGAAGTTTGCTGGTTTTTGCTTGAATTGAGTTAATTTTCTTCACAGTAGCTATTATAGAGTTATGGTTTAGATTTGTGCTGATAAGAGTGCTGATAATGCAAAGATGTTTTCATCACTGCTGAGTACATAGAGTTGAAGCTTTTTTTGCTCCTCACCCCATTCCACCACTGAGTAGGCTGAGGGTGCACAAGAAGCTGGGAGGAGACACAGCCAGGACAGCTGACCCCAACTGACTAAAGGGATATTCCATACCATATGACGTCATGTTCAGTATATAAAGCTGAGGGAAGAAGGAGGAAGGGGCCAACATTTGGAGTGATGGCGTTTGTCCTCCGAAGTTGCTGTTATGTTTGATGGAGCCCTGCTTTCCTGGAAATGGTTGAACACCTGCCTGTGGATGTGAAAGACTGAGTGAATTCCTTGTTTTGATTTGTTTACATGTGTGGCTTTTGCTTTACCTATTAAATCGTCTTTATGTCAACTCACGCATTTTCTCACTTTTGCCCTTCCAATTCTCTTCCCTATCCCACTGCGGGGGAGTGAGTGAGCACATCTGTGTGGTGCTTCGTTGCTGGCTGGGGTTAAACCACAACAGAAAGCTAAGGGCCGCTGAGTTAAATCACTCTTGAAATGATTTACTATTCTTCGATGCCTTTTCCTATATATTGAAGAATATGGAGCAAATACTTTTGCTGCCTCAAAATGCAGCAATGATTAATGCATAAAGACAAATAGTCAAGAGAAATGAATGCAGGTTTAGCAACAACGATAGCCAAAATAGTAACTTATGAGTGATGATGATTCCACTTTTTTTCCCTAAAGAAACAGTTTTAAATGGTTAAACAGGTTGCAATAGAAGGAACATATTAAATGTAAACAGCTTGGCCATTAAATCATGAATATTGCATTTCCTTGCATTACCTGTGAGACTGACTATCACTCTAAAAGGGGTCAAAATATGAGTGGAAAGAAACAACAAACAGGAAATGATGGGATGAATTCAGAGACTTTGTTTTGGAGGTTAAACTTACCTCTCGTAGCAGAGGGATTACCCCTTTATTGCACCACAGTCAGTGGAGGAGTAGCTCTTCCCTGAACACGCCTTTCATTTGCTTGTTCCCAAATCCTCTTAGCACTTTATTCTATGTTTACTACCAAACAGTAAAGGTTGAAAAACAATGCTATGGATGAATCACTTCTTTTCAAATACTCACATTTCATTAGGAAATTCCCTTTTTTTCTTCTTTTTAAATTGTTTTATTTACTGAATAGCTTTTTTTTAGAAGTTTCTATTAGCTTACTCAGCATTTGTGCTTTTTAATTGAGACATTGCTAAAATCAATTACATAAACAAGAGGAGTTAAAGATGTGGGCATGTTTGCAAGGCTATGATGTTTTTGGCATCATGGAGACATGGTGGCATGAATCTTGTAACTGGCGTATCAGAATGGAAGGATACAGGCTCTTTAGGAAGGACAGGCAGGGGAATCAAGAAGAAGGTGTTGCCCTCTGTGTCAAAGACCAGCTGGAGTGCATGGAGCTGCACCCAGGGATGGATGAGGAGACAGCCGAGAGTTTATAGGTCAGGATTACAGGGAGGGCAAAGATAGGTGACATAATAGTAGAGCTCTGATACAGGCCACCTGATCAGGAAGACTGAGTGGATTAGGCCCTCTATAGACAGATAGGAGCAGCCTCACATTCACAAAATCTGGTCCTCATGGGGGACTTCAACTGCCCCAAAATCTGTTCGAGGGACAAAACAGCAAGGCATAAACAATCCAGGAGTTTCCTGGAATGCATTGATGATACCTCCTTTTCCAAGTGATAGAAGAACCAACAAGGAGAGGTGTTATGCTGGACTTAGTCCTCACCAAAAAGGAGGGACTGATGGGGAATGTGAAGCTCAAGGTTAGCCTTGGTTGTAGTGACCACAAAATGGAGGAGTTCAAAATCCTCTAGGGTGGAAAGGCAAAAAAAGAAGAGCCATGGAACTACAGGTCAATTGGTCTCACCTCTGTGCCTGGCGGCATGGAGCAGATCCTCTGGGCAAATACGTTAAGGCATATGGAAAAAAAGAGGTGATTTGTGACAGCCAGCATGGCTTCACTAAGGTCAAATCATGCCTGACAGATTTAGTGGACTTCTATGACAGGGTTACAGCATTGATGAATAAGGGAAGACCAACTGACATCATCTCCCTGGACTTGTCCAAAACATTTGACACTGTCCCGCATGACATCCTTGTCTCTAAATTGGAGAGACACAAATTTGATGGATGGGCTACTCAGTGGATAAGGAATTGGCTGGATGATTGCATCCAAATGGTCAATGGCTCAATATCCAATGAAATCAATGATGAGTGGTATTTCTCAGGGGTCAGTATTGGGACTGATGCTGTTGAACATCTTTGTCAGCAACATGAACAATGGTTTTAAATGCACCCTCAGCAAGTCTGCAGATGACATCAAGCTGAGAAATGTGGTTGATACTCTAGAGGGAAGAGATTCCATCCAGAGGGACCTTGGCAGGCTAGACAGGTAGACCCGTGCAAACCTTGTGAAGTTCAACAAGGCCAAGTGCAAGGTCCTGCACATGGGTCAGGGTAATCCCAAGCACAAGTACAGGCTGGGTGGAGAATGTGCTGACAGCAGCCCTAAGGAGAAGGACTTAGGGGTGTTGGTTGAAGAGAAACTCAACATGAGCTGGCGATGTAAGCTTACAGCCCAGAAAGCCAACCGTATCCTGGGCTGCCTCAAAAAGAAGAGTGGCCAGCAGGTTGAGGGAGATGATTCTGCCCTGCTACTCTTCTCTTGTGAGATCTCACCTGGAGTACTGCATTCAGCTCTGGAGTCCCCAACAGAAGGACATGAAGCTGTTGGAGTGGGTCCAGAGGAGGGCCACGAAGATGATTCGAGGACTGAAGCACCTCTCCTACAACAACAGGCTGAGAGAGTTGGGGTTGTTCATCCTGGAGAAGAGAAGGCTCCAGGGTGGCCTTCTGGCAGCTTACAAGAAAGTTGGAGAGGGACTTTTTCAAGGGCATGTAGGGATAGGATAAGGGGTAATGGATTTAAACTGAAAGAGAAGAGATGTCCATTAGATCTAAGGAAGAAATTCCACACTCTAAGGGTAGTGAAACACTGGACCAGGTTGTCCAGAGAAGTTGTGGATGCCCCATCCCTGGAAGTGTTCAAGGCCAAGTTGGATGAGGTTTTGAGTAACCTGATCTAGTGGAATGTGTTCCTGCCCCTCGACCAGTGACCTTTAAGGTCCTTTCCAATCCAAACCGTTCCATGATTCTATAATTTCAAATACAAATACAGTTCACTTTCCAACTCATATAAAAATATGTATTATAATGATTTCATGCCATTAAGCCTTTGTCTTCCTTATGATAAATAGAACTCATAATAACTTAATTATTATTCTACTATTAATTTCCAAGAATATATTGTGAATTTCTTCAGTGAGTTCATGCACAATGTATGTTTTTTTTCAGAAATTATTTTTTTGTGTGAAGAATAATGAAAATATAATTCACTGTTCATGATGGGATTTCATTGTTAATATCCAAAAGATTGCGAGTATCAGATTCTGTTAAAAAATTTTAATTGCAGTAAATTTCGCTGAATTATTATGTTATGGTGAGTCATCTAACAAAAAGAAGCAAAATACTTAGCCATATAATAAAGTTACCACTCTTAGAACGGAAGTACAAATTCTAAATGGATAGTATGATTCAACACTATAGTATTTCTTCATGAATATATGCAGTAAGCAAGTGTGACCATGCTCTGGAAAGTTGCTTGCCCTGATCTACTTTTAAAATAAATTATTTTAAAACAATGATTTTTTAAAAGCAAAGAAGAGAACATTGCTATAGAAATGATGTACCAGTGCATGGCATAGATTTAGATCTGAACGCTTGATATTACATGACCATTTACACAGTATTTTAAACCTTTTTCATTATATTCTGCATTTTCTATCTAATTCATTCTGTGAGATTTCCTGTACTATACTTTTATGACCAGCTGACAGTGACAGGCAATCCTTCGAGTATTTGTGGTGGCAAGAGGAGACAAAAACCATGGCTGATTTAACTTTAATCACGTTAAACATGAATCACTGACCAGTTCAAGTCTGATGTATCCTATAGATAATCAAAGTCAGTTTTATCAATATATTTTCCAGTTCATTAACTATATTTAACCAGGGCAGGGTAGGGAGACCAGAGAACGTTTTCATGCGTTATTTCACCCAGACTGTACTGCTGTCAAACTTTGTGGAAAATGACAAGGAATTGTCATAAAATGGTAAGAAATTTCAAGTATAGTTTATGCTGCACTTGCTTTTTACTTGCAGATTCACTTGATGCTCAGGATCATTGCAGAAAGACTAAATGTTTCAAAGCAGACAAAATCTATTTCATATTATTTCCTGCCACACAGTGAGGAGCTGAACAAATTCCTTTACTTAGTCTTATGTGAGTTACAGGAAAAGAAAGATACCATCCATTTTAAATGAGCAAAATATCATTGTGAAAAACCTATTTTTAATGAAAAGTTTTAACAAATTTGAAGTTGTCTATGCCCTCATGCTGATGGGAACTTCTACCACTCGTGACAATTCACCGGTCCTCTGTAGCTGCTATTATTCAGAGCTTAACTGTCCTAGGTAAGCTCAGTGTCTTCAGATTTATCTGGTTCAGTAAAAGGAAACTAGTGGTATCATTTCCATTAGTGATGATAACGCCTAGGTATCCAAGTCTGTATGAGAAGCACTGCTGAAATTTTCCTTAGAAAAATAAGTGCTAGAGAATGTACTCTCACCAAGCATCTAGTACAGCTATCCGCTTAGAATTTATTAAGTTTTTAAAGAAGATCCATAAGCTGCTACTTTAACTACAATCAACTGTTATCAAATTTCCTGCTTATCTGTTTCCTGCATTAGTTCCTTGATTGGGAGAAGACGAGGTCACTGTCTCTCTAATCCTGAGTCTTACCTGGTTTATTCACTGAAAAGTTTAACAGTGTGTAGTTTATTAGGTCTTAATTTCTGTTGAGAGAATAATCTGGTATACTTTCTTTCCAGCTTTAAAAAATTGAAAAAAAGAATGCAGTGAAAAAAAGAGTCTAGCTAAATAAAATGCTCCCAAAAAATCACTGAAAAATCTGGGCAGCTGTCAAGCTAAATTTGTTTCTAAATGGATGTATTGGAAGTAATAACTACTCACACTTTAGCTTATTAAATACGAAAACCTTGAAAGTAGCCTTCACATCCCTGAAATGCAGATATGTGCATGAGACAGGCTAGAGTAAGGTTGTGGAGAAGGGTTAAAGGCAATGTTATTTTTTAAAGTTTGGCCATTCAAGATCAACAGTGCTGTGAAAGCTTATAAAGCTCAAAAGAAAGGCTGTATCTGTGCTCCAGTCTGATGCTCTGTTTCAGCAACAGCAGGGCCCTTTCAGGTTTTATTTTTCACCAGTATTGTCTAATACACTACCACTTAAATATACTATGTTTCAGTTTCTAAAATGAAAGGAAACTATAATGCAATCCAAACACTGCCTGAATAAAACTGGGAGTTTAAATCTGGAAACCGAATGTTCAAAAGTCTGGAGTGATTTTGGATTCTTAAAGGCACATCTACATTGACAATAGAGCAGCTAGTGGAGAGTCAATGCACAAGCACATGAGCAAAGGATCTTTGTGTGTAGACTTAGCTCTCACGTAAATACAATTTAGCTGTGTTTCTTTGGATAATCCCATATTGGATCACAGAAGAGAGGAGGTATCTTCTAGGTACGAGAATACTTTTAATTTTTACATATTGTGCTGGAAAAGTTGCCAGTGTAATGAGTGCAATGAACTGTAAGAGCGAGAATGGGTGGCAGAGGTCTAACACAAAAGCTTGTGTGCTAGAAAACGGAAACAAATTTAATGAGTGACTAGTGATTTCAAAAGCATTGAATCATAGAGAGATGCTATTAGTATTGGAATAAAGACAAGCTGAAAACCACTTGACACTTAAGAAACATTAGGTATAATATAATAATTTGTGGCTTCAGTGCCTCATTTCCTCAAAACTCTACTTTTTTTCACATCCTTGGGCAGTTTTAACTTGTTCCCATTCTTGTAGATGTGTATTAACTTTAAATGCTGTGTAAATGAAATTTACAATATGATGAGTCATTAAGGAGACAGTAGGAAATGAAAGGAAAAAAAAGTGAGAGTTATCAAGTTAAGGGTATAAACATAGAATTTTCCTACAGCCATTTTAATCCAGAGTTTAAAGATGAAATTCTGTTAACTAAATAAAAAAACAAAAAACACACAAAAACCCCCAAAACAAAACAAAAAACAAAAGCAAAAGCAAACAAACAAACAAAATGTAATGTTATAGAAAATTACAAGGAGAAAGGCCAGAAGTTCAAAATTTTGGAAACTGTTCTATATTTTCTGTCATCTTAACTGGATTTTATACCTTCTCTGAACATCAAGTCACTCAAAAAATCCAGCTGTTTCAGTAGAGTAACATGGTACAAGTCCTACTATGATAGTTCATTGAAATAATTTATTGATGGAAGTAAAAGAGTATGTTTAGAAGAGAGAGAAGGGACTACTCTGGATTTAGTTGTGGACAGCAAATAAAATAATCCCTGTCAAGCTGCTCACAGCAGTGTAAATTCATGGTGATCTGGTAAAGAGTTCCAAAATGGTCAGTGTCTATTTTGTGACTTCAGTTTTGTACCTCACTAGTGAATGACACTGAATCTGTCACTTGTTAATCCCTAGGAGGAGAAGGACAAATATAACTGCAATCATCCTAGCCAGTCATCTTTAGACAACAGCATTTCTTTCACATGGGATGAAAGAGAAATATAACAGCACACACAGCACAGGAGCTTAAGCAGAACACAGCGACGGTTTCAAAAGGGAGAGAGGTATTCATCTGGCATTCATTATATGTGCCTCTCAGATAACCTGTCACAAATGAAGAGAAAATATCTTTTCCTACTCTAACCGCACTTTCTATTAAAACCAAAAGAAGCCTTTGGGAACGCTTTCCTGTGGAGTTGTGTCACCAGTTTCCTGTGGTATGATCTGTGATTCTCTCTACCTGTAAGTTTTAAAATAATTGAATACATTTTAGAAATAATATTTAAAACATTGTGATCATTCGTTCTGTGCCTCGCTATTCCCAGTTTTGACTTGTTTCTGTCACTGCCATTTAATAACTCACTTAGTTTTCCTAAATCCAGGTTATAAAAGGCCAGAAAGAAGTCTAAGAAGTAGGGGCTGTCACACATATGTCAGAATAACAAAGAGGTTAAAAGATAGAAAAGTGACTTAAGGAACTGAGTATCCCACAGAAATCAAGGATTAAAGGATATCCTGCTGGTCCATATTGACTGCATTGCACAACACTGACCAGTCATTAAAGAGAGGAGAAAAGTTTTTGCAGCTCCAAGCTCTACAACTCTTCTGCTCTTAGCAATATGCCTTGCCCCAGAGTCAAGTTCCCAGGGTAAAATAAGCTTTAAATATTCTCTGCAAGGCTTATATTACACAAGTATCTCCCTATTATATATACTGTATACTTAGTTGGATCAGGACTAGGTGTCTAACTCCATTGCCTATCATAGCTGGATTAAAACTAACTTTGTGGTGATCCCTCACCTCCTGACTGCAGGTGGATGTACCCAGCACTTCCTCACTCCCATAGTCAGTATACTAGAGTCTTAAATGAAAGCTCCAAGATTCCACAGTAAAATATTGGAATGGCTAAACATAGACCTTTTCTCAGTATTGTGCATTCAATGAAACCCTGTGAAAATAATAAAAACCAGGCAGTTCCCTTTGTAAGGTTTAGTATAAGGCAGTGTCTGAATAGCACTTAGATCGGAGGAAAGGAGACTATAACCCACACATTGACACCAACCACAACCTCGAACTTGCTTTTGTTACTTGATGGTTGCTGAGTGCATTGCCATTTAGACAGGGAATTCACATATCTTTTAACTTTGTTTTGAACAGTACCAGCTCACCAAAGCGAGGATGTCCTCAGTCTTTTTCTCTAAACCTAACAGTGATACACATTTTCTCACTTGCAGCCGGTGTTGACAACTGCTGAATAAAAAAAATCTCTGTAGCCCTCAAAAAGTGTGACTGCAAATTTCTGAACATTTCCTATATACATACAATTACTAGATAAATACATCTGAACTAATCTGAAAAAAAAAAATCAGCAGTGTCTTCTCAGATTTTTTGCCCTCCCATGTTGATTTGCTGGCCCAGAATAAAAGAAAGCACTAAGAAGAAAAAAATGACTGTAGCAACACTTACTCTGAGGTCTGCTGTCATACTATGGATTTATAAAAATAAATATGATTGGACTTACTGTATGACTGGAGTACGATTAGGAGAGGGATCTTTTAGTACTGGATATAGAGATCTGCACTTGTCTAACAGTCAAACAACTAAAATATATAGAGTAGCATGCGAATATTGACTGCATGAAGGCAGGACAAAAACTTCTTGCCAAAGTATGTTCCTTTTAAGATATACTCTCACCACTAAACAGTCTTTTGAAGTGCAATTAAGAGTCAGAGATGTCATTGAAGCATGTCATATGTTTCCTTTCCTTGAAGATGTTTTCATTTGTAAATAGAGTAGACCCCCACCCCTCCCTTCAGCTATCATTGGAAATTGTTCTTATCATTGGCTTTTCTTGAATGGTCACTAATCTGGAAACGAAACACTTAAGCAATCTTGAAATCAGCTGCGGAGAAGTTTGTTAACGACACTTCTAGAAACTCCCATTAACTCCTAGTTCAATACCCAAATCCAAAGACTTTTCTAAGATAAGCGTTCTATTAAGGTAATTTCATAGAATGATAGAATGATAGAATCATAGAAGGGTTAGGGTTGGAAGGGACCTCAAAGATCATCTAGTTCCAAGTCCCCTGCCATGGGCAGGGAAACCCTCCACTACACCAGGTTGCCCAAAGCCTCATCCAACCTGGCCTTGAACACTTCCAGGGATGGGGCACCCACAACTTCTCTGGGCAACCTCTTCCAGTGCCTCATCACCCTCTGAGTGAAAAATTTCTTCCTTAAATCTAATC
Source organism: Tauraco erythrolophus (assembly GCF_009769465.1). Classification (NCBI taxonomy): domain Eukaryota; kingdom Metazoa; phylum Chordata; class Aves; order Musophagiformes; family Musophagidae; genus Tauraco; species Tauraco erythrolophus. The sequence continues at coordinate 46,684,469 of NC_141496.1, read as the reverse complement.
TAAATCTGCCCTCTTTCAGTTTAAAGTCATCACCCCTTGTTCTATCACCACACACCCTTGTAAAAAGTCCCTCTCCAGCTTTCCTATAGGCCCCCTTTAAGTACTGGAAGGCTGCTATAAGATCACCCCGAAGTCTTCTCTTCTCCAGGCTGAACAGCCCCAACTCTCTCAGCCTGTCTTCATAGGAGAGGTGCCCCAGCCCTCGGATCATCTTTGTGGCCTTCCTCTGGACTCGCTCCAACAGCTCCATGTCCTTGTGTTGGAGACTCCAGAGCTGAATGCAGTATTCCCTCTCAGTTCAAGAAGGAGAAGGAGCTGCTTGAGAGAGTCCAGCGCAGGGCCACAAAGATGATGAAGGGAGTGGAGCATGTCCCTTATGAGGAAAGGCTGAGGGAGCTGGGTCTCTTTAGCTTGGAGGACACTGAGGGGGGGACCTCACTAATGTTTATAAATATGGAAAGGGTGACGGTCATGAGGATGGAGCCAGGCTCTTCTCAGTGGCATCCAACGGTAGGACAAGGGGAAATGGATATAAGCAGGAACATAGGAGGTTCCGCTTAAATATGAGGAAGAATTTCTTCCCAGTAAGGGTAACAGAACACTGGAACAGACTGCCCAGAGAGGTTGTGGAGTCTCCTTCTCTGGAGATGTTCAAAACCTGCCTGGATGCGTTTTTGTGTGATCAAATCTAGGTGGCCCGGCTCTGGCAGGGGGATTGGACTAGATGATCCTTTGAGGTACCTTCCAAACCCTAACATCCTGTGATTCTGTGATTCTGTGATTTCAGGTAGGGTCTCACGAGAGCAGAGTAGAGGGGCAGGATCACTTCCCTCGACGTGCTGGCCACGCTCCTTTTGATACAGCCCAGGATACGGTTGGCTTTCTGGGCTGCCAGCGCACATTGCCAGCTCATGTTGAGCTTCTCATCAACCAGCAGTCCCAAGTCCTTTTCCTCAGGGCTGCCCTCAATCCATTCTCCGCCCAGCCTGTACTCGTGCCTGGGATTACCCTAACCCACGTGCAGGACCTTGCACTTGGCCTTGTTGAACTTCATGAGATTCTCACAGGCCCATCTCTCCAGCCTCTCAAGGTCCCTCTGGATGGCATCCCTTCCCTCCAGCGTGACCACAACACCACACAACTTGGTGTCATCTGCAAACTTGTTGAGGGTGCACTCGATCCCACTGTCCATGTTGCCAAGAAATATGTTAAATAGCACCGGCCCCAGTACTGACACCTGAGGAACACCATTCGTCACTGGCCTCCACGTGGACATTGAACCATTGACCACAACTCTTTGAGTGCGACCATCCAGTCAATTCCTTATCCACCAAGTGGTCCATTCGTCAAACCCACGTCTCTCCGGTTTAGAGACAAGGGTGTCGTGTGGGACAGTATCAAATGCTTTGGATAAGTCCAAGTAGAGGATGTCAGTTGCTCTTCCCCTATCCATCAATGCTGTAACCTCATCATAGAAGGCCACCAAATTAGTCAGGCAGGATTTGCCCTTAGTGAAGTCGTGTTGGCTGTCACCAATCACCTCTTTTTTTTCTATGTGTCTTAGCATAGTTGCCAGGAGGATCTGCTCCATGATCTTGCCAGGCAGAGAGGTGAGACTGACTGGCCTGTAGTTCCCTGGGTCTTCTTTTATTCCCTTTTTAAGAATGGGGGCTATGTTTTCCCTTTTTGAGTCAGTGGGAACCTCACCAAACTGCCACGACTTCTGAAATATGATGGATAGTGGCTTAGCAACTTTATCTGCCATTTCCCTCAGGACCTGCAGATGCACCTCATCAGGTCCGACGGACCTGATCTTAAGATGGTCTCGAACCTGATCTTCTCCTACAGTGGGCTGTTCTTCATTCTCCCAGCCCCTGCCTTTGCCTTCTGTGACTTGGGCTGTGCAGCTGGAGCTCTTGCCAGTGAAGACTGAGGCAAAGAAGTCATTGAGAACCTCAGCCTTCTCCATATGCCGGGTAGCCAGGTCCCCCATTTCCTTCCGGAGAGGGCCTACATTTTCCCTAGATTTTTTATCACTGACGTATCTATTTCAGCTACAAAACATACCTGATTCATTCGTGAATAAAGAACATGCAACTTTAAATAATTTAATGAAACCCTCTGAGGAAAAATCAAGAAGAAAAAAGAGTAAAGAAAAACCTCTTTGGAATGAAACTTGGATCCTTAGCTGAAAAATAAACTGTTGCTCCTTTAAAAGGACATTATTTTTCTTCTGTTTAATGGCAGAAAAATAAGAGAGTGGGGGAAAACACCTTGCTGTACTTACCCAAAGAGACCTAGTTACTTCACTATAGCACATAAAACGGTTATCTTCATGTACGTGTACATTTCTGAAATAAATTTGCCTTGGCTGAGCAAAGTGGATTTTGCACAGCTGCACACAGTATCTGTCTGTCACGTTTGGTGTATTGTTCTCAGCTCCCAGGATTATCATTTATGTGTGGTACCTGTCCATTAAAACGTTACTTTTGACGTGCTGTCATCAGCAAGAAAAAACATGACATGCAGGAGTCACATTGCTGGATTTTATTCACAAATTTCTGTCAGAATTGAAGGGATACAGGGTTTTGCCATTTGATGCTCAATGTTGTATTTACCCTAGTCTTCTCAGGCTTCGCTTAGGTTACTATCACATCTCTCAATTATGTTCTATTAAACTGATGTCTGACGAAAGGAAAAAGAATTGCATGTTTTTCATGTTATTGTTGAGTGTGTGTTCGTCTCCAGGGCTCATTACTTCATCGGTAGTTCACTATCTGAGTCAGATAGAGTGTGTGAAGAAAACTACTGGAGTAGTTTAACTGGTGTTTTCACATTATATACCCTTTAATTATAGCTGACCAGGTTACACAAACAGGAGTGAGCAAGGTGCAGAGTACTGCATCGTTTGAAGATTAAGATTTACCTGCCAGATGAGAGTGCCATTGGAAATTTGTTTATGGAAAGGGTGTATTTGTGCAGTATTAACCTTTTCATTTTTGATGCCTGTAACATGTAATCTACATTTATGTCTTAGACCCCAGGGCACAGTTATTAGAAAGAGGAGACGGGAGGCAGCTCATGCAGAGACACTAACTCGTGACCATGGAAGGCATATGATGTTTGCTGTCAAGGCTAAAGACAGAATGGTTGGGCAAGAACTTTTCATAAAAGATTGTCCTGTAAACCTTTAATCTGATGCTTCATACACAGCATGGAATAAGGAGTATTACCTTTGGTATTAAACATTACATAGATCTCTGGGGTGATCTTAGAGCAGTCTTCCAGTACCTGAAGGGAGCCTACAAGAAACCTGGAGAGGAACTGTTTACAAGGGCCTGTAGTGATAAGACAAGGGGCAACAGCTTTAAACTGAAAGAGGCGAGATTAGATATAAGGATGAATTTTTTTACATTGAGGGTGGTGAGGCACTGAACCAGGTTGTCCAGAGACATTGTGGCTGCCCCATCCCTGGAAGTGTGTAAGGCCAGGTTGGATGAGGCTTTGAGCAACCTGATGTAGTAGAAGGTGTCCCTGTCCATGGCAGAGGGGTTGGAACCAGGTCATCTTTGAGGTCTCTTCCAATCCAAACCATTCTATGATTCTATGATTCTGTCTTACGTAACTGAGTCCAAATTAGCTGGCAACAGCTACTTTCTAGCTGACATACAGGGCATTGAACAGTAACACATCGTTTTTACTTCCATAGCTATTGGCCCTTGCTCACTCTGTGCTAGGATTCTTTATAGATCGTCTGTTAAAGCAGCGTTCTAATAGCCATTTCTTATTGTAGTATTTGTGTCTGACATTTTCTAAAGTGGCATATGACGTACTGTCTATGTTTTTAAAGATGTTCACCTCCTTTCCTCTGGTATTTGCTTAATCTAGACAAAATTTGTACAGGCATTTGTACAGGCATTTTACTAAAAATTTGTTGCTGCTTAGTCAATTCCACAATTTCAATGAAAAAATATTTTAAATCAAACATTTATAGACTGTAGGAAGCTTATTGTGTCTGGCTGACAATCGAGGAAACGGATCTGATTCTGAATAGAGTCCTCCCGTGTAAGGCTTCAGAAGTTCAGTATTGAAATGTGTTAGTTCAGAGTCAGATGCATATGTAGAAGTTAACATTTTTGTTATTGTAGCTGAAATATTTTATCTTCAATGACATCTCATTTCAGAAACTGTCCTAATGTTCTAGATGGTAGACATGAGACCAGAGCAAATCTGAAGGTTTCAAATGGAAGTTGTTCTCTTGTTGGAAAAAAAAAAAAGGTGGGTGTTGCATACTTGACTCATTGCTTTGTTGGGGCAAAATAATGTTATTTAAAAAGAAGCAGCAACAAATTGTTGTGGTTTGGTTTGGATTTTTTTTGTGTGTGTTTCTTTTGTTTGTTTGGGTTTGTTGTGGGTTTTTTTTTCATTTTTGTTGTTTTTGTTTCTGTTTTTGTTTTTGTTTTGTTTTGTTTTTTAAAAGGCTATTTCCCGTAAGAAAATGAATGGTAACAGGAGGAGGAACCTTCAGTTGGTCCAGCCAGAGATACGCGTGCGTTTGATGCCTATGGCAGACGTTCAGTGCAATACAATTTAGCATGGGAAGAACTGAACAGCACAGTAGTTTTTATACAGTAACAGTAGTTGCTGTTAGGCTTCTACCCAATATTTAAACCTTGGGAATAATCAGTGACAACTGTGTATATTATCTAGAGGTAGTGCAGGATTATTTGATAAAGTCTGGGTATTGTAGCGTCATTAACATGCAGGCAGGTAAACTGCACAAGTACAAATGCTGCCTTGCAATAAGAAAAGCTTTGGGAAATCACCCAAAGCAAAATTTTTATAGGGACAGGTAACACCGAAGCAAGCAAACAAGGTAACATACGACGAAGTGTAATTTTTTAGCTCTTTTCAAAAAAACCCGTAAACCCTAATCAGTGAAGAAGAAAAGAAGAAAGCACACTCCAGCTATTTTATAAGTGATTAAAATTCTCTACCATGTAGTGCTTTGATGCAGTCATGTCAGACATAGAACAAATTCTGTCAAGATTCTCTTCAGTTATTTTTTCAAAGCTTTAAAACTGAATTTCTGACTAGATCTGAAAACCTTTAATCATATACCTCTAATCTACAACAGTTTTGTTCAGACGTAAAAAAAAAAAAAAAAAAAACGCATTACAGCATTGAAGCAACCAACAGAGCTCCTGCTGTAGCTTTTGCAATCTACCATCTATGTGTCATTTTCTAGGCACCCCGTACTGCTACTCCAACACGCAGCCCTATTCATACTATATACCAGCCTTGGAGGCGTGCTCCAGATTGTCACCAAGGTCTGAGTTTCAGTGGAAAGATGGCAGACAGAGCCTGAGGTACAGTATAATGGTTTTCCAGCACAGACTTTTAACACTGTAAGTCTTTGGGTCAGCTCCCACTGGGTCAGCCAAGACGGCAACGATCACAGTATTTCCCAAGCCTTTTCTACAGTCCATTCCCTGCCAGCAACCCTGGGCTAGTTTCATTGTAGGTTTCTATGATACTCTGACTGATGGAGCAAAGCCCAAGCCTGCTGAGTTATTAGCATGTCCTCCACCATCCCCTTTCCAAAATCGCCAAAGGAATCAGTGGAGAGAAAGTAGAATGCCATGTCGTGCCAGTTTATAGAAGTAATTTTGGCATGAGTTCGATTATGTTATTTGCAAAATCAGAATGCAAATGAAACCAATTTATTTTACTACTATGTGTCCATTCATCCCATTTGTGTCAGGTTACTGCAGTGTCTTTTTACTTAGCAACAGCTGACCTTATTTTTGGCTGCCAGCAAAGATAGTATCAGAGCTTCAGACTTCAATAAGTAAAACCACACACTGCAGAGCTATTAAGTGTAGTTGCTAATCACAAAGATAAAACCAGAAATACAGAAACATTTCTGTCCCGCTCACCTCTTACAGAAACTGGTATATATATCTATGTGATCAAGTGGAGGACAGTCATATTGTAGGTTTATCCCTAAAACCATGTGGCCATAACAGTATCATGTTGTTGTCACTACTTCACCTGAAAAATGCGCACTACTGTTATACACCTCCAGCTCAAGACAGAGTCAGAGAAGACACACTAAACAATGATGATCTGGCTTTATAATTGTACCTACTGTGTCAAAAATACATGAATGTGCATGACTGTTTACCTATTGTCCCCATCCCTGTTCTCCTTCTGCAGGACAGTGTTGCCAAAGTTCATTACTATGATGCTTCCAGGTTAAGCAGCACTGGAATGAAAAAAAAAAGTAACTCAAAATTTGACACATTACTGGAATTTGAGAGTGTCTTGACACTGACGAGGATTTGGCTGAGATGGACTTAATTTTTGTTTCATAACAGCTCATACAGTGCTGTACTTTGAATTTGTGACGAAAACAGCGTTGGTAGCACTACAATGTTTTAGCTATTGCTGAGCAGTGCTTGCACAGCATCAAGGCACTCACTCTGACCTTCCAGCAAGCAGGCTGCGGGTGGGCGAGAGGCTGGGAGGGAGCACAGCTGGGACAGCTGACCCAAACTAAGCAAAGGAATACTTACAACATTCTTAGCAAGAACCACAGGTTGTGGGCTGGAGGTGGGATGGGTGGGTAAGGTAGGTAGATATTGCTTGGAGACCAGTTGTGCATCAGTCTGCTTGTGGGAGGTGGTGAGTGACTACATTTTCATTACCTGTTTTTTTCTCTCTTCTTCCTTTTTCCTTTGCATATTAAAATATCTTAATCTTGATCCATGAGTTTTCTCTCTTTTGCTCTTCCTATGCTCTCTCCTGTCCTGCTAAGTGTCAGGATGGAGTGAACGGCTGTGTGGTGCCTAGCTGTTGGCTGGGGTCAACCCACCACACATGATGTGTACAAATTTCTTGTTCTAGAACAGGAAAGTTAAAGCAAATTTTTGTGCAAAATTTTTCAACTTTATGTTTCAGCCTTAGAGGAGAACATGAGAAGGAAAATGAGCAGCATATCCCTCCCAAAATGAAAAGCCAACAACAGGACTTTACTAATCATAAGAAATTGCTTTTTCCTGGAAAGTGACTCTTTCTTCCCTCTGTGATCACTAGTTATTGACAGTATCAGTTTTAAGCAAAATTGTATTCAACTTCAAGATTTTTACTGATGTGGTATCTCTGAGAGGAGCAGTTACAGTTTCTGTGTTATATTAGGCTGCCCAGAAAGTCTTAAAATATCTTTAGCACTCACCGTAAACTGAGCAGCTCATTCAGACCTTCATTTTCCACAGTGTCCATAAATATGGTAATTTTAACATTTGCCACCTCTTTTCCTCCCAGAAATGATCCTCTCAGCGAGCCCACCACTTCTGACATTTTCCTTCATTTAATAGAGATAAGTAGCAACCCGGAGGTGCCTTCCTCAGGCCTCTTGTGACAAGAATTCACAATATTAATTGCCAAAAATTACCAGCTGTAAGGAGTTTTATCTAACAAAGCTGCTCCGTTTCTTCCTCAAGAAAATATAGTACCATTTATGTCCCAAGCAAGCACTTAAGTATATAAATAGGAAGAAGCCCAAAGTGTAATTAATATTTAAAAGTAAAATGTCAGGTTCAGCTAAACAGTTTTTTAACATCCATCTTTTTCTTTTTTTCTTAAATCACATTTTCCTCAGAGAAATTGTTTTGGGACCTGAGCAAATTTCAGTTGTTCAGAGCTAAGTGTTTTGCTCCAAAGTGACAAGAACTACACAGCTATGTAAGAGTCAGATTTAAAATGGGGCAAAAAATACCACCTAAGTCTTGAACATCTGACCATGTAGAATCATGTGTAGTTTCTTCCTTTTAAAAGAACATAGAAGCAGGAAAAAAAAAACCAAATAAACAAGGAAAACATGACAGGAGGAAACTGTTACCAGATGCAGAAAATAAAGAGGATTGCTTACTAAGTATGTGTTGATGAAGGCCATAGTAAAATTAAAAGAAATAAAAGTTCTTTTTGCTTATGTATGTCAACAAAAACTTTTATGCTGTCAAGTTACCTCACTGAATTTATAACTTCATGTTACAGAATAGGAAACTGCAGAGCAGACATCTTAACTGAAGTATCCAACTTCCTGTAAAAGAGTAGAAGACTTGTAATAGAGTTTGAAGATAAATGTAATTCTGGTGTGCAGTCCTAGACTTCAGATACAAAAATAGCCCTTCTACTAAAAACGTGGGGAAAAAACTACTTTTTATAAAGAATTCAGCTGTTGCACTTGCTTGAATAATTTTCTGTTTTGTCCTGGCAACACTATGCTGAAATTATTATATATGCGAACTAAAAATCTATAGATGACAGTGCTTCAGAGATTTATTTGTCCCTCTCAAAAAATAACCACTAAACCCAGAGAAGATCTGTGAGTTTTAATGTAGTTTTTCTTTCTTTTTGTACACCCATAGTTAAATGATCAGTCTCATTTAAAAATATACATGAAAAAATCCTTCTGAAACAAAGTAAAGTAGACTTTGGTAAAAACCAAATACAGCCAAATGACCAGCAAATACAAGCAATGAATGAATACAGTCAAAGACTCAGGAAACTGTCAAACTGAGTAATAATAAGTGAAGGAATAATTGACTTTCTGGTAATCAGAATTTTCTGAAGTTTGAAATACCTTAACTCTTTTCCCAGGATCAATTGATAACTGTGTGATTAGAGGCTAGTCTCTAGCTCCAAACATTTCCATTTATCAAAGGTGAATTTAGGTAAAACATATTGGTTTTTAACACTTATATCTTGGAAAGGCCTGAGCTCAACTGTCCGTAAGTCCAACAGTGCCATATGCTGTACAAACATAAAAGTGATAGATCACATAATAACAGTTTTGTCTCAGTGTTTACAAAGTACTTTGAGAGTCTCGGAGACATTAAGACAAGTCAAAGCCAAAGGTGTTTGCCTGCAGATAAGAGCACTAAAACTCAGGTGAACAGAGGAAGAGGGCTCTTATTGCCAGTGAATCCTTTATTGCAGAGCAAAGAGGCAGTTTCCTGAGGAATGCGGTCCACCATAAACGTAGACATTAAGTTGCTAATGTAGAAGTAAGTATGCCTGCGTAGTGGCTGCTGGAAGAGCCAATATTGCTAGGGCTGAAGTAAGTTGCTCAAAGTGAAGCCAGTGAGTCAGCTGTTCAAACTATGGCCTGCAACAATTTACTAACAATCCTGTGGATTAAGGGGAGGGAGAAAGCAAGACGTGCTGATCGTCAGATAACAGATAACATACCAGATACAGCTCAGAATTTGCATCAGTGTCTTGTAAATGACCTTGTCCCAAGGGCAACATGGGACTTGTGATGATGATCTGGGATATCCAAATTTCTCGTCATTATTTTGTGACAAAGAGAAAAACAGCTAAGCAGATGACACGATGATCTGTAAAGACTGCTCGACCTATACTTGCTCTATAAGTGATTTTCTCATCTATTTTCCGTTTGTAATGCTTGTCAGTCAAAAAACAATGTACTAGTAAGTGGTCCTCAAATTTTAAAACTCCGTCCTACTAATTTGATTCTCTGAGAAGTGTGTGTACTTTGCTGCATTAACCTCATATACGTTTGCATAAGAGAATTAGGATTGTCAATATAGATGTCGGCTAATTATGAAGTACAAAGCTAAAAAAATCTGATCCATATGACACAAACATAGAATCATAGAATTTTACAGGGCTACCCCACTACCTCTCCTTCCTTGCCTATCCCTTCTGAGGAGTTTATAGCCATCCATTGCAGCACTCCAGTTGCGTGAGTCATATCACCATGTTTCCTTGATTGCAACTACATCATAGTTTTCCAGCTGCACATCTGCTTCCAACTCCTCCTGTTTGTTGCCAGTGCTACATGCATTGGTGTAGATGCACTTCAGTTGGGCTCTTGGTCCTGCCACCTTTTTTTGAGGGAGAAGCCTTAATTCCTATGTGACTGTTTTCAGGTGCTTCTGTGTTTTCTAACACATCAACAGCTCTTGTGTCTTTGCTGCCATGTGGATCTCCATCCCTTACCCCACTGAGTCGGCTAGCATGTTGTGCTCGTTAGTACAGGGACATTTCAAATGTGCTCCAGTGTACTCAACACATCATGGAGCACACTGAAGGACCTTGTTAGTACCTCATCACTTGAACACTGATGTGCCATCCCATGGCTTACCTCTAGCAAGCCTGGTTTTGTCCCTTCCCCTCTTCAAACCTAGTTTAAAGCTCTTGCAGTGAGCCCTGCTAACTCTCGTGCAAAGATCTTTTCCCCCTTTAAGAAAGGTGAACCTCATCTGTTTCAAACAGGTCGGGTGTCATGTAGACCAATCTATGATCAAAAATCCCCAAATTCTGCCAGTGACACCAGTTTCAGAGCCAGGTATTCATCAGCTGGGTCTTCATGTTTTTCCAACATCTGCAACTGGAAGGATAAAGGAAAAAAACACTTGTTCTCCTGATCCCTTAACCAGTCAACAGGCAGCCAAGAACAACCTTGCAAAGTTGGGAGACCAAGTTTGAAAGGAACGTACGTAATCCTTCTTTCTTTTAAAGACAAATATTATTATGAATAATAGATCATTATTATGATTAGTTATAAAGTTCCTCCAGATAAAATTGCATTAATTTCTTCACTTCTATTTTTGAAAGCAAAAGCATAAAACTACTCATTTTGTGGTATTCTCGAAAAGCAGAGGAGGCATTGTATAATGTGATAGAATAATGCAGGTAGTCCAGGAGATAGGAATAAAGAATTCAAAACAAAAACAGAGACCAGCTGTTTTCTCTCAGAAAGTAGCCTACTTTTTATTCAAATGTTTAACTTTTAGACATGGTTGGAATATGGAAAATGTCATTAAAAAGATAAATGTTTTCAGTGACTTGCAAAGAAGAGGTTACAACAGAAATTGTTTTGTATAGCAGCCACTTTCTGCATAATTTTTAACCTTGAAAGTATTTTCATGCTTTAAAGGTAAAAAGACCTAAAATGATTTGAGGCTTTCACACTGTGCATGTTTGAGATAAGAAAGCTGCATCGTACATGCCTACCACGTTTTAGTATCATACCTGTAGAAAAGGTCATTCTGTTAAGAGACACTTATTCCATTTGCAAAATATGATTTAGAGTAGTAACAATGCAATAGAATTAAAAATGTCATGATAGAAATGTCAGTGATTTATCACTACAGTGTTAACATTATTGTCTATCTGATACACTGGGGTAACTGGTACAGCACTGTTGTGGTTGAGTACTGGACTAGAAAAGGAGAAACATGGGGTGAGTCATGTATGATCTTGGACAAGGTCTAACCACTTGTCACTTAATTGCTCTTCCTTGCATCACATGAATCGACTGTAAGCACATTTCTGCAGATGTAGCGAGATGCTATAGTGGTAGTCAGTTAATACAATGATTTCTACCTTAGGCTCTATGTGTAAGTGTTGGACAGCCACAACATGATGAGACTGTTGGGAAATGGAAATTAGGCAGACTTTCTGGTTGATTCTTTGCAGAAATGCCCCCAAAAGTTCCAGTAGATATTTTTCCCCTTTAGAGTATTTGTTATTACAGTGACACAGCTACTATAATAGATCTCCACTTTGTCTTTGCAGTAGCCTCTTAAGGTAGAAAAATAATATCAAATACAGCAGTTTCAGTTCTGTTTGTCATGCTCTGAGTGACCGCCAGGTAACTTGGGAACATTTCTTTGATGCAATGGAGGCTGTTAGTGCTGATAAATGTTTTTTCAGAAGGTTTTACTGCCTCCTTTTGTTAGAGAAGACTATTTTTTCCTGGATATTTACAAACAGCAGACCGTGTGCAGAATACAGGACACATCATCTATGTGATACTCTACGAGTCAAGTCCTTAGCTCATGTTAATGGGCTGATTCATCCTTCTGGAGGGTCTGTCCTACCTTTTAAGTGGTGAAGATTTTTTTCATAGATTACAGTGAAAGTGTTCAGTAGACCTTTTACATCAATCACTGTCACAGAATAGGAGGTATAGTGGGCGAGGTAGTATGAGACACATATGTTTTTTCTATTTATATTCCTAAATATTTCTATCAGAAATATTTAGACTTTTCTTGACATCTAACAAGTTACTACATGAAGTCTTTGAAATACAAAGATATATCTAAACCACAATACCTAGCAGTCTTCTTGGAGGCTGTACATGACTTGTTCGTATTCAAGCAACAAGAGATGTTTGAAGCAGGATTGCGAATGATTAAGAAACAAGAATAAGCAGATATTTTAGTCAAGTTCCAATGGCTGTGTTTGTTTCTTCCTCAATGAACTGTGGAAAAATAAACACGTTTTTCAAGGATCATAGATTTTTGCAAATTGTGGGAGCTATTAAACTGCTGTTTAGAGTTAACATGGTAAGTGCCCTGAAAGTTCAGTTCCATTCGTACATATGCTGAGATTTACATGTACGTATACACTGAAGAAAATTTCTGTACTCTGGTATTTGAAAAAAGTTTATCACCTGACCTGTTTTTTGAGCCAAGGTGATGCATTTGAAAGTGCAATTTAAGCCCAAGGACCTCTCTGTCTTCAGCAATTTTAGTCAAGCCATGCTGGAGTGTAGGAGCTGGGTGTGACTTTGCTTTATACACTGATTCAGCCTTGCTGGATCAGACAGAAAGAAAATGCAGCACAGTGACTGCCCTGAAACTGCACAGGAGCCCTGGTATGCAGCACAGTGCGTTCCCCTCCAGTACACCCAGAGAGCAGTAACAGACTGGTATGTTCCTCTGAGAGACTAACCAAGTGCACCAAATCCATGGGGTTAGGGGTACCCCTCTTTGTTTTCTGCTGGGAGTGATGGAGACAATCCAAGGGAGGGAGGTGTTGCTGGCATTAGAGCTGATGTGGGCAGGAGCAGCCTTCAGATGGGTCCACGAGCAGCTTGGTCAAGTGGCAGAAAGCAGCCCAGACGAAAGGAGAGTCCTGCAGGTATGAGGGGAGCAGCAGAGATGCTGTCTCTTGTGCAACTAACAAGCCCTTCTTACACACGCCCTTCTAGGCTGCGGTTATAAAATCTGTATTTATGCCCTCAAGCAGCCTTTGGCGGATGACTGCTGGAGCTGCAGGCACATATACCTCATGGTTCTGCTTAGAAGTGGTCCCTGCAAGGGGAAGGGGCTATGCTTATCCCACTGAGACTGCTTGTGGTTCCTGCTTCACCAGGCACCCGGGATGTCAGTGAGAATATGCTGTAGCAGACTGGTGTTTTCTGACTGTGGAGTGGTGATGATAGTCTGTATCTTTTGTTCAGTCTCACATGGATGAGTTTTTCCCATCCTGCTCACTGCACAGAAGTGTTTCTGCTCATTCTCTGAACTGCAGAAATCACTGCAGGTGGTCAGTGATATCATCCCAGAGGTGGCTTTCCTTCAACCTCAGGGACCCATAAGGCAACTCCTGTCAGAAACCCCAAAGAGGCCGGGAGGATTTCATATGGTGGTATATGCCAGCTGAAATCAGTGGGCATATGTTTCTGAATTTGTAAGCCTCAAAGGAGATGCAACTGCATGGGTTATCAATTATTTTGACTATAAAGTAGAATTTCCTTTTTCCGCTCAGTGATCTGATATAATACTGACAAAGCCATTGACAAGCTCAGGAAAAGTCACATGATGGTCTCCGTTTCTCGCCTGGGTTTAATTTATGATTTAGTTTTGCTAATGTTGTTTCTGGGCTGTCTGATTTACCTAGTTAGGCAGTTAAGTAGTACATTTTGCTGCCTATGTACAGTAAATGAATTAGTTGTATTTGGTGCTTTATAGGCAAAGAGGAAGACAAAATGTTTTACTTGTTTGGTGATCATGCTGTGTAAACAAATGTGATGAATTTACAAAAATACATGCAACGTACCTTCTTAAAAAAAAAAGGAAAAGAGGCAGACAGGACATTGGAAATGTTAAATAGTGATTGTTGTTTCCACAGTTATTTCCTTCTATAGGATATTGGATCAAATAAGACTGGTTCACTGCTGCACTTAGATATTTTTTTAAAAATTGCATAACTAGTTGCCAATACAGATTAGTAGTATATTGTCTCTATAGCTGATCTGGATTATTGGTAGGCTTTTTGGTTATAGTTGCAAGACTAAAGTTTATTAATATAGTTTTTGAGACTCCTTTCTGATATCCAAGCCACAAAAGCTTAGTAAAGTCTTTTATAACCAATCACCTATTTTTGAAGCAATGTATACAACACACCAGCCAAGACTATCCGAAGAATATAGTTTTTCAACTCACTCATGAGCATTTACTTCTAACAATTAGAGTTAATAAAATATTCTTAAATATTTCAAAATACTGTTATGATCACAGGGGATTGAGATACTGTAACAGAAGACAGATGTGTGAGGCAACATCAAAACAAGTAAACACATTTTCTGGAGTGATTCATTTGCATTTCTTCATTTCAGTAAATTCTCCTAATTTTTGTTAAGAATACTTTGGTTTTGAAGGACAAAAACCTCTCCGAACCAGTAAATGGAAGTGGGAAATATTATTTATTTGAGAAGTAGTCCACCGAGCCCAACAGTTAAACTTTTTTTCCATTAATTATTCAAGTCAGATATACAGAAAAGAGACTGACTTTGAAGACCAGAATTTTAGGCTTTCTAATGTTCTGTCGGTTGGAAATTTTGTCTTTGAGTAGTCACAGGTTGTTTTCTTTCCTTTCTGATGTGTAATATCAATTGATTTCAGGATGTTTTATTTGGCAATATAGGGCACATAGTTACATTACCAAGAGCTTTTTGTCCTTTGCACTCTACAGTGCTCCTCAGATAAAGAGGCATATTACTATTTAGTAAGTATTTGGTTACTATTTCTTTCCCTCTCATGCTGCAAGTAGAGGTGATTTTGTTTGCCTCTCTGCTAGACAACTTCCGCTCATGAGTTTTGATTCTGATTTTGGTTTTGGTCATTATCTAGGAAGAGGGCTGAAAAAAGATCTCGGATTGGGCTTTGGCACATTTTTTTCTTGCAACATATCCAGACATTCTGAGAAATAATTTGCTTTCTGCCTATGTCTATATATTACATATCTTCTCAATAAACTAACTGTACAGAATATAACTGTCATTATAAGTCCTATGAAGTCTTCCATCAGCTAACTCAAGCTACTCCTTATTTCTATAGCAAACTATCTTTAGAAATAATAGGTTTCTTTGGTACAAAAATAAGGAAATATTTGTCCTTTCTACAATGAACAAATTTTAGTTTTACTGCTACGTAAGATAGCAGGTTTGTGACTGCTGAAGTCAACAGATTCAATAAGGAAGGAGTCTAGATATTTTGCATCTGTGCACATGTGTTGAATCAATTTTATTCAGTTATCATTTTAGGAGGAACCTAATACTTTTATCAAGATCTGAGAGCCTAATGACTTTGTCAAATCTGTCCAGCAGCATACTCAGTGGTGTTTTTTCAGATTAGTTTCAGGCAGTCCTTAGAAGGTCTGATCTATGAACCGCCTGGATTGCTCTTTTGACTCTGTTGGTTTTCTTGGAGCCTCATATACAATTTTATGTTGGTACAACTGGAATCTTGTCAGTACTGTTACTCTGCAGCATCACCTTTTTGTCAGAACTTCTATGTTGCATGTCTTACCTTTAGCAATCTTGTTCCTAAATAGCAAGTAAACCTAAGCCAAGCCCCCAGATCAGTACCTCACAAAACTGAACGCAATGTCAAAGATTGCTGATAACTCAAGCCAGGTTTTATGAAAAAGGAAGCACATCAAAATGATGAGTTTTGACAACTGTGCCGTACTTAGCCTACAGAAAAGAAGGCTAAAATTTGGAATGTTAAATTCAAAACAACTATATCCTTTGCGCTATATCCTTTTCACTATATCCTTTGCACTAAGCAGAAGGGACAAGCCAGGCCAAGCTTAGGTGATGGATCCCCTCCTTGCCTCACACAATGCAGCAGGGCTGACAGGAACAGGTAAGTACTGGGTTCTGCTTCCTGTGAGATGCCAACATGAAATTCAGTCTCGAAGGCAAGTTATCCCTGCTGTCTCTCACACCCAGCTTTTCCCCATTGTATCTGGTGTTCTCCTGAATGGGAATATTGCAGTGTCCTAGTTTTAGCTGGGACAGAGGGTTTTTTTAACAGCTAGAAAAGCTCCATGTTTTGGTTTTACTCAGAGGCTCACTCTGAGAAGAACGCTGATAACAAGCTGCCAAGGACTTTTCAGTGTGCCGGAGTGCAGAAGCACGGCGGGATAAGGGGGGAGCATAGATGGGACAAGGGGGACACGATTCCCCTTGTGATTTGTGTGGAACTTAAGACTGAGAGCCAAACTGGCCAATTAGTATTCCATATCATGCAGCGTCATGCCCAGTATAAAAGCGAGGGTCAGACGGGAAGAAGGGCTTTTGCGCTTTGGCTTTTGCGCTTTGGCTTTTGCCGCTTTTGCTCTTGCTGTGTTTTTCGCTCTATTGCTTTTCTTTTTTTTCTTTCCTCTCTCTCTCCCAGTACTCCCACTCTCGGAGTACTATCTCTCCCTCTCTGCCCCTCTCTGTTTCGGGGCCTCGCGTTCGTCCGGGATTTGCAGTTTTCGGGACGAGACGGGCTTCGCATACGAGGGGGTGGTGAGCACCTACATTGTATTAAATCATCTGTATTAAATCACTCTTATCTCAACCCACGGGTTTCACGTTTATCCTTTAATTCTCTCCCTCATTCTTGGGGGTGGGGGAGGGGGAGTGACCGGCTGTGTGTTGGGGGGGGGCGGTTCAACCTAACCCACGACATGCAGTTACATGTCTTGTATTAGGAAGAAATTCCCCACTGTTCAGCCTGGAAGGTAGACCCACGCCACCAAGACAGGGATGCATATGTCAGATAAAATTTGAGGTGTCCCTGTGATATCTAGTCCATGCGTAAGTATAAGAAATTTGAGATGTTGATGTTTAGGTTGTTTTTGTTTTGAAAGATTTTCTAAAGATAGCAGAGTTGAGGTATAACACCTGTAGGATTTTCTACTTACCCTACTCTGCACCTGTGGATAGGACTGGTGTTAACTTTCATAGTAAAGACATCCTCAGCTTCCTCCTATCTCGGATCTCCTGTTTTACAGGTATTTATACTGCCAGAATTGTACTCCCTTTGACAAATTTCCGGTAGCAGGGCATCTGAATGATCAGGATTTCATGGATATGAATCTCTTCATAAGTATATATGCAAACCATTCTCATCTGGTTCTCATATATCTGGCCTACTTGAACCATGTGGTAAGTTTCCAGAAACAGCATTTTACAGAACCCATGAGTACAGAAATATTCTTTATTGGCTAATACACTTAGCATGTAGTAGACAGATAGAAGTAACGTGCCACCAGACTACTACTACAGCACACTTACCTCTCCCAGTACAGACACCCAGTGAGTCTCTGCTGCCCACACAAGACAGCTAGGTATGGAAGTGTGCTCCTTGCATCAGGCTGATTGTCAGTATTGCTGAGGTGCTATCTTTGTACTCTCCAGTGTTTTTTTTTGTGTATTTGACTACTTCATATCTTTTTCTATTGGAAGATTTTTCCGATTTACTACCAGGTATAACTTGTAAGATAGGACTTCTTGTAAGAAGCCTACTGACTATCTCACAGCTCAGTAGGATATTTTTCATGGCAAAATATAGAACTATGTCGCAAGTCACATATCTTGTCTGAGACCCTTTGTCACACACCCTTGACCTACGGGTCGAAGCTCCTGTCCTTGATTGCTCAAGGACACTGACCTTCTCATGATTGCCTTTATCCTTAGGTTTGGTGCTGAAGCCTGGTATCCAGTTGCAATACTGCCTGGTGGGCTGCAGTTGCAAGTCACGTTCAATGTCTTTTAACGATTCTAACCACAACTCCATCAGACTTGCTCGTCTCTCGATGGTTTTCTCGGAAGGCTGTGTTGCTCTTCACTATGGTCTCACACAGTAGCATCCTTTGGTTTTGTTAGCAAGTATGTCTTCTCAAGGATGTAACTAATAACACTTCTAACATTAAAACTCAAAAGTGGAGCACAGTCCACAACTGTAACATGATTTTCAAAACTATATAAAAAACTATCTTCTCATTAATAAGGAATGCCTGTAAATTACAATTAATTTAAAGCTGGAATTCTATTACTTTGGACTTTTCATGTAATACTGAGATTTTCTGTTTTTCGGTTGCCAATGTGGAAAATTAAGCTTGGGTTCTGTAGTGTAATCATGCATGTCTGTCCATGTCTGTTGGTCTCATTATAAAGCTCTTCCTTACAAACGTTTGATGTGATAGATATTAACTCTATACATACAAAAAAAGAGTTTTATGCATGTTGAATGCTTTCTCTTTATTAATAGTATTTTTTGTTCAGGATGTTCTAGTGCATAAATAATTTTGCTTTAAAGTAGTAATTGGAAACACATCCATTTATGTGGAGTGTATTTAGCATACATTTTTATCATGATCAATTGAAACATTGGTCAGTGGTTTATAGGTGAATAAAGAGTGATATAGAATCTTACTAGGAATACTTACTGCCTGCTAGTAATTAAGTTTGGGTTGATGTATCTGTTGACGACTGAAAACCAGCAGTAACATGATCTTTAGAAGTGTTGTTCTAGAAACCTGAGCTTTATGATGTTCCAGGAGCCAGCAATATCCTAAGCTTTACGACTTCAGACCTTTGCCCAAACATTTATGACTTTAATTTGAACTATTTTTTAAGGCTGTAAAATTCATTAGACTTTTCTTTGCCAAATCTCTTCAGGTGATGTCTTCAATGAATTTTTTGTGGAAGTGACATTCTCTTGATTATAACTTTTTATGGTATAATTACTAATCTAAAGTAAAGGCTAATACCACCAAGGTATTAATATTTATGAAAATAACAGCAGCTATCAGCAGTTGATTCTCTTTTACATTTGCTGCAGTTGTCTGTTAAGAAATGTTATCTAACCAGCATTGTATATAGCCCATTTTTGTACACTTTCTATTATAAATTATCTTCATTCATATAGCAGATCTCTGCTCTAACTTATTGACTAATATTTTGTTAATGACTATATTTACTAATTCTGAGCTGCTGCTTACAGTTTTTATGATAGCTAGAGCTAAATCATGTTGCCCTGAATGTTGGTCTGAATTTGTTAGTGACTATTAGTCACAGTTTCAGATGGATTGGAGCAAGAAACTACTTAAACTAAAGTGAATAAACAAATGTAAAAGATGAGCACGCCTTGCTGTCTAAAAAAGAAACCAAACTGTTGAAATTGCTGATATATTTCCCATGTTTTACCTTCATTATAATCTTGAAGAAAAGTCCATCATCTCACGCAATTAGAAGAGAATAACCACACAAATGAATAAATATGAACTTCAGCCTGCATTGTTTTGTCCCTATGTCAATATCCTACAGTTCCCTGATGGTTAAGGAGGCAGAGGGCAGTGAAGTGGCAGAAGAGGGCGAAAAGTATAAAAGCTATTAGAGTGTTATGGGACCCTAGTGTGGATGTATTGAAAATGGCTGGCCCATGTTAGCCTAAGAATTCTATGGCGCATCAGAGAAAAATTACACTTTATTGTAGTTTTGCGCTTTATCAAAAAGGTTACTTGAAACACATATTTCAGGCCATGCAGAAATATGAACAAGAAAAACAGAGAGAAAAAAGAAGTGTCTCATCTAGATTTTTTTAACTTCAAGCCAAGTTCTTAGACTTCTTAAATGATCTGAACTTAAAAAATAATAGGCAGTACTGGAACTGTTGATGATGATGAAGCTGATGAACCACAGACGTAGAAGGAGACTTTATAAACCTAGTGATACAATTTTACAAAATCTTTACCTTTCAGAGAAGGCTGCTGTGCATACTTATGCATACTTTTACGACCACTTATTTATTTTTTCTTGTAAGCTTCCAGACTCTTGATTATTAAAAATGCCCTGCAACACCTCATATTGCATCAAAACAACGGACATCATAAAATATTGCCTATTTGTCACAACACCCCAACATTCCCAGCACTTGCTTTGTAACCTGTGATAGTACAAAGCAGTGTCATTTCATATATGACATTTCAAAACTTCAATACAATTTAAAAACTGGATTATATTCACTAACTTGTGGAAAGTGTGGTTTGCAGTTAGTGACAAAATAACGTTTGGAAAGTATTTGAATGGGTTTTGGATGTTCATAATAATCTTCATAAATCTTCAATTTTTCCAGATTAGCACAAATCTGGAAAAATACTCAGAACCATTCTGTTTGGTATTTATTATGCATAATCATCAAATATTTAGTTAAATAGTTGTTTCCAGTCAAGAAGAAAAAAATCCTTGTTGTCTAGGATGACAGCCCACAAAATCCAAATATTAAATAACAAAGAATGGTTTTCAAATAAGCTGTAGAAAGAATACTCAGCAAAGCCAAACTATAGGCAATATTCAGAAACATGTGTACCACTTTGTGAACTATTCTTCAACCATTAAATGTGTTGTATATCCAATGACATTCCTGGTGTTGGAAAATCATTGTAAGTCTTATGTTACTTGTTAATTTACAGACTATCTTAAGTTTTGAGGAACTTTCATTACTCAAGATTGGTTTTCCCTTGAAAAAATATTTTATTTTTACACTTCAACATTACAAAAAAAAAAAAAATCCCTACATTGGCATCCTGCAATAGACTGCTTTAGTGGAGTTCACTTCTTTTTCCTCTGATTCTCAAAATTATGTGTTTGAGTATACCTGTTGACACATGTGTACACTTATGATCTGGTGAGGAGAGCAGACGTCCTTATGTATTTATCTGGTTAGTATAGCATAAGCAAATATGTTTAAGAATGTGAACTAACAAAATTGACAGGACACACTAAAAAAAAAGCAATGAACTGTAGTGAAAATCCAGCAGTAAAAACTGAAAAAAATCTCAGACAGTTGAAGCACTGTTTCCTTACACATATTTGAGATTTCCTTTGCTGAATTATCTAAATGATTTTAATAAATATACTCAGGCCCACTGCACACTCAGAAAGAGATAGTCAGCATATAGCCTAACAAGCTGATAGCAAGAATCTCACCAGGGCTGTGGGATGCCAAAGTTTGTGTATCTATTCCCATCTTAGTGAAATCAAGTGTTAAGATCTTCTTCTGGCAAGCACCCACGTTGACTGGCTGTGACAAGTTTCTGTGATGTTGGTGTTGACACAGCAGAGGATTTCTTATTGACTGTTTTGTTAAGCAGTGTTATAAAAAACAATTTACAGAAACGTCATCTTTCATAAAGTTGTCACTTGCTGTAATAAAAGAGAGCAAGATTCTCGTGTAAGTGGTGCTGGCACTGGTTTCAAATAAACTGTCCACAACAAAGATTTTTTGGAAGGGTTCTTTTTAATTATTTTTCTTTCTCTGAAAGACCTTTCCCCTCCTCTGTCCCAGTTCTCATTTGTACATTAAATTAGTCATGATCTGTAAATTCTGTTACTTCCTTTTTCCACATATTTTTGTTATATTTGTGATACTGCTGCTGTATATTGTATGTGGAACCAATCAACAGCTATACTCAAGCACGTCTATCTACTTGTTTGAAAAAGTAAACGAGTTTTAAAACATAGGAATTTAAATCTGTAAATGATATCTGTGCAATTGTAATCAAAGTAATTTATGATTAAGACACGGTATAGGGTAAAAATAGGATAATTTCAATAGGACTGTAATAACTTAGAGGTGGTTTCTGTGTCTTCTGTGCTAAGACAGCTCAGCATTTGCCAAAATTTTCTCTTAGCAGATAAAAATACAGGAATTGGTAATCTATGTCTTTTGCTGTTGTCTAGTATTGCTGCACTGTGCTGAGAAACAGTCGCACAACACTGAACCTCAGAAGTGTCTTTTTTTTGTTAACTCATTCTTAAAAAAGGGCAAATTTTTTCTTCCATTCCAATCATCTAATGTCTTCAAGTTCAGTGGGTGTGTACAGCTTTATACATGATCAGAATACAGATTAAGTTGTGAAGTTTTTCATGGCCAGTTCTTTGTAATCTTCAAGAGGAATACCTTTTTATTTGTGTGCATATGAAAAGACGTAAAATTAGGTCTTTTCAGACTATGAAAATTTTTTCCTAATAAGTGGGAGAGCTCCATCACTTGATCTGCTCCAATTTGACTTGAGAACTATTTAAACCTTCCCACTGAAATAACAGGAAAGGCCAAACAGGAAATAGCTTATTCTGGCAGTCCTCTCAGTCTTGCCACCCTGCTGGTGTAGACACAAATGAGAAGGCAACAGATGACGACTCAATGCTTTCGACAAGTTCCCTTAGTGCATGTGCTTACATGAAGTCTGATTTTTTTAAAAATCTTGTTAGGTCTTCCTGCTATGTGAGAAGAGATGTCGCAACCACACATAGTGGACATGTAGAAAGGAGCCCACCTTAAGTAATGCAATCACAGCTTTTATCAACAAATGTTTCAAGTCATGCCAAGAGCTAGAGCAGTGGGAATCTCTAGTTTAACGAGAGTCCATTGATATACAGAGTTGAAGACATGAATTGTTACTTCATTTGTATCCAGCATAAAATGTATACAGCACACAAACACAATTTAACTAGGCAAGAGAGAATAGAGGAAAAGGAAGGATTTCAGAAACAGAGTGATCACATTTTTTAAACAGGAACTATTTTTTTTCCCTGTTCGAAAACAAGTAATCAGTGTCCACTCTGTGAGAAATGGTGTGTGATGGAAAAGGTAATTCTAACTCTAAAACTGAAGGAAACTAAGGTCACAAGAAAAAAAAAAAAAGTATGTTTCTTTAATTACATAACTGCAGGATGATTTTGCAAAAGAAATCACAAATTAGCAAATGCAAAAATAAAATTAATTCTCAGACACAGAATACTAAATTCTTCAAGAAAGAAAAGGGAAAATAAACATAGCATAGAATGAATTCTATGTTCTAGTTCGTGAGAAAGGGCGCGAGAGTAGGGCGCTGAGGCGCTGCTTACCCGGGTCAGTGAGGAATGGTGTCTACTCGGCAGAGACCTGCTGCCTCACTAAGAGCTACACCCACCACGACCGATGCAGCTGTACAAACAGAAGTGCAGTGGAATCACGCAACCACCCAGGCCTCGGGCTGCAGGGTGTGCCCTGATACGACACCGGTACAGGATGGCAGTGGTGAGCATTCCTGTGGGAGATGTGCTCAGTTAGAGGAACTCCTCCGACTAGTGACAAAGCTTCAAGAGGAGGTGGACAGACTGAGGAGCATCAGGGTGAGTGAGGGGGAGATCGATTACTGGGACAGCATCCTGCCCTCCCTGGGACAGACCCCGCTGACTACAGAAACACAAGATACTGAAGGCTCCCTGTCCCAACTTCACTGGGGTGAACATAATGATCAGGATGATGAGGGGCAATGGCAACAAGTTCGTGCCCGACGTAACAGGCGTGTTGCCTTAGCAAGTCCCCCACCCTTCCAGCTGCCCGTTAGTAATAGACATGAGGCTCTGCATGTTGAGTCAACCAACCACAAGGAAGATAACTCATTAAGAAGGGAAACTTCAATTAGGATCAATCAAAACAAGCCTAAATTAAAAACTGCTGCAATAAAGAAAAAATGTTGGGTCATTGTCATAGGTCACTCTCTTCTGAAGGGAACTGAGGGCCCAATATGCAGACCTGACCCACTGCGCCGGGAGGTCGGTTGTCTGCCCGGGGTCTGAGGTAGAGATGTGGTGAGGAAGCTTCCAACTCTTGTGCAGCCTACTAATTGCTACCCGCTACTAACATTCCAACTAGACAGTGATGAAATTCCCAAAGCAAGAAGCATGAGAAAAATCAAAAGAGATTTCAGGGCCCTTGGGAGACTGCTTAAGGGATCAGGAGCGCAAGTGGTGTTGTCCTCAATCCCTTTAATGGCAGGGAATGAAGAGGGAATAAACAGAAAGACCCACCACGTCAACATCTGGTTTCAAGCCTGGTGTCTTGAGCAGGTCTTCGGGTTCTTTGATCATGGGTTGCTTTTTACTGCACCAGGTTTGCTGGTATCTGGTGGGGTACACCTGACACATAAGGGGAGGAGGATCCTTGCACATGAGTTGTCAGGGCTTATTGATAAGGCTTTAAACTAGATTCAAAGGGGGAAGGGGATACAGTCTGGCTTGCTGGGACTGAACCTAAGAGCTGCACAACATTGTTAATTGGACAATGTGGGTATGCTGCACCAGCAGAGATTGAGAGCACTATGTTCGGAGATAGGTCAAACCCAATGGTCACTGGCCTGCCAGGAGTCAAGGCAGTGACAGGGAGAGGTCAAACAGTCGTCAAGCCTTCTCCCTTCAAGGAAAAGGCAAAGAGATCACTAGCCCAGTTAAAATGCTTCTACTCCAATGAATGCAGCATGGGCAACAAACAGGAAGAGCTGGAAGTCATTGCACAAAAGGAAAACTATGCTATAATTGCCATCACGGAGACATGGTGGGATGATACACACAACTGGAGTGCTGTGTTGGATGGCTACAAGCTCTTCAGGGGAGATAGGCCAGGCAGGAGAGGAGGGGGAGTGGAGCTGTACATTAGGGAGGGTCTTGAATGTCTGGAGATCAACAATGGTGATGAAAGGGTAGAATGATTGTGGATCAAAATAAAGGGGAAGGCTAATAGGACTGGCATCACAGTGGGAGTCTGCTACAGACCACCCACCCGGGAAGAAGATGTAGACGAAATATTCTACAAACAATTAGGGGAACTCTCACAATCACAGCCACTAGTTCTTGTGGGTGACTTCAACCTACCAGATATTTTCTGAAATTTAAATACAGCAGTGAGGAAACAGTCCAGGAGGTTCCTGGAGTGTCTGGAAGGACAACTTCCTGACACAGCCAGTGAGGGAACCAACCAGGGAAGGCTCCCTGCTGGACCTGTTGTTTTCCAACAGAGAAGGACTCATTGACAATGTTAAGGTTGGAGGCTGTCTTGGACATAATGACCATGAAATAATAGAATTTTCAGCCACAGAAACAGTAGGGAGAGGGGTCAGCAGAACTACTGCCTTGGACTTCCAGAGGGCAGACTTCAACCTTCTTAGGAAACTGGTTGGAAGGGTTCCTTGAGAGTTGGTCCTGAAAGGCAAAGGGGTCCAGGAAGCCTGGACAATTCTCAGGAGGGAAATCTTCAGAGCTCAGGAGCAGGCTGTCCCAGTGAACCGCAAGATGAGCCGGAAGGGCAGAAGACCAGCCTGGCTAAACAGAGAGCTCTTGCTAGAGCTCAAGAAAAAAAAAGAAAGACTATGACCTATGGAGGAAGGGGCTAATCACTCACAAAAACTACAAGGATTCTGTGAGATGATGCAGGGAGAAAAGTAGAAAGGCAAAAGCCCAGCTGGAGCTTAATCTGGCAGCTAACATAAAAGACAATAAGAAAAGTTTCTACAAATACCTTGACAGTAAAAGGAGGGTTAGACAGAATCTCCATCCCTTGATAAATGCAATGGGAGAAATAGTGACCGGGGATGAAGAAAAGGCTGAGGTACTCAATGCCTTCTTTGCTTCAGTCTTTAACGGTCAGACTAACCCACTGGGTGATATGCCTCTAGAACAAAATGATGGAGAGCTTTATCAAGGTTTCTTTCAAGAAGAAACGGTTAGCGAACTGCTGCACAGCTTAACTGTGCAGAAGTCTATGGAGCCAGATGAGATCCACCCAAGAGTTCTGCGGGAGCTGGCAAAAGTGCTTACCAAGCCACTTTCCATCATTTACCAAAAATCCTGGCTAACAGGGGAGGTACCAGCTGACTGGAGGTTGGCAAACGTGACACCAATCTACAAGAAAGGTAAGAGGGAAGACCCAGGGAACTACAGGCCTGTCAGTCTGACCTCAGTGCCAGGTAAACTCATGGAATAGATCATCTTTAGTGTTATCATGCATCATGTACAGGACAGTCAGATGATGAGGCCCAGTCAACATGGATTTATGAAGTGCATTTATGAATGTTTTCTTTAACATCTTTATCAATGATCTGGGTGAGGGGATCGAGTGCACCCTCAGCAAGTTTGCAGATGACACTAAAATGGGAGGTAGTGTTGACCTGCCTGAGGGTCGGGAGGTTCTACAGAGGGACCTGGACAGACTGGATTGTTGGGCCGAGGCTAACTGTATGAAATTCAATAAGACCAAGTGCCGGGTCCTGCACTTGGGCCACAACAACCCCCTGCAGCGTTACAAACTTGGGGAAGTGTGGCTGGAAAGCTGCACAGCAGAGAAGGACCCCAGGGGTGCTGGTCGACAGTCGATTGAACATGAGCCAGCAGTGTGCCCAAGCAGCCAAGAAAGCCAATGGAATCTGGCATGTATCAGAAATAGTGTGGCCAGCAGGAGCAGGGAAGTGATTGTCCCCCTATCTCAGCACTGGTGGGGCCACACCTGGAGTACTGTGTCCAGTTTTGGGCCCCTCACTTCAAGAAGGATGTTGAGGTGCTGGAACGGGTTCAGAGAAGAGCAACAAAACTAGTGAAGGATTTAGAGAACTTGTCCTATGAGGAGCGGCTGAGGGAGCTGGGATTGTTTAGTATGGAGAAGAGGAGGCTCAGGGGGGACTTTATCGCTCTCTACAATTACCTGAAAGGAAGTTGTAGGGAAATGGGGATCGGTCTCTTCTCCCACGTTATGAATGATGGGATGAGAGGGAATGGCCTCAAGTTACGCCAGGGGAAATTTAGGTTAGACATCAGGAATAATTTCTTTACAGAGAGGGTTGTGAAGTATTGGAACAGGCTGCCCAGGGAGGTGGTGGAGTCCCCGTCCCTGGAGGTGTTTAAAAACCGTGTGGATTTGGTGTTGAGCAACATGGTTTAGTGACCCTGACAGTGCAGGGTGAATGGTTAGACTCGATGATCTTGAAAATCTCTTCCAACCAGATGATTCTACGATTCTATGATTCTATCATTCTATCATTCTATGAATTCCAGATTAAAACTACAGAGAGAATATCAAAGAGGAAACATACAAAGAGGGCAAAACTATCATCTGTTGAAAATCTGCCTTGATTATACCTGAGTTGTACTGGTTAATGTCTGACTCCTAAAGATAATTTTAGTAGGGTATAGATATTTGTGAGTTACATATTACCTTGTTTTAACATGGTTTGTGGCTGGCATATACAGTGGAGAACATAGTGCTAAAACACCTCAGGAAAATTATAATCTAATCTACTGGTTATCAACGCAGTAAGAAAACGAGAAAGGAGGAAGGAAAGAGGTCAAAGAGCAGGAGAAAAACAACTGAAGAAAAAGATCCTGCCTGAGAAATGGGAAATTAATTATCAAAAGAGATATTAAAGGCAAGGAAAACTAGATATTTAATTTTCTTTACACATTTTTTTCACCGCTTGAGGATTCTATATGGAGAATTTACAAATCTGTCATATTTATTATTGGTTTGTACTGAGATCCACTAAGACATTCAAGATTCTAAGTTCTGTTTAGGATTTCAAGGGAAATCAGGCTGGTACACAGGGAGCAAAACACCTTAGAGAACATAAGATTTGAGGGGCGATTTTTATGTAGTTCCCTTTTTTCCAGTTATTTTATAATTTTCATCATAAAGGCTTGATCTTATAACATATGTATTTTTTGCTTAATGCAGTTTGCAGGATCTGTAACGGATATCAGGTTTCCCGAAGTGCATAGATTCCTCTAGTTCCAAACATCTACAAATTTCAGATGTGTGTAGCTCAAAGTGGAGAGTTGTGATAGTTTGATGTGTGGGGGGGTGTTCTGGTGGCAGGGGAGGGGATTTGCTCCCTGTGCCACCAGACCTGAGTCCCATCCCCCCCGGGGGAGGTTGAGCCAAATCGGCGCCTCTGCGAATTGCCCTATTTAAGTTGGGACAAAGGGGCGGGAAAGGGGCTTTTTGCTCAGGAGCGAGGAGAGAGCAGGAGGGCGCGGCCCTCGCTCCCGGCTCCCGGCCGAGTGGCCGCTCGGGCCCGGGCCGGCGCCATGTGCTCAAGATGACGCCGGGGAGCCGCATGGGGGACTCGGTAAGCGCCCCGCTCTCGGGGTGCCCGCCGGGCCGAGCTCCCCCAGAGAGGATTAATATCTAAGAGAAGACAACCACAACGACCGGGTCAGCAAAGATGGAGCAGGAGGAGGTGTACTGGAGCTGAGGCTTCCCTTGCAAATCGGTGTGAGATGGCAGGCGGCCCCCCTGCAGCCAGGGTGTACTCGGCGGAGCAGCGACCCACTCGTGGCCTGTGGAGAAACCCACGTCGGGAAGGAGATGCCTGAGCCCAGGAGAGGTCGTGGAGCAGGGGATGCGCGACCAGGTACTGTTGATAATGGGGCATGGAATGCATGACGAGGTCGTGGAGGCATCTGGAGACCGTGGGACGACCCACGCCGACGCGAGTGGCAGCAGCTCCCTAAGAGGCCGAGACTGGTAAAGCCCGAACTGGTGCGATCCATGGGGAAGGATTGCAATCCTGCGGGCAGGACTTACTTTGGAAAAGTTTGGGGACTTTTTCTTTGTGAGTAGGGGATCCACCGAAGCAAGGGAAAAATGGTGTAAAGACTCCTCCTCCTTTAAGAAAGGAGCGGCAGTGAACAACATGGATGAACTGACCTGTACTCCCCCATTCCCTGTCTCCCTGCGCCGCTGGGGGGAAGACAGAGCCAGGAACGAGAGGAAAATAGGGGGTGGGGAGGTGTTGTTTTAAGATCGGGCCTTGTTTTCTCTTTCTCCTCTCAAGTAACCGGTTTCGTTCCCTTTTGTCTTTTGTTTAGTAACTGTTAATAAATTGTTTTGTTTTATTAAGAAAGCCTGAGTCATGTTTTGCCCGAGACCATGTTTGCTGGGTGCTCCCTTTCGGTTCTTGTCTCGACCCTCAGTCTAAAAACCACGACAAGAGTTTTTTGGCTTGAAATAATGTTTCCATTAAAGATGATTTCATTCTCTTTGTAGTACAGAATATATTTACCTTTCAGGAATTCCAAGATTCCAGTTGAAAATGCTACTATCTAAGTTGGACTTTGCTGAGTGAAACTAGAAAAGCAGTACATAAGTAGCAGCCACCTTAAAAAGTTAATCTTTCTGATTTCCACACCATTATTTAGTTTAGGTGAGTCAATTTACTACTGATTACAAAAGGTCATCTGTGCATTGTAAGTTCAATGTTAATTCATGTTGCCATTTGCAATGAGAATGCATTTGATTTAGGGTGTAGATGATGCACTCCCTTGACTTAGAGGCAATCAAAAAGTGTACAATGCCTGAACAAAGACCACCTAACCTATTCAGGACAAACTGATATAGCCAGGGATTTCTAAGTAATGCCACCTTAGATGGAGATGGGGCTTTTCTGACATTTTGTTATTATCCACTACAGAATATCCTAGCTGTTGTATGATGTGCATGAATTTTAGTGGGAATAAACAGCTCAAACCTTAAAAGTATTGTCACAAAATCTGTTTTCCGGTTGCATGAGAGTCTTTCTCTTCTGTAAGATTGGCAGTAGTGTTTGATGGATTTTGTTTCCCCATAAATGATCACAGAGCTCTCAGTGACATGCTTGGTAAACTGTTTATAATGTGTGAAAAATCTGTAGACCCCTTCTACAAGTCAGTCCTCAGTGCAACTGATTATCAGGTAACTAAGATGCCTACGTGGCTGGGTTTTCTTTGTCTCCTCTTACTCTTTGAAATGTGCAGATGTTCCTTCTCCTTTACCCCAGATCACCTTATCCTTTTGCTTGGATGCTCTCTACTCAGCATGGATGTAGATGGTTTTGACTGCCTCACATTGATGTCTAAGTGGCTTTAGACAAGGATGCTGTCAGCTATTGCTATGTTGAAAGTCACTCAGACTAAATGTATTATTTTCAAGTGATGTGGAAACAGTGAGGAAGAAATAATTCACAAGTGTACAAAACTGGAGGTGATTTCCATGAATGTTTCACCATGCACAGCACTGTGATCTTGTCAAGTGACTGAAGAATGCACGTTTTATCTTTACCTGCACTGCTTCTGAAACAAGCAAGATTAATAGAAATATAACTTCTATCAGATTTTGCACAGTGTTCATAACAGTCTATACAAGCAGACTGTACCTGAGACCTATGAAGAAAGAAATTAATCTTAAATGCAATGGTTCAAGTGACCTTAAAGCACTTCCAATAAGCATAAGTTTCTCTTGGTATTTGCCTACCAAGGACATTCTTAGTAAGTGCATCTGTCTTTTGAAAAATAAATGTTTGCTATCATATCCCTGCAAACAAGCTAATAATACATGAAAAAAAAAACCCACAATAAAACAGAAACGAATAAAAATGTAAGAAAAAAATATGGTAGAGAATTTCTTCACTATAAATATATTTAAATATATTCTGTGTATTCAAAGTTCATCATAAATCAATGGGTTTTTTAGTGTAAGACAGTATAGACAACTGTAATTGTATATCCCATTTTATGGTAAAGATTTTATTATCAAATTAGTCCAATCTGATACATGTTACATGTTCTCATTTTCTTTGAAAGGTCTGAGGATCAGTGAAGATAAGAGGAAGATATTTACAAAGTCTTGGAGTTTCAGAAAAAGTAGCATATAATAGCTGCTGAAATTTCGAAAAACATCAACAGTAGAGCAGTATCATGAATCTAATCCATCAAGTCAACAGTACCTATATTTTACAGTAACCTGCTTCTTTACATGGAACCCTTACCAAATACCGAGAGCTGCGTAAGCTGAGACATGCTGAGAATTCATTTCTTTTGTCTGGAGTGTTTCGTGGAAGGAACAGCTCCACAAAGAGTATGCACATCAGCACAAATACGTGCCTTGACCCTGCTCCAACCTCTGCCATAACAGTACGTCAAGAGAGAATGAGAGAAGGAAGAAAAGACTATCAACTAAAGTAAAATTATGACCATAAATAGAGATTTCAAAAGCAATTACAAATGCTTAACAAGGCTTTAAATAATTTATTTGATATCTACTTGCAGGAGTTTTATCATTTTTTTAATTCTGAGCCTAGGGCCTAAATAAACTCATGATTCAAATGAAAAATTCTCTCTCACTGGAATTTTTAAACCATATAAGCCAGAAATTCAAAATGTTTCAGATTCAGGTACAGGACTCGTTTTTCATTAAGAATTAATTTGTCGATAAAACTTTGGTAAAGTTTTGCCTCATTTAGTTCTTGTTTGAATGTTTCCTGAAGTTTCTGTAACTGCAGCACTCCATTGCAAAGGCAAAACTTCTGGGGAGAGCACTCAGATCAAGACTGAAGGATGTGTAGGGTAAAATAAGCAACAAGGAAAGAGTGAAGGTGAGTACATGACAGCAAAGAGAGTCAATAAACTCATTACTGCTTTTCTGTTTCACTTCTGAACAGCAGCTATACCAAACTACGTTTAACTTCATGTCTTGTGAATAAATGCAATCATTTCAGTTTCTGACATAATCAAAATAAGACTAATATATTTGAATTCTCTTTTGAAGATGGAAGCAACTGTCCCAGAACTTTTCTAATATTCTGGTTGAATGACTGGTATTTCCTATTAGCATAGGAAAAGTGAAAACCATTAAAATAGATGTATATCAGAAAAAAATCTGAGAAAACAGAATCACTGAATACTTGACCCAGGCATAAGTTTTTACATATGTTCTGTGAAAGAAGTTACCATATTTAGATTAACTTTTTAAAAGGTAGCAACAGTGGGTACATTCAAACCAAGGCCTCAAAAATGATCTCAAGAATTTTGCAGAAAGTAGTGCAACAACAATGAAGGAACAGCTGCTGGATTTCTTTGGAAAGCTTTGGCCTGTTCAAAGAGAAACAATATAGGTTGACCATTGTCGTTAGCTTCAGAGAGGTTCTTTGATGACATCTGAGAGGAAATAGAAGCTTTGAAGCTGAATGGTAGAAAAGATGTGTATGAATTGTGCTCTGAGTATGCTGTCATTTCACCATTATTGCCAGCATTTATTATAAGAGGTGAACTTAGAAGGAAAGTAGCCTACCTTGCTGCCAGAAGCAACTTTTGTAGCAACATATAGAAATGGAACAGATTCTACAAATCCACAAAGGCCACTGATTAGTCAGGATCTTGAAAGAATTTATCTCAAACATAACACTCCATCTGATCATTTTGGTCTGTTAATGCCAAAAAGCTGGATGCACAGGGATTGATTAAAAAACACTAAATCAAAGACATTATAGATCTATAATAACTTTCCTTCCATGAAGGCTGAAATTACAAAACTCGTGCTTTTTATTAAGATGAACAGTGTTAATAATTATGATGTGCAAAACCAGCATACTAATGAAAAGTCTCAAAACAAACAAATGAACAAATTCACTAAACCTCTCCAAACAAAATTAAAAGTCCTCAAGAAAAACACTGCAAAAAATACTTCATGGATTTCTAGGTTGGAAAAGACCTTAGAGATCATCCAGTCCAACCATCCCTAATCCCCCATTAAACCATATCCCTAAGTAGTTCATCCACCCTTTTCTTAAACACATCCAGGGATGGGGACTCAACCACCTCCCTGGGCAGCCTATTCCAGTGGCTGACAACCCTTTCAGAGAAGAAATACTTTCTAAGATCCAACCTGAATCTCCCCTGACTAAGCTTATGTCCATTTCCTCTTGTCCTATCACCCATCACTAATGTAAAGAGCCCTTCCCCTACGTCCCCACCATCCCTTCTCAAGTATTTGTAGGCCGTAATCAGGTCTCCCCTCAGCCTCCTCTTCTCCAGGCTAAACAGCCCCAACTCCCTTAGCCGCTCCCCATAAGTTTTATTTTCCAGTCCCTTGACCAGTTTAGTCGCCCTTCTTTGGACCCGCTCCAGGAGCTCAACATCTCTCTTAAAGCGAGGAGCCCAAAACTGGACACAATATTCCAGGTGTGGCCTCATCAGTGCCGAGTACAGGGGCAGGCTTGTTCAAACTTAAAAAAAACCTTAAACTTGTTCAAACTTAAAAAAAAAAAAAAAAGGAGAAAAGGAAGGAAAGGAATCCCTCAAATATAAAAGGACTCTGAGAAGAAAGAGACACTTACTATATGACAAGCAGAGGCTTTGTTTATGTTTTTGTTACTTTCTGGATGATTAAGGGCAAATATATGCTGCAATTTCTCCAGTAATAAGACTGAACTAATGACAGTTGCCTCCCGTGTGCAATGCTTTGGTCCCTGTAGGCTATAACATGCATTAAAATACATAAGGAAATACAGTCTAATAGGTGACACTCCTACAGAATTCTTGGAAGCATATTCAAACCACTCAATTGTTTGTAGAAATTTTCATTAAGTTGTCTCTTCAAGGCAGTATTAGACAAGAAGGGTTGAACTGAAAGCAATGGTAGAAATAGACATGGACCTGAGCTTCTCTTAGAAAATAAATTATCACATCTCATCATGAGTAATGATTTCCTCACCCATCAGCAAAGATATCAAGGGCTTAATCCAGACAAAATTATTACAGAGGAAAAGGGGAAAAAAAGGAAATTTGGGAAAAAATGTATTTCTGTTTAGATTATTTTACCAACCCACTAGGATGCCTTGGCAACTGTGCTGATGACTCATGAGATGATTGCTCATTCCTTGTCATACGTTGTCCCTCAGGTTGAGTTACTCAGAGCGATAAAGTATGTTTCAGATAGGTTCAGGTCTTGCCTAGAGGAAGGACATGATCAGAGTCGCGATCACATATATGGACCAAAACAATTGAACCTGAGGTATTGGATAAGCAGTCTCACTCATATTACGCACATTTAACTGCCCCTCTCCTCATCTCAGCTCCATTTGGTGCTTTACATTTCAACTCTGTTCATCAGTAGCTTGTAAGAGATTGTGGTTTTCCTTGAGGGGTCAATTGCAAATGTGATCTCAAAAGAATTGTCCAACAGAGATAATAACTAAGTCTCAAAGCTAATGGAAATCATATCCCAACTACTGCCCTTTTGAAAAGTCCCCAAAACCTCTCCAGTTCAGAAACTCTTCACTGTTCTTCTCCATGAAGTTTTCAGAGCTGAGCCTTTACTGTTTTTAAGGAGACAGGTTAATTTAGGACTCCTTTCCTTTGAGTTTTCACTTATTTCTTGTGCCAAATCATTGCAGCTTAGGAATTCTTGTAAATCATCTTAACTTTACAAATAACCGTGGTTGGATTTCTTTAGACAGTTGATATACTAAGTTAAGCCTGAGCACACTGTTCATTAGTCATTGAGATGGTGTGTCTTCAAATCACTGAAGGTTAGATAAGCCTAAATAGAAATCTCATTAATAGGATTTGTGCATCTCTCCCACATAGAGTTTTGCAAATCTCCCCTAGAAAAAAAAATCAACTCTTCTCACAGAGCCAGACACATTTCATACACCTGGTTTCTCAGACTTTGAATTAATGGGAATTAGTTTTAATGGCAAATTTCTTGTGGGAAACTTAAGTTTGTAGTCTCCACAGCTCATATATGTAATTTAAAACTGCTCTATCATATTGCATAAATGTTGTTCCTTTCAGAACTTGGGCTGGGTTTGACTCTTAAAATAATTGAATTTAATCACAGAAGGAAATACCAGAATTTACTCACAGCAGGACTTGAAAATGCGATTGTTTGGAGTAGGTCACTCTCCTGACATTTTTTAGAGTAGAATTCTTATATGACAGTTAAAGCTGGTCCACTAGGAGCTTATATGCCAAGAAATTGATGTAGCACATACACATCTTTATTACAAGTCATTATTGACAACATAACCTTCATCCTAAAATGAGATGTTTCTGGTGACTTGGAGTCTAAATGTACCTAGTGTATTATGCCACAAAAGTTTTTTGTTTTTACAGCGAAAATGACAGCTTAATTAAATGGCTTCCAGATTCCTTGTTGACTCAAACTTTGAAGTGCTAGTAGGTATAAGGTTGCTCCTTGCCAGACTGTAAATCTAATTTCTACTTTTCAACCAAGTGTTTTACCTCTTGCCTGAGGTTAAATTGAATGGGCACTGGTGACAATTCAGTTCTCCCTGTGGATGTTCTGCCTCTAAAGCATCTGTAATCACAAAGTTTGATGTCTGCAACAGAGAGCAAATAACTTCACCCTGAGCTAAGAGAGTGTGTGTCAGTAGACAAGGAATGAATTAATGTACCATACTGCTTCAATACTGGTAGTAAAAGTACATAAGCTCATTTAGAGGTCCAAGTCTAATATTTGTCCTGTGATCCCTCCCTTTTCCTTTGTTTGAGATGCACTTGCATAGGGAAGATTCTTTGCGGCTTTCTTGCGTGGTTAAAGGAGAGTAGAGGTCACTGGGCACTCACTGCACTGTAGCTTGCCATCCAGCAGCTCCTTAAGGAGCTCAGGGTTGAGAGTGGGCTACTGGCCCTTGGCTCGTCCTTTTACACACACACTGGGCTGATTGCTACAAAAGAAAAGCAATTCTTTAGTTGGTATTTCCCTAAACAGAGAAAGCGGAGCACAAACATCTCTGCCTGTTCCAGGACTGGTAGCAACAGAAGTGTCATCTGTGGACAGAGTACCTGGTAAGCATTAAGACTCAACTTAGATGTACATTTTCATTTCATAATTAAATACATCGTTTCATCAATACACACTTAACTTTGAGACCTAGAGCTTAGTTGAACCATAGAAAGTCCACAGTTTTGAAGAAAACAGTTTGGTTGAAGAAGATATTGGCTTCAGAGCCCACAGCATGTTTCCTATAGCGTGTCAGATTCAAGGTAGTGCAGGAAGAAAAATAAAATAAAATAAATCCCACTTTGTTTAGAATTTTAACGATATCACTCTTTCATTTGTCCATCCTAGTATAAATTACAATCCAGTTCTAGTTTTTGTTCTGTTTGGGTTTTTTTTTCACAACTTTCTGTTGCTTTTCTTTCCATGCCTCTGAAGGAAAAAAAAAAAAAGGTTTAATTAAGTGCATTTGTCTTTTATTTTTAATATTTAGAAAATTGTTGATGAAATATCTTGACTACTTAACAAATAGGTACTGAGAACTGGCTTCTCAGTTAAGTGGGACAAACATCATTTCAAATCAGTGAACTGCACAAGTTTACACTAGTTGAAACCCTTACCATGTATGATTAAGTTCCTGCCAGGTAGTTAAGCATCTGAGAAATGTAATGTGAGAGAAAAAAAACAACTGTGTCTATAGCAGTGGGCTTGAAAGCTTCTTTATTCATGATACAAGCACTGAAGTGGCAAGAAAAAAGCAAGATAATACTTATTTTGCTAAAGTAACTGTATCCAGTGTCACAATAATATCTTTATGTAGAGAATGTGGATAAACATCAAGCTGTGACTTATGAAATAAACAGGTGTGAGATAAGAAAAATACAAGAATTCTTGTACAAAACCTCTTCTCAAACAGGAATATAAAACCACACCTGCCTTTTTAAAGTCATGTTAGGATTATGACAACCTCTATAATGCTTAAACTTTACAGATTTCTGAAACTTAGGTAAATTAGCAATTATTTTTACATCCAGCTCCAACCAGAATACTTCCCAGAAAACTGGAAGATCAGATTTGTTATGTTTGCTGCTTCAGAAACAATGATTTAATGACAAAACAGTAGAAGTTTCAGAGTTAGATTTTTCTTATTTTGAACAAGCTATGTGCACCTGAGTTGTGCACTTCTTTTTTATATCTGTCTATAATTCCTTCTGTAGTTTAACATGACAATTGGCTTTAGAAGAGGTTAAGAAGGGAGCTTTGAGGCTACATGTGGATGCAGATCAATAAAAATCATAGAACAGATGCAAAGGTCAGTGGTCTTTCTTTCATCATGGCCTTGGTGATACTGCTTATCAGGTATTGCCTACTTTACTGAGGAAACCTAACTCTTTGATGTCAAAATGGGATACTGGCGTGTATCAAGAATAGTGTGACCAGCAGGAGCAGGGAAGTGATCCTGCCCTGTACTCGGCACTGGTGAGGCCGCACCTGGAATATTGTGTTCAGTTTTGGGCCCCTCGCTTTAAGAGAGATATTGAGCTCCTGGAGCGAGTCCAAAGAAGGGCGACTAAACTGGTCAAGGGGCTGGAAATAAAACTTATGAGGAGAGGCTGAGGGAGTTGGGGCTGTTTAGCCTGGAGAAGAGAAGGCTGAGGGGAGACCTGATTACGGCCTACAAATACTTGAGAAAAGATGGTGGGAAGGTAGGGGAAGGGCTCTTTACATTAGTGATGGGTGATAGAACAAGAGGAAATGGACATAAGCTTAGTCAGGGGAGATTCAGGTTGGATGTTAGGAAGTATTTCTTCTCTGAAAGGGTTGTCAGCCACTGGAATAGGCTGCCCAGGGAGGTGGTTGAGTCCCCATCCCTGGATGTGTTTAAGAATAGGGTGGATGATCTACTTGAGGATATTGTTTAATGGGGATTAGGGATGGTTGGACTCGATGATCTCTAAGGTCTTTTCCAACCTAGAAATCTATGAATCTATAAATCTATGAAAATCAATAAAAGAGAAAACAAAACCCTTAATTCACAATGCCATAGCAGGATTGGGACCCTGAGCTCTCCACAGCTAGGCTGAGAAAGAGAGCAAGGGCATAGTGTTTTCCTGTTCCTACTTATTTCTGCGTGTATTCACACAAATAGCATATAGAAGAAATTATTGCTGCTTGGCAGTAGATATATTCAGATAATATTACCTTTCTTCAGACCCTTTTCTAGTACCTAAGCAGCCCAGGAAAAGTACTGCTGTGACAGATTCAAGATACTTTATCTGGTGTCTTAAGGGGTCAGTCATCAATAAAATTGCACAACCAAATAATGATGTCTAGCATATTTTATTTGCAAACTATTACTATATGCTGAAATGTGTACATGCAGTAGGCTTTTAAGTAGTAAAGTATTACAGGTTTTTCTAGGCATCAAGTATCAGAAACTTGACTTGTCTGATGCGCAAACCACACGCAGTCAACAAGGTCTTAAATTCTGCTACAAAATAACAAAGCTGCTTGAAAATATTTTGGAATATAACGAACTATCTTCAATTATTCATTGCTGGACATCTTGGCTTATTATCCAGTCCAGTGTAAGCGCGATTGTCTTATTTTAATTATATGGTTCACAGAGATAAGCAGATTAAAGTACCTCTCAAAGACAATCATATTCTATTGTACACTAGCAAAAATGAAGTGGGCTCAATTTTCATTAGAGATAGCCTCAAACTCTGACATGAGAGGGCAAGAGGGGAAGGAGATGGCACTCTGATGTCCAGATCTCTTTGCCTGGCTTTCAGTGCTTAGCAGACTCACAACTTTAGCCTTGCAAAAGGACCCCTTTCTCTTCCTATCCAATAATCAATTATGCGTTACTGGTAATAGACATGATGGCTTGTATTTTCTTGACTGGACTGGTGACTGGTTACTTTCTAAATACATTTTCTTCATCTTCTACTAGTCATCAGTGTTGGAAATCTAGTTTAGATTTTGCATGACAGTAAAGTGATCAAACACTATTTGTTAAAAATACAATTTCGTGTATTGCACGAAACCATTCCCAAAACAGCTGTACCTAATAAGCAAATTTATTGCATATTTGGAGTTGTTGCTAGGGGTTTATGAATCTGAATTTTGTTTCATATTTTATTATCTCATCTCTTTATCTTGCTAGGTATGGTAACGTTTTGGGAACAGATGTATACATAAACCCACAAACCTCAGAAAAATCCATAAACTCTCAGGATAACAAGGTAAGCCCAATACTATTAGTGCATTGGTAGCGCATCTTTAGGACAAGGAGATGCAGTTATTTATTCAAAACAAATGCTTGTGTCTAAAATAACCCCATAATGAGATTTTTCTCTAGTGAATTGTACCCATTCTCATGAGCTGAAAAAATATGCAGCTAATTCAATAAAATCTTCTGTGGAGCTCAGCTGAACATAACCCACTCTAATGCAGTTATCCATGTTTCATTTAGAAGAATGATCCTCCTGATGGCTGAGAGTATTTCTCCTTTAATAAGTGAGATCATTTACATTTCATTAACATGCAAAGAATTTCCTCAGAGTATTTTGTATAAATGGAAAAAAAACCCACCCAACCCAAAGAATCCAAACCCAATCCTTTCTTTGTGCTGTCTCAGCAGCAGTAAGTTAAAAGGTTACACCACACCGGAAGCTTTTTTTTTTAAATAAAATCTTAAATATATTCAATCTATTCTTTGGTTATGTATATAGAAAATGAGAAAGGTATTGTTAATTTAGGTTAAAGATTCTAAGAGTTTTTACTGACAAGCCAGTAGGGACTTTTATTTGGTATCAGTAAATAAATATACGATTCCACCATATGATACAGAATTCAGTTATGTGTTCAATGCTACAATATGAAAAAGAGTCACTGTTGGCAATGACTCTATTTGTGGTAATCCCCAAGTGCCTGTGTAAGCAATCACCTTTCTTGATTTCTGTTCACAATGTTGACAGAATGGATGTGCAGTAAATGTCTTGAGTCAGCTTCTTGCCCAGCAAAGTGCAAACAATTTGAATCTCTGGAAGCTTAAAAGCAGTGCAAGTTTAAACACGCATGTCAAAAATTTTGTAAAAAGTACTTGTTTGAAAGCTGTGCAGGTAGCCAGAGTTGCATGCAGGGTTTAGTAATAACAATATTCAGGCTCCTTCTTCTCTGAGGCCAAAGAGTTCCTATGTGTGCTGTGGATGCTTGGGTATATACAAGTCTTCTAACAACAACTCCTGGGTTCCCAGCACCAAACAAACTTAAAGATGTCCTTACAAGGGTCAACATGATGCTCTTCTGTTGCAGGTACATCAGTTAAAAAGAACAGAAGAAGTACAAAACTGCATTCGTGGAAGAGTAGTGTAGAGATTTTTCCCTGATGGAAGTATCGGAAATAGAGCTTTCTCATGTGCCTTGGTGTGTTTTAGGGGACTGGAAGCACTTGTTGCAGATTTTATGGAAAATTAAGGATGTGAAGTGAGACATAATAAGCACCTTTCTGGTTTCTTCTGGACTCATTATTGAGATAAGAGTCACTTTACACTGCAATCACAGCTTCTCTTGTTCTTTCTGGCACAGCTTGTTTGCATATGACTTGTAATACTTGTGATTTTTATGCTCCACAAAATCTTGCCTTTGGGAGGAAAAGATTTTTTTTTAAATGAATGTCTGAATGCTTTGATCAAAGCGATTCTGCCTTCCAACACTTACTAGCAGAGCAATGAGGAAAACAAGACTGGATACCTCAAGATAAACAGTGACATTTACCTTCATGATTATCTGACATGTAATGTCCTTCATGCTTCTTCTGCTCTTGCTGTCCTTCAGCTTTCACTATTAAAAGGGGAATTTGGAGATAATGTGTCAGCAGGGCATAAAAAAAAGTGGTTACTGAACAACAGCACCTCTTAGCCATTTTTCCCTGGTCACGATGAGATTTGAAAGGAACTCACTGTGAAACAGAGCAAACTAATTTAACTCCTAAAGTTCTATCTGATGAAGCATTATGCTTACAGTATTCTTCAAAACTTTTTGCAGTCACCCCAGAATTCTTACGAAATGGTATCTCCATGTTCAAACTTCCTCAGGAGAGGATGTTTTCTGTCAAACTTTGCTCCAGCTCGCTCCTGATTTGGAGTTTTTCTTGGGTGGGACGGGTGGCAGTTTTCATCTCATTTCCTTGCGTGAACATGTCTTATTAATATAGCTAATGCTAATCTAAAGCAAAGCATTTCTTTATGTTTACCTAATATGATCCTTTTGTGACCATTACGAGATAGTTCAAATTACATTATCTGTAGAAGTTGTTCTGATTTTCCAAATTGAGTAATTCAGGTATGAGAGAAACAGTAAAGAGAGTGAATTCTTAACAACCACATCTTCTTCTGCAACAATATAGCATCTGTAGTTTAAAGTCTGATTTTCACAGATTCAAGCTTTAAAAGATATATTTACATAGACTATATAAACTGACAGAAGTTACATATTAGACAAGAAGGAAAGAGAGAAAAAAAAAGACCGATCTAAAGCTCTGCAAGTCTTGTTTGCTGCAAAAATCTTTGGCATGAAGTCTTGCTTACCAATCAGCACAAGGGTGAAACAACAAAGCAGAAAGTGTCTGACAGCTGATGAAAATTTGAATTTACTCTTTGCTTTGCAAGAAGCTACATATGAACAACAAGAAAAATACTATGTCAGCTGGAAAAGCTTCTGTCTGTGTCTCCGGCTTAGCGGAACACGAAACCTTGTGGTTATGTCATTCACAAATTATTAGGCCTGGCAGATTCCAGAGTAACCCTGCTGCCGTGCCAATGACAACAAATCCTTGATGATTAGGTAGAGTTACATGTGGACCATGCATGGCTTACCGTGAATAGACATAGCTCCCAGAACTTCACTATTTGCAGAAATTGTACATTTTTATGTATGGCTTTCGAGAAAAAAAGGTTTATATACAAATGTGTTATATAACTTTAATTACGGTAGTCCTTGAGAGCAAAGACATGTAACACTTAACTTGTTTACTAACTGTATCCCAATAGCTACCCTTAGGTAACAGTAGAGTGGAATGCAAATCAACAAAAAATTATGCTACATCAACAATTTGTGGGGTGACAATTTGTTCTCCCTTTTTACTGAGGAGTCAATACAAGCTACTTGATTTTAAGGATGTTCTGACAGTTTTAACTTTGGAGTATAAGGTTTTATTATATTCCCACCTATGTCTTTATTACTATTGAAGCATTATCTTCTATATTGTTCTCGAAAAATGAAATGTTCTATGTAGATTTAGTAGCTGCACTTACCTGATAATTCTGTCTTTTAAAAGTGTCAATGTTGGCTTCTTGCACTCAAAGTTTTAAGCTGCATAATAAACTCACCCTAAATTAATTGCAATTTAATAATCTGATGTATTGTTACTGAGTTGTAGTCTTAGAAGTTATGCTGAGCTCTTAAATCTTTCATTATTTTCAGGAAGTGAAAGCTAACTTACGCATCTGTAATTGTCACCTAAAGTAAAGGTAAACTTGAAACATGCTGATTAGATTTAATATAGCTACACACATCAAGAGAAACTCTAGCTTGCAAACAGGAAATTCCTCTTTTGAAAATGTGGTTACTGTGGTGGAAATTTTGCCAAACCAGTCACTGTAATATTCATGATCCCTATGTACTTTGACATTCAGTCTGTAGTCATGCAGTCTGAGTTACGTTGCAGGGCTGTACAATATATTCGGCAAAGAAAGGATCTTGCATATCGTTATACTTCATCACAGTCTAGTCCTAATTCAACTACATTTGCTATCTTGCAATAACCTGAAGATAATAAAAGTACTGTACTATTCTGACTTCGCTTGTAGTTTCTCTACTGGATCAATAGAAAAAAATACTAGTTATATTTCTGTTGTATATTACCCAAAATCAGGGGTAACACTGTGCCATTTGTGATGACAGATTTTTCAAGTTTTTCTATCTTATTTAAAAAAAAAGTACACTTGTGTGAATTTTATTTTATGCAGAATTCAGAGACATGTCACTGGAAATAATCCCTAAAGTACGGCATTAAAATAATGACATTCATATGATTTGGAAAGGTTCAGTACAGAGCTTGAAGTTAAAACTTTGACCTTCACATTTTTTGAGGTAAGAACTGATATATGTATGAGAGAACCATTTTTTACTCCCTGTAAAATCTCCCCTGCTACCAGGCTTGTCACTGTTTTACTGGTCATCCATATGGTCCCATAAAAGCATAACTAGGGTATGTTCACTTCTAAAGACACTTCCAAGCTACTACTTTCTCTCTCGCCTTGTGATGGGTTATTTGTGTATGAATTAGCTCATTAAAAATCTCACTGCAAAGCTGCTGCTAAATCCAATATGAGTTTTCTTCTTCAGCCTCAGGGCTTTTTTCTTTTCTTTTTCTTATTTTTTTTCTTTTATTTTCACATAAAAATGCATCTTTAGAGTCCAGCACTGTATAATGAATAACATAAGTGATGGTAGGATTATCATACACTCATTAGTATAATAATAATGTTTCCTGAAGGTTTCAGGAATTTGTTTTAGCGTCAGACCAGTCAAAGTACCTCTGTCAATATTTAATCTGTATTGACTCATGGCTTGATTACAATGCGTGACGCTGACCACATCAATCTTCCCATAAAGCCTGGGTCTGCATCTGACAAAACTCTATTGATACATTTGATTCATCCTGACATTTTAAAGCTGAAAAACTGCTGAGATTTTCACTCTCTATAA
Organism: Tauraco erythrolophus; assembly: GCF_009769465.1. Lineage (NCBI taxonomy): Eukaryota > Metazoa > Chordata > Aves > Musophagiformes > Musophagidae > Tauraco > Tauraco erythrolophus. The sequence continues at coordinate 46,641,225 of NC_141496.1, read as the reverse complement.
ATTTGTGTATATTATTACCCTGAAAGGACACACAGCAACATCTTGTTAGGTTAATGGCCCCTTCTGTTTGTCCTTTTTTTTGTTTCAAATGCACAAATACAATAAGGTAGTAACAAACATACGAAACCATGTAAGGGTCTAGAAATAGGCTTTAAAATGTATCTTCTTTTTTGAACATCTGTCATGGTTTGATGTGGAGGGGGGGTGGTTCTGGTGGCAGGAGAGGGGTTTTGCTCCCTGCGACCTCCCCGGTTTTGGAACCGGGTTAGGCTTAGTTCTGGCCACCAGATCAGACTGCCATCCCCCTCGGGGTTGAGCCAATAGGGCGCCTCTGTGAATTGCCCTATTTAAGTTGGGACAAAGGAACCGGAAAACGTGCTTTGTCCAGGATTGAGCAGAGAAGGGAGGAGGGCACTGCCCCCACTCCCTGGCTCCCGGCCAGGCAGCTGCCTGCGTCGGGCCGGCACCGCCCACGGAGAATGGCGGCGGCGGAGCCAGCTGGGGAACTCGGGGGCACCCCACTCCCGGGGTGCCCACTGGGCTGAGTTCACCTGGAGAGGACTGAGATCTGAGAGAAACAGCCGCATCGACAGCAGGTCAGTGAGGATGGAGCGGGAGGAGGTGTGCCGGAGCCGAGTTTCCCCTGCGGCTGATGGTGAGATAGCAGGCGGCCCCCTGCAACCAGGACGGCCTCGGTGGAGCAGAGACCCACTCGCAGACCATGGGGAGAAGATGCCTGAGCCTGAGGATGGTCGTGTTGGGGTGCACGACAAGGCAGAGAGGCATCTGGAGTCTGCATGACGACCCACGCCGGAGCGAGTGGCTACAATTCCCTAAGTATCTGAGACTGTGGTAAAGTCCACACCGGAGCAATCTGTGGGGAAGGATTGTTTCCAGTGGGCTGGACTCACGCTGGAGAAGTCTGTGGATTTTTCCTCATGGGTAGGGGATCCATTGGAGCAGGGGAAAAGGGTGTAAGGACTCCTTCTCCTTTAAGAAAGAAGCAGCAGTAACAGCATGGAATGAACTGACCTGCACTCCCCCAGTCCCTGCCCCCTGTGCTGCTGGGGGGAGGAGGTAGAGCCGGGAGGAAAAGGAAAGGGGCGGTGGGGGGGAAGGAAGGTGTCGGTTTTAAGATCTGGTTTTGTTTCTTTCTGTCCTCTCGAGTAATCGTGGTTTTTTTTTGTTTCCCTTTGTCCTTCTAAGTAATCATTAATAAACTGTTTTGCTTTGAGAAAGCCCTGTCTGTTTTGCCCAGGACCATGGTTGGTGGGTGCTCCCTCTGTTCTTGTCTCAACCCTCAGTCCCTTTGTTTTTTTTTCTCTCCTCTCTACTTTACTGGAGAAGGAGAGACTGTGTGAGTTCTAGTTGCTGGATCAGCCTAAAACCACGACAACATCTTGTTCCTCACAGAAACCCAAAGTAAACCAATGAAACCTCAAAGCCTTTATTACCCGTTCTGGCATTAAGCAATTCTTCCCAGCGCAACGTCTTGGCATGTGCTTAACTTTGTAATATTACAAAGTCCTCCGCTGAAGAGATATATGCTTAGATGCTAAAAGCTTTTGTTGGTCTCTGCTCAAGATTACTTGCTAGTTTATAATCTAAAGTACTATATATTGATATATTAGTTTGCTGGCTTGTTTTTAAAAGGAAAATACTAATTCTCAATAATGGAAATGCACTTGTGAGTTTTATCCATATATTATTCCTCCTTCAGGAGTTTGATCTCTAAATGCAGTTGATTTGTATGAAAAATAACACGAATGTTCACATGAATGTCGAATGACATGGTTCATCAGAATATCTCTGTTCTAGAGTTTGGATCAGATAGTTAGTAAATGGGGATAGTCTGAAAAACGCTAAAATTTATTGCTTGCAAGTATTAATAAATGCAGAACTGTTTCGTTGGAAGACAAATTCAAAAGGCAACAGGTTAAAACAAATAGGAGACAATGAGCTTACTGCCACAAGGCATATGTGACACAAATGTCTCAAACTTAAAACAGAAGATCTAGATTCATCTTGTGTAGCTACCTTTACAGAAACATTAAAATATATGGCAACTTTTGTTTAAGAGAACAGTAGATTAAACAAAATGCATCTCCATAAGCGTCTGCATGCAAGCTCTTGCTGTAGCAGATGCATCTAGAAATTTTGACAGAACAAAGAAGACCTCAAATACCTATCATTGTTGAGCAGCCATAAATGGATAAGCACCTACTCTGTTACTTTCTATCCATCTTTGCTTAGAAAGCGTAAGAGCAGGTTAGAGTCACAAATATGCTTCCTAGTCATTACAACATAATTTTGTAGTAGATTCTAGAAACTTACCACAATATACAAAACCAAATAATTAGAAATAACTCTCAAGGACCAAATACTAGGTCTTTGAAAATGAATCTGGAGTACAGTTGCTCTTACTCATTGAACGTGTACTGCTTGATATTAAATATTAGGTAGTCTTTTTCTAGGAGTCAGTTCTCCTTTGGCTGACATCCATATAGCTTCATTGACTCAGATGTGATTACACATACACCAACTCAAAACTGAAGACTGTGTTCATGCCAAAACATCTATAGGACAATTCACCAACTAGTGTATATCAACTTAGACTGACCAGCTTTGACTTATCTTAGCTCAGAGACTGTATTTCATTTTTGCATTTCATTTGATTTTTGACTTACTTGTGAGTAACGACTACAGTCACCTCAGCAGATATCTACTCAGCATTGCATATTTGATTGAGGGTCTAAAATTAGTAATATATGACAGTGACTTTTCATAGTTGCATTGTCTGCAATATTTCTTTTTCGCTAGTAAACAGAGACAATATTAAAAAATCATGCTCATGCAGTCAATCTTATGATTACAATGATACTTTCTTGTCTGCTGGCTTGATTTCTACTTTAGGCATCAATAGATAACACTTTGTAATGTCACAGAAGACAACGACTGTAAGGGTCCTCTGACGCATTAATATTTTTTATTTTCAAGGTTTACTATCAGAGACTGTGTCAATATAAATATTCAGGGTGCAGCGTGCTTGTATGTACCTGATTAATATCCTGAATTGATAAGAAATCATTCTTTACATTGTCTGTACTTTGCTGCCTATAGACTTGTGACTAGATGTTCCTGAGTCTACACATCTCTGAAGATGCAAGGATCCTTAGAGCAAGCACAGCAGTACAAAAACAAATGAAAGACAGTACATAAAATCTATGGCTATAACAGCAAAACTTCAAATATAAAGATGACAGCAAACTGTTGTCAACTGTTAATCCAAATAAACAAATAAGCCCTCTGGGCTAGGCTGCCTGACGTTTCCACATGTGGATTTATCCTGCTGTACTTTGTTAGCTCATCCCTTTTTAACACTGTGAAGAAAGCCCTATGTAGAAAGAAAAATCTCTCTGTAGAAGTTGGGTCAAAAATGATTTATAATTTGTCATAGGAGTTGCCCTGGAAGCGCATTTTGAGATCTCAAGTGCAAAACGAAGTTCTTCTCCATCAGCAGCGTGAATTATGGGTCTACTTTTGTATTTCTGCAAATCTTCGTTTCTTTTGTCATCATGGTGACTAATGTTCCCAGGCTGTGTAGGAAGCTGATAGCAGACCACACAGCATCAAAAAGCCATGCTGAAATACACAAACACCAGAATATGGTGAAGTCCTCACTTGCCTAGATGCCTTTGGCATCTAAGAAAGAGTGGCATCCTGACATCTCAGATTTCAAAAGATTTCACTCTGCACAGAGGGATCTTCTGACTGATGATGAAGCTACCTTAACAAATATGCAATAGTACTGGAGACATATCATGCTCAGGACAAAGACTCAGACCTAAATGTTTCTTTTGCAGGACAGTCAAGTTATCCTCATGCCGCAGCAAGCAAAAAAATTAATTGCAGACCTAGCTTATTTTGAAAATAACCTACAGTAAATCCATGAAGATATAACAGTGGTTATTAAAGTGATAGACTTCATACATAACATCTATTACAGTAAGCAGCTATTTATTTCCATGGTATGACATGAAACATGTAGACGAATATAAATAGTTTATGCAGTGAATAGGCTATTGTATCACCAGCTCTGAGTAAAGAAAAAAGCATCTTTTTTGTAAAATGCATCTCCTCCTAGTGAGGGACTTCCAAGAAGATTAGCACAGGGTAGACTACACCAGCAGCAAATCTGTGGCTGATCATTATGAAAACTTTTATTAGGACTTATTTCTGTGAGTGAAAATATCTTTTCTTTGTTACTAGAATGTATTAATCCTCGTCTAGAGCAGCTGAAGTCTCCATGGGAAACACAAAGCATGGTTTAAAAAATAGTGATGCAAGGCAGGAATTTTTAAGTAGAACCTCCATATCCTTTGAACTTGAAAAATGTGACCTCACTGTAATCAAGGTTTAAAATGGCATGTAAAACAAAGTGAAATCCTATTCCTTCTCAAGTTAATGGCAAAGTTACTTGCCATCCACAGAGTCACATTTTCTGTCACAATTTTTTATCTCACATTCCCTGAATGTGCTGTGAACTACATATCACAGAATCACAGAATCACAGAATGTTAGGGATTGGAAGGGACCTCAAAGATCATCTAGTCTAATCCCCCTTCCTGAGCAGGACCACCTAGATTAAATCACACGAGAACTCATCCAGGTGGGTTTTGAACATCTCCAGAGAAGGAGACTCCACAACCTCTCTGGGCAGCCTGTTCCAGTGTTCTGTTACCCTTACTGGGAAGAAGTTCTTCCTCATGTTTAAGCGGAACCTCCTATGTTCCAGCTTATATCCATTTCCCCTTGAATCTTAGTAAAGATGACTATTTCTCCCAGTAAAAGTAGTCCATTATGACCACAATATGCAAATCCCACCTAGGAAGCCAACTAACTGCCTGTTTTTAAGTGCGTTTATGAAGTAAAGGTTGAAAATTCACTGCAGCTCTCACACAAGAATTCATGGCATTTATAGATTTTCCTGCACTTGATCTTATGCTTTAGGAACACAGTGACAAGCACAGTGCTTTTTTCTGCCTTCTCCTTATAAAGTTACTGTTCTCTGAACCTCAGGAACACAGCCATTTGTCACTGTTCAATGATGAAGCAACAAAACACCTCATATTCCAGGCAGGAGACTGAAATTTTGAAGTGCTAACTACTTGAGATTATAAAGAAAAATTTGGAAGAATGTAATTTAGTTTAACTCAATTATTTGTTTTACAAATAAATGAATGCAACAGAAATATATCTGCCAATACAATCTTTTAATTTATAGCATTAGCTTTGCAGTCGTAAAATACTATTTCTAAAATAAAACATGATAGATAGATTAAGGGTTTCTGCTTATGAATACACTGCAGTGTCCAATTTGCATTTAAGGAACCATTTATGCCAATATCATCTTAATTGCTGACAAGCTTTTTTTTTTTTTTCAAATTATCAATTTAAACAATTTGAATATACATTGATTCACTGTAATGTTCTGAATTTGTGTTTCTATGTCATAAACGCATTTCAGAAGCATCTCTGTGGAACACATATTTATTTTTGATCTTATTGACATCACGGAGACGTGGTGGGATGAATCCTATAACTGGAGTGTTGGAATGGAAAGATATAGGCTCTTTACGAAGAACAGGCAGGGGAATCGAGAAGAGGGTGTTGCCCTCTGTGTCAAAGACCAGCTGGAGTGCATGGAGCTGCACCCAGGGATGGATGAGGAGACAGCCGAGAGTTCATGGGTCAGGATCACAGGGAGGGCAGGGATAGATGATATTATAGTGGGGGTCTGCTACAGGCCACCTGACCAGGAAGACTGAGTGGACGAGGCCCTCTACAGACAGATAGGAGCTGCCTCACGTTCACGAGCCCTGGTCCTCATGGAGGACTTCAACCACCCCGATATCTGTTGGATGGACAACACATCAGGGCATAGGCAATCCAGGAGGTTCCTGGAATGTGTTGATGATAACTTCTCCAAGTGACAGAGGAATCAATGAGAAGAGGAGCTATGCTGTACCTAGTGATCACCAACAAGGAGGGGCTGGTAAGGAACATGAAGCTCAAGGACAGCCTTGGCTGTAGTGACCACAAAATGGTGGAGTACAAGATCCTTAGGATGGTAATGAGGGCACTCAGGAAGCTCACTATCCTGAACATGAGGAGAGCAAAATTTGACCTCCTCATGGATCTCCTTGGTAGAATATCATGGGCTAAAGCCCTGGAGGGAAGAGGAGACAATGAAAGCTTGTTAATATTCAAGAATCATCTCCTCCAAGCTCAGGAGTGACACATCCCAATGAAGACAAATTTGGGCAGAAATGTCAGGAGCCATGCATGAATAAACAAGGAGCTCCTGAACCAACTCAAACACAAAAAGGAAGCCTACACAGGGTGGAAGCAACGATAGGTAGCCTGGGAGAAATACAGATAAATTGTCCAAGCAACCAGAGATCACGTTAGGAAAGCTAAAGCCCTGATAGATTTAAATCCGGCCAGGGACATCAAGGGCAACAAGAAAAACATCTATAGATAGATGAGTGATAAGAGGAGGACTAGGGAAAATGTGAGCCCTCTCTGGAAGGAAACGGGACACCTGGTTACCTGGGATATGGAAAAGTTTGAGATACTCAATGACTTTTTAGCTTCGTCCTTCATTATCAAGTGCTCTAGCCACACTGCCCAAATTGCAGAAGGCAAAGGCAGGGACCAAGAGAATGAAGAACCACTCACTGTAGGAGAAGATCAGACTGGAGACCATCTAAGGAACCTGGAGGTGCACAAGTGCATGGAATCTAATGAGATGCATCTGTGGGTCCTGAGGGAACTGGCAGATGAAGTTGCTAAGTCATTATCCATCATATTTGAGAAGTTGCGTTGGACTTCCTACCAACAGAAAAAGGGGAAACATAGCCACCATTTTTAAAAAGGGAAAAAAGAAAGACCCAGGGAACTACAGGCCAGTCAGTCTCACGTCTGTGCCCAGCAAGATCATAGCGCAAATCCACCTGGAAACTATGTTAAGACACATGAAAAAAAAGGAAGTGATTGGTGGCAGTTAACATGGCTTTACTGAGGGCAAATTGTGGCTGTCAAATTTAGTGGCCTACAATGGGGTTATAGCATTGATGGATCTGCATCTGATTGGTGGATGTCAGCAACTGACATCATCTTCATGGACTTGTCCAAAACATTTGACACTGTCCCGCATGACATCCTTGTTTCTAAATTGGAGAGACAGGGATTTGATAGATGGACCACTCAGTGGATAAGGAATTGGCTGGATGGTCGCATTCAAAGGTTGTGGTAAATGTCTCGATGTCCAAGTGGAGGGCAGTGACAAGTGGTGCTCCTCAGGGGTCAGTATTGGGACTGATGCTGTTGAACATCTTTGTCAGCAACATGGACAATGGTTTTAAATGCACCCTCAGCAAATCTGCAGATGACATGAAGCTGAGAGATGTGGTTGATACTCTAGAGGGAAGGGATGACATCCAGAGGGACCTGGACAGGCTAGACAGGTGGGCGTGTATGAATCTCATGAAGTTCAACAAGGCCAAGTGCAAGGTCTTACACATGGGTCGGGGCAACCCCAAGCACAAGTACAGGCTGGGTGGAGAATGGATTAAGAGCAATCCTGAGGAGAAAGGCTTGGGGGTGTTGGTTGAGGTAAAGCTCAACATGAGCCGGCAATGTGCACTGGCAGCCCAGAAAGCCAACCGAATCCTGGGCTGCATCAAAAGAAGCGTGGCCAGCAGGTCGAGGAAGGTGATTCTGCCCCTCTACTCTGCTCTCATGAGACCCCACCTCGAATACTGCATTCAGTTCTGGAGCCCCCAAGAAAAGAAGGACATGGAGCTGTTGGAATGCGTCTAGAAGAGGGCCACGAAGATGATCCAAGGGCTAGAGCACCTCTTCTATCAAGACAGTCTGAGAGAGTTGGGATTGTTCATCCGGGAGAAGAGAAGGCTCCAGGGTGATCTTATAGCAGCTTTCCAGTACTTAAAGGGAGCCTACAGGAAAGCTGGAGAGGGACTTTTTACAAGGGCATGTAGTGATAAGACAAGGGGTAATGTCTTTACACAGAAAGAGGGTAGATTTGGATTAGACATAATGGGTACATTTTTTACATTGAGGGGGGTGAGGCACTGGAACAGGTTGCCTAGAGAAGTTGTGTCTGCTCCATTCCTGGAAGTGTTCAACGCCAGGTTGGTTGAGGCTTTGAGCAACCTGATCTAGTGGAAGGTGTCCCTGCCCTTGGCAGGGAGGTTAGAACTAGATGATCTTTGAGGTCCCTTCCAACCCAAACCATTCTGTGATTCTATGATTCTATGTTCATCACCGAAATACACTGTCTTCTTAAGACATTAACTGCTATTTTTAGATAATAAAAAATATTGATCTCTGCAAGTAACTGCTGTTGTTTTGATAAAGTTTGCATCATTTTCTTACCTAAATTAACATGCCAAGGAGTCTGCAATAAAAATTAAAATGAACTCTCACCACTTTGGTTCACTTTTGGCTTTTGTTCTTGGAACTGGTTTTACGTTTATACTTTCTATCTTCAGTGGTCAATTGTCACATACGTTTGTACAATCTTTAGTGGTTATACTTTTCTGCAACTTCTATTATTTGATAATCTGATTTCTGAAACAGCTTATTCTTACTTGTCAAACAGTTATAATATTTTACTTTATTTATCTAGGTCGTGGGAAATAATAATTTGGAGGATGACATAACTTTGGTTTCCCAGGAAAATAAAGATGACTTAATTTGAAGAAGTTTTAGTTGTTCAGAATAATGTGTGAAACTCTCAAGCACTTTTCTGAAATCACTGTTTAGTTTTTGTTCAAGGAGTACTAGGACTGATGGCTCTAAAGCCTCAGCTTAGATAGGCAGAACGAGTTTCAGCCTCATCAGCCTCAATGCACATAACCTATATTAAAAGGTATTATGAGAAATTGTACCTTGAGCCTATGTGTATTAAGACTGTTACTTGAATTTCTTTTTTTTTTTTTCCCTTCTCACAACCCCCACGGAAAAATCTGTTGTTTCTGGAGATCAGCATACATAAAAGCTTGGTTTTTTTTCACATGTGTCATACTTGATATGCTGATTACTCACACTCTGGAACATTCTTAGGTCAGAAACACCCAAAATGAATATTTACCACTTATTTGCTCATGGTGATGGCCAAGACCCAGATGACAGTGTTAGAACTACTGGTAGCTGAGCATGCCTGGTGCTAGGATACAGTTGCAACAGTAGAACTACTAGGATTTAAAGGAGAGCAAGATTTTATCATAGAAGAGCAAGGTGTATGTGTAAAGAGAGACAGCATGAGAGCCAGTCAAGGTGATAATAAGGAGCAGAGGATAACAGCCCTGAGACTTTAAGACTGGAGACAACCTTCAGGAGTTAAAGATCAGACTGAAGGAGGTGTCTGACCTCTGAGATCTGATCATGTCAGGCTTCCCACACCTTTGGCTGAAGTGAGGAATAATGATCACAGTCATAGGATGAACATTTGACTAAATGCACCTGATCCACCTTGACAATTCCTATCTTAATACTGTTAAGATCTCTGACTGCAGGGATTTACTCTGCTGAGTTCTGAGACTCAGTATTGATGTTTTAATTTATTGATTTTTTTTTTAATTCCTCACAGAAGTTATTTTCTTCCCAAAGTCACTTGTCATAAAATTAGTTATAGTTATAATGAATCATATTGATCCTTTTTTCAACCAACAGAGAATAAAGTATATTTGCATGTATATCTGCAGTTCACTCCTGTCTATAGTCTTTTCTCCATCCAAAATCACATGTGAAAACAGCTATTGCATTCCTGTGCCTTGTCGGGGAAGTTTTCTGGCTGCTACATGGGCTAAATAGAAAGCACCTGTGCCTCGTCAAGACAGGTGCTGTGAGTCATGCTGGTCAGCCAGGAACCACGTGACTCATGGATGGTTAAAGGCGGGGCACTCCCAGAAGGGAGTGGGGCAGTTTCCTCCTGGAGATTAGAGAGGTAGGAACCCCCAGAGAGCAGTGAGTTGAAGCTCTCTGTTGGAAGCCTTCTGAGTGTGATAAAAGCCTTCTGATATACGAGGGGAATCACAACGGCCTTTTGGGTTGTGATTCCTGAAGATAAGATACCAGCGGTCTGCGACAATTGGTGACCCTGATGTGATTCGTCAGGACAGGATCTGCCTGAACTGCAGGGTGAAGTGCGGTAGATACAAGATACAGAGCCCAGCGAAGCTTAACCTGCGGATCGACCTAGACACCTGGAACAAGGTGAGCCGTTGGGAGCAAAAAATGGGGCAAAGCTTTGTGAAAGAGAACGAGACCTTTGTGTTCCTTAAATCCGTGATAATGGCTGCGGGACTTAATATAAGCAATGAGGATCTATATAATTTACTTAACTGGGCGGTGGGACGTGAAGACCTAGTGAGTCTCAATACCTCTTTTAGCCTTGAGCTATGGAAAAAACTGGGGGATAAGTTACTTTGTGAAGCAGTATTTGAAAGTGAGGACTTGACCGAAACCGACCTGCTGCTTACATGGGGGGCCCTGAATAATATAATTCAGACAGAAGGAGAAGATGAATCAACAGATTATGTATCTGTGGGCGAGGGGTTTGAAGGAGATGACAAGCTGTCTGAGGGAGGGCTGGCCCCAGGTACTGTGGACAGTGAATTAGATATATCTTCACTGTTCACGGAGGTTCAGAAAGTTGTGGGGACTGTGCAAGGACTTTGCCACACCCTGCAGGAGATATTGGAGCATCCCCCACCCTTTGCCCCAGCAGCTCCCCCTTCCTCCTCAGGATTTGTCACGCCTACAGCTCCACCACTTAACCAAATGGCCCCACTCCCGGCACCTTCGTATCCTGCCACATATATGGCACAGGTACGAGCTATGCAGCCAGTACTAATACGCCAGGCTGTGACAATGCTGCAAGGAGTGTCCCAGCAGTTAGTAGCTGTAGTGGAGATATTGCAGCAGGCCATGACCTTCCCTGCAGTAAGAGAAATTGTAGGAGAAACCTCCGAAGCAAGTGACAGCCCAGCTGGGGAGTTACCACCGGTTTCTCCACCAAGGAAAAAGTCACCGAAATCCACCCGGCCGGTCCCTCTAAAAGCATACTTTTCCCCCGCTCCACAGTTGAAAACGACAGAAATTACCCCGCCTGCCATGACAGTTCATCATGACCCAGTACTTTTCTGGAACGAAGTTAAGACAAAGGCAATAGAGGCCTGGGACTGGAATTTGATGCAAGCTTTGGGGTTACCAGTCAGTAATAAAAAAAAAAATAATGGAAATGGGGGGAGGGCCGAGTGCATTCCCCACAGAACTGGCCCTCCCGGGTTCTAACCAGCCCAATCAACATTTGGGCTGGTCATGGAAAGTGATTCAGGACATGCAGAAAGCGGTAGCGCAATATGGACCAAATTCCCTGGCAGTAACGCAATTAGTACGATTATTAAACTTAGAAGTATTGGTGCCGTATAATTTTCAACATCTAGCCCAGGTCATGTTTCAGCCGGTGCAGCGCTCCATTTTCATGAATGTTTGGAGACAGTTGGCTGACCAGCAGGCATTACAGAATATCCAATTGCCCCAAAGCGACCCACGTTATGCCGTAGGCACTGATGTGTTGATGGGAACGGGTCAAGTATTTAGTAAGCCGGCAATACAAGCTCAATGGCATCCCCAGATCCTCGAACAAGTCAAGCAAATAGGGATGCTGGCGTTAATACGTACAACAGAAATGGCGGAGCCTAAGGCGAAATATTCGACAATTAAACAAGGGGCCAACGAACCTTTTCTGCAGTTTGTTGAGAGATTGCAGGGGGCAATAGAGAAGCAGATATTTGACAGTAGATTACGGGCCCTGCTAACAAAGCAGTTGGCAAAAGACAATGCCAACCCTGATTGCCGGAGAGTTATTGAGATATTACTGGGGGACCCATCTCTAGAAGAGATGGTAATTGCATGTGCTAAAGTCGGGTCCGCAGAACATGAGATAACCACACTAGCCACTGCCCTAGCTAAACAGAAATGTTATAATTGTGGGAAAATAGGTCACCTCGCCAAAAACTGCAAATCAAATGGCTGGGCAAGAAATAGCAGAAAGAGAAAGCGTGCACAGATGTCTTACAGTCCAGGCAAGCCCTTTGCGGGAATGTTGCAGCAGCTGCAGACCAATCCGGAAAAGACCCCTGAGGGAATGCTACGGCAGCCGCAGGTTAACCAACAGGAAAAGCAGCCAGAACAGCCGGGGTGGATGTATCCAACATCATCAGAACAATGGATATATCCACCGCCGACATGGTATGATAAAAAAATATAAGAATGACTTCCCCATGACCTGGTCTCAAAGGTATTCGACATGGTGGCTGTACATGGAATCGGGATGTTAGAAACCCCTAAAGGTCATTAGATGTTTTTTCAAAAAAAAAAAAGCCTTCTGATATACGAGGGGAATCACAACGGCCTTTTGGGTTGTGATTCCTGAAGATGAGATACCAGCGGTCTGCGACAGTGCCTGTTTGCCAATCTCCAGTTGTTTTCCACATCATTGTTGCTTAGATCCAGACTTAGAACCTCATCACTTTTAAAACTTCCCAATTGTCACATTCTCCAGGAAAGTATAAGCATAAAGAAAACCATTCAAATGTTCAAAACAGATGTGCTCCAATCACTGGAAATCCACCCACGAGCTGCAATCGTGCCTTCTTGAACTAAGTGGCTTGATGAGAAAAGGATACTTGAGGTTCTTGGGTAGCTTGCGTGACAGTATGATTTTTTTTTAAATGAATTTTTTAAAAAGGAATTCAAAAAAGAAAAAGTAACATCAGATTCATTCACCCATCTTCATGCTCCATTCCAGAGCACGTTAGTCACATAAGGTCCCCCAGGTGGCTATGACAGTAAAAGAAAATTAACTCTTGTCATTTAGTATCCTTGCTTTACCTCACATTTGAGGCTAGATTGAACAACTAGAGCAGCAGATGCTGTTTCTGCTGCTATTGAAAATAAAAGCACTGTGTTGAAATTAAAGTGAGAGGAACACTATAAGGTAATAAGATTATGCTTCCAATTTCCCATGTGCATTAAAAATACATGGAATTAGCCTAGTTCTGGATATTTATATCTTCTTGTTAAAAGCTGACATACAGTATTAATGCAGAAGACTCAGGTCAATTCAGGCTTCATGTTAGCAAGGAAAGGCATCCTAGGGGATGAAAAAGGTATTTCTGGGGAATTCATATCCTAATATTTCATAGTTATGATGGAAAAAAAAAACAGAGAAGCATAGACACTCGGAAATTCTACCTTTGCCTCTAATCACAGAGAAGGCAGTAAATGAACAGGAGGAAGGAAGAGAGCGCAATATGAAGGAAGCTCCTCTGGTCACACAATATTCAGAGTTTAAAAAAAAAAAAGAAAAAAAAACCCCAACAACAAAACTCATTGAGCCCAGAATTCTGTACACTGAGATCTTTTCCTACAGGCAACCCACTGCACATATCAAAATATCTATCAAATTTGTATATTGTCTCATGATGAGAACATAAATTGCTTTTTTACTGAGATGTTTGATTAACTAGTGGTGGTGCGGAATTATCTCTCAAGAGGCAGCATGGAAGCAAAACTCATTTAATGACAAGATTGTTTGATACTGTGAAGTTTAGTCAGTTCCAGTTTCTGTGCATTGCATAAAGGAAAGAAACTGACATTACATTACTATTTTTAAAGTGGGGAAACAAGCTTTAGAAATATTTGGTTATATTTTCTTACTGAGTTAATTTACATCCGCCTTAGGTTCTTATAGGTGACTTCAGTTTGTTTCCCACTGTCCCTCAGTGACCTTCATCAGACCAACAAGCATCCATTAGCAGTCAAGGCGACATGCTAGCCTATCTAAAAAGGCTTGTAGAAAGCACCAGGGAAGTAAGAATATACATTCAGTCCCTCTATTGCAAAAATCTTGCGTCCTTCTTGATGCAAAAGTCTGAAAAATAGGAAAATCTGGTCATTCAAAAGACATCGAGCAGAGAGCTTGTGGTTCTATCAAGACTGCTTTTTTGTCTTCTTTCAGAGAACGTATAGAAAAAAAAGATCATAACCTACGGAAGTAAGATTGACTTCTGATGCTAGTAACATATCACTGGTTTTGAACAGTTTAGCAGTCTGTTGACAGTGGATCTGTTAACACCTATCACAACAATGTTGAGGTAAATTTCACTGTGGATGTTACTGATTGGGGTGGAACTCACTGCAGACACAATTTACACCACCAGACAGCAAATGTGACCGCAGCATGGCTGATATGCCCTAGTGCAAAAGTCTTTGTTTGATGAGTTGATAACATGTTAGTGTATCTAGAATAAAGGATATCAGCTATCATAAATCAGAATATAGTCACAAATGTACAGATATCTTGATCTGTAGATTGCAATTTGGTGAAATCTTTCCATTTTCTGCCCTTAGTGAGAACAGTATTTGCTCAAGGACACTTATACCTCCTTAGAATAAATTAAAAATACCCTAAACTGAGAATGACCTCATCCATCTTTTTTATTTTCTTGTTCAGAAAGAGAATGCCATCAACAAGCTGATACTACGCAATTGCAGTCCCCAGTGGAGCTGAAGAGTCTACATTTCTTTGAAACTAATACAATTATTTGACTATTGGATAACTGTAATTCCAATTCAGAGACGTTATTAAACCTCTTAATCTATGGTTGATGCTTGGTTGTTGAGTTAGAAAGACTACTGTGTTCCAGGGTAATACTATACTTCAAAAAATATATATGGGTAAAAAGCACATATACACAAAGAAGCAGTATATAACTAAGTATATAAGTAAGAAGAAGTACATAAAATCAAAAACATATTTCCCGATGTTTGCAAAGTAGAGTTTCAGTTTCTTATAGACTTACCTGCACTGTTTCTGCATTTTGCAGGCATTGAGAGATCAGATTTCCTTTGCATAACTGGTCATTAACGGTCTATTAAAGAACACGTGCTTAAAATGTGATTTAGTTCAGTCTGTTGATTTAGTTCAGTCTGTCTGATGCTCTGAATATATTTGTTGATAGATTGAGTTTCTGTATATGTCAGGAAAAAAACCACTTAGAATATGACTTCATATCTTCGTAGCTTAGCAGAGTTGTGTTTGTGTGCAACTATTGTAAAAGTGAAAAAAGGAATTAACTATCTACAAATCTTAATATTTATAATAATCCAGCCTAAGGAAAGACTTTTGAAGGTTCAAAGACAAATATTGAAAATTCTCTAATATTCTCTAGTTCTGTTTATTCCTATCTGAATTCCTCTATTATTCCCTTTCTCCCCCCAAGATTCAGATCACATTTCCTGAATTTTTTTCTAACTTTTAATATGACACAAAAAAAGATGTTAAATCACAGTGCCAAAGTGCCATATATGAAAAAAATCCTGTATTAACTAATCAACATTATTGAAATGTAGCAAGCACAGAATCACCGTTAAAAAGTCATATATAATTCTTAAAATGAACACTTATTTGAGAAATCTCAGACTCAACAGACATCATGAAAACAGAAAAAAAGAAGATAATTTCAAGGATTATATTACTGGGAATTATCTATTCTAAAGATTTGCAACATTATCACCTTTCATTATGATTTAACTGTATTACGTTTCTGATAATTTTTGAGAAGAATTTTGGAAAATTTTGTCTAAAGGGACAACAACTAGTCCGGTCTCTTGCTCAAGGTGGAAAGTCTGCTTACACTAACATTTTGGGTCTCACCAAGCAAACTCTTCATAATCATTGTGACGGTAGGATAAATAGCAAACTGTCATTTGAAGTGTGCACTAAATCTTTCTTTGATCCTCAAATGAAAATGTGACTTAATGGAGACATGTTGACAAAGCAACCACTAAATCTTCACTGTGCATCATTATTTAGCACAGGTATTTCTCATGCAGTGGGACACTTCAGTTTTTAGTGACCCTTGGGGTAACACTTCGACTTGTGTATAGAAATAGTGAAATGTCGGTGGTTTACACTGAGCTGTCACATCAAACCCTTAGATGTACTTTCAAAGTCAAAATCACTCTCGCAACCAATGGAATCTGACATGAGGAAAGATAGGGAATTTGAGAGAGCATCCCTTTTCTCTTCGTATGATGTATTTATTAATTGACATATTATTATCCTTCAACCTATGAAACAATGCAGTTTAAGAATATATTTTTTTCACATGGAGGCACTAATTCATAGATTGAATAACTTTGTTCTATTCAGGGAGATCAATGCCTGCAAACACAAATACTCACATTCAGCCTATGTTGCGTCTCTCTCCTTATATGTTTATTTATGAGAAGTTCATGGTTACTTAATATTTTAATCTTAATTATCACACATTAGAAAAGCGTTGATGCTGACTAGACACGTTAGAAACAGAGAATTCTGAAGTGGATTTGCTGGGAATTTTTTTTCCCTTCATTGGAACTGCACCCAAAGCTATACAACTCTTCATTAAATTGCATTATCTTTGCAATATTTTGTCCAAGACATGATTTCCAAGATTTTCTGGACAAAATCCAGATATCTAGGCAAATTCCCAAGCTCTTTTTGTGATAAAATATTGAATTGATTTAACTAAGCATTGCCACACGGCTAAAATCAGGTGGTATTTTCTCTATCTCCTGATTATCACTTCCTTAAAGGAAAAGGAAGAGGAAGAAAGGTTTTATCTTTATCTTTCAGAACTGCAAGGCTATTATTTCCCCACGTGCATCATACCCTTTAAAAAAAAGATATTAAATAAGGCAGAATACCTTACCTAGTCTCTTCCTTGTATTCTGCATGTCCACAGACTCTATATCTTGTAAGTGCTTCACGAACTGCCTTTGTCCATTGCCGGTGAGTCCATATGAAAATAGAATATGGCTTATTGCTGTGTTTAGCAATCATCACCTTGTTCATTGATAATGAATAATTGTAAATATTTTCACTAAGATTCCTCTTTCAAAGACAGCAATGCAAACAAAAACTCCTGCTTGGAAATAATGACATGTCCCAGTAATATTGTTCAATTCATGTCAGCTGATATGAGAGAATAATGCACATAACAATTGAGCATAATGTTTGAAGTTTCTCTTCAAGCGATGTCAGGATGATTTTTCAAAACTATTATTTCTGACATGTCTAAGTTAATTTATATGAATAATCAATTTGTCAGCAGTTTGTGAGAAAGCAATTTGCTGGGACCAAATGCTATGAATCTTGCTTTGAAATAAACTAAAACTGTTTTTATATGGCAATATATTTAATCCTTGAATGAGTGGGATATACGCTCTGGCTACACTTAAGAGAAGTCAGCTATAGGAAATACTGTTTAACCTTAGCTCAGAAATGTGGTATAGAGGAACTATTTCACTTTCACAAGACAAACTTTTCACTTTATCAACTTAACCTAAAAGACTGCTTTACTTTGCGTATAGTAGGTACAAATGATTTTTTGCTTGCTTTTTTAGTTGTCACGTGCTTTACTGGTTTTACATTGGTACCTAGGAACAGACAACTATGCTATACTTCCATTTTTGTTGATATTTTTAAGAAAAATGTTCAGTTGCTTGACAGTTCATACAATAAGCTCTGCATTGTATTTATTCGTAAGCTTTTCTCAGTTTGTCATGTTTTTTGCTTAAGTCTTGTTGTCTCACTCTGTAACGGGAAAATAATTTTAGTAGTAGTGCTAGTTCTTTTAGTAGTAGTGCTAGTTCTTTAATGAGTGTTATATTTATGCCAATTTTTCATCTTTGGTGTTCATATCTAAAGGTACTTTGGCTGATTAAGCTGATTCATCCTCCACTCTCCTCTCATCTATCTCATGTGTCTCAGACCACAGATACCATAGGATCCTATTGCACATCTGGAAACATTATTATTCCTTGAACTTACTCTGTGTCTCATGTGCCATTGCATGTCCACACTGGTACTGTCGTGGTTTAACCCCCAGTAACTAAGTACCACACAGCCACTTGCTCATTCCCTTCTCCCTTGGGACAGGGGAGAGAATCGGAAGACTAAAAGTGAGAAAACGCATGGGATGAGACAAAAAGAGTTTAACAGGTAAAGCAAAAGCCATGCGCGCAAGCAAAGCAAAATAAGGACTTTCTTCACAACTTTCCATCAACAAGTGGGTATTCAACCGTCTCCAGGAAAGCAAGGCTCCATCACACATAAGGGTTACTTGAAAATGCAAAATGCCATAACACCAAACATCCCCTCCTCCTTTTTCTTCCCCCAGATTCATATGCTGAGCACGATGTCATATGGTATGGAATATCCCTTTGGTCTGTTGGGGTCAGCTGTCCCAGGTGTGTCCCCTCCCAGGTTCCTGTGCACCCCCAGCCTACTCCCTGGTGGGGTGGGGTGAGGAGCAGAAAAGCCCATGACTCTGTGTAAGCACTGCCCAGCAATGACAAAAATCCCTGTATTATCAGCACTGTTTCCAACACAAATCCAAAACACAGCTCTGTACTAGTTATCATGAAAATTAACTCTATTCCAGACAAAATCAGCGCAGTCATGTCTGGTAATTATTGCTTCGGTGTGATTCATGGCAAGGTTGTTTTAAAAAAAAGTCTTATTGGCAAGAAGATGGAGACCGAAGCAGTCTTTCAGTGGGAAAGATTTAGTTTCGAGATGCTGGTTTTGTTTTATTGTCTAGACACTGCTATATGGTTTAGCATGTTTTGCCGCATAAATGCTACAATTCAGAGAAATTTTCAGGCATGACCAAGCAACTCTGATTTAAAAAAAAAATCTAAATAGAAAAACATTTTCCAGCAAGAAGCCCTGTTTATGGACTTTAGGATCATATTTAATAGTTATTGCACTCTCCATCAGTTTCCTTTTGTTTTGGAGAGAATATCGTTTTTTTTTTCTTTTTATATTCAGAAAGAAAAGGTTAAGTATTTCCTCTCATAAAACAGAACCAGAGAATTTCGTATTTTTTCCTAGGAATTTTAAACTGGATAGACTTTTGAGATTTTTGGAATGTATCTTTATTCAACCAAAATGTCAGCTATGCAAAAAAGGCTAAACTGGATTACTTGTTTAAGGAGTTATAAATATTGATAAAGATAACATTATAACTAT
Source organism: Tauraco erythrolophus (assembly GCF_009769465.1). NCBI lineage: Eukaryota > Metazoa > Chordata > Aves > Musophagiformes > Musophagidae > Tauraco > Tauraco erythrolophus. Next base: position 46,622,051 of record NC_141496.1, on the reverse strand, counting down.
TGGTTTGCTTATTATTCCCTCGTGGAAACAGTACAACTTTGATTATGGGATTTTCAGGGTTTCTTTTCTTTCTGCATGTAGTTGCACTTGTAAAACTCTATTATTTCGTCTCTGCATCCGCATAACTTTTCCCTTACATTGACTGTTAGAAATTATACCCCCAAAATACTGCTCTCCTTTAGTTGTTGAGTTTAAATGGGATAATTTTTTCTGTGACAGACACTTTAAGCATTTCTGCTAGGCTAGCTGCAGACATGGTGATCACCCCATCTAGGTTGAGCAACACAGAAGGGATATCAGCTTTGTGGAGAAGATTATGTTCATGTGCACAGAGAAGTAGCAGCAGTGGCAACTGCATGTGGTTACCATGGAATACAGTCCAGATTTTCAGCTTTGCAGAAACAGCACTGCTCTGTTTTGTTGAACTACTGGAAACAAGAAAGCTTTATGTCCCCTCTTCTATCTGCATTGTGTAAGGTGATTCAAAGAATCTGTTAAGAAACATAACATTTTCTATAGGCTTCCTATGGTTTTGTAAAACAATTCAGAATCACAGAATCATAGAATATCTCAAGTTGGAAGGGATTCATAAAAATCATCAAGTTTGACTCTCTGTTTCTCGCAGAACTACCTAAAACTATACCATATGACTAAGATCCAGACACTCCTTGAACTCTGACAGGCTTGATGCTATGAACACTTCCCTGGGGAGCCTGTTCCAGTGAACAACCACCCCCTCAGTGAAGAACCTTTTCCTAATGCCTAATCTGAACTTCCCCTGATGCAGTTTCATTCCATTTCCTCATGTCCTGTCGCTGGCCACCAGAGAGAGGAGATCAGCACCTCCTCCTCCACTGCCCATCTTGAGGAAGTTGTAGATTGCCATGAGGTCACCCCTAAGCCTTCTCCAAGGTGAACAAAATTACCTCAGCCACTCCTTGTCTTACCTTCAAGGACTTTCACCATCTTAGTTGCCTGCCCTGGTCACACTCTAATAGTTTGATGTCCTTCTTATACTGAGGTGCCCAAACCAGCACACGGGACTCAAGGTGGGGCTGCACTGGTGCAGTGTAGAGTGGGACAATCATCTCCCTCAACCAGCTAGTTGTGCTGTGCTTGAGGCATTCCAGAACATGTTTGGACCTTTTGGCATCCAGTGCACTCTGTTGACTCATATTTAATTGCCATCAACCCAAACTGCCAAAACTCTTTTTGCAAGGCTGCTCTCCAATTATATGCAATTTGTGTATAGCTTTCCCCACTCCCCCTTCCTCACCTCCAGACTTACTGGCATCCAGTTTTCTGAATAAAGACACAATTAACAGGAGTTGTTATAACATCATTGACAGTTAAAAAACGTCAGCAGAGTACTCATCGACTGTTTCAAGGGTCAAAACTCAAAGCTTCTTTTCCATGTACCAGAGGAAGATGCAGTGTTGATTTTTGGATACCTCTCCAGCTCAGCCTTTTTGCTCTAGAAAAGATGTGGTAAACTGTATGGTTTCCACTGCTGTATATCACCTGAAGCTGTAGTTCAAGGAACTTCAACATTTATTTACACCCCAGTACAGCAAATACTATCATATATACTCACTGTATTTTACAGATGAGGAAACAGTATAAAGGTGAATAAGAACTCAGACACAAGCCTTTTCTCTCCTTTCACAGTAGACGACTGCTCCATCAAAACAGGATAGTATTTAAAAACAACTATTTTTTTATTGTTAAAGAGAATCTATTCAACTTATTACTGGCAAATGTACTAGCATTTTCTTCATGGATCTCATGCTCATTAGTTTCCTTCTTTTTCTTCCTCTCTGACGTACATGATAGGAATGGAAAGTGGTTATTATGCATCCCGAAGTTATTATCGAAGCAAACACAGGAAGTATAAAGGATGTTTAATAGCTTTCTAAAGAGTTTCATGCTAGCTTCTATGGGATGAATGCTTGGTCAATGAATCAAAAACCTTTGTCCTCTTAAATTACCTGTCAGCTGTCCCAAAATGCTCTAACAGTGTTTTAACAATGTTCCTTTGCCTTTATCAAGGAATGCTTTTGATAAGATTTTAATTGACGTATTTATGGAAGCAGGTTGAGTAAATAAAAATGGCTTCTCATTACTATATTTGCAAGCAAATTATCACGTATGTTGAAATGTCCTATTTTTCAAGACACCTCATTCTAAAAAAATTCCATTTCTTTCTACCTGCTGAACTGTGCAACATCTCACAGACTTTCATCATGTAGTTACTACTCTCAGAGAGAATTTGCTGTGGCAGATATTTAAAAAGCACTACCAGTCAGCTGCCAGCCAACAAATCTTTAAAAATCACATTTTCCTCTGGAGAAATTAACTGAGACATCATTATATGACAAAAGTGTGATTTCTTCTTAAAACCTAGTAGCTATTATAAAACATTAGAATTATAGACTTCATTTCAATGAGATTGAGATCGAGGTCTTTGAGAGCAGAAAAAGTTTAGATGGCAAGAATGGACAAGAAATAGACATGAGAAAGTGGGGAAGAAATCCAGAAACAAGAAGAGCAGAAGACACCCAAGCACACAAAACCAAAACAACCACCTGCCTTGAAAGCAAAATCTGAAGTGAGACTGAATTTATATCTTTTCAATACTTTGGAATGGAAAGAAGCAGCGTTTTAGTATAATTTAGAAATAATTATCTGTCACTTCCAAAAATATAAATATTATAACAACTTAAAAATAAAAAGTACTATCTTAGGAGGAGAAGACCTAAACATTAGCAGGTTAAATCTCTATCTCGGTTAAATATAAATATATTATGGCATTTCTATCTTCTGCTCAAAAAAATTTATAAGAACTTACAAACTACTGCACACCTTAAAATAACTACATTTTTTTCATTGAATCTTTTACTTCTGATTCCAGTTGGTTTTAATGGAGAAATCAAGTAGTACTACAGGCATTTAGCAAATGCATTTTCCTACTGTCTTAAACTTTTTCTACCGATCAGCTTTTCTTAACTAGGAAACTATTGACCTGTAAAATCCAGACCTCTGTTTCATGACTATGCAGCATTGCATTTCTCTTATTTATTCAAATGGCTAAGAAGGAAAAGTTGCTTTAACAAGAAGGTCATAGAAAACTTACTTCAAGGACTGGAGCTTTCCTTGTGAATATGGAATAAGAAGTGGTACTTTCCCCATTTTATTTAGGTATGCAAAGGCTATCTCTCCCAGGTGACCTGACACAGACCCAGTCAACACCATCCATAATGAAAATCAATGGCACCAAGTCACTAAACAATTACTCCATCTTCTTTAAAAATGCACAAGTCTTCAAAAAAACAAGGATTCAGAGCCTGATTAATTTGCCATTTGCCTGGGAGATTGCACAAGTTGCATTATTTAAGAAGTTGCCTTGTCTTCATGTCCTCAAAGGATGGACCAAGATCAAAGTCTCAAAGCTTGTTGTGGCCCCTGGTAAAAAAAAAAAAAAAAAAAAAAGTGACTATATGATGGGAAATACAGATCTGAGCCATGGTTATGGAAGTTTTGTAAATACCAGTTTGTGTAGATTCCTAATGAATGTTGTTCTTGTGCACACAAAAAGCACATTTATCAAGTTTTGCCAACCCCCAGATTTGAGTTGGTATTGAAAAGTCATTTGATATACAGTAATTTAAGCGCAATATCAGAAAAATATTAATTATAAAAATTAGAAATGACAACAAATTTGGGCAAGGACTAAGCTCTAAAGGACTCTTTTAATGATGAGATTGTCAAAAATGTCTTTAAACACTGGGCATCCAGGAGGCTTATGTCTTTTGTAGGGTCCTAAAAACCCATAAAATCAAAATCTGGTGAAAGATGTCCCTGCCTATGGCAGGGGAATTGGACGAATGACTTTTAAATATCTCCTCCAACCAAAACTATTTTCTGACTATGATTCATGATTTTTCAAGCTATTTTGACTGATCCTTGGCACTTGAATAAAACGATTCACTAACACTTTCTAGTGGCAGTCATGTAAGCAGTTCAAGTATAAAAATATTTTCAATACCAAACTAAAGAATAAGTGACAAACGTGGGAGATAACTCTTAAATTGAAAGTTCAACACAGAGTAGAAAAAGTTACTCAGATTTTGCTGTGTTACTGAGCCTATACAGCAAAGACAGCTAAAGATTGCTATATTTTTTTCAGAATTAGATGAATAATATGGTGAGTCTAAGACAGGAAGAAGAACACAAAAGAAGTGTAATAAATAGTTTCCTTGACAGAAGAATATGCTGCTTACCTCTGCAAGCAGCAATAACGTGTCTGCAAGTGTGTTAATGGTTAAGCTTCACTCTAGCTGGAAGGGATGATACCAGCAGGGAATAAGGGAGGCTCTCCGTCTCATACAAAGTTTTAGCTGTTCATTTCTACACCTGCCTGCTCTACTTCTCCTTTGAAGCGTCATCTAAGCTGCTTTGGACCCAATCTTCAGAGTGAGCTTGATTTTGGCTTCAGCAGAACGCTATGTGCTTTAAACAATAGCTTGCTTTACAGTATGCTTGACTTCTGTATCTATTCTTTACATATATTTGTATCTTAAAATACAGGCACTGTCATAAATAGTATATATTTATGTATATGCATTGTCCTGATTTCAGCTGGGACAGAGTTAGTTCTTCTTTTTTAGCAGCCAGAAAAGCTCTGTGTTTTGGTTTTAATCTGAGACTTGCTCTGAGAAGAATGCTGACAACGCACTGATGTTTGTAGTTGGCACTGAGGTCTCAAGGACTTTTCAATCGCAGTGTTCTTGCCAGTGTGCAGGAGCACAACAGGCTGGGAGGGAACATGGCCAGGACAGAGGGTCCATGAATCTCCTTATGATTTGTACTTAGACTCAGGATTGAAGGCCAAAATGGCCAATGAAGTATTCCATGTCCAGCATCCATCTCACTCTCAGACTCTCAGACTCTCGAAGCGCGCTCTCTCTCTCCCTCTCTCTCTCTCTCTCGTCTGTGATTGTGGTGTCAGGACTTATCTGTTTTGGGATTGTTAGTCCAGAATGGGACAGGTCTCGGTCAAGGAGTGGTGAGCAATTACACTGTCTATCACTCATTGGTATATATTTATGATTGTACATATATATATATTCATATAGTAGTAGTAGTAGTAAATTGTTCTTATCTCAACCCACGAGTCTCTTTTCCTTTTCCCCTTTAATTCTCTTCCCTATCTCCCAGGGGTGGGGGAGAGTGAACAAGCAGCTGCGTGGAGTTTAGCTGTCGACCGGCCTAAACTGCGACATGCATGTACGTTTATGTTTATGGTTTTATATAAATATGTATATTGCATATATGTGTATATACAAAAAACTTTAGTATTTTCCTCTATATAGTTATTTCATTATATTTTCTTTGATTCTTTCCAAAACCTTATTATGTTTTAAAACAGCTCATATTATTTACAGAAGATTAAAAAATCTACTATTCTCTCTGTCATACCAAACCTCATTCCTGTGTTGGTTTTTCATTTATAGCCTGGATACTAGTCCCTTTCTGCACAGAAATGTGTATTTGGACAAACTTCTGGTTTTGTTTCTGAGATTATTATTTCTGCCATTCAACAAGTGTGAGGTCAATGAGCTGTTCTGCTGGAGAGTTTTTTTGACCATTACAAAAGCATCACGTATGTGATTTAATTTCTGTAATGTCTAATGAATTTACTTCAGATTCATTATCGTGGAAATAGGGATTGGTCCTGTAATGTTGCCTGGAGCTGAAATCACAAGATTAGGCCACACACTGACGTACAATAACAATGAAATCTCACGTACGCTGTGTCGTGATAAGTCAAAATAACTGATCATTGTCATACAGCATTACCAGAGCCATCAGAGCCCTGACGCTGGAAGGTATTTAGGCACCTAAGAATATTGATCTTGCGCCATCTGACTCCATTATGAAATCAATAGGAACTGCTTGATGCTCAAGGCTTTTGTAAAATCAAGATGTCAATTCAGGGACATAAATATAGATTTAGAAATCAAACTTTAGACACCTTTTTTTTTAAAAAACTTGACCCTGGAAGACCAGCACAGCAATATTAAAGGTCATGTGCAAATCCAAGAACATTGACAAGAATGTTGTTTTGGGCATAGATTTTAAAGATTGACTCCTAAGTGGTAGGAAATTACAAGTCATAATGTAGTTTCTCTCTTAAATCAATTTGTTTGTGGTTCGTATGACTGGTACAACCACTTGATATGACACTGAATGCAGCTTTGACAATAAAGGCATTTCTTCTTTGCTTTCAGGAAGTAACAGTAGCTGATTTTTTTCATTTTTTTTCTAGTGTCAGTTCGAGTGAATGTTTTTGATATTTTCCTCGGTTAAAATTAACACTGTAAAAAATCAAGGACCTTTGTTTCTTTGAAACTGTATTAAATAATTCATGTAGCAAAAGAAACTGTAAGTCTTTGCTCAGAATAATAAAAAAAATATCCTTATATCCTTAGATAGTTGCATATTGTCTAGTTGATGCTTCCAGACTGCTAAATCAAGAAAGAGCTATGCAGGAATGGTGGTGACATGCTACTCTAGCAGTAGCATAAAAGCCTTAAGTACAATGATACTGCAAGACTAATCCTGAAAAACTTATTGATCCCAGAACTAAAGCCAAATGTCTTATGAGGAGCAGCTGAAGGAACTGAGATTATTTAGTCTGGAGAAAAGGAGACTGAGGGGAGACCTTATTGCTCTCTACAACTACCTGAAAAGAGATTGTAGTGAGGTGGGTGTCGGTCTCTTTTCCCAAGTAACAAGTGATAGGACAAGAGAAAATTGCCTTAAGTTGCACCAGGGGAGGTTGAGATTGGATATTAGGAAAAATTTCTTCACAGAAAAGGTTGTCAAGCATTGGACCAGGCTGCCCAGGGAAGTGCTTGAGTGACCATTCCAGGAAGTATTTAAAAGACGCTTATGTGTGATGCTTAGGGATGTGGTTTAGTGGTGGACTTGGGAGTGTTGGGTTAACATTTAGACCCAATGATTTTAAAGCTCTTTTCCAACCTAAAGTATTCTATGATTCTATTTGCTACATACATAGTTGAGTGGGATTTTTTCTTTTGATGCTAGTCACATACACATTTGTTCCAAGGAAGTGCCTGTGACTATAAGATCTTTTTATATAAAATATGTTTATGAGTTAGTTTTGCTCATATAGAAAATATTCTCTGGGTCAGTAAGGAAGAAATCAGGATTGATCCTGATGTTCGTTAGGGCTGGGCAAATACAACAACAAATTTCTGTATAGATTCTTCTGGATTTCAGAAGCTCCTTTCATCTGAGGAAGAGAAATACTGCACCTAGTTTCAGTCAGCTGGACTAAAGAGAGGGAAAGCAGTCTTGACTTCAAGACACATGAAGGGGCTTGTGCAGGGGGAATTTTGCTGCTGGCTTTACCATTTTCCTCCCTTTGCATGAATCTCTTTTCTATGCCTGAGCTCTCACGTGCACTGTCCCTTTCCAGTGGTTTATTTTATCTATATAGGGCCTAAGGCTGAAAGAAAAAAAAGGTCCATATTCAACTTTAAAAGCTGAGTAGTCCCAAGCGGTTACTCTCTGACTTTGACGTCAAAATCAATTAAAAATGGGCATCGCTTTCTGAAAAGTCACAGTCCGCTTCTAGGCAGGTGGGCACTGTGGTCTCAGTGCGCGCACCCGGGCACTCAATCCACATGCAGTCAGGTGCCAGGTAAAGGCATCCCTGCATCCATCCCACAATGCCTGACTCTGGCCCTTTCCACTGCACTGTTCCTGCCCACGCACCCTCGCGTCCCCCCAGGGTGTGCAGAGTCGGGGCACCGTGCTCCGGCTCCTGCTGACCATCGGGGAACCAGCAAGGCGTGGGTGCTGGGAAACATGTGCTGCACACTGCAAGCTTTCTATTGTCACATGTTAATGCAGTGCCCAACACAATCTTAGTAGAATTATTTACAAAACATCCTCCACTATTCACATTCTGCTGTATGTTTGTCAGTTTGCAACATTTTAACATTTTTTTTTCGTTCTGAAGTACTAACACAAAGAAATACTACTGTTGTTATTTACAGAAATTACGATATATATTCATATTATGGCTTTTTAACGTAACTGAGTCCAATCATTTACATTAAGTTTAAAATGTTACTATGAAGTAAAACCCAACTCATTTTAGCCCTATTCTACATAGCAATATCACTGTAAGATTATACAGTCCCCGTAGTTATAAATGCCTTTACTACCTCTGGGACAGAAGAACTAATTAAAAATAAAATTAATAATTAAAATTTCCAAGCCTGTCAATAGAAATACAGAATCAATGCAGTTGGAAACATTAGCAAAACAGTGTAAGTGTCATAGATCCTACAGAAGTTCTACTTTAATTGCAGATTGATTAAAAATTAGAAAACATTAAAATTAATTGCCATCTCTAAGAGAGCTATATATTTAAATGGAGATATACTTTTATATCAAGAATTTACCAGCTTTTATTTTTATTTATATAATTCCAGTATAGACCAATAATTTTCCGTATAAAGGACCTGTCATGAAAGCACAATAACTTCAGTCATGTGTTTCAGCTATTCAGGGTACTGTATTTATTTTCCTTCGGCAGGTGGTGATTTTGAAATTACTTTTCTTCAGCGAAAACATCTAAAAACTAAGTATCTCATTCTTTTCTTCATCTGCCTATCTGTATTAAAAAAAAAAAAATTGGAGGCAGGAGAGCTTGAAAAGGAAAAAGAAAAAGACTGAAATTCATATGGGCATACACGTTTTTTTGAGTGCTGATCTGAAACCTGAGTTCAGAAAATATGGATGGACTTTGTGAGACAAAGCTGCTGTAAAACTGCCTACGATTCTTGACGTTCTTTCTCTAAGTGGATAAGATATACATAGAAAGAGATCTTTTTCTGTAATTTACATGATGGGGAAGGATAACTGATATGCAATTAAGGGATCTAAATGAAAGTTGGACTTAAAAGAATTTTGGGTGCTGTGTAAATTTACTCAGCTATAACAAAGGAGACTCTTGCTGTGTAAGAAGGTTTAACTCAACCAAAATGATTACAGACTCCAAGCTGTACATCTTTGCCCTACTTCTTTATGAATCCTCTATTGGCGATATTATTTCCCAGAATTGCAGTCCGTCACTTCATATCCCAAGACTGCAGTGTCTGTACTTGCTCATTTCACATATCTCATGGCCTTAATATTGACCACAACCTCTTTGCTTAAGAAAGGGTTTTCCTGTAGCTATAATGTTTATAACCACATAATGTGGTTTATAACCACAACCATATTGTCAGTTTACAAAGAGTAGCTAACAATAGAGACTGCAGTCTAAAATGCTGTGAACTACTACCTTTTCAGTAACTAACTCTTCACAAATACGAATGTAGACACCCAGGTATCTTTTTAAGAAATCCTTATTTTGCACTTTCCTTTTGTAAAATATGTTGTGATACTTCTTAATGATAAGCCCCCACGATACCCTAAAATAAAAGTATAAAAGTAATATTTTGACAGAAATGGCAATTAACTTGGATTTTAAACTTCTGTAGCATGTCATTACATTGCACAATTTATCTCTGCTTTTCAAGATAGAACAGCTGGCAGGGGCTACCAGCTGTTATGGTACATGCCTGAAAGAGACTTTACAGCCTAGACTGTGTTTAGTAAGTGGATCCTACTCATATAGGACTGTAAATATGTAATTTATTTCATAGTATTTCCTGGTACTATGTTCTAGATATGATACAGTAATCTTGGATTAGAGAAAGAGTTGGTGGCATTCCCTGACTTTTCCTTTTTTTCTTACCTTGAAACTGATCCCCAAGAGCCACAGTGCAGGCTGACCTCCGTGTCCCTCTGAGGGTAAAAAGGAAATCAGTGAGATGCTGACTCCTCTGCTCATGCTACTTGAGTGTTCCAGAAACGTAGGAAGAGGACTGATTCTACTGCAGCCCTTCTCTAGAGTAGAGTGCTGCAAGGAAACAAGTAAAAACATCCCTCTGCTGACCCCCGACTGCTCAGAATGGGATTGATGCAGGGGCTGTATATGCTGTACATACAAGCTGTATTTCACAAACCCACTAAGAAAGGAAGCTGTGGCAGGAGAATTGTTATTTATCTTGAGGAAACAATGCCTCTCTGGGTTTCTCAAGGGTTCATTCAACTTCTGCACAGCCCTTTGTCCCAGGCTGTGCCTGGAGCCTCAAGCTGGCCCACAAGGAATTCCCTAACAGCTATTATGATATGTCATCACAGTTAAATCTCAGGATAATTCTGCAAATAAATGAGACGTTTCAAAGGTATGAGTCTGTATCAGAGAAACTGATTTTAACACAGTACTGATAAAGGTCTGATTACTGTATGCAAGTTTTCCAAAAGTGGTTTTATTCTGTAGTCCAGCTTTTCATCGCCATCATACCAATCTCTAGGAGTGAAAAAAAAAAAAAATCCAAAATGTCTCCTAAAATGACAACCTGCTTGCCCCTGACCGTGGAGGTTCTGAAATCATGCTGAGCATCTCGTTAAAGGACTCTCAATTATAGTTGGCTTTCTGCCTGAAATTTGCATGTGAAGGGTGATTGCTAGCCTCAAGGAACTACTTTTTTGTTTTACCCTGAAAAATGACAGCTTCTGAAGAGAGAGCTGCCCATGCTTACAGTAGGCCAAAGTCTTCTCTTTAGTGTTCGAGTCTCATATCTAGAGGAGTACTTATAGCCAGAGGATGAAGAGAGGGGAATGTAAGAGAAAGTAATTTCAATGCCCATGGGGTTGAAAACGGATCATTGCAATCATTGCTACTAACCTGGCCCCAGGCTTCTCCTCCAGAAAAGGAGAGAGTAAAATTCACCAAATTCCTTCCAAAATGAAAAAAAAACCCAGCCCAGATATCTCACAGTAAAATGTCATATTTTTTTCCTCTCAGCAGTCCCAAACTGTACTTACCCTTCTCACAGAAAGTAGCGAGCTTCTACTTAATGCAAAACAGGATTTGTAGACTCCTGTTGGCAAATGCAGGTGGGGTGCAGGGAGTCTGCAGTACTCACATCAGTGTGCCCGCTGTTTTCACTGGTGTCTCTTACAGGAGAAAGGTAAACATTGACTCAGACTGCAATTTTCCCTGTATTTTTCACATTGTTCTTTTGAAAAAGGACAAAATATCTTCATTTTAAAATTTTCATCGTCTTTGGCTTTCATTATATTACAACACCACAGCTTGATATGAGCATGATCTCATGTGAAGGGACAAATAATAACAGACCGTGGTTACTATTCCTCTTAGTAAAAATATATTGCTCTAGTGTCAGATGGCTTTCTAGTAAAATAGTTGCACTAGTGCATCTGGCAGGAGAATATGCAGAGAATGTTAACAGATGCAGGTTTTTTCCCTGCTTATGCACAGGAACAATAGTAATTCATTGTAACATGGATAAAAGATACAGTCTTGAAAATTAACAGTGATTTAATGGAAAAGAAAATGGACTGACAATTATTTAATATTAAGCCTGCATTAATGCTGCATCAGTGCTAAACATTATAAAAGTTATATCACATCAAAGAAGAAGTAAGGAATTGCCTTTTTTAATTTTCTTTTACCAGCATCCTTTCCACTGTAAATACTAAAATTTAAATCATATACATGAATTGCAATGAGAATGTATAACTAGATTGGCAGATGCGTTTAGCGTTAAAATAAAACTGTCAGTTTACTGTCAGTAAAAATATTTTTAACTTTGAAAATAATTTTAATTTCAAAATTACTGGTACTTTGAAGTTCAGTGAATTAAGACTGAGATATCCACATGAAAATTGAAATCTGTTTCCCATATTTTTGACTTAAAATACACTATATTTGTTGCAAAATATGTATAACAAGACATTGGAACACTCAAATATTTATTAGATTTATTTTGATTTTGTCAAATATAAACTATGCCCATTTTGTCTCTGGCAATGTAAATGTATTTTATTCTTTCCCTTCAATAAATAAAAATAATCCTTTTCAAGAGAATAAAACTGAGCTGTTTTGATTGCAACTGAGCATTTAAAAGGATATATTTAACAATTTTCATACATTACAAACCATAAACTGAATTAAGGACAAAACAGTTAATTCAGTGCATTTGTTATATATTGATCTTTCTAGTAATTTCAAAATAAATTTATGAGTGGGTTTTAGCATTGCTTTTTGGGTTTTGTTTTTTACTCTGAAGCAGTTTAAAACAAAGTATATTTGTATGTTAAAATGGTTTCAAGGAAGATTTATAGCGTGGAGAAGACACTTCTTCCTTTGATTTGCATGAAAATCTATTCCATAAAAACTGATTGCTTTTCTTTTGGAATGCCCTTGATTTTTTTTTTGGTTTTTAATGGCTTCTGATAATAATCTGTAAGACATTGTTAGGGAAAAAAATTCACCTTATCAGATATTCTGTGCAGAATGCAAAAGCCTCCTTCTGATAAATCAGCTCTATTCTCAAAGTGACAATTCTTACTTTGAGTTCCAGGCTGTACCACAGCTCAATAAATTTGGGGAACAGAAGAAAAAGCAGAAAAACACTCCAGAATGCAAACTCTAGGGGAAAAAAAAAAAAAAAAAAAAAAAAAAAAAAGAAAAGTTATATATATTCTCTATGTTGCTTAAGGATGAAGAGTTTTGTTCTAATATCTAGTATCTTCTACTTCATTTTGTGCCTATGTTCTTGCTTCTTCAAAGCCCTAGTAGCTATTGTCATTGACTTTAATGAAAATGGTCAGAATGAAATAAAAAACACAGAAACTTCTCCTTCTGCTGAGCACAGCCCAGCCAGTAAGCAGCCTGTGCCTTTAGCAGATATTTCTGCTTTAAACTAAAGACAACTAAACTTTAGGTACCTGTTTTAACTATTGTTCCAGGTGCAAATGTCACAACAGAATAGCATAGAAATTTGCCACCTGATGCCCAGAACGAACTACTGACCTTTGTAGCAATATCACGAAAGGGATTTAGGACCTTGAACAATCCAACTGGTTTATAAAGGCATGATGCTAATGTCTGACCATTGCACAGAGACCTGCCACGTGCCTTTGGTCCATGCGGACCACTGAGAGCGGAGGACTCCCCAGGCAAATTGCTTGAGTAACTCGAGTATTTACTGGAACACAACAAGGCATTATGGTCTGGGACAGTCTGTGCTTCTGTTCCTGACTCTACTACTGACCAGAGAGGGGATTTTCAGCAGCTAATTTTATTCCACATGTTGAGTGTCATTAGGTGCTTGGGACTGGCAGATGTCAAATGGAGTTGAGTGGCTAAACACCACTGAGGATCTGAGGTTTCCTCTCCCTGTGTCTGTGTTCTTCTACCTGTAAAATGGGGAAAACTCTTTTGAGAAAAAGCACATAATGTTGACTAAGAGACACAAGAATAGTGAACTACCATTGCATGGTCAAGCTCAAACAGTTGATTTTTCCCCTTTTATCAATAACAGAAGCTCTTCTCTCTTTCACGTAAGAGAAAACTGACAAAGCCAGAAGCCCTCCGTGCTTTGTTTAAGATACGGTTCTTTTGGTTTCATCATTAAGATGAGTATATATGTACCCTTTGCCCTTTTCAGCTCAGTAACATGACAAGACAACCCTTGGCTATTTTTTATTAGAAATAAATCATTGATCTATTTGATTCTGTGATATCTGAGGGCATAGAGGATTTTCATTTATTATTTCATATAAGCAGCAGAGATTTGCCTCGCATTATTTAATTGAGAAAGATATAAGAGGAAAGGAGGTTTCTGTTTGATGAAGAGCTTACAGACTTGTTTAATTTCAGTGGGATTCCTTTAAAAATAAAAAATATTTAAAAATAAAAAATACTCACAATTACTTTTCTGGATTTGGTCTGTGTTTTATTTTTTTTTAGAGAATGAAAGCAAACAGGATTGAATCAAGTTTGCTGATGACACTAAACTGAGAGGAGTAGCTGACATGCCAGAAGGCTGTGCTGCCATTCAGGGAGACCTGGACAGGTTGGAGAGTTGGGCGGGGAGAAATTTAATGAAATATAGTAAGGGCAAGTGTAAAGTCTTGCATCTGGGTAAGAACAACCCCATGTCCCAGTACAAGCTGGGGACTGAACTGTTGGGGAACAGCACAGGGGAAAGGGACCATGAAAGGGTCGTGGTGGACAGCAGGATGACCATGAGCCAGCAATGTGCCCTTGTGGCCAAGAAGGCCAATGGCATCCTGGGGTATATGAGAAGGGGTGTGGTTAGTAGGTTGAGAGAGGTTCTCCTCCCCCTCTACTCTGCCCTGGTGAGGCCGCATCTGGAATGTTGTGTCCAGTTCTGGACCCCTCAGTTCAAGGAGGACAAGGAACTGCTTGAGAGAGTCCAGCACAGGGCCACAAAGATGATTAAGGGAGTGGAGTATCTCCCTTATGAGGAAAGGGTGAAGGAGCTGGGTCTCTTTAGCTTGGAGAAGAGGAGACTGAGGGGGGACCTCATTAATGTTTATAAATATGGAAAGGGTGACTGTCATGAGAATGGAGCCAGGTTCTTCTCAGTGGCATCCAATGATAGGACAAGGGGAAATGGATTTAAGCTGGAATATAGGAGGTTCCGCTTGAACATGAGGAAGAACTTCTTCCCAGTAAGGGTAAGAGAACACTGGAACAGGCTGTCCAGAGAGGTTGTGGAGTCTCCTTCTCTGGAGACGTTCAAAACCCGCCTGGACGTTTCTTGTGTGATCTGATCTAGGTGGTCCTGCTCTGGCAGAGGTATTGGACTAGATGATCTTTTGAGGTCCCTTCCAATCCCTGACATTCTGTGGTTCTGCGTGATTCTGTGAATGGGCAGAGCACCCTGTATAAAGGATATTGCGTTAAATGCATAAACTAATTTTTGGTCACCTAGTTTTAAAATTCTCAGTCTTGAGTTAGCACCAACAGGCATGTTTTGGAAAATATCTCTCATTCTTTTACTCTTCTGATTTGGTCTTCAGTAGATAGCAAATCCTTTTGGATAACAAGTTCTGGGATATCATTTAAAACAGTTAAAAACAGGAGGATTCTTCTTATGAAACCTACCAGCACTTGAATGACAAAATGCAGAAACTGTTTAGTAAATAAAGTTTGGATATTTCCTTAGCAAAGCTCCTAACACATGATAAGAGCCAATAATACAATTATCACGAAAGATAAATTTTTTTCACAGTGAAGCATCCATGATTTGTGTCATGCTTTCAAGTCTCATTTTTAACCAAGTACGTTTCTTTCCTCCATTTTTCTCTCATTGTCTTGTTAGAAATTGCTCTACCAGGTCAAAAATGCCTTTGAAGAGTCTTGACAGAGCGATTCTTTTTAACAGCAGTAATATTCCCTCAAAAGAAAAAGATGAGTAGTTTAGAGAAAACAGCTAACCTGAAAGTATGGCTTACAGTCTATTTTCATTCTGTCACAGCATGATTGTACAACAACAACATAGTCATTTTATCTTTCATAAAAGAGCACTGTATGTTAATTCTCTGCTAATTATTTCTCATTAATGTTTTTTTTTTAATTGTTATAAAAAAGGGAAGAGGATTTTGCTGTCATTTGTTTCTCAAAGGATTGTTTAGTAGACAGGACCTGACTGAGAAAGACACTAATTAGATTATAATAACAGGCACAACCATAATCTGGTTCCTATTGAGCCAAGGAACTGGTATGCATTTAAATACAACTGAAAATGAATGCGACTTTACATGAGTTTAGGAATACTATTTTTTTATATCCTTAGATTCATACTCAGTGCTTTTCTGAGTTAAGACGTACAAGTCACAAATATTTGTGATCGGTGTTTTTCAACGTACTAATACATTTTACTGTTTTATTCTGTTGTTAGAGCTCAGTTGCTATTCCCTTCACAGCTGTGAATAATCCAAGCAGCAGCAGCAGCAACACACAAACAAAGCAGTATCTTGGTAATGCTCTCTGTTAATTGCTGATGTGGAAATGCAGCAGGAAGTAGCTACCTGATTCACAAAAGACAAATATTTCTTGCCAGAGTAGTTGCCCAAGGGCTGATTGAGTAATTAAATAGTTAGGGCTCTGTCTTCTACTGATTAATACAGTGTTAGTTTGAAGTTTTATGCATAACAACACATGAAACGACAATATTTTCTTATTTAGAGCTTTGATAGCACAATGTAATCACGTCACTGGCATACCAAATTCCAAGCAGCTGAAAGGATCTGCAGTTTTGCTAGGGACAAGGCAGAAATCAGGTAATATTTATATTTAAACGATTCTTAAATATCTAAGGATGCTGCATTTTCTAAATTATCCATCAGATCAGTTGCATGAAAGTCCAAGACTAATCTCACATCTTGGATTCAGATCTCAAATTTAATTAAGCTACCATGGGCATAGGTCATATTTAGAATTTTGTACCAGCATACCTATAGTAAGTTACAGGTAAGAAAAAGATCTTTTTCCTTTCACTAGTACTGAGATTACGGAGCATGTCTATGGGTGTTTGCAACTGTCTTAAGAGAATTTTTCAGATCTGGTCTACATGTTATTTTAGTACCACTGTATAATGTTTCTATTCCTTTCCCTTCCCCTCTCATTCTCTTTATGAAGAACTGGAAAGAAAATTTCAGTTATTCTAAATCATCTGAATATTAAGTATTTCCCTAGGTATTTAGAAGTTACACAGAAATGGAAAAAAAGCAAAAATGTTTATGAGAGTTGGAGCAAATAAAGAAGGTATTACCATAAAAGAACATAGCAGGTCTCATACAAAGTTTAAACCTTATTTTTTTCAGTTGCTTTGAGATATGACCAATGTAAAGATTTTTGCCATATGCATTTTGTTATACTTTAAATGTTGAAAACAATTATTTTGTATTAAACTCATTTTAAGGCACTGCTAAAAGCCTTATACTAGATTTAAATAGTATTGCCGAGCACAGATCTGTGTCATTCCCATGGTTTTCTAATTTCTAATTCTGATTCTAATAATTTTAACATGAATAGTGAAACTGAAAAGAGTCTAAAAATTTGTGGAAAAAGCATTTAATGGAATGACAGTCCATAGTATTGGAATGATAATATACCACGGAGTAGTACAGGAATTATGGAATGATAGTGCATAATATCAAAAAAACAACACCAAATACCACCTTTCGAACAGACATTATATGTCTGTAAATAGTTCAGTTTAATACAGAATTTTCAAAATTGAAAAAACAAAAATCATTGTTCGTTAATTGCAATAGTAGTATCACACCATTTTGTTTGCTTTCACTATGAGCACCTGTGCAATCTTTCTATGAACGGAAGGAAATTTAATTATACAGTAGAAGGAGCTATGGTTACACTTTAAAAGCATTGCTCTGAATGTTCGGTAGCCTCATCTGCTAGGTTGATCTAAATCTTCTTTCCCCAAAATAAGGCAGACATTGCTTATGTCCTTTTTTCATAAAGTTAAACCCTGAGTTATTTTCACTCAAACACGTTTTTTCTCCTAGTACACCAAAATCAGTGGGAATAGAAAAAGCAGAATCTAGGGAAAGAAAACTTAACATTTTTTTTCATAACTATTAAATGCTAATGACCATTCCCCTTAACAGATTCTCACTGCTATCTGACTGATCAGGCAGACACTTATCCCTAGCTTGCCTTATCCTGTTTGAAACTCACCACTGTCCCTCAAGACCAGCAGGTTTTCTAGTCTGAAATCTTTAAAGGGCTTGTTGGTTCTTCGAAGGTGGTACTGAATTGCTTTTCTTTTTCTCTTGGTAGTTGCTTCACTACTGAAGCCTTTACAGCTATTTAGACAGAATCTTAGAGGGGTAGAGAAGAGTCTAAATTTAAGCAAGACTTATGTTTATCCCCGCTTCTAAATTCACACAATGTTTTTCTTTTCTTTTTTTTTCTTTTTTATCCTGTTAGGCAGTCCCTTCCTAACTTAAATAACTGCTGCTTTTAGCTTACCGTCTTGCTTTGATGCCATGGCATGTTTATAGAGCTAACCTCTTGAAGAAAGCCTCCAAATGAATATCGTAATACATTTTTTACTCCCTACCAATAACATAGATGTGAAGACAGGGGTTGAAAGGATGTAGTAGACATCTTAGATCTTCCAAAAAGTAAATATTGCAGGTACTGCAAAATAGGTCCTTTGATCAAGAGGGGAAATTTAAGTTCAAAGAATAAGGGCTTCATATCTAGTTTAAGTGTGTGTGAACAGCTAGCTGGCACTGTTAGTTAGAATCAATGGATCTTCTTTTCTTTTTCTGTTTTCCTGTAAAATGCAACCAGTTTTCTTTGATGGCTACACCTTCTAGATGAGGAAAAAAAATGTATCTTTTTTCTGTAAAACTTTGGTTTTTTTTCCAAACAAGTAAGAGACTTCCACTCTATTCTCTGTTTTTATTGCCCAGAAAAGTACCTGGATTATTCTGCATATAGTTATCAGTGTAATCATGTTGATTCTAAACATAGCCTGGGTTACCCCTCAGATCTGTCATGAGAACAGAAGTTCTTACAAAAATGTTTCCAGAATATTAAATCCACTTCTTTGATGCTTTGTCATAGCAGGACTCAGAAATCAGGCTATGTTTGTCCCATTTATTTTTCTAAGGACAAAGGAAAAATTTATCTAGCCACATTCCACAAGGTCAGTAATAACAGTGGAAAGATGTTCGTTTTTTTACCTGCTGCACTAAGTTAATTACTTTTATCTTTGGGGAGTTTTTTGGTTTGTTTTTTATTTTTACTTTATTTTATTTTTATGTGACATACATAACTTCCTTAAACTGCTGTTCTGTGTTCATAATGTTGACAATCATGTGTGAAAGTGTCAAATTTATAATATCAGTTTTATACCTGACATACAGCAGCAACCACAGGGTGAAAGCAAAAAGAAATTGCACAAACATATTACTTCTGAAACTATTGTATCAGAAATAAAAATAGTAAGAATCTCCTCCAAACACTTCTCATGTTACTTTTAGTCACAGCAGTAAGAATGCCTTTTTACCTTATGGTTTATGCCTTATATTCTCTTTATTTAATGCACATAGACTTTTTTTGTTGGTGGCTTTATCTAAGTGCATTTATGAAAGAAGACATACTGGGTCCTCAATCTTGTTCTGTAATTTGAGCTTGCACATTTTAGTCATCAGCTTTCTATCCTAATGCAAAAGCTAAACCATCAGTTATATTCTGCTATAACTGTAAATATCCTTCTGCTCTCTGAAGATTGAATGTTTTCTGTGGGTCGGAAGGCTTGAGTTTGAAGTTTAAAGAAAGTGCAGACTGAAAGTTCCAGACAGGTTTTCTGGAGAGCTCAGGAAGGTGGGACTCTTAGAGAAACCTGCAGTGTCTTTCCTAAGGGTTACCTCAAAAAAGCCTAATAAAATGCAGAACTTTTCTCTGCTTTCCAGATCCCTTCTGGGGAGGACTGCAAAATCTCAGTAAGATTCTAGAAACCAGATGAAGACTGTAAAATAGTCAGCAATCATTGATGACATAATCTGTTGCTCTCTGTAAGTTAGTTTTTCCCCTCAGATTTAATGTCTGAACCTGTCTTTTTAATATCCCACCAAGTTTTCAGGTCTTCTGTGTTTCCAGATTTCCTTCCTAAAGTGCGTACATGCTGCTGTGGACTCACCTGCTTGCAAAAATACCTGAAGAAGCAAAACCTTTTCACTATTCTCGATCATCAATTCTAGTCTGTCTTCAAAAGCTAATCTTTATCCCTCTCCTTTTATCAGATTACTCTCTTCTTTTTCTCGCTTTTCAAATCCCACAGAAGTTCTTCTTTAGAGGTACTTCCATCTGAAATTAATTTTTTTAGTTGTCAATCACATCAACTGTCATTTGTTATCTCAATAGAAGGCACATCTTTCCTGTACTCATGCAGCCTGGTATTTCTTTCCTTTAGTTACTGGTTTTGATCTCAAATTTAACATGTACTAGCATTGTCACACTACTGTGTGAATGGTGCCATTGATCTAGTTTGAAAGAAATAATATATCATATGTACAACTGAAAAGCATTTGCTTTGTGAAGACTGGAGTCGTGAAAGAAACTCTCTCTAAAACCTAGGAAGTTTATTTTGCAATATATTAATTTGCATAACACAGGATGTAAGAAGGCTTTGTTGGAATGTAGAAATAGAATTGTCTTGTCTTCCAGTTTTGATGTAGCTTTCTTATACATGAAGATTTACTATGCCTGTAACACAGAGACAGCAACAAGAAATATTTCAAATTACTAAATGGGTATTAGAGAAACGGACTGAGGTAACATCTAAGTACTCTGCACTGTCAGTGGTGCTCCTACTCAGTGGGAGATAGATCATTAGCTGGTGTAAATCAGCATAGCTCCAGAAGCCACTGGAGCTGCATCAATTTATGCAAGCTGAAGTTACAGCCCTGAGAAACAATAAACTAGTAAAAATAGAAATAATGGAAAGCAAAATTAATATATTTTTTTTAAAATATTATCTTTTGCTGTTTATTATTCTTATTGCACAGAGATGAAATAGTAATAACAGACAGCCAGTCTGAAAGGACAAAAAGCGATCCTGACCAGCAGGAAAAAGGGTCCTAGATCACAGACCTAGAGTCAAAACATAGCCTGACTGTGCTACTGAAATAGGATTTTTTTCCATACAGGAGAACGTACACAGTGAACAGTCATAATAACCAGGACACATAAAAGCTACTCCAACTTCTATAACAGAAACAAGTATACTAGATCAAGCTATAGCTACAGTAGCTCTAAATCAATGTGTCTTTGCATCTGGCTGGTACTGTATATCATAAAAGACAATATAAGAAGATCAGGTGATGTTTCCTTTGATTTTTGGGACTTCTTGGGACAAAAGTTGCATTTACATCTGCAAACACCCTGCTAGACATTTCTTCCACTAATTCTTCTGATTTGTTGTTGGCATCATACTAGACACAACAGCAATAACTTCTGTGGCAGTGTTGATCACTCAGTTTTAAAACTTACTCTGTAAAAAATTATAAGAAAAAACCCTGTGTCTGAATATATAATTTTATAATTTTGACAGAATTCTATGCCACAAAATACATTTAAAAACTATGCATTATCAGTATTTTAAAGAAAATAACAGTCATCTCTCAAATAAGGAAGTTTATCCCGTCTCCATCTTCTTTATTCTGGGAAACCAGTCTTGCGAAATTAACAGCATTGAGGAATAGCTACCTTGATATGTACCTGTTTATAAACTGTGGGTTTTATGCTTTGGCTATTTGTCTACTTTTGTACATTTATGGAGATACAATAACTCAAACTCACTGGTAACAGACTTGCTCAAGAGTAAATGTCACTGCCTCTCTATACAAACATCTTAGGATGTCTCATCTTTCCTACTTATTCCTTACCCACCAAAAAAAAAAAAACAAAAAGAAAAAAGAAAAACGAAAAAAAAAAAAAAAAAAGAGAAAAAAGAAAAAATAAAAAAGAAAAAAGAAAAAAGAAAAAAAGAAAAAAAAAAAAAAGAAAAAATTCCAATGCAAAACACGGCCTCAGCTGATGTTTAAAGCCAGATAATTTTTGTCTCAAATTCTACAAGAGCATTTCAAGTTGCCACAAAATGCAACAGGCTGGGATAATTTCCTAAACCAGTCAGTTAGCAACAGTTACTGCTGCTGTTAGTAACAGCTTTCAATTTTTTCTTCCTGATTCTCACTACAACAGTTATCCTTCACAGTGCACAAACCTTTGGCTAAAACTCTAGCTCAATACTGGCATAGCAACCGGAAATGGATGTTTTCTGCATCTCAAGGTCACTTTCACATTACTTAAAACAATATACTGCATTGCATTGCCAATCCCTCTCCTTGTTAATTTCATACATTTTCATACTATTTCAAAGTGAATGTACCAGTTAATAGCATTCTGGATACACAGGTACTTATTTTTCAGCACTGTTTCTACTGGAAGTACACTCAGAGGTCCTCAGTTCTAGCATCAGAATTACTGGTTCCACACTCTAAAGTCACCTTCACAGAAGGTGAAAACTATCTAAAAGAAAAAATCAAGTTATTTAAACCAGATGTAAACATAGTTTCTTACTTATCACAAACACGTAATTCTATGAGTGCTACTTGGCAAAAATACTTTTTTAAGTTGATGAGTATCATGCAAGCTAGAAGATATAATTGTTTTTAGTTCAACAAATTCAGCTACCAGTAATCTGCAACATTCATTTCTGTAAATATGTCTGTCATGACCTTGTGAATCAGAATTATTCAAATACAGACCAAGAGGTATGTATAATGCACACATTTGGCTCCCCATTTGGCTCCTGAAAGGTAGTCTGTTCAGCATATTTGCATCTGGCATTCTGTCTTCGTCTTTTGTTGATATTGAGCTTGTTCTCAAGCAATGATGTCCTTAAGGCTAAGCAATGTTCAAATCTGGGCTTTAAATTGAGGGTGGTCTTTGCTTATACTGTGAAATTACTGTGGTTGTTATTCATAAGACCGGTATTCTATGTCAAATTTGAAATGCACCAGGCCAAAAGTATTAGAAAACTAAAATACTTGTTTTCTCTGAGACACACTGGAATGAATAAAGAACATTACTTTTGGTTGCACTGCGTTTTTGATTCCAGGCTATCAGCTCAGGTTTGCAGAATGAGTTTATTCTACATTACTAACTGTAATAGCTGTTTATGTATCACTGTATAGTGGAAAAATACCTGAAATTTCTGACGGAAAATACCACATCACTCATCTTTCTAGTGCTTAGAAATTGAATTATTCACTGGAAATAATTACACTGCTATCTCTTTTAAACCACGTATTTTTCTTCTCTACTCGTTTATGGCCATTCTGCAAAGTCTCTTTTTTATATATTTGATGAACAGTTGAAAGTTATGCTGCTAAATACTGTTTAGTCCCAAAGAGGCTTGCATTGCTCAGTAAAGCTTTTTATTTTAAGATTCAGGATTTGTTCTTACAAGTAACTTCCTACCTTTGCAATCGTCAAGCCAATACCAGGCTTCTGTTCTCTGTTTTCTTTTAGAAGGATTTTCTTTATAGTACTTTTCAGCTTTTACATCCCATACTTTGACTGTGGTTCACAAATAAAGGTAAAACTAATTACCATCAAGCCCTCTTTCAGCCAGGTTTTCAAAATCAAACTGATGTTAGAATCAGGAATATTCAGCTATTTTAATTTCAAAACCCAGCTCAGTGGCATGCATAGATTTTGGAATCCTGCTCACGAGGAGCCTCTCTCAAGTCCTGGCTGTCAGCTCTGGCAAAGATGATCCTGGTGCTCTTTATTGGTGGTATATAAACGTATATATATTTATAACATATTATAACTATGAAGTATCATATATAGAAATTATCAGATCATTTATTTTATAGATAATATATATTACTTCCCCCCTTCCCCTTCCCCTTCCCCTTTCCCTTCCCCTTTCCTTTCCCCTTCCCCTTCTCTTTCCCCTTCCTTTTTGAAATATGTAACTGGCTTTGTTTCTCATTATCTTCTCTGACATGATTAGCAATGAATTATGTTGATTTGTTCCCAAGTCGAGACTGTTTTACCCATGACCATAATTGGGGAGTGATCCGTGCTCATTTTCATCTCCAATCTCAAGCCTTTTGTTATATTTTCTCCTCTCCATCCCACTGAGGGAGAGGAGTGAGCGAGTGACTGCGTGGTGCTTAGTCAGCTGCTCGGCTAAACCACAACAATCTCTGCGAAGGGTATTTACTGGTGGCCTTACTGCATTCAGAGGTATTGGATCTCAGATTTCAGAAATTTGAATGTCAGATCAGACCTAATGTAAGATCAGTTATTTCCATAGAATGTCAGTGTTTCATTGTAACTTCACAGAATTAGAGAATAATCCCTTTTTTTTTGTAGAGTGGATAGAAAGTTTATCTTCAGCTGCTTTGTCATGTGCAGTTTATGCATAGGATTAGCTTGTCTAACACTGTAGTGTTCTATGAGAACACACACAGCACAAGAGTAAGAGAACACTCTCCCTCAGCCTGACACAATATTTCAAGTATTTTTTGAAAAAGTGTAAAATTACACCAACCTAATATCATATTTTATTAAGATAAGCATATCAAATTTCATTTTTCAGAAAAGTAAGAGCATAGAGGTGCTTGCATTTACACACAGAGACTGTGTCATGGCACTAATGTCGATAGTGACTCCAAGTGTACAAGGTAAAAAAGATGGGAAACAGTCCTATCACAAAAGCCGACATTCTTATAAGAAGATATTTATTGATTTTCATTGAACTATATACCTGAGCTTCAGTGGAAAATTATTTTAGTGGAAAAAAATGCCTGAGCTTTTTAGTGGAAAAAACTAATTTATCTGACATGATATTCTGTATTTACCTCTGTGAATACACATTCTGAACGAGAATCTGCATGGCAAAAGGTTTTCACCAGAGTATAACCTAGCTGAAACACCAGTTTCCCTATTCAGCTACCTTCACGACTGGCTTCTTATATTATGAACCGTTACTTAAAAAGTCAGCAATTATTTGCAGTAGCAAATATGCTTTTTAAAATAACAGGAGAAAGTCTGTTGCCAAATGTGGACTCCAAAACTACAACTTAGAGTGCCTGAACAAGAGACACAATATTTATCTTCCTAACAAAGCAACAGTATGCTACAGGGAAATTAGGGTAACTGGTTTTGTTTGCCAACCAGTGAAATTATAGAATACAATGGAAGGTCTTGGCACAGCTCCAAATTAAATCACATGGCATTATTTCTTTCAGTATGTATTTTCAACTGACTTTCTGTGTCTGATGACCCTTTCATTCACTTTTATCTACATCCTTGTTCTCTCTTTTCGTTAAAAGGTGAAATGCCCTTTTGAAAATCAGTCTTCTATAGTGAGTGTGAAGTAATTGGTTTCTTTTATGTCAACCTTTTAACCCCCCCAAAAAAGTATAGAGCACTGTGAAATTATCAAGGCAATTGAACCTGGGTGTTTCACACAGAGAATTAACATTGTTAGGTGAAGCTGTGAAGATAAAATCTCTAGCCTTGAGAAATTTTTATTGTGAAATGGTTTTCTTATCAGTGAGGTTAATGAAGATGTCAGCAAATGGGATGCGGTTTTGCCAAATGGAATTGCTTTTACCTCCAATCCAACTCGAAAAAGGTGTTAATCAGTACATTAATCTTATCAGCAGCTGAGAAGATGGCTTTGAAGCTGGCCATTTCTGGTTTTCATTAGGAAAAACTGAAACGATAATTATTCTCAAAATCCATATTACCAATATTATTCCTCCTTCTCACTCTACTTCAAGGGCATACTTTTGCAAAAACACGACAAGGATGGATATGTTGGCTCTGGAAGGACGGGTAAAAGGATTACATGAAAATGGAGCTGAACTTTCTCTGGAGTTTTCAAGACATGTTTGAACATCCCTTCTCATGAACAGTTATAAAATTACTTGGAAAATCTTTGCATGTATAGCCATCACTAAAACATCAACATCTCTTGTAGTAAAATATTATATAGTATGACTTCTTAAAATCATAATGATAATATGACATGAAACTAGATTTATGGGATCACACATGCCAACCAGTGTGTTGGTTGATTAGCAAGGAAAATGGGATTATTTTAATTGATTCTGCAATTGTGTGATTCTGTTATCCTTGTGAAAGGGCTTCATTGTGCAAAATGCTTATTAATAAGTATTTAGGAAGAACTTTGCAAAGAACACTGGAATATATTGTGCTTGGATTATGTGATACTTTCAGATAACCTTGCTACAGAAATAAATTACTGCCATTCACATCTGTACATTTCTTACTCTGAGCCATGAATGTTCTTTGAAAATGAGAAGGTACGAATTCATCAGTGCCAAAGCAAATACTGCAGCAGCTGAAGGAGGCATTAAAGTCATAGAGCACAAGATGATGTTATATTTATTTTGTTTATTTATGTAAATACAAGTTCTTTGTTTGAAAGGTAAGACGTGAACAAAATATCATTTTTAAAATGTCTCTGTTTTGTTTTGAATAAAATCCAGAGAGAAGAAAAAAGAGAACTGCTTAAAAGTTTTAGTTTGAGGGCCAATAAATCAGCGTCAAACCTCTAACTCTTGTCACTATTTTTCTGGCCCTGAACAAAAGAGAAAATGTTTTTAAAGTCTTTGAAATGACTGGGAGTAGGGTGAGAAAAGGTTGTTCTTAGACTTCTGCTTGAAAGAGATTTTGACATGTAAATGACGACTCAGTAAGAAACAGACTCCCAAATAATGCAGCTTGACACTCTGACCTTAATCTCCACCTCAGTTCCTTATCTGAAAAATAAAGATAACAGATCTCATCCAGAGAGAGATCCTTCAAGATCAAATTCATTCATGACTGTAAGGTACATAGACATGTTGATTTAAGTGAAAAGAGAGAATTCTCCGTCTCAGAGGAAGGACAAATTTAACTTGTACAGTATCATTTATAATTTCTAGAACTAGTTATTCTTCCTTTACTCAAGGGCCAAAACAGAGCAGTTACATACAGAGCTTCTCTTCTGTGCTTCCAAATTTAAAAAAAAAAAAAAAATTAAAAATTGGTGTTCCTAGCTATAAAACGGTGGTCTTGGCAAGGAATGAAGTCTTGTTTTGTCCCATTGAAACTACCAAAACTGCCAATTACCAAGATTATTCTGCAGAAGATGAAAGAAACAGCAACAGCCAAAGAAAAGAAAAGAGTATTATTATTCATTACTAATCGCTCCTCAGTGAAAAAGGAGACAGTTTAATTTAATTTCTTCTTGCACAGCATAAGCACTGCTGCTACTAGATTATCTGCTTTTCCATCTTGTACAAAATTGATTCTGAGCTGTCACCAAGGTGACCTTCAGTTTTGATGATGACTTCAACTCCTTAAAATAATGTTTACCTCTTATTACTGATTTCAGACCTTTGAGACTTTAATTACAGTCTACAGAATCAGTGTGGTGGATTCACTCTGGATGGACACCAAGTGCCAACCAAGATATTTTATCACCCCTCTAGTCAACCAGATAGAGAAGAGAAAATATAACAAAAAGCTTGTGGGTCAAGATAAGCATGGGAAAAAATCACTCACTAATTACAATCACAGGCAAAACCCAGTCGACTTGAGTAAATTGGTTTATTTTTATCACCATTCAAATCAGAGTAGGATAGTGAGAAAATAAAAACAAATTCTTAAAACACCTCCCATCTCCCTCCCTTCCTCCTAGGCTTAGCTTTATAGAATCATAGAAGGGTTTAGTTTGGAAGGCACCTCAAAGTTCCAACCCCCCTGCCATGGGCAGGGAAACCCTCCACTACACCAGGTTGCCCAAAGCCTCATCCAACCTGGCCTTGAACACTTTCAGGGATGGGGCAGTTACAGCTTCTCTAGCAACCTGTTCCAGTGCCTCACCAACCTCAATGTAGAAAATGTCTTCCTTATATCTAATCTAAATCTCCTCTCTTTCAGTTTAAAGCCATTGCCCCTTGTCCTATCACTACATGCCCTTGTAAAAAGTCCCTCTCCAGCTTTCCTGTAGGCCCCCTTTAAGTACTGGAAGGCTGCAATAAAATCACCCCATAGCCTTCTCTTTTCCAGGATGAACAGTCCCAACTCTTTCAGCCTGTCTTGATAGCAGAGGTGCTCTAGCCCTTGGATCATCTTCGTGGCCCTCCTCTGGACTCGCTCCAGCAGCTCTATGTTCTTCTTCTGCTGGAGACTACAGAGCTGAATGCAGTATTCCAGGTGGGGTCTCACGAGAGCAGAACAGAAGGGCAGAATCACCTCCCTTGACCTGCTGGCCATGCTCCTTTTGATGTAGCCCAGGATTCGGTTGGCTTTCTGGGCTGCAAGCACATATTGCTGGCTCATGTTGAGCTCCTCATCCACCAGCACTCCCAAGTCCTTTTCCTCAGGGCTGCTCTCAATCCATTCTCTGTCCAGCCTGTACTTGTGCTTGGGATTGCCCCAACCCACGTGCAGGACCTTGCACTTGGCCTTGTTGAACTTCATGAGGTTCTCACAGGCCCACCTCTGCAGCCTGTCAAGGTCCCTCTGGATGGCATCCCTTCCCTCCAGCGTGTCCACAACACCACACAACTTGGTGTCATCTGCAAACTTACTGAGGGTGCACTCGATCCCACTGTCCATGTCGCCAACAAAGACGTGAAATAGCACTGGCCCCAGTACTGACCCCTGAGGAACACCACTCGTCACTAGCCTCCACTTGGACATTGAACTGTTGATCACAACTCTTTGAGTTCAACCATCAAGCCAATTCCTTATCCACCGAGTGGTCCATCTGTCAAAACCGTGTCTTTCCAGTTTAGAGACAAGGATGTCGTGTGGGACAGTATCAAATGCTTTGGACAAGTCCAGGTAGATGATGTCAGTTGCTCTCCCCTTATCCACCAATGCTCTAACCCCATCATAGAAGGCCACCAAATTAGTCAGGCAGGATTTACCCTTAGTGAAGCCATGTTGGTTGTCACCAATCATCTCCTTATTTTCCATGTGCCTTAGCATAGTCGCTAGGAGGATCTGCTCCATGAACTTGCAAGGCACAGAGGTGAGACTGACTGGCCTGTAGTTCCCCTGGATCTTTCTTTTTTCCCTTTTTAAAGATGGGAGCTATGCTTCCCCTTTTCCAGACAGCGAGAACTTCACTGGACTGCCATGACTTCTGAAATATGATGGATAGTGGCTTAGCAACCTCATCTGCCAGTTTCTTCAGGACCCATGGATGCACCTCATCAGGTCCCATGGACTTGTCCACCTTCAGGTTCCTTAGATGGTCTCGGACCTGATCTTACTCCTTATTTCTCTGTTTCCTCCTCACCCTGCAGCATAAGGGGACAGAGAATGATGGTTGCAGTCAGCTCATCATATGTCGTCTCTGACACTTGTTCTTTCTCAGGAGGAGGACTCCTCACACTCTTCACCTGCTCCACTGTGGGGTCCCTCCCGTAGGAGACAGTCCTGCATGAACTCCTCCAATATGATTCCTTCCCACTGGCTGTGATTCTTCATTAACTGCTCTAGCGTGGGTCCCCCTCGCAGGGTGAAGTCCTTCAGGAACAGACTGCTCTAGCATCAGCCTCCATGGGCTCACAAGTCTTGCGAGCAAACCTGCGCCCGTGTGGGCTTCTCTGTGCACAGGGCCACAGGTCCTGCCAGAAGCCTGCTCCAGCAATGGCTTCCCAGAGTGTCACGGTCTCCTTTGATCACATCCACCTACTCTAGGGTGGAGTCCTCCATGAGCTGCAGATGGATCTCTGCTATACTGTGGACCTCCGTGGGATGCAGAGGGACAGCCTGCCTCACCATGGTCTTCACCACAGGCTGCAGAGGAATCTCTGCTCTGGTGCCTGCAGCATCTCCTGCCTCTCTTTCTTCACTGACCTTGGTGTCTGCAGAGCTGTTTCTTTCCAGTATTTTCCAGTATTCTCGCTCCTCTCTCTAGTTGATTCCATGTAAGCTTTTCCCCTCCTTCTTCAATATGTTGTCACAGAAGCACTACCACTGTTGCTGATGGGCTTGGCCTTGGCTAGTAGCAAGTCTATCTTGGAGTTGACTGGCACTGGCTCTGTTGGACATAAGGGAAGCTTCAAGCAGCTTCTCACAGAAGTCACCCCTGTAGTCTCCTCGCTACCAAAACCTTGCCACAAAAACCCAATGTAATCAATTATTACTACAGTCTTTTTCACTTTGTGCAAGACTGAAGTCAAATCCTGAATAAAATTAATTATTAAATCTTGCTTATAGCATGTAAATACATCCACTAGGGTCAAGTGATTTTTGAGTATAAGTTCATGTTTATGGCTTTTAAATTTAGAGGGCCCATGCAATATCAATGGGCTTGTTGAGAAAATACAATGTGAAATTCTATTGGCCATTTGCTTCTTAGATGGTGTATATTTCTCTTATACTGTTCCTATTATGCTTAGAAACTGTGCTCGCTGTGAATGGCACTCAGCAGTTTGAATCCACTTCAAGAAAATTTTTAGACACAAAGAAGTCCCTATAAAATATTTACATCAAAATTACAAAATTATAAAACATCTCTGTTACTTTTCTTTCTCACCTATGTTCTGATATGAGTTCATTAAAAATACTGCACCATTATTTTTTCACTATTCCTGAAGCTGAAGGTCCTTTATGACTTCTTTGATTGGTTGTACCAAAAAGCAGCAAACCTGGTTGTCTTCTGATGCAGATGTTTTAGTGCCTATTGTGAGGCACTAAAGATGTGAGACATCTTTTAATAGAACTGTAGAACAGAATAAGTTCTGTCACTAGTCACAGGTAAATAGTGTGAGTCTTTGCATGACAAGAGCCTTAGTGCAATAGGCCATAGTAGGAGAAAAGCAATCGAGACAGAATTTCGGCAGAGGAGAGAAAGAAGAAGATTAGTAACAGCATCACGAGTCTAAATAGTGATACTTTGTCCTGTTACTGAACCAGGTATGTGGTCTCTTGTGTGTACCTTAAATGATGGACTTCAGAGTAATTTCAAACTTAAAGAGGGTAGATTTACATTAGACATAAGGAAGAAATTTTTTATAATGAGAGTGATGAAACATTGGAACAGGTTGCCCAGAGAAGTTGTGGATGCCCTGTCCTGGAAGTGTTCAAGGCCAGGTTGGATGAGGCTTTGAGCAACCTGGTGTAGTGGAAGGTGTCCCTGCCCACAGCAGAGGAATAGGAACTAAAAGGTCTTTAAGATTCTTTCCAACTCAAACCATTCTATGATTCTATGATTTGCAGGACCAAGGAGTAGTGATCTTTAAATCTTTTAAAAATCTTTTAAATCTTAGATGTGTTTCAGTTTTTGCCCTTCTTGCCTCTCATCTCCAAAGTATTACAGGATATGTGAGACTGTGGAGGTGGTGGAATGTAGGAAATGTGCCGATACAGAAGATCACCAAAGCTTCTCTGAAATCTTTCAGTGACTATCACAGCTTAGTTACAGCCAAAAATGCTGAAAGTGCTGCATACTTACTCTCCACGGTTTTTCAAGTCAAGCTTACAGGCCAGCAGGCAGTTTTCTCTGCAACGTCTGCTGTGAAAAGTCTGCTTTGTGTAATACAGCTTCTATTTTCTTATGTTGTGCAGTTCAGTTACGGTTTCAGTGTCAGCTCATAGTATTTGTCACCAAAACTATGAAATAGCGCCCTAGTAAGAGGCAGTAGTTTAACATAATGCTGTTGGTCTGGTCTTGGCCAGTCTTATGTCAGCTACCAATTCATGCTCAAAATTGTGTATTCCTAAGCTTATCCATTAACTCTAAAGTTAAGGGATAGAAATGTACCTTCCTATTTCTATATTTTGAGCTTCGTGAAGTAAAGTAAGGTTGTTCTCCATTCCCTATGTGTTTTTTTCTGACATTCTTCAAGCTGTCATTCCCTCTTCTCTTTGGAATTCAAGGTGGACTGAAAATTCACCAAGTGAGTACTGTCCATTACGGCATTTGAACCAAATCTATACTCTCACTTTTATAAATATGAAAGAATCTACAGTCAAAAGAATATAAATTATATGTAAAATGAAATAAATATTGTCCTTCTACCTGAAAATAAAAATGCAAATAGTGAGTTACACTAAGTCAAGTACTATGTCTCTGATGATAGCCATATACTAGCTACCCACGTATAAGCATAGGAGGAAAAAAAACCCTGACATTTTATATGTTCAACCTCTGTGATTAGGATCCTAAGCCAGAGGTGTATGTTTGTATTTAATAGCCTCTGACGTATTTTTTTTCTTCAGTTTGTTAATGGCTTTTGAAATAACTATAAAATTTAGTAACCATCAAATCTCACAATGAAGCATTTTACAGCTATCTACTCAGAATGTGAAGGAATGTCGTCTTTTGTGGATTAACCCTTTTGTCTGATAGCTACGTTTTATATTCAGTTTTTCTTGTTTTAGAGCAGGAGGTAGATGTGTCTCTGTTTATTCTTCATGGTATTCATGATTTTAAAGACCTCTACAGTATCCTTCTTCCTGCCCACACCTATCCTTCATTTCACTTCTGGAATGTTTCACACAATTAACCATCCTTTGCCTTTTTACTTTTTCTATATGCTTTTAAAATAGATACCAGAACTGACCTGATCTTAGAGATGCAGGTGCTGTATATGGTAGTATGGTTGGATACTTTTGCTAAAAGTACTTAGTATTCTACTTTCTTTAACTGCTACTGAATATTTTCATAAAGCTATATGTCACCATTCAACAATTTCAACCTTATATATAATAGTCAGTTTTGAACCTATCACCATCCAAGAAAGGTAAGGCTGTGTTTTGCTTGGATGTGAGTGACATCACTCTTCTCTGCATTAAATGTCAACATTTTGTTACCTAATAATTCAGTAACAACCTTGTTCTGTAACTCTTCACAGTTAGCCCATACGCTTGCCTCCCCAAATAGCTTAGAATCATAGAATCATAGAATGGTTAGGGCTAGAAGGGACCTTCAAAGGTCATCTAGTCCAACCCCCCTGCAAGGAACAGGGATATCTCCAACTAGATCAGATTGCTCAGGGCCTCGTCCAACCTGGCCTTGAACGTCTCCAGGGATGGAGCATCCACCACCTCTCTGGGCAACCTGTTCCAGTGTTCTAAGCTTAGCAAACTTGCTTATGATTTATTCTTCTTTCATTATTGATTGGGAGATCTTAAACATATTCTAATTTTGTGAAATATCTCTTTAATTAATTTAATCCTTTCAGTTTCCAGCATTCACCTCTTGCTACTTGTAGTAAGCCACTTTAAACTAGAACAGCTCAACAGAAGTGAACTGCTTAGGAACTCAGGCAATACTGTGTCTTTGCCGATGATTTGTTTTGCTAGCTGAGTAAATTCACCTTAATCTTGGAAGTGATGGATTCTTGATATCTTTGAAAATCATACCCTAACTAATTTCAATTTGAACACTAAAACTGAAAATTAAAGCATGCAGAATTAAATTGATTTACAAAAGTTAGCATAATTATGTGCCTGAGATATCAAAGCAAATCAGCAACAAAGTAAAGAGCAAAGCATGGGCCTCCTGAAGTCAGGAGCATTGACATCATGTGTTAGTTGCTAACACTCCTGACTAGAACTTCCACTGAGCAGAGCAAAGCTTATCCTATAAAGCAAGTCCTTCCATCAGGCAGTGAAATTCCTTTACTTCAAAGCATGTATTCATGACAACTCCACCTCACACAAACTTCATTGTTATCCACATATTCAAGTCCATAGCATAGAAAGGAATGAAAAAGCAGCGTTTAGCTGCCTGCCTGACACAGAACTGATAGAGGACACATGATCTTTGGGGCTAGACTCTGCTTCCAGGACTGAAGAACATAAAAAAAAGGCATTACGGAGCCCATGGGCTGTGAGTGCCTGTAGGTCCTACTGACAATCTTACTGACATTCAAATAAAACTGAACTTTTGCTGGGTAGGAACCCGTCTGAAGTACTATGTCCAGCTCGGGGGCCCTCAATGTAATAAGGACATGGAACTGTTGGAGCAGGTCCAGAGGAGCTGGATCCATCAATGACTTGGATGAGGGAATAGAGCGCATGGTCAGCAAGTTTGCTGATGACACTAAACTGGGAGGAGTGGCTGACACACCTGAAGGCTGTGCTGTCATTCAGAGAGACCTGGACAGGCTGGAGAGTTGAGCAGGGAGAAATTTAATGAAATACAACAAGGGCAAGTGTAGAGTCTTGCATCTGGGTAAGAACAACCCCATGTACCAGTACAAGTTGAGGACTGAACTGTTGGGGAACAACACAGGGGAAAGGGACCATGAAAGGGTCGTCGTGGACAGCAGGATGACCATAAGCCAGCAAGGTGCCCTTGTGGCGGCCAAGAAGGCCAATGGCATCCTGGGCTGTATGAGAAGGGGCATGGTTAGTAGGTCGAGAGAGGTTCTCCTCCTCCCCTACTCTGCCCTGGTGAGGCTGCATCTGGAATATTGTGTCCAGTTCTGGGCCCCTCGGTTCAAGAAGGACAAGGAACTGTTTGAGAGAGTCCAGCGCAGGGCCACAAAGATGATTAAGGGAGTGGAGTATCTCCCTTATGAGGAAAGGCTGAGGGAGCTGGGTCTCTTTAGCTTGGAGAAGAGGAGACTGAGGGGGGACCTCATTAATGTTTACAAATATAGAAAGGATTACTGTCATGAGGATGGAGCCAGGCTCTTCTCAGTGGCATCCACTTATAGGACAAGGGGAAATGGATATAAGCTGGAACATAGGAGGTTCCTCTAAAACATGAGGAAGAACTTCTTCCCAGTAAGGGTAACAGAACACTGGAACAGGCTGCCCAGAGTGGAGTCTCCTTCTCTGGAGATGTTCGAAACCTGCCTGGATGTGTTCTTGTGTGATCTGATCTAGGTGGTCCTGCTCTGGCAGAGGTATTGGACTAGATGATCCTTTGAGGTCCCTTCCAATCCTAATATTCTGCGATTCTGTGATTCTGTGAGGGCCACTAAGATGATCAGAGGACTGGAAGGACACCTCTCCTATGAAGACAGGCTGAGAGAGTTGGGGTTGTTCAGTCTAGAGAAGAGAAGGCTCTGGAGAAACCTTCTAGCAGCCTTCCAGTACTTAAAGGGTCACTGCAAGAAAACTGGAGAAGGACTTTTTACAAGAGCGTTTGGTGACAGGATAAGGGGCAATGGCTTGAAACTGAAAGAGGATGGATTTAGATTAGATATAAGGAAGAAGTTCTTCATGCTGGGAGTGGCAAAGCACTGCAACAGGTTGCCCAGAGAACTTGTGGATGTCCCATCCCTGGAAGTATTCGAGGCCTGGTTCGATAAAGCTTTGAGCAACTTGATGTAGTGGAATGTGTCTTTGCCTATGGTAGAGAGTTGGAATTAGATGATCTTTAAGGTCCCTTCCAGCTCAAACCATTCTAGGATTCTGTGACCATGAGGTGCTTCAGCAAAATTCTGATCCTGTAAATGCATTATGAAAAAGTGCTGAAAACTAGTATTAAATTTATTTTTAAAATAATAACAATTGAAACATTTTTACAGAAATTGAGGCAGCATTTCTTAGTATAATTTTAAATTGAACAGAGTGGAACAATTAAAATGAAATGCTGTAGGAGCCATCAGTTGCACAATGATATAATGGGCTCTTTGCATTAGAGAGTTGAGACTGTTCTAATAGTGCAGTGATTTGATTTCTTAACATCATCAGAGTGCACGATAATCAGATTTTAGATACTCTCACCTAAATTCTACTCTGATTTTTTGTACCACTGGTGTCAAACAAGTCATACTGGTGTAATCTGGGGCAGAATCACACACTGTGCCTTACTATTCTGTTTTCATTAGAGCAATGCTTTAATTTTCCGTATTTTTCTGTCTTCATTGTGCAATAACAGCTATCAGGGTAATAGCCTCATTTAAGATGTGTGCAACTCGGGAAAATAAATGTTTGTGGAGATATTCTTTCTCAGTGTCAATGGTGACTGCATATTTGTGAAAATAAGGCGCTTGTGATATTCATAGAAATATAGAGCTTTGTAGTAATGATCCACAAACACCATTTGCATGAGACAGTGAAAACTATCACTTCTTTTTCTCTCTGTGTTTTGGTGGACTATTCAGAATAATGATATGAAGGGAAAGGAGGGCCATCATAATATCTGATTACTATGGTCAACTCAGGAACTGTGTTATTCAATTTCAAAGGAGTTTTGTCAGGTTCCCCACATGAAGATAAATAGCTGGGGGGAAATCTAGGAGATTTCTCTGCGGTGTGGTAAAGTAGAGGCTTTCTGAGGGCTTTGATCATAGACTAGAAGAGGCCAGGAAAAAAAATACTTGAAGAAGAAATTTGTTTTTCATTGTCTGAAGCATGAGGAACAATTTCAATCCAAGTATGCAGTAATAATAATAATTATTATTATTATTTCTAATAAAAATGTCAAGTGCTTAAAACTTATTTCTTTGGTAATTAAAAAAGACCACCATAAAAAAAACAATTCAGCAAAAGATTAATCTGTAACATCCACATTACAGGCTAATCTCTTTGGCCATTATGTTGTTTTCTGAACAATTGAGTTATTTCATTTAATAATAATCTTTCAGGCATGTTCAATACTTTTTATTTTGTTGCATTGAAGAAGCTGTGATCTATTGTGGCAATGATTCACCAACTGAAAAACTCGATAACTTGACCTGGGTGTGATAGGCCATAATGTGCATTAGAAGGACAATTATAGTTTGTCATGTCAATAGCACTGAGATTGATCTCACAGTTTATGACACTTCCGAATAAGCTGGCTAAGTTGAGTAATATAATATGTTTTTTTTTTTTTAATGGAAAAACCCCAACATATTAAATATTTATATAACAGTCAAAAGAGCTGTCTAATCACCAATATATCTCAGAAATACCCATATCTACATATAGCAAGAAAAAACCAAATTATGAAACTCGAGAAGTTCTGTAAGATACTTATTGTATTTATATAACAGGTTTTATATTCTGATAAGGAAAATTTCTTTGACTTTGAATGATGTGTCCACTAAAGCCTGGTATTCATCCACAGTAAGTTATCATCATCAGTGCTTTCAAGGGAAAGCATAATTACAAAGCACAGTCTTAAAGTCACAGAACCATTCAGACTGGAAGGGACCTCTGAACAGCTCCAGTGCAGCCTCCTGCTTAATGAAGGGTGAGCACTACATTCAGACTGGGGTGCTCAGGCCGTCTTCCAGCCAGATCTTGAAGACATCCAAAGATGGAGACTACAAGCTCTCTAGGCAACCTGCTCCATTGCTTAATTATCGTAAATTTCTACCCCCACCTTCTTTCCAGTAGGAATCTATCTCCCTACTCTCACCAATGCCTATGATGGTCCCATAGAGCACCTCAGTAAGGAGCCTGCCTTTGTCCTCTTGACAACATCCTCTCAGGTGTGGGTAGGCTGTTAATAATTCGTTCCTTCCATACCCCAACACACCAAAGCCCTTTCTGTTCCAAGCTGATTCAGCCCCAGCCCCATTTTTTCCTCACTGGGCCTGTGCTCCAGCCTCCAACCATCTTGATGACTGCCACTGGGTTTCATCTGGTTTATCAACATGTTTCTTAGACAGAATGCAGTATTCTAGATGCCAGTTACTGGAATAATAGATAATAATCCTCTCCAATGGCTCCTGGACTGTGCCCTGTTCACTCCACCTTGGGTGTTGCTAGCCTTCACTACTGCCTGGGTGTAGAGCTGGC
The DNA here is from genome assembly GCF_009769465.1 of Tauraco erythrolophus. Classification (NCBI taxonomy): domain Eukaryota; kingdom Metazoa; phylum Chordata; class Aves; order Musophagiformes; family Musophagidae; genus Tauraco; species Tauraco erythrolophus. The sequence goes on along the minus strand of NC_141496.1, from coordinate 46,584,784 downwards.
CCCTGCTCAGTTTACTTCCCACCTGAGCCCAAGGTCTTCTCCCCAGAGCTGCTCCTAGCCCTGCCAGCATTGCTACTAAGATCTGCCTGCCATGGGCAAGGCTGCCAATTGCTTCTGCCCAGTTACATGGGGCTGCTCTCAGTCCCTTCCTCTCAACAGACTCAGTCCCTGTACATGCAGACCTTCTCTTGTACACATCGATTGGTTCACCCATGCTTAGTATCATCTGCTAACTTGGTGGATTTGTACTCTACCTTTTCCTCCAGATCATTGATAAAGGTAGTAAACATTAAAAGTCACATGATGGGTATTGAGAACCTCTACTTGTAACCAGTCTTCAAGCAGAATATGAACAATTAACCACTGTCCTTCAGCCTGATGATCCAGATAGTTTTTCAACTAGCCAGTAGTGACTATAAGGATGCTCTGGGAGATCATATTGAAATTCTTGTCAAAATAAAGTTAGATGACATCCACTGATCTCTCTGATACCTGAAAAGTCGGTGCAACTGAAATTGAACTTTCCAAGACTCATTTTGGAGTTTTAGAAAGCAGGCATTCTTTATTGCTGTGCAGGGTGCACACGTGGCTTCTGGAGAGAAACTTAGTTATACACTACAATCATGCATATTCATAACGTGTTTACATATTCATTGTTATTCTCTTAAACAATTGTTTAATTTTCCCTTGCTTTACATGTAAATTACTTCACATGCTCAGTTCTCTTCCTCCGCCCCTTTCTTTTGGGTCTGGAGTATGTTTAGGGTAGGTGGTTGCGATCTCCCCCTGCTGGAATTACCTTTCCCCCCAGTCACTGCATGTCACAGTTCAGAAAAACCTGAGAACAAAGTTTATACGTTCTCTGGGATGTTCCCGTCAAGGGCAGACAGTTCTTGATAAAGAGTCTCCCTTCTAATTACTTCTGGCAGCTTCAAGGATGGTGTTCCTGTTATGTTCTTTAGGTACGTGACACCTCCTACTAAATCCTTCATGAAATTCTTTCACAAAAATTTTAGCCCCTTCATTGTTGGGTAACATCCCTACATCCATGGATCTAGGAATTTCATCATGGAGGTAAATCAGATTGGTCAGATTGCCATTCACAAACAGTTCTTCTTCATGTGCCCAGAAATGACTTCAAAGAGGGTTTACACTGTGATTTTTCCAGGAAATTATATTGACTACTGTACAGTTCTCCAGTTGTTCATCTTGACATGCTTGAAGTTTATGCAATATTTGTCTTTCTTCGGTGATTGGAGACCTCCAGCCCATATGACCTCTCAGAAAGCTTTCTTACAAGCTCTTTCAGCACCCTGGATGCATCTTATTTGGTCTCATGGACCTGTAAGTGTTGAGATTTCTCAAGACATCCATGATACAAACCTTCCTACTCTCAGTAATTTCTTTGCTCCTTAAAACCCTTATAGGCACAAAGGTCTGGGAAACCTTCATAAAGACTTAAAGAAGCAAAACCTTGGTTATCCCACCCTTGTCTGCATTCACTGTCACTACATCACCTACTTATTTAGCAATGTAAAACCACTTTTCTTGTTTATTCTTTTACTGTTAGGTTACTGGCAGAAACCCTTCGTGTTGCTCTTGATGTCTGTTGCCAGTTGTGGCTCTAGTTGAGCTTTAGCTCCCTTAACACCATCCTTGCATGTCCAGGCGATGTTTCTAGTTGCTTTCTTTGTAGCCTGTTCCTGCTACAGCCTTCTGCTCATTGTTTTTTCTCACTGCAGCTCTGTCATAAATTCTGCACTTAGCCAAAATGGTGTCCTGATATGTCACTTATTTTCATGAGGATCAAGATGGGCTGTTCTCGTACTTACAAGAGGTTGTTCTTCCAGATCTGACAGCTCCCTTGGGCAGTTTTGCACCAAACAAGATCTGCTCTCTTCAAGTCCAGGGTCTGTACTCTGCTACTTCCTTTCCTCAGTCCACTCAGGATTTTAAACTCCTTTGTTTCATAGCCACTGCATCCCAGGGTGCTGTTGGTTATTTCATCCTTGACCAAGTTTTTTTCATTCCTAAGCAGCAGATCCAAGACCATGTTAGCCCATTTAGCCATCTCGCATTACTCTGAAGAAGCTGTCCCGACACTGTCCTCAAACTCCTGGACTGCATGTGACCCACCCTTTCAGGAGATGTCAGAAACATTACATTTTCCCATGAGAACCGGTCCTCATCAAATAGCATAAAGGAGATCTAGCATACTTTTTCACTGCGATCACTCTGTCACCCTTACCAGCCTCTCATCCTGACTCACCCAGGCAGAGCTCACACATCTTAGCTGCCCACACACTGGCAGAGCTCCACACATCTTAGCTGCTCCTCCAGATGAAGGACAAACCCCTTCTTCCTTCTCCTTCAAAAAGGATCTATATCCTTCCATCACAAGACAGCAGCAACACTAACAGTACCACCACATCTCAGTTACTCCAGCAGTGCTACAGCTCTGCACCTGCACAAAGACCTGTCTGCTGCTGCTTGTTACCTGGGCTGCTCACACATGTGTATGGGCATTGAAGTGAGCTCTATTTTCACCTGTTTTATCCCTCTCGAGGGCTCTTTCACTTGTATCACCTTGCCCATGTGCTTTGTACCCTGACCTCCGTTTCTTTACCACAGCTTCATTTAAAGCACACTTCACCAGGCTGGCAAAGTTACTGGAAAAGTTAAAAAATCAAGAGAAAATTCCACAATATTTCTACAGATGTGCACTGCTATATATTGCTCAAGAAATTCCTTCCTAATTCTATTCACTGAATACAAAGTTACACTTGGAAAGAAAATTATCTAATAGGTTTTGTGGTACTTTTCTAGTAGGGGTCAGCTGCATGTCTTTTTTAGTTCATAAACATAAGTGATATCGAAAGAAGAACATGAAAGAAAACCTATAATGTATTTTGGAAGACCTTTAACTGAACATATAACTGTATCTGTGAAATTATAAACCAGACTTCAGGTAGCTCTTTGTAAAGGCTTTTATAAGAATACACGGATTGTTGCGAAGTACCAACATTTTTAAGGTTTATCAGTGAATAATATGTTACTCCAATTCTTCTAGTGTTGAACAATAATGTAATATTAAACACATATGCACATACATGCACACTAGTTTGTATAAAAGAGAATTAGTGTATAGTGCATCAGCAAATCAAATCATAGAATCATAGAATCATAGAATGGTTAGGGCTGGAAGGGACCTTCAAAGGTCATCTAGTCCAACCCCCCTGCAAGGAACAGGGATATCTCCAACTAGATCAGGTTGTTCAGGGCCTCATCCAACAGGGCCTTGAACGTCTCCAGGGATGGAGCATCCACCACCTCTCTGGGCAACCTGTTCCAGTGTTCTACAACTCTCATGGTAAAAAATTTTTTCCTAATATCCAACCTGAATCTACCTCCCTCTATTTTAAAACCATTACCCCTTGTCCTATCACAACTGGCCCTCCTGAACAGCCTCTCCCCATCTTTCTTGTAGGCCCCCTTGAGGTACTGGAAGACCGCTATAAGGTCACCCCGGAGCCTCCTCTTCTCCAGGCTGAACAGCCCCAACTCTTTCAGCCTGTCCTCATAGGAAAGGTGCTCCAGCTCTCTTATCATCTTCGTGGCCCTCCTCTGGACCCTCTCCAGCTGGTCCATGTCCTTCTTATGTTGGGGGCTCCAGAACTGGACACAATACTCCAAGTGAGGTCTCACGAGGGCAGAGTAGAGGGGGAGAATCACCTCCCTTGACCTGCTGGCCATGCTCCTCTTGATGCAGCCCAGGACGCGGTTGGCCTTCTGGGCCGCAAGAGCACATTGCCGGCTCATATTGAGCTTCTCGTCCACCAGTACTCCCAAGTCCTTCTCCTCAGGGCTGCTCACGATCCATTCTCTGCCCAGTCTGTATTTGTGCCTGGGATTGCCATGACCCAGATGTAGGACCTTGCACTTGGCCTGGTTAAACTTCATGAGGTTGGTACGGGCCCACCTCTCCAGCCTGTCGAGGTCCCTCTGGATGGCATCCCTCCCTTCCAGCGTGTCGACGGCACCACACTACCAACACTAGGCCATTCCCTTTCTTTGGAAGCTGTATAATGATGCAGCTCAATGAAGGTTCATTTCCTTCTGTATTCTTCAAGTTTCTTACACTTTTTCTCACAACTTTTATTTTGTTTTCTGAAGACCTTATTAATTAATTAGCAAAAACAAACAGGATGTGATTTAGTGGATGTGTCTTCCAAGAAGACTTCAAGAGTATTGAATAGTAACTGTACCTCAGCTGTATTTACAGCTGGCACCACTGTAGTCAGCCCAACAAGATGCACTTGCAACTCCATCACAGATTTTTTTTTTTGTGTTAAATTAAGGCCTGATAATTACATTGAACATGAACCTTTTCTTTGTGATTTAGTTTGCTGGCTTTAACCAGCAGTGCCATAAATTGCATGTTTTGGTGTGCAACTTGAAACACACTGTTTCCACACCAAATGTCTGGAAAGTATTGTACAGTGTTTAAGTGTAGAAGGCAGTATTATCAGAATTTAATCAAACCTAAGTTATACAACTCTTTTTTTTTTTTTTAGTAATTCATGCATTAAGCATATAAGTGTGATATAATATATGACATATTTCTATTATAGAGCAGCAAACAGCCTTGTTTAAAGACATTAGTTAACAGAAAATCCATCATAATTGTGACTTTAAATTAATTCAGAACTGGTTACTTGAGAGAAGTTCAAAAACTGCAGCAAGGAGGTTGACAATACATGCATGTGGTTTGGATTGCACAGAGCTGGATAGCAAACTCCAGTAGAGATTGCAATAGGTAGTACAACGGGTTTACTATGATTACAGAAAATAAATATGTACAAACTCATCAAGAAGAACTTGTACTGTAGATAACCTGGCAAAGGATGTCTCAAAGTTACTTAGTCATTGTTTCTAAATAGTTAAATTTATCCTGGAGTAATCTAGGGTGCACAGGGGAACAGGACATCCAGGCGACATGTGACTTTCAGACACAGGCTTAAAGTACATTTGCAAATTAGGCAGTAGTCTCAGACTGATTCCTTCAAGACAGATGCAGCTTGTTGACTAGAGTGAGTGCAGTTAATTCCAGTTTGGAAAATAGAGTAGAAAGAAAGAGAAACATGAGGAAGAATCTGTCAATTTGAACAGTTTTTCTTTTGACAGATAATGCTGGAATGTCCTGAAAGCTGCACAGGCAGCCTTTTATTCCTCTTGGTGCTGCACAGGCACTGAAAGGTAAGAGGCAAGTGCAGAGCAGTCCTCTCATGCTCTCTGGTGCAGACCTTTCAGAGCGAGTGAGTTAAGTGCTTGCACGAGAGGCTGACGACACTTCATATACACAGGCTGCTTTTCTGCTTTGCCGCTATGCTTGTCTTCTCCAGTAGCATGAGTTTTGCAGAGCTCTTCAGTCTCCCTCTGTGATACTATGCATATTCTTCTGTATAAAACTAGATGTTCCTCTGTAGAGGGTCTAGAGTTTTCTTTAATTCTGTAACAAAACAGAAAGCTCTACAGCTTGACTATGCAATTGTCATAAGGTGGCAATTGTCGTAAGTCTTTCTTTTCCAGTATCCTCCAGTTCTGCTTCTGTGTAGTTTCGGTGTAACTACATAGCAGTATTGGTGTAGAGATTCTGTGCAAGTTTGAATTTCCATTTAGTTTGCAGAATTTTACAATAAAAATCAGCTAGTTCAAGACTAATTTTTCTTCAGAGCTTAGACTAGCAAGTGGAGTTCATCTGTAAAGGGAACATATGTGTACCATGATACCCTTGCTGATACATTCATGAAGCAATTAAGGTATATACTTGCCACAAATATATGAAATGCGTAGCAGTGTATGTCTGAATAGTGGTCCAACTCCCGTCATAGAGAGGTATAATAGCATGATCGATACAGCTACAGAATTCAGCATGAAGTGTCATAAATGTGTCAAGTGCTAATACTGACTGCAAAAAACTGGCCATATGTTTTCCGAGATCCTTCTGCCACACTGAGAAATACTGGACAGAACAGTTACATGGTCTTTCTAGTTTCCACATTGTTTTTTTAGGGCAGTTGATAACACTATACTGTATTTGTTGCAAAAATTATCTCTCTCCCACACTCCTGCTTTGTTCATATTCTGTAGTATGAACTCTTGTATTGTTCTAACTAAATGCCTATTACTTCTCAAGATATGCTGCTACCAAGATCGTAACATAACCAACTCCTATTCTGTGTTTTCCAGAATAATTAAAATCGTTTTTACTTTGCTACAATAAACAAGAAATTTTCAGAGTAATTCAAGAATAATATAGCATTGGACTGAATCCCCTTGAAATCATTGGATCTATCCACCACCCATCATCTGAAATGGTTGCAAAATTCATTAAAGAAACAAGCAGCTCAAATAATCACAACGTCTAACATATTTCATCATAAATGTCCAAGCAGAGGTGTGTGTTTGTTTTCAAAGCAAAGGCTGTGTGAGCTCCCTTGGGATTTCAATGATTCAGGAAGAAGAGTTTTGCATTGCTATTATTTTATAACATGAATATTTGCCTGTGCAGGAGAAAAACTAGTATAAACAGGTGCTAGATGTTTTTATTAATAGCTAAGGTGGGTGTCAAGTATATCATTAGTTACCTGACAACTAAGCTGCTATGGAACTCTATCTAAATCCACCTCATAAATTGAACATAACTGTCCTAAACACTGGAATGCCAGCACTGGAATTCATTTTTTACCTTATTCATGAAGAAGCTTAACATTTAAACAAATAATTACAGGTAAAGGCAACATGAAATTGTATTTCATCCCTTTTTCTGTTCACCTCTGTGTTCATGTTCTTAATTGTTCTTTACTTTCAGATGTGCTCTATGAGTAAATATCATTATTTACAATACTAACCAAAGATCGGTAGCGGTACCTCTTTCAAGCTCAAAATAGTTGATTTTTAGTATTTGGCTTCAGAGTATCATAAGAATTAACAGTGTTACAATCCAGGCAAATTTCCAGTTCATTTCAATAAGGAAATGAGGTCTATACAGATGGGGCTAATTGACAGCAGTGTCTCTGGAGTATCAGACAAAACTAGAGAAAAGTTTGTCTAAATAGCCTGCCAATAAAGGACCATAGCAGAAAACAGTAAGTGTGGAACTGAGGTTCTTTAGGCAATCAGCTAAACTGACATGTAAGCACATGGCTCTCATGTCAAATTCTCTTATACATGTCATGAAAGTACATGTGTCCCATGAAGGCAAACCAGGGGAGATCCACCTTTCTTTGAACAAGTCTACTCAGACCTCTCTCATCGTCAAGATATTCTTGTCTTCAAAGCCCTCTTCTTTTTTTAAATAGCTTCTGTCATCCAGGAACAACAGAATGTTGTTAAGGAGGGCAAATACTGTCTTGTTGAAAAGCCAATTTATCCTTCCTGGTTGACAGGTACTATAGTCTGACACCCTCTCTGCAGTGATGGTGAAGAAGGTCTTGCTGCCAGTGTCACAGCCACACAACTCTGATTGGGAGAACTATTCCAGATGTTTCACAGTCTGGTTAAGTTCTTTGTAGCCAATGAAAGAATAAATGGACTTCTCCTGGAGGACTTTTTGGGAATTACTTGCTTGATATGAACATGGAATTTTTTTTTTTTTTTTTTTTTGTACATAGATACATAGATTCTGTTTATCAATAATGTTTGCCGTAAGATGTGCAACATGGGTTTGACCATCATTCCAGACTCTATTTTTTATTATCAGTCAGTGCAGTTCAAGGAAACAAATTTGCAGCTTTTAAATCATCCTTCTGCATAGAGGGTAATAAGCTTTGCCTGTCCCTGTGGTCTGTTTCCTGATTTTTAAGCTTCTTTTTTCCTCCGATCTTGAATGCCTGATGTGGGATTCAGCATGGGAAGTTGCAGACTGGTACTAAGGAAACAGTATTGCATTTGCATGTGATCAAAATCTATTAGCTCCTAGATGATTCTGCATGAATGTTTGGGCCAAGAGATTATATAGAGGAAATGGTGTGGATATCTCCCTTGTAATTGTTAGAAACATTTTATGGCACAAACTTCTGATACTTCTACTGGTTTATGTCTAGATGGGTACGGCTCTATGACGATATAAATCAAGTCACATTTGCTTGACTAAGTATGAAACATAAACGTTCTGCCACCTCTATTCCTTTGGAAATCGACAGCAATACCAAACGGTATTTAAATGTAGCCATTGCCAATACAAGTCCCTAACTCAGTGGAGGAAGCTTTTGCAAATTTAGTCTTTAATGTTGAGGTATGTCAGTACTTCACATTCTGAACTACATACAGTTATAGCAGGATAAATTAGCCAATGCAAGGCCCTTGTACTGCTGGAGCTAAAGTAGTTTTAGCACTTATTCTAACTGGCTATCACCGAATCACGTCGTGGCCTATAGTCGTCAAACACACATATTCTTTGGTGAAAATTGTAACCCATAGCCCTATAATACAGCATTGCCACTGCTAGTAACAAGTTATAACCTTTGTAGCAAATTAGGAAAACTTCAGGAGGGAGGCTTTTTGGGCTTGCTCTATCTGAACATTTCTTGACCTGCCTCTGGCTTTGTTTTCATTTGGTTTAGCTGTGACAGCAATTTCTCTAGCAGGCTGGGTGTCTATAGCTGATTTGTTTTGTTTTTGTGTAACTTTATGTGTTACAGCTATATTTGAACACATATAACAGTAACATCAGTGAATCTATGAAGAATGAAGTATTTGTGACCCTAACTTTAATGACACAGTGTAAAGAATGGCCTGGTATGAATGCAGAAGTGGATATTCAGGACGGGCACAGAGGAGCACAGGCATACATTGACAAGAGATGGGGCACAGGCTTAGCACTGGTGACCCCACAGCTATTAACAATTCACCCGTGGTCAGTTAAAGAAATACAGACCTTGAGCTGGGCAAAATCAATTTTAAGGGCAACAAAGAGAAAAAAGAAATTGTTCTATATCTATGTCTAGTATAGGTAAAAGTCACCTTATACAGCAAACTCACATGTAACTTGGACCTGTGATAGCACAGAAAGAGGTACGCGTAAAAGTGTTTTAACAAACATACAAATCACAGAATCATAGAATCACAGAATGTTAGGGATTGGAAGGGACCTCAAAGGATCATCTAGTCCAATCCCCCTGCTGGAGCAGGACCACCTAGATCAGATCACACAAGAACACGTCCAGGCAGGTTTTGAACATCTCCAGAGAAGGAGACTCCACTCTGGGCAGCCTGTTCCAGTGTTCTGTTACCCTTACTGGGAAGAAGTTCTTCCTCATGTTTAAGCGGAACCTCCTATATTCCAGCTTATATCCATTTCCCCTTGTCCTATCATTGGATGCCACTGAGAAGAGCCTGGCTCCATTCTCATGACAGTCACCCTTTCCATATTTATAAACATTAATGAGGTCCCCCCTCAGTCTCCTCTTCTCCAAGCTAAAGAGACCCAGCTCCCCCAGCCTTTCCTCATAAGGGAGATACTCCACTCCCTTAATCATCTTTGTGGCCCTGCGCTGGACTCTCTCAAGAAGTTCCTTGTCATCCATGATCTGAGGGGCTCAGAACTGGACACAATATTCCAGATGCGGCCTCACCAGGGCAGAGTAGAGGGGAGGAGAACCTCTCTTGACCTACTAACCACACTCCTTCTCATACAGCCCAGGATGCCATTGGCCTTCTTAGCCACAAGGGCACATTGCTGGCTCACGGTCATCCTGCTGTCCACCATGACCCCCAAGACCCTTTCCCCTGTGCTGTTCCCCAACAGTTCAGTCCTCAACTTGTACTGGTACATGGGGTTGTTCTTACCCAGATGCAAGACTTTATACTCGCCCTTGTTGTATTTCATTAAATTTCTCCCTGCCCAACTCTCCAGCCTGTCCAGGTCTCTCTGAATGGCAGCACAGCCTTCAGGTGTGTCAGCCACTCCTCCCAGTTTAGTGTCATCAGCAAACTTGCTGACCGTGCACTCTATCCCCTCATCCAAGTCATTGATGAATATGTTGAACAATACCGGTCCCAGTACCGACCCTTGAGGGACTCCACTGGATACAGGCCTTCAACTGGACTCTGTCCCATTGACCACTACTCTCTGGCTTCTATCCTTCAACCAGTTCACAATCCACCTCACTATCTGATCATCCAGACCACACTTCCTCAGTTTAGCTGTGAGGATGCCGTTGGAGACTGTTTCAAATGCTTTACTGAAGTCAAGATAGACCACATCCACTGGTCTACCATCATCTACCCACTGGGTGATGTCCTCATAAAAGGCTATCAGGTTTGTCAAGCACGACTTCCCCTTAGTTAAGCCATGTTGACTGCCCCTAATTTAATTTTATTCCTTTAATTCTGAGGAGGTCTTACCTTTCCTAGTTGCCTCCCTACATCCTCTGACAGCAGACCTATATTCCTCCTAAGTGGCCTGCCTCTCCTTCCATGATCTATACACTCTCTTTTTCCTCTTGAGTCTGCCCAACAGTTCCCCATTTGATCATGCAGGTCTCTTGGTACCTTTTCTTGACTTCCTACCTGCTGGGATGCACCGGTCTTGGGCTCAGAAGAAGAGGTCCTTGAAGGCTAACCAACTATCTTGAGCCCCTTTACCTTCTAGTACTCTGTCCCATGGGATTTCTCCTAGCAATTGTTTGAAAAGATCAAAGTTGACCCTACTGAAGTCCAGTAAAAAAACCCAACTTTGTGTGGATCCTAGAGTAAGGAAGAAGAAATCATCAACATGTACATCACATTCTTCCCAGCAAGGGACTCCAGATACTGAAACCCACTCCCACCTCCAACATCAGCATGAAATTGAGACGAGAGTTAGCATATCATGAAGAAAAATGGTAGAAACAAAGAGTACGTCTAATAATATTTTTTAACTATTATATGTAGACTGACAATGATTCTTGAATCAGACTGTGAAGATTTCAGTTATACTACCAATATATTATTTGCTACATACATATATATATGCAGATATATATGACGTACTTCCACTCTGTCCTTGAACATAACAAAACACAATAGTTGAACTAAACACAAAAAAGACAAGGCGTATTATTTTTCAGTTCATACGGTTACTCTATTTTTGAAACTATGTTTGTCATTATTTAGCAAAAGGGATCCAAACTCAGATAATAGAAACATTTTCACTTAAAACTATTGGAAAAAAGAGGGATAGAAAAAAATATTTAGGATAGATCATTCTAAATGGCATAATGTTTTATTCTGGAGCAGTTCAAAGATCAACTGCTATGCAATGGTATTACATTACATCTTTTGCTGAGTCTTTATGACAATTACTTAAAATAAATAACTTCATTTCAAAACCTAAGCCACAGTTGGAAGACAAATTGGGTTGAAGGACAGCTTGCCAGTGTCTCAAGTTATATATTATTCACAGGTTATTACCAAAATTGCCTTTATCATTTTAATCCACATAATATTTTCTGCTATTTATCAAGCAAACTGTTATTCGTTGGTGTGACATGCATAATTTTAAGTAATTTATTGACAGCTTGTTTTGCTTCTTCTCTTAATATGGAGCCTATGGTTTTGAGCAAAACAGTAAAAAAAATCCTTAGTGAAATACATTGAAATCTTTTACACATTGCCAAAGCAAGATCTGATGCTCTCAGAATAGAGAAAATACTTAGCTCCCTAATCTTATACTAGTCTGAAATTTCCTAACACTGACATAGATCATGCAAAGATTTCTCTTGATTTTTAAAAAACTGGAAACAAAGTCACACTTTAATTATTCAAAGAATCCTCCTGCCTCATAAGCAAAAAAAAGGTTCAACCAAATATTAAAAAACCACAGATTTCTCACTTCATTGCCAAAGAATTTAATCTAACAATATTTGTAACAAGGTTCCCCTTTCACTAAAACGTAGTGCTGAGAACCCGAAGTCTTTTAACAACCAATTTTTCTCTTCTACCCTCCGCCTTTCTCTCTTAACTTTGAAACCAGTAATTATGAAAGGAGCCCTATATCTTAAAGTAAACAGCAGGGAAACTCTTTGATTATTTATTGAAGATACTTTTAAAGAGAATGGTGCTTTGATCATGAATGCCCATTTTCAAAGATTCTCCAACCCTGCACAAGAAGAACTGAGGACTGTACTGTGATACTAAGCAACAGTTTTTTTCCCTAACAGTGGTGAGATCTTCAATATGTGTACGTAAGTTGAAGAGTCGATATTTTTGTAGCTCCAGCAATTCCTAGATGTTGCTTTTAACAGATACTTGTCTGAAAATTTTGATATAAAACTTTATCTTGAAAAATCTGTACAGAAAAAAACTTATTTATGCATATAATGCATTAGGATTTTCAGGAAAGTCCCACACAACTGCCGATGGTCTTTAGGGTTTATGCAGTATCACAATATATACATTTATGTTTATGGGCTTTCTTTTTCTTCACCAGAATGAGTCTGATGCTGTGCAAAGTATTTTGTGAGAGGAAAATTGCTAAATTAAGAGCTACGGAGAAAAGAGTTAAGAACAAATCTTAGTGTAAGATAGATGTCTTCTTCAGCAACATATAAAGGGCAACGATGGTAAACAATTATAATTTAGATCTGTTCCAATCATTTATGGAATTTCCTGTTCCCTAAACCATCTGACAGGTTCTTGTTTGTTATTAGCTCTGAAAAATGTTTCTTCTGAGATGCAGCAGCTGCTTCTGCACCTTATACAATATCTGATAATTGAACTGCAACCTCAAATGGATTGCAGCTAACTTGAATGGCAGCTTCCAGCTGAGACCTTTGCAATGTCTCCAAAACAGTGTGTATGTGTGTGTGTCTGGAGTTGGGGTATCTTTTTTAATGCTGTGAGTTTCAACATTTTGCTGATGCTAAGGGAAGGAGGGCACAGCGGACATGCAAAATACCCTCTGTTTTGTCTGGGGACTCCAGAACTGGTGTTAGGAGCTTCAATAAGGTCTAACCTCTTTGAAAATCCACATAAATTATGCCAAAGGAAATCAAGGAGCCACAGTGGATAACTTAGATGATATTGAAATGACATATAGAAGTGCAAAATGACATTGGGTTTTGAAAGTATTCCTCAGACAAGTTTGTTCAAAAATCACAGCACCTTGTTAGTCAGACATCTTACTTCATAGTCTCCTCTAATGAGCCTGTTTTTCACTCTTTTTTTGTTAAAATGAAACTTCTTACAAACATATTTGAAATGTTTATTGGTCTAGAATTCTAGGATTTTATCTCTGCTGACATTAACATTAAATCAACAAATAAATATTTCTAATAAAAACAATAACTAAATCATGTCCATCAGATATGAGTGTACAGATAGATTTGTTTTGAAATCAGGGTAAAGGATGAGCCATCTGCCACAAAATATTCACCACATATCTCCTCTACCGTTTAAAAATCTCCTTGAGCTTTCTTTTCTTAGCTATCTTCAGCACGTTTTTCTGATTCTTCTGAAATATTTATAAACTTAAGTGAACTATGAAATGTTATTTACAAGTGCAATTTAAAACTTGGTCTCTGCTGTTGTAACATGTCTTGCTGCACCAAACTAAGTAATTGTTTACAAATTTCAGAAAGCAGAGTAAGTGCAGAGCATGTCAGCAAGGATGGGAGGACAATTCTGAATAAACTGAACTTCTTAGTAAAGATGACTTAAACAAGCAAACGATAACAACAGCAACAACAACAACCACCATATAAAAAAAAAAAAACAAAAAACTAAACCAAACCAAACAAACCCCCCCACCCCCCAAAAAAAATCACAAACCCCAATAAATAACTACATAATAATTTTTTTTTTTTTTTTTTTTTTTTAAAAAGGAAAGGCAGGAACTGGGAGCTGAGTTCTTAGTCAACCCCAGTTCACACTAGGTTTGGCAAACAACTGCAATATCCTTTTCCATATACTGTATTTCTTAAACACAATCCCATATTTGGAGCAGAGGCAAATCCTAGAGCAGATCAGACTCTGTCCCCAGTGAATAAATGTCAATCATGAAACATCATTCCACATTATGAATCTCCCACAATTTATTTTCCAGTCCTGCCTACATTACCAGTCTGATCAATCAATATAAATGAGAGCAGGTCTGAGGAATCTTCAGCAGAAAAAAATGATGAAAAACAAAGTTGCAGAACAAGTCATTAAAAATGCCTAATAACATGATGTAGAATACGAACGAGAAGATCCTCAATGTTTGTTGGGCTGAAGAATGGTAATGATTTCTCAGTGGAATCAGAAAGGTAAAGCCAATAGTGAGGCTTAACCACATCATAAATGGTCGTCTTATAGTTAAGCAATGTGGCTTTAAATTAACTCAAACTATAGAACTTAAGCTATGAACTACAGTTCTTGGAATACTATCAACTTTTAAGAGCAACTGTTGTCTAATAAGTTTACTCTTTCTCCTGTTAGAATATTTTTTCCTACAAGAGAATCTTTTCCCTCTGAAATGGTACAAAAAACATCAATGAAGGAAGATACTCCAATTTTAAGAACAAAATGAAATAAATTCAAGATGAAACAGGTCCTTGTGTTAATAAGTGAATTTAAACTGAAATTTAAATAAAAGTTGCCTAGAAATTGGGATGCTGTACTATAAATACATCTAGCATAGCAACATGTTAGCCAAAAGCTTTAAAGAACCTCCAGTAAATTCGCAGATTACTGAGATCCTCTTTTGCTACATGTCCCTTTTTTTTCTACTTTTTAATTTCCTTGAAATTTCTCCCTGCAAGAACCTTTGCAACTCTGTTGATTTCAATGTTGTGCAAACATTTAATTTCACTGTTAAAAAGGAAAGAATATATTCTCAGATCTTTGAATGATCATAAGTCTGTTATTGTAAGTTCTTGTCTTTCCTTTATAATCCATGCATTTTCTGTTTTCAAGAATGTGATTCCTCCAGTCTACGCCCTTGGCACAGCATGACCTTTTTTTCCAAGCTTTTAACAATAGCTATTTAGTGTTTACATTTGCACATAAACTATTTTTTTAGATTTGATAGAAAGATCTCTACTATGAAACTAGATCTGTAACTGTGGTCTGTTAGGCATTTTCTAGGTTATGATACTGCAATAGCAACAAAAATTGAGCTTTCTTCCACTTCTGTGCACTAAGATTCTATAAAAAATCCCATCTTTTCCCATAGAAATTTAAAGTCAGAGAGGAATAATTAATTCTTTTGAATAATAGAATAAATAATTATTCTTTCATGGCAGTTGTTTTAGCTCTGTCAGAGCTAAGCTAAGCTGGACATGGTTAAATGAAGTTGCAAGTCAAGTGATTACTTTTGAACATATTTCCATGTTCTGCCAAAAACAATTTGTTCAAAGTGACAACGACTGTTGTACACTGCCCTACCCTATCTAAACAGAGTGCCACTGTGAGAGGTGCATCACCAGTTTTTGCACTGCTGCTAGTAGAAGTAAGCATGTTTATTAGGAGAAAGTGGACTGATGTAAACCAAGGCATGTTAGGCATGCTTTGTGCATACTTACGATAGATAGCAATCAGAATCAATCAAATGGCTATTTCATGCCAATTCTTTGAGAAAGCTGAGTATAACTGAAAAGTTATATACCTATGCTCCATCCATTTTACCAGTTCAGCATCCCAGTATCAGCAATTCAACCACTTAGGGATCAATAACAGAATATCCAAATGTATGCTTGCATCTCGATCCACATCTACATTTCACCAGTTACCATCATTTCTTTTTCCTCTTCTATCTGAATCAAAGTGAGAAATGTATTGTTTGCAGAGAGAGGAAGTCAAGGTCCAAATTAGTAGAGCAATACATTATTCTGTTGTTACTGTTTACTTCATATTTCTTACACTTCATGCTTCTTCCACTTCATGTTTTTTTCCACTTTCCATTCTAAATGCAATAAGAATTTGAAATGAGCTTTGCATGCGACTTCAAATGTGCCTGCATCATGCGTCCAGAAGCATTATAATGCAAAAAAAGAGTACATGAAGGACTAGCATGTACATAAACAAAGTGGCATAATCAGTTACTGATTGCTCAGTCAGCAAGTGTAGTGACTGGCCATTATGATTGTTAGTTGCTGATTTCATTCTGAGCCCAAATCAATGCCATGTCAAGCAAAATTATTGTGGCAATGTAGCAAAACTTATTAGACAGGGATAACCACATTGGTGGATGTATATAGTTAAAGTCAGCTAGATTGAACATGCTTGTGTTTTTAAAAAAAGATAACAAAGTACAAATTTACTTATGCGTGCAAAAATCTTAAGGCAATTGTATTTCATTTAAAAGAACGTGTGTGTAATTAGCATATTTATCAAACAGTCAGTTCCTGGCAAGTCAAAATCGGAATGCAGTTTTGTCATATAACGATTTTTCGAATGAAATAAATGTGTTTATCTGAAAATTCAGTTTGGGGTCATATTTTCTTCTAATTTTCGTGAGAATGTAAACCTGTTGTCATTTATGCAGTCATTCTTTTTTTCCATAAATTCATGTTAGTGAAGATCTAAACCCACTCCATAAGTCAAATTTTCTGAATGGTGTTGAACTTTTATATTTGAACATTACATAGCAAATTTTTCTATTGGTGCAGTTTACATCTGTATTATAGCCCTCCCCCCCACCCCAAATCCATTGCAAGTGAAAGTCAAATAGTTTTGGATGGTAGCTTTTAAATAAGAATACAAAAACTCAATTTACTACTCAATGTATCCACCCACCTCCTGTGTCACACAGGAGTTCTGCCTATGACTTAAGTTTCAGTCTATCTGTTTCATTATACAACACCAAAAGAATCCTGAGAGACCTTGCTTTGGGAAGTTTAGAGAACCGTTCCTTTTTATAAGCAAGTGGAAGCAAAAGAGCTGGGGTCTCTTATTTTTCAGACTGCTCTGTTTTCTCCTACAAGTTACAACAAGAAAGGTGTTTGTTGGAAGATGCCATGCTGTAGCCCATCAGATGGGCAACAGTCAGGGGAATGGTATATCCCATGTTGACTTTGCTCACCGTAGACCATATAGAAAAGAGAAAAGTTGCATCCACAGGACAAATGGGCTGGGCATCAGTCTACCCATGGCAGGTGATGCCTTTACATCACTTGTTTTGTTTTATTTTCTTTCTCTCTTGTTCCACTTCTTCATTTATTAAACAATCTTTATATTGACCCTCAAATTATTTTTTTTTTCCTTTTGCTCTTTCTTTGCTCTTCCCCCATCACTTAGGGGGGGAAGGGGGATTGAGTGAACTGATATGTGGTTCTTACCTACCTACGGGGGCTAACCCACAACAGCTTAAGAAAAGGCTACAAGTTTGAGAACTCCTGATCACAGACCTAGCTAAAGAAAAAAGTTATGGCAAATTCCAATGTCCACATATAATTTCCACATATAATTGTTATACATCCATGCAGTGTTCAGAGATATCAGAGATTCAGAGATGGCCGCAAAAGCCTTTGAAAACATTATTCTGGCACCTGTAGTTTTATGGTTTCTCATCTGCTGTAGAGCTGAAAACTCAGGTTTTAAACCTCTCAGACTTCTTTTGTCTGTTTTGCCAAACACATTTAGGTGATAGAAGTGAAGAATAATGAGTAAGCACTCCTTCATGGAGTGTAGTGAGTACAGCTAATCTGCAGTGCTTTATTCTGTACTATGTTAATTGTTTTCAGCCATTGTCCCTCACTCCAGAGGATCAGTATTCTAGCCTTGGCTTTAGCGGAAGCAGCATAATAGGTGCAGAGACTAAATTAAAATTAAAGTTACCACAGGCACTTGTAATAATATTATTAAGACTTTTTTTTAGTAATAATAATTATGGCCATAATTACAGTTCTTTAGATTTTGGCAGAAGTTATAAAGTTCTAGTTTATAAGAGCTACTGTTTCAAGTAACACCTGAATAGAAGCTCTATTGCTAGATAAAAATGCACGAAAACAATTTCCACACTACAGATTGCTGGGGAAGACTTGGTGGCTTCATGAAAAAACAGATAGATTTTGAATTACAAAACCTGAGTCAGTTTGGAAGACAGCAGATTTGATTTTCATCTCAATACCACCTGAATGTAATAAAAAAGGCAGCTGAACCATCTGTGTTTAAAAAGACATAATCTAATGGAAAACAGTGGTAGAAAGTTCTGTTGGAAACAATTCCCTTCATCTTAATTGCTTTTCCTATTCCTCTTCATCAACAGAAAACCTCTGCTAGAACATGAATCTTGTTCTCTGAGGAGGTTGCCTGGACACACTGGTGTAAGGAATGCAAGGCAAAGCTGAGGAAAAAATTCCAAAGATGCCATAGACAATCTGGAGAGCAAAAGAACACTTTTTTTTCTGAGCAAAAGGGAGGAGCAGGTAGAGGGCAGAGACAAAACTGGACAGTAGTGAAAACAGAAAAGAAATTAGATGTAGAATGTAGTTGGAAATGATACAAGAATTTCATTTGAAGTTGAACTGATGGGATAGGCTCGAAACATTGAAAGGAAATTAATGTTTAACCAAAACAGGTGTACCCCACATGTACAAATCATATTTGTATAATTTCAGCCGGGTAAGATATTTGAAGTGTTATTGAAGATATAATTCACACGCACACGTTCAGTCCCCAGACTGGTTGTCATAATCATGAAAAGTTTTTATTTCACCTGTAATGAACATCATTTTAACACTACTTTCAAAGTTTATTTAAAGATTATTTTAGAGTCAGGTTTTCCCCCCCCAGTTTTTCTTTCCTCCTCTGAAAAAAGTCCAGCTAACATGTGAAAACAAAACCAAAATTAAAAAATTAAGGAAAATCATCAAAATAGGGATAACAAAAACGCATCCAAAGACTAAAATTAGAATACACCTCTGCAGTTTAAAAAAAAAAAAACACCAAAAAACAACACAAAATTGTTTAAATAACTTAGTTCGCTTCAGACAAGCATAGACAGATTAAAATATATCCTTGTTTTTCACAAACAGGAAATCTCTTCAGATATTTTGTGAAATTGTCAAGACAATTTACCTACTTTTGGTTTTGCTATTGCCTATAATACCATACTCTCTGTTTTTAAAACTGGTAAGAGGTTTATACAACAATGAAATTCTAAATTCTACTTAACCCTAAGTATTTTGATTTTTTGGCAAGAAATCTTAACATTTTTATCTCCATTTGCCTCTCTTTAGCAGCTTATGCCATAACACAAGATAGATAGCCTAATAAAATGTTATCTTTTTGCTCAGAGTTTAAATTAGCAGCTATACCAAAAGAAAATCCTTTAGCTGAATTTGAGTAGAGTACTGAAAATGTGAAATCAGTGGAACTTTAAAAGTTGCAATCTCTTTATGTCAAATTTTGTGACCTTGTCACACAGATCCCCAGGCTCATCATTCTCTGCATTTCTTTGTTAATGGAATAGGCTTGATAAGCCTCTTTTCTGTGTTATCATTTGAACTGATGTATTTTACAGTATAGCTTTGTAATGATCTCTACTTGTTGTTACAGTAGTAATGAAATCCATGGTATGATGCCATTAGCAAGTTGTATAAAATCTATGCATTCAAGGTCAGTTCAGAGTCCTCAAAACAATGATAATTCAATTGGTTGATTTGTAGTAACTTTGATTTTTTGAGGCCAAAAGCCACGGAAGAATGTTGTACAATGTCAGCAACCCAGAGAGGAACATGTTTGTCATTTAATAGGTTTATTTATCAGGCAAACACTTAGAGGACCTTCTGACAGGCCTGGATCCTGAAGAGAATTGCAAGCTGGTTTTGAGCACAGCTGAGCATTCTTGGTGGAAAAAAAGATATCATTCAGTTTTCCTTCCTTTTGGTCAAAATTATGTTTACTATGGCTTTTCTTTTTTTCTTTTTTTTTTTTTTTTTTTTTATCTGCCACAGCACTGCAGATTATATTTAGACTTTTTCATCAAGTAAATATATTCTGCTGATGGCTTGGTAACTCAATTTAAAAGTACTACAGTCTTTCACATGGAAAAAATTATATTTGACAGAGGCTTGACTGGGTTTTTCTCCTCATAAAATAAGCTCATGCTGATAGTGTTAGGATAGCCCAGAACTGATAGCAATTTCTCTAATAACTGCAATGGAGCAATGGAGCTATCTATAGTTGTAGTTAAAATCTTCGAGAATTTGAAGTCTACTATTATGGAAGCATGTCATTGTCATCAATGGATTGGTGGCCAAACTGATCTTTTCACTTTTCTTCTCCTTTATATTGTTTTGCATAATGTACGTGGAGTGATAACTTGCCCAAATACGTTTTACATATCCCTCTAAAATTGCTGAGTTGTCTGAATTGTAGTTGTGTGAATTATAGTTGTGTGAATTCTGTTGTCATCAACAGGAAATACCTTAGTGGCACTTCAACAGGAATACCCTGTGCAGCACTTTAATGTATGGGCAAAGGATTTCAGTCTTAATATACTGGAAAAGAAATACATATGGCAAAGGGATTCTCATCCCAGACTTTTTTCCTTCACTGAATTTCGTGTAGGTTTACCCATTAATTTCAATATCTGGAAAAGCAGATCTTCATGAATCTGTAATGTTCCTAAACAAAGAATCTGAGGAATGCATGTCAGATACTTCCATGATAACTAGGCCATATTAGTAGGATACATAACCATACTGATATTGTTTCATATCTGAATATGTTTGTGCCTGGTGAGATTTTCTGTTTGTTTGGCGAGGGAGCAAGTAAATTTTCTTAAGAGAGATATTAACAAAAAGTTCAATTCTGTAGCTAAATGCTACTGTAATTCTGTGTAATGAATCATTTCTTTTTCTGTGAAAATATTAAAGTAATTAAAAAGAATGACATCCCTTTTCTCTCTATCTCCACAGAATTATATATATATATATCATTACTGCATGTGTGATGGTCTGAAGTTTTAACAATATTAGTACTTGGCATGCAGAAACCAAGAAAAAAAAACCATTGTCCATAGCTGTGAATCCTTGCAAAGTAAAGAAATCTCTTAGAATAAAATGTCAGTATTGTCCTAATGACACACTGCAGTCTTCCCATTTGGATTTCTCTAAACCAGACTCAAACTACACCATAAGTCAGAGGAACCTGAGTGTCACCACTGGAGAAAAAACACAAAGCATAAATCACATACCTAACTTTGATAGCATCTTCTGACACAATTGAAAGTTTGTCAGCTTACAACCTCCCCGACCATAGCTAAGGAGTTCAACAAACTGATCTTTCTGGGTCCAGATATGCTAATTCTTCAAAACATGTCTAAGAAAAAAAAAAACCACAAAAAGCAATAATGCACAATTATCATCTCCCTTTTGTCTCAGACGTACAGATTTTCTGTAGCCTCCAGCAGCTTTCTAGTAACATATTGGCCCATCAGAAGTTTGACTGCTTCTGTATTCCCACAAATTATATTAATCAAACTCAGGATATTTACTTGTTTGTCTGAAATTACCACATTAAAAAAAAAAAAAAAGAAAGAAGAAATCTTCTAAAGGCTCTAGCTTATGTTGTGAGCCTTGGGAATTGTTAATTTACTTCTAAGTGAATATCAGAATACAGCATATGAACATTGGAGAAGTAATCTGAAGAAAGCGAGCTAAATACAAGAAGACATTATGAAATGTAGGGAAATAAAAAATTAAATAATGAGATTAAAACATTCATTTGGTGTCCCAGGACAAACAGTACCTTAACAATAACCCTCCCCTTCAGAATCCTGCTTGCCATTAATCACTGAAGTTCATTTTCTAGAAGAGTTCTGCAGGAAACGACTGGAGGTAAAAAACTGCACAAACTCACTTCACAAGTGTATACGGAGAAAGGATTCAAGTATCAAATTAACTCTTTGCTGTGTTGATACTAAGCATCCAACTTATTTCTGAAAGAAATGTATTAAGACCACCAATAGTTTTAAGAATGATGTACAGCTGGAAAACCATAATATTCATTTGCCCTCAACATAAGTTTTGTTCAAGCATTAGAGTGCAGCTAAGCTCATTCATCTTGCACCATGTTCAATAACAGATGTGACCAAAACTGAGTCAACAACGCTGCTGTTGATCCTTGATGCAGAACAACAACATGAAGCTGGAATTACTTGATAAACAGCTCATGTAGTTAAAGTTCCTAATGTACAGCTTTCAATAAGTTGTATGTAGCAAAAATTACAATTTCTCAACAACTACTGTGGAATGAATTATATTTGAAATTATGAATTATATATGAAGAAGTAAGGACAATGCAAATTAATTCAGTTATAAATATCTTTCAGCTTTTGGAGTCAGTGATACTTAATGTTATGAAAAACATTTAAAATTATAAAAGATGAAATTACACTCTCTCAACAAGGTCGTCTGTGGCCACACTTATGCTGATGTCTCCCAGTTTTTTGTAGATGTCATCTATCGTATCCCTTTTGGACTTCCAGTTCTACTGTCAGTTTGATATCTTCTCTTTGGTACTCTACTTTCAGGTGATAATGAAGAATTTTGTTAATGGTTGTCTGGTCAATCTCTGTTTAAATATATTTCTAATCTCACCTTTATTGCTCACTAGGTTGCATCACTACACTTCTGGTCTTCCTCACAATTTGCTCATTGTGTTGTCTTGCCAGCAATCTGAAATGAAGAAACATCGATGAAATGATGACTACTGGCACTGGCTGATGATCTGGCTTGCTTTAACTCAGTTCAAACTGGTTTAGACAATATATGAATTCCCTTCTCCTGCATATCTGCCTGCAAATCTCAGAATCTTTAACTCTTTTAATGGAGACTTGCATCAGAATCACCGTAAACCATACAGGTAACACAACAAACCATGTGAGTAGCTTAGATGCACTAGAATTAAAATCATAGCTGCAAAGGGAACAAAAGCACTCCATGCTTCTTGATTTCTGTGAACTTTTGAGACTCCTAACGTTAGTTCTTTTAAATATGAGCATTGAAATTTATTTTCTTGTTTATTTTATTTCTTCTATCCTTTTTTTCTGTTTCAGTCTGAACATGTGTGTATATGTGTATTTTGAAAGCTCCATAGTTCTAGTAGGCTTTCTATTATAGGCAAAGTTTGTATTTAATGCTGATCAAGACATCATGTTTGTTTCATCTTCTGAAATTTTCTTTTTATTAAGCAAGTAAACATGGCTAAAAAATTGTCATGAATAATGATTCAAGGATAGAAACAAGAATTTAAAATACAAACTGAAAAAAAAAATTATTTCAGTATATACTCATCCTTCTGACTTCTATCTTACAAGATACTGTTATGCTTCAAATACAAGCAAACACCGGTCTTTTCTTACCCTTAAATTTCTGCTTCTAAGACAGGAAACTTTCAGTTGTGGATTTGTTCAGTGATGGGCAGCAGTTCATTCATGACATGCATCCCAGCAACAGTATCAAAACTCTGATTTGCTTCTTCATTTTTCTCCTGTAGATGTGCTTGTACTTAGAAGATTACATTACAGTCTTGGCCGAGCACTTCACACAGGTGGGGAAGGAAGGAACCCTCCACCCGGGGCAGTGTTCATTGGGGACATCAGTCCTCATCAATGTCACTTTGTTCTACTAAGTGGCAAAAATTTTAATATTCCAGGGGAAAAGTCTGAAGTGTATTTCAACTGTTTGTTACTCACCAGAATGTGAATAGCTTAAAGATGGCTTAAATAAACTTTTTCTCTGCTTCTCCAGAAATAAATCATTTAACTATGGGTCTCCCCTTGGTGGGCAATAAGTATCTTTTACTTACAGGTACAAAATCAAAGAAAAATATTTTGGAAGACAGTACAACAGATGCAAGAAGCTCTAGATTTTACATCTTTAAGGTGGAGTTTGATCATTTTACTCACTCTAAATCAATGACAATGGCAGTAAAGAAAAGCTTGGAATAGAAGTGATTCAGCCTAAAGTAATGGGTGCTGATTAACCACTATACATTAATCTAGGCCAAGAGATTTTAACACTCTGCAGGAATTTTTCTAGACTTAATATTTTCTTATTTTTATATATACATATGTATCTAAAATAAAGAAAATATGAATAAAATTTATTAAAAACATAACTGAGGAAAATACTCATTTCAGCTCTAAATGAAAATTGGAAATGAAAGAGCAATGGATTTCTACAGTGCTCCAGCACGTGATTTAAGAGACAGTTATAGTTCACTTAAAATACGCTGAAATAGATTCAGAAAATAAAAGGACATACGGATATTTTAATTTCTAATTAGACACTTTGAAACAGTAAGCTATTTCATTGAAGCTAAATTGTCCTTCCTTCTTAAATCTTTGCAGTAATTTTAAACAGTTGAAAGTTCTAATAATTTTGAAGTGAAATCTATACAATAATATTAAATTCCTGTTGTTTATATGAAAGTAATTTATGAATAGACACAAAAGTAACTTATTGAAAACACATATTTTGTTTCACAAAATATCTAGTCAAACTTAAAAAATGCCGGTGAAATGGATTTTTGTCAACTACATATCTCTAATTTCTGAGAATGAAGAGGTGGTCCTTGGATGAAACGAGGGCATTTCCCAATTAAAGTAAACTGTGATTTAGTGAATGCACGTTTTTTGTATTCCTCTCTGGAGAAAAGCATTCCATTCATCCCATTTTATCATGTGTTGTGGACATCTTAGAGGGAAATCCTATCTTCCACAGCACAGTTTCTCTAAAAGGAAAATAATGTTTAATTCTAAGAGGATTTAAAATTAATTAGGGAACCTGAAAGGGAGTGTGTGCAAGTGTGTGACATAGTTCCACTTTTGAGAATGCCTAAGATATGAATGAACCTGAAATTTCTTCAATGAGGTGCGTTATTAAAAATGTATTGCAAATGGATGTAAACAATATTTGCTCTGAAAAAAAGTAATGAAACACAACTTTACCACTTTTTATAAAATACTTTGTTTACACACAAAATCTTCCAAGTTGTAAGAAAAAATATGAATGCATAATCTAAACAAAGGAAATAAAAGGCTTTAAGAAAAAATGAAAACCTAAACACAGAGCTTACATAAAGAAAAATATTTTAAATCTTATTTTCCAAGCCCTTTGCTATGCTTAACTACACATAACCTAAATATTTTTCTGCTCCTTTAAGTCCAATCACCAAAACAACAAAAAGATTTCAAGAATATGCCGTCATCAAAGGTTTTTGTGAAAGACATACGTTCAAAAATAATAATTAGAAAGATTAGTTTTTCCACATAAGAAAGATCAGGAACTTAGAACTCATAAAAACCTTGAAATGAGAGAAAAATATATTATCCTGACTACTTTCAGGCAAATCAGTGCACCACATGAAGACTTTGCTATGTGGTACTAAAAAAGCTTCTTTGATATTAGAAGGCTGCAGCAGTCATCTATGGTTGGTTGTACACTGACTCAAGATCCGCAAATACTATTCTTGTCGTGACTAATTAATTTTAGAGTTTTTACACTGGATAGAGGTAAATTTGTTTTGAAGTAGGCAAGTCAAGATGTTTTCTACCATGTTTTCTTCTGTTGTTTTACCGGAAACATTTTAACATCAAAAATTAGATTGGATTTGAGTTTTCAATATTTTTTTCCCTCTTCTAAATTTCAAAGTCATTAGTACAGTGTATTATCATCATAAGAATAGATAAAAATAATAGCATTTTTACAGGTCATTTGTCATAGACTTAACACAATTATTTTACAAATATAAATGAGCTTTTTTAGATCATTAATCCTGTATTGCAAGAATAAGACCATCAACTTTAGCATGGTCAAGGGTAACTGCAACATTTTCAAAAGGTTGAATGACAGTTCATAAAATCATATAACGGTTTGGGTTAGAAAGTTGGAAGATCATCTAGTTCCAGCCCCTTCACATTGAAGATAATTTGAATTTTTATGAGAAATTTGGGATTCTGAGTAGATTTTCAACATGACTGAGGTACAAAGACCAACCTTTTAAAACAATTTATTTGACCAAAGCCCTCTTAAACATGTATATTTAACCAGCTTCTTAGTCTTTTAAGAGTCATCAGAAGTCAGATTCCATTATATGGGCAATTTTGAAAATTGTGCTACAAATATTATGAAATTAAAACATGTATATTGGAGGCAGGAAAAATTTCCTATTATTAAATAGTAGATAGTGAAAATGTCAAATGACTACTCAGCATGTAATAATAAACATTATATGCTAGACCTTATTCTCACCAATAAAGAGGAGCTGGTGGGAGCATGAAACTCAATGGCAACCTTGACTGTCGTGACTAAGAAATGATGGAGTTCAAGATCCTTAGGGCAGCAAGGAGGGCACCCAGCAAGCTCACTACCCTGGACTTCAGGAGGGCAGACTTTGGCCTCTTCAGGGATCTGCTTGCTAGAATACCATAGGCTAAAGCCCTGAAGGGAAGAGGGGCCCAAGAAAGCTGGTTAATGTTCAACGATCACCTCCTCCAAGCTCAGGAGTGATTGGGTTGGGTAGAAGAAGAAGTCCAGTAGAAATGCCAGGAGGACTGCATGGATGAACAAAGAGCTCCTGGGCAAGCTTGAACACAAAAGGGAAGCCTATAGATGGTGGAAGCAAGGACAGGTGGCCCTTGAAGAGTGTAGAGAAACTGTCTGAGCCATCAGGAATCAGATTAGGAAAGCTAAAGCCCTGATAGAATTAAATCTGGCCAAGCAGATCAAGGGCAATAAGAAAAACTTCTATGGATAGGTGAGTGATAAAACGAAGACTAGGGAAAATGTGGATCCTCTGCGGAAGGAAACGGAGGTCCTGGTTTCCCAGGATATGGAGAAGGTTGAGGTACTCAGTGGCTTTTTTGCCTCAGTCTTCACTAGCAAGTGCTCTAGGCAAGCTGCCAAAGTCATAGAAGGCAAAGGTGGAGATTGGGAGAGTGAAGAACTGCCTACTGTAGGGGAAGTTCAGGTTCAAGACCACGTAAGGAACATGAAGTCACACAAGTCCGTGAGACCTGATGAGGTGCATCCGCAGGTCCTGAGAGAACTGACAGATGAAGTTGCTAAGCCACTCTCCGTCACATTTGAGAAGTTATAGTAGTCCGGTGAAGTTCCCACCAACTGGAAATCAGGAAACATAATCTCTATTTAAAAAGGGAAAAAGGAAGACCCAGGGGAACTACATCTCAGTCCTTCCCACCTCTGTGCCTTGCAAGATCATGAAGTGGATCCTCCTGGAAACTATACTAAGGCTCATGGGAAAAAAGGAGGTGATTGGTGGCAATTAACACGTCTTCACTAAGGGCAAATTTGGTGGTCTTCCATGACAAGGTTACAGCATTGGTGGATAAGGTAAGAGCAACTGATAATATCTACCTGGACTTGTGCAAAGCATTTGACACTGTCCTGCACAGTATCCTTGTCTCTAAATTGGAGAAACATGAATTTGACAGATGGATCACTTGGTGGATAAGGAGTTGGCTGTCTGGTTGCACTCAGAGAGTTGTGGTCAATGGATCGATGTCCAAGTGGAGATTAGTTGACTAGTGGTGTTCCTCAGGGGTTGGTATTAGGACCAGTGCTGTTTAATATCTTTGTCAGTGACATGGACAGTGAGATCAAGTGCACTCTCAGCAAGTTTGCTGATGACATCAAGCTGTGTGGTGTGGTTGACACATTGGAGGGAAGAGATGACATCCAGGGGGACCTAGACAGGCTGGCCTGTGCAAAGCTCATGAAGTTCAACAAGGCCAGGTGCAAGGTCCTGTACATGGATCGGGGAAATCCCAAGCACAAGTACAGGCTGGATGTAGAATGGATTGAGAACAGCTCTGAGGAGATGGACTTGGGGATGTTGGTTGAGGAGAAGCTCAACATGAACCAGCAATGTGTGCTTGAAGTCCAGAAAGCCAGCTGTACCCTGGGCTGCATCCAAGGAGGCATGACCAGCAGGTCGAGGGAGGTGATTCTGCCCCTCTGCTGTGCTCTTGTGAGACTCCACCTGGAGTAATGTTTTTAGCTCTTGTGCATAAATATAAGAAAGACATGGACCTGTTGGAACACATCCAGAGGAAGACCATGAAGATGATCAGAGAGCTGGAGCATCTCTCATATGAAGACAGACAGAGACACTTGGGGTTGTTCAGCCTGGAGAAGAGAAGGTTCTGCAGAGACATTCTAGCAGCCTTCCAATACCTAATGAATGTTTATAAGAAAGCTGGAAAGGGGATTTTTACAAGGGCATGTAGGGATAGGACAAGAAGTCACAGCTTTAAACTGAAAGCGGGTAGATTTAGATTAGATCTAAGGAAGCAGTTCTGCACTCTAAGGGTGGTGAAACAATGGACCAGGTTGCCGAGAGAAGTTGTGGATGCCCCCTCCCTGGAGGTGTTCAAGGACAGGCTGGATGAGATTTTGAGCAACCTGATGTAGTGGAAGGTGTCCCTAACCGTTCCAGGGGGGGTTGGAACTAGATGAAGGTCCCTTCCAACCCAAACTATTCTAGGATTATAAGATTTTACAATTCTATGACTTCCAGTCAGGTGACATTTCTACTATTCTGCTAATTAATCAGAAAAAAAAAATAAATATATTGAAATACCTTTCTTCCTCTATCCTTCTTTCCAGAGGTTTAAGTACTTACCAAATCATTTTCCTCCACAAAGGCACAGAGTTTATTTCTGTGCCTGTAGAACTAAAGATGTATTCACAATATTAAAAACCAGCAAACACCTTTCAGACATTTTAAGTTTCTTGTACAAAAGATAAGTATTTATCTACAGTAAAACAGAGATTTTTTTTATTTAACTTTTTCACCTCATATGCTCAGAAGTCTGGGAAGCATCCAACTCACTACAACTGCATGTATATCATGTAATCTGCTAAACAGAAAGATTTCGGCAGAAAAAAAATACATCCTTAAACAGATTAGCAATTAGACCTGAGCAAACACCAGCAAAATAATGTGAAAACCATTTGAATTTCCAGAGAAAATCTACCAGAGTCTGGAATCTTAGATACCAGTTTAATTTACTTCAATTTAACATGAAACCATGAAAAATCATGCAAATTCAGGGAAATAATTATTTCTTAGTTCTTTTTCCTTGAGAATGTGATAATTAGTGTTCTTCAGATACTAAATTAATGGGTGCAATATTACTGCTTTTTCCTCTTGATTAGATAATATATCAATGTAGTTAGAAGCATTGGTAACATATTACAAATAAATATGCAAGTGTAAATTTGTTGTCAGTAACACAAGGAATTTGCAAGCATTACTAATTAAACTGGTTAGCTGTATAAGCCGAAATTCTAATTGTAGAATGTATACTTATAGCTTGAATGATTTGAAGAACTGTTGAAAATCAGGAATAATTTGGAATAATTAACATACTTGAGAATTTTGAGAGCTGCTTACAGCCAATTTGCTCAGTAAAAAAAAAAAAAAAGAAAAGAATCAATTATTTGTTGTGTATTCTTACTTGAACTCTGTAATTTGCACAACTTCATTATATTTATGAGGTAAAGAGTAAGCAATAAATAGGACAGGCTACAGCGAAATTGCAGGAAATGAGAAAAGAAGATACAAAACTGTTTTCTACCAACCTATGAAAAGACTGTGTGCTTCAGTGTAAGAGTAGTACTTCATGTCCAAACCATGGGTACAGGTAATGCCTGACGTTATCGTATAGCACAAGTACTGTTGAGTCATAATGAGAGAAAAAATATTTATTTCTAAACACTACTAAATAAAAGCTTTACAATGCTATCAGTTTTGTAATTTTGTAAAAGCAATTTTGCTTGTCTAGATTTTTAAAACTGAATAATAGACAATATTTCAATTTTGTACTCTGCAGATTTCAGAATGAATTTTATATGATGAAATTTGGAAATTGGATAAACATGAGTTTGATGACCAGTAATAGACACCTACAGAGACAAACTTGCTTCTTCAAATATACTCAGCAAGGCAACAAATGGCAGATAAAGATAAATGAGTGCTGGTCAAGCCACCGATTTTGCTTCCCTAATAAATAATCTGCAACCTAGCTTTCCGTAGTTGGGCAGTATGCAACCATGAAGAGTTCTTAATAAGCCTGAAATTGTAAACGGTTGAGTACTTTATAAAACAGATTGGAGCATAAAAGACTATATAGAAATTAATAAAAAAATAAAATCTACATATAACTATAAATTCTGATAGAAAATGTGTATTATATTATATCTTAGACTTGTCATGTTGTTGTTCATTTTGAATTGGCTAAATATTTGCACATGATTAGATAGATTTTTTTTCCCTTTTTTTTCTATTTCTATTTGTATCCAGTTGCATTGAATTTTACAGAATGAACAAGAGTAGTTTGTATTTTACTTATTCTATAGAAGTTTTTAGCTGTATTAATATAATTGTCATGTTTCATTTGTGTTTCATTTCTATCTGCTAAAAGGTATTTATTACAATTAATTTCATTTTATTATTTTGTCTGAATTCTGTGAAATCTGTTTTTCAAAGGTAATGCTCTGGAGTTTCATTATTCTGGTGATTTGAATGCAGAAATTTTTTGCGCTTTTTTTTCCTAAATTCTGAATTCTTTTGCTTTTTTTTAAAAAAAACCAAACTGCTTAAGAAACTTCTTATCAATAGAGAAATTGATTATGCACAAAATTCATATCTTTTTGGGAAGTCAGATATGAACTGTGTGTAAAGATGACCTCATATGCCAACATTTGAAATTAATTAAAATACTAAATTCATATCGTATCCTAATCACAGTCTTCATTTTCTCTCTCTCTTCGGCTTGTGCCAAATCCAGTTAGTTTATTTTCATTTCCAGGGCAGTCTAAAATTTAAAAATGAAACAGTAAATACTGGCATAATGAAAAGTTGATTTAGGAGGACCATCTTGTGAACAGATATCTTGGGAAATAATCTGGTTATTTCTACTTTCTTTGAGTCAATGTATGTATTACACAACTCACCTGTCCTTATGAATGTTACAGGGATTATTTGATGAAGCAGACAGAGCCAAGATTCTGCTGTCTTATTGGTCCTTGTGAGATTACAGAACATGTAACATGCCCACCTGTAGTTTTTGTACATGACTGTTCCTGGAAGCTTCGTGGACATAAATAACTAGGCTTTTTAGTGTCTCTGTCATGAGACTTTTTTTTTGTGGTCAATGAATTAACATTCTGTGCAGATATCTAACATTCATCATTGGTATCAGAAATTTCACCTGCTGAAAAAAGCGTGCCTTTCATGACTGTACAAATTACAACAGTGTGCATAAATATTTTTTGTTTGAATTCCAGCATTTAACGAAAAATTTTGAATGAATGCTTATGTCAAAGAAATAGCATGAAAAATTTGCCCTTATTTTGTACTGTGGCAAACTACACAGATGCAAGTTTCAATTAGGTCTAAAAAATATTTAAAAGGGTTTAAAATGTCACTATAGGTGACCGCAATTTATAACATTCTTGAATACATAAACAGAAATTAGGGAAATATACTGAAAATTATTAAAAATTTATAGAATTGTAAAAGTTTTTCAAACTGGAAAACTGTCTATCCATGAGAAATGCTAGACTTCTTGGTGTACTGGCAAAAAAAAACCCAAAAACCCACAAACCAAAATCATCTTCATATAATCAATATTAGTAGAGTATATCAATTTATCTTTAAAATTGTTCAAAATTGTTGCTTGGTAAATTGATACAATGGTCAAAGTTTTCATCATCAGAATGCTTCCTTGTAGAAACAACTTACCTAGGTGCATTAAGAATTATATATAATTTTAAATATCTGAAAAATTTCTCACATTGTTCAGAAAGATAAGCTCTATGTCATGAAAATATATGGCTTTGATGATGGAGTATATGTGAAAATTTTATACCCTATGTTAAGCAGATTAAATTTCCTAATAACCACAATTACTTGTGTCATCAAATCTACGAATCCATCGATATAACCCACAAACTACAAATCTCAGCCAGAAATGTTAGACAGCAGCATAATTATTGCTGCATTCCTCAAAAAATGCCAAAGTATTTTAACTTTCAAGCAGGAAGAGGACTTTGTTAACCCAAATCTTACAAGAGTTGTCAGAACAACTCTGTTGTTGGAACTGCATTGAAATATTTTCTTTCTCATAGTATCGACTACTTCAGCTTGCCCGAATTCATTCTATTGAATATCATTAGATGATGCTACGCCATACCTTTTTTTTTGCAGGACGTTGAACGAGCATAAATGTTCCTTATTGCTCTGTGGAAGGAAAACTGTTGGATTAAAATGACAACTATTCTTAACATTCAGAAAAGATAGACCTTACACACAGCTGATTTTGTCTGCCTTCCATGGTTTCTGAGAAAGAGTGAACTTAGTGGTCATTAGACAACTGAAAGTGATTACGAGAAAGATTATTCCTCTCCTAGAAAGAAAAAAATTCCTAATTTACTTGCATGTCCATTATTTCCAGTTATTGCGTATCATTTTATGCATTTTTAATGATAAATTCCAGTGAAAACATGGAAAAAATGTGCAATAACTTAACAATTCCTTTAACTTTATGAGCTAGCAAGAGTACCCAGAGAGTGAAGTGGTTTGATTCATAACAACAACAAACATCTCCACATATTTATATGTAAAGAGGTCAGATAAGTAATAACTGATAAATTATTACCTAAAAAAGAAAAAGAAAAAAAAAAGGAAAAAAAAAGAAAAAAAAAAGAAAAAGGAGTGTTTTCATCCTTTGGGATAAACACAATCTTTGCAGAACTTGCTTTAAAGGTCAGGAAAGGATTACCAAGCACTGATATCATCACAGGTTTTTAAAGTGCATTATTTCAGTCTCACTCTTCCCTGCTTTGCAGGAAGATTTGCAAAGATTAACACTTTAGGTAAGTCTCTTACTTAATTAAAAACCACATACTTACACAATATTCAAATCCAGAAAAGATTCCTCTATCATATTGGATCTTTTTATCCCTGCCACTAAACTCTGAAACAGATAGAAAACACACTAAATTATCTACTGAGTAGCACCGAATGTTTTTCAATTTTAGTGTCTTCCCCGGATTCCTAAGCTTCTCATAGCCCTGCTCTTCAGAAGCCTCCAAGGCTTCAGTCTCTGATATCTCCCCTTCACTTCTGCTATTCTGTGTTAAGGGATAATACAATACCAGCTACAGAGACTACAACTTACTACCTTACAAGGGAAAAAATGACCATCCCCAATTTCAGAATTAAGGTCTTTTAGCCAAAATACTGAAAACTAGGCACAGGCGTGAGAATTTTACTGAACTGAGATATGTGTACAATTTGGCTCTACAAAGATTCAGTATTCATAAATATCTCTAATGAAAAAATAAATGTCAGGCAAAACAAAACATTATTCTTTCAAAATGAGGTGAAGAAAACCTTATGTTTTATTTAGTAAAGAGTCATTCATTATATGTGATATGAAAATTTTGTCTGTCAAGATTACCAAAATCTTTCTTAGAACTAACCTATCTACACATATACTCAAGTCTTTTATTTATAAAAGTGCATCTAAATTTACACGTTTCCCTTAGAGTTAGCATGTATTTTCCAAAATAAGAGTGAAACCAGTTTTAGTAAATTATTAACCATAAACCTCATGAAGTTCTTGTTGATATCACTGAAATTTACACTCAGTAAATTATATTTATACCAGAGAAGGTATTTACTGTATTTGCTCAGTGTCTTCAGTCAGTGTAATCTTCTACTTAAACATTTTATGGTTCAAATCAAGAATGATCCCTCTTCATGCTTATATAAACCTTTCAGTAAATAAAGGTTCCATGTAACATAAAGGGTCGTTTATGAAGCTATTTATGGTGAATGGCATCTACAGTTTGGTTCTCAGAAATTAATGAGCATTGTTTTTATGACTGTGTACCATTACACAGTAAAGTATGTACAGAAAATGTCACATTACTGGATATTCTTGTTTTCTGGATAATTGGCTTCTTAGATTATATTTTTTTCACCTTAGAGAAAACTGAAAGTGTCTTCACTTGAAATAAGGAATTCAACTGGTTGTTATTTTCTCTGATACTCAGACACAAGTTTTAAAAAATCACGTTCGTAGTAAATATTTTACTTCTTCCTGAGGCCTGCAACTGCTGAGTAAATTCATAAAGGGAGGTGTATCAAGGTCTGGGCAGCATTTAATCTGGAAATGTCCATTTATTAAACCAGAGATGTCTTTCCACTTATCTTTAGTTTTCAGTACTTGGAATATAACATATATTTCTTTTAGAATTTTTTCAAAACATAAAAAATACTGTTTCTATTTCAAATAAAAATTATATGCATTTACCATTATTGCCATCAGAGTTGCTCGTATAATGAAGATTAGGTTCTAATGGACCAGTTTCTTCTCCAGCTTGCCCTGAGACCTTTTATTTGGTTCAGTTTCAGAGAGATAGGGGAAAAAGTCAACGAATTGTGCCTTTATAATTTCTTGGTTTCTTCAGTGAACTGGAAGTATAATACAGGAAGCATTTATCTTAACCATTAGGAAAGCAAAATGTAATATACCTGGGGCAGAGTTTGTGAAATTCCACACCCAGGACCTAGTCAGAGGTGAATTTGTGTCTTCAAGGTATTTAAGTTAATGTTATAGCATTGTGTCACAAAATTACTCATATTCACAGTATACAGCACTGTAGCAAGTTCAGTAAATGTTTTCCTGATTTATCAAAGTGTTCTTTCATTCGTCCCTTCCTCCCTCTTATATTTAGATACAGCAGCATATCTCAGACACCATACTTTCCCTTGCCTCGGAGGAAATCATATTCTACATAAGAAAAGTTGGTTCTGGCATGTTTGTACTTTGCTGATGTAAATCTCCCCTGCAGATCAACCCCAAGATTTAAAAATACTGTGTATAATAAATGCTTCTCCCTGAACCTACATAATAGACAAATCCAATCGATATGGAGAAAGAATATCCTGAGGTGACACAAATAGAAAAACGGCATAAGGAAGTATAGATTATGAGAGAACATCTTTTGGGAAATAAAAAGGGAGACTGAGAAAAGTCAAAGATTATCTCAGAAGCAGGGTATAACTGCAGATACAAATAATAAATGATTACCTGCATTTATAGCAAAAAATCTCCCATTCTGCTCTTAAAAATAATGACCTACTAGAATGGGAATAATACGGCCTACAAGCTAGGAGACGTATATACACAACAAGACTTCTTAGCAGGTCTATGGATGTTTGTGGTATATTGAAAATAATTTTTCTACTTCTAAGTTGAAGCTTTCCTTTTCTTGGCAGGGTTGATCAGCACTTGTATGTTACCTAGTATACGACAGGACAGCTATAAGTTCTCACATACTATTTGTGTTCTCTAAGCTCTGGGTGAAATTCTGAGCTGCAAACCATGAGTGCTTGATTCAGCTCCAGAACAGCTGTAAATATTTGGCCATCCACAGATTTTTCACGTGTTTTGTACTGGAGTAATCAGGAAACAGAAGAGTGCGTTTGGAAAATGAATGATTTTCAAAACGTCCCTTTCATGAAGGGAATTCTTACTGGTGACTGAGTAAGCTGTTTTGAAGACAGTTTTTTGAAGTCCATCAACGTAGGAACAATTCCAACAGAATAACTGCCAAATCCCTACAATATTGACAATCCATTCTGTGGGTCTTATATTAATGTGGAAATATAAGCTAAGAGAACTGCAAGGGACCATAGTTATTTCAGTTCTTGTCTTAGAAATATCTTGAAGATATTTCATACCTTGCTTCATGTCAGGTAGCTATTAATAGCAGAACCATTAAGCTAGGACTAACGATGCCTACTTTTTATTTAAGCTTTACTGTTGAACTTTTATATAAGCTTGGACAAGTAATTTCATTGCTTCTCATTTCACATTCTCCCAATAATAAAATTGAGACTGTAGAATTAAAAGGGCTATAAAAGACTGAAATGTTTTTTTTTTCATTGATATGGGTAGTAATTTTACATGTGCTTAATTAATAAGTATTGCTGTTCCATCGTTATGATGTCATCTTGCTAACAGATTTATAAAATAAGTCATATAACTCTACACACAGGAACTTACCAGTTACTCAAAAATTCCCTTGATATGTAATACTATAATGAATTTGAACAATCAGTTCTCTGTTTTAATTTTAATCTTTACAATATATGAAAAACAAAAGAATAAAAAGAATTTGACAGAACATAGACAAAAGGCAGAGATGCCCACTTTCTTTCTGTTTTCCACATTATACTGCAGAGAAGACATGCAAACCATGGGATGCATGGTGAACCACTGACTTTTAGTGTTTTTCAAGCCACTCACCTCAAGAGGACTCACAGAGCACAGGACAAACTTGGATGTCAACACTGAACATCACTTTTCAAAACGGAATCATGGGATCACAGAATAACAGAACCACAGAATGGTTGAGGTTAGAAGAGACCTCTGGTTCAACTCCCCTGCTCAAGCAAGGCCACCTAAAGTCAGCTGCCCGGGGCTGTGTCCACCTAACTTTTGGATAACTCCAAGGGTGGAGACTCCACAAGCTCCCTGGGCAATCTATTCTAGTGCACAGCCACGTTTACAGTAAAAAAATGCTACCTGATGTTCAAAGAGAACCTTCTATGTTTCAGTTTGTGCTCATTGTCTCTGGTTCTGTCACCAGGTATCACTGAAGAAATCCTACATCCATCTGCTTTATACCTTGCCTGTAGATATTTATATACATACAGATATATACACAGTATTCTCTTCAAAAGGCTGAACAGCCCTTCCTCATACGGGAGGTTTTCCAGTGCCTTAATCATCTTCCTGGCCTTTTGTTGCACTCTCTCTAGTATGTCCATGTCTCTCTTGAATTGAGGAGCCAAGAACTGAATACAGTACTCCTGATGTGGTCAGTGCTGAGGGGAAGGAACACCTCCCTCTACCCACTGTCAGTGCTTTCTCTAACGCAGGCCAGGGTGCCATTAGCCTTCTTTGTTGCAAGTGCACTTCGCTTGCTCATGTTCAACTTAGTGTCCACCAGGACGTCAAGGTTCTTTTTTGCCAAACTGCTTTCTACCTGGGTGATCCCTAACATACATTGGTGCCTGAGTGTTTTCCTCCCCAGACGCAGCACCTTGGGCTTCCACTTGTTGAACCTCATGATCCTGTCATCCCATTTCTCCAACCTGTCCAGGTCACTCTGGATGGCAGCACAGCCCTTTGGCCTATCAGCCAGCCCAGTTTTGTGTCATCAGCAAACCTGCTGAGGGTACATTCTGTTCTATCATCCAGATCATTAATGAAGATGTCAAAAAAGACTGGAAACAGTATTGACCCCTGGGTTACACTGATAGTTACTAAGTTCTAGCTAGACTTCGTGTCATTGATCACCACCCTCCAAGCCCAGCCATCCAGCCAGTTTTCAATCCACCTTGCTGTCTGCTTCTCCAGCCAGCTATTTCAACAGCTTCGCTATGAGAATCTTATGAGAGACAGTGTCAAAGGCCTTACTGAAGTCCAGGCAGACAATATCCACCGTTCTCCCATCACCTACCAGACAAGTCATTTCAATATTGAAGTTTAAGTTGGTCAAGGATGAATTCCCCTGGGTGCTGACTGCTCTTGATGATTTTCTTGTGCTTAATGTGTCTAAAAATGGTTTCCAAGATTAGCTGCGCCATCAAAATGAAAAGATGATTTCTTTGTGCTACTTGGACTGTCTCCACTTCTTATCACAGACTCAATGCTTTTCTTCTATGTTAACAAAATCATTGCGAAGTGAGGTCTAGGTGGCTAGGACTACTGTTACTGTGATATAAATACCTATGTCCTTTAACTAAAATTTCTAGCATAGAGTAGTGGATTTCTTAAAGGGCAGGGCTGAAACATGTTCTTGTTTTCAGACTTAGGGAAATCCTGGGTTTTTGTATTTTTGAGATAGTGTTTTGCAGCAAAAATTATTCTTTAACAAAATAAAAGGAAAATAAAGCAATTATGTCTTGCTGGAAAAATATTAGGTATTAAGTTTTTCACATGGTTTACTTTGAAGAAGTGAGTTGTATCTTATCTCTAATATTAGCAGCACTTCTTTCCTGTTCGTTTGCTATTTTCCTTTTTTTTTCATGGAAATAAACGTATTTTCTTTGCATTTTGGGAGGCTGATTTTTGCCACTGCATGTCTTTCTCTTGCTTGCTGTACTACAGCTAAGGAAGATAGGTAAAGTGGGAAGTTTCTAGGATTGCTCTTCATCATCTATGAAGCTCTGCACATAGCTAGCCAACAAATTCCTTTGCTTCAAGGATCACAAATGAACTTCAGATGACCAAATATTTCATGTGTTAGTCATACAAATAGCAGATTGCAACTCATCACTGCTCTTCTGTTGCTCCTAAGTGCACTTCAGCCTGGGATGTGGACCTTGCCTACACGATTCTGCAACAGTAAGGGATAGTTATTTTAATACTTTCTTCTAAAAATCAGTATTTGTTAGCCTAGATTTTTTTGTCTCCTCCTTTCTTCCTCTCCCTTGGGGAGAAAGGTCAAGATAGAAATGCTAAAAATAGTAATTCTGAGATGCACTCTCCATTGCATCTGATCATTCTGTAATTTTCTTTCCACTCACTAGACTAGTATCAGGCTCCCAAAAATTCACATCCTCTTCAGCACCAGCATGAAGAGAAAATGAGCAAGATCAGAGATGAACAATTTTGGATGAAAATTGGAAGAAATGAGCAGGAAAAATATATATCCCTGATGATATAAAAAATGTGAGCAAACTCTTTCTTTCAATCCACTTTCAAGCTGCCAAAAGATATCTGCCAAGTTTGTATAAGATGTAAACATGAAGGGAAAGAAAATCAGACGGTATTGCTAAAACATACTCTCAGGCTAACACTAGATATTACATCTCTAGTCACTTTTTGTTGTTGAGAAAGTCCTGGAGAGGAAGAAGAATGTGTGCACTCTCAAAATTACTCTAGCTTTCACCCTGGAAATACAATTGTCTCCCATAACGTATCTTCCATACACTTGAACTCTGGATGCTATATATGTCAGATTTTCAGCATAGGGTTTGGATTTTTTTTCCCAGTATTTTACAGAGCTAACTATTTTTTTCCCTTGTAATCAGTTATGAAAATCACAGGTGCATGAAAAACCTGTATCGACATTTCAGAAAAACACATTCTTTTACAGCAATTAATGAATAATATTGTTGGCAGCAGTGAAAACTGATACAAACTTTCAGATCTGCCTGGCAATGATGACATCAAAAGATTTTAATGGTAGAAGTGATATCGCCTATTTTTCCCTTAGAAGGAAGAGGAAGAGATAGCATGACTATGCTATGTTAAGAAAACCCACAAAGATGCAGTAAGAAAACATCCTTAAGCCTCTGAATAAGTGCTATGTGTCCTGATAATCAAGCTGCTGAAAACAGAACTTCTTTTAGATGCCTTCATCTTAGCAGTACTAAGCAGGGGAGGGTTCAGTGAATAACAAGGGAGCGAGTGAGGTATTTAACAGATTAATTTCTCATAAGAAATTTTACTTTTCGTTATGCTGAATTTTGACCCTGTTCAAAATTTGAAAGAAACTTGAAATGGATGCAAAAATCTTTATTCTCTCCTGTCTGTGTTCATGGAATGAATGGCATAAAATGAGAGATAAGACTATTTAAAGATACTAAAAGCAAGCATTTGAAATTAAGAGAAGGCTAAGGAAAACTATATTGATGATAATCATGATCCTGGAGAAAGTAGTTTTGCCTCTTTTTCCCTAAATAAGCATTGGACAGACATGGAACCCGCCTCAGAAAGAAAGTTTTATTACCATCATTTTCTGTTCACATATGAAGTAAGTATTACTGTGCCCTCTTAGATTCCTGTAAAATGAAACCAACAATGTTTACGAATTTCTCTTCACTTATTTGACAGCCTTGAATTTTTGAGTGAGAGGCTTAGCAGGATTACCAGAAAATCATGTTACAATACAAAAAAAGCATCAGTCGGAGAAATTTCTTTCAGCATATCAGCTGAAGCAGTGAGTTCTTGACTTTTTTTTTCCCAAAAGATTTTAATTTTGATCACTATTAATTTATTATTATTTTTTATTTATTTTTATTGTTTGGAAAAAAAAAATATGTCAAGGATAGTCCTCCTTTCCCCTTATTCTGGTCCTTCTTTTCTTACTGCTTTTCTCATCTCTATTTTTGAACCTCTCTCTAAACATCTCTCTTTTTCCTTCCACAAAGCAGAGGCAGTTTACTGTTTGTTGTAACCGATTCCATTCAGAACAATCACGGAAACACATGAGCATATGAGCTTATTTGTGCTACTGCTTTAATTCAGTTCCAGCATGTGCTTTTAAAATTAATCTCCCATTTGTTACCATGTCCTGTTCTTCAGCTCTCAGCACATAGCAGTTTTTTTCAGAGGCAAAAACTAGATTTCTTTTGGTTACATATGAAGTAGAAGGTGTGTTCTAACTGGTCAGCTGCGTTCACAGACTTTCAAAGTATTGCAAATTTCTGTGAAAATGCACCAAATCTCAGGAAAAAAAAAAATTGCTACTTGTTTGGAAATAATTTTAGAAATGTTGAGATTTTTTCTCCTGAGAGAAGAAGTCTTCTCATTGCCAAGTAACCATCACTAATTCAGGGACCATTGAAACTCTGTGAATGGGAAAGAGTGAAGAAACCATGAAAACAAGTTGAACAATGTCTAAAGACTAGCTTAACCTGCATAATTTGTGTTTGATGAGCATTTTTTAAAAGAAGACATATATTTTGAACATCTTCCATTTTCCAAGAACAAAATATTGCTTTATCATTTTATAAAAATATGAAGCTATCATTAATAATCATAAAACTTGTTTGCCATATCAAAATATGGAAGAACTTAATAGCAAGAGTACAGCTGGATGTTTTCTGGGCCCCATAAAAACATTCTCACAGAGGGCAGCATATCATATCTACGTACAGTGAAAGTAAAAAGGGTTCTTTGAATAGTTAGTTGTTAAAAGAAAGTGTGTATCCTCTGAAAAGATGGATATTTTAAATTAAGGCTGACATACATTTTGCTGAATCACTATGATATTTACCACATATTACTACAGCATATTAGACCAACACCTAATAGTAGTTCAGATTATTAAGACAGTTACATGGGAAATGACACCATCTACTGCCACATCAGATAAAGTTGAAAGGAAAACACAAAGATCAGTTGCAGACGGTGTATGGGAAGAAAATACTTCAATTCTGTTGAAATATTCTGGGTTTAGTTCAACATTTTCATCTTTCTTTCAAGATGTCATCTAATATTTTGATTCTAGCCTTATCCCTGGGCTATTACAGCAAACAGAGATTGGCCCATGGCAGCAGTGCCTACTAACAGACAGAGCTCACTTGTTTGGGAGCTTGATAAACCTTTCTTAATCAAACAAGGATTCACACAGAAATAATCTATATATGCACTTATTGAGACCTGCAGATCTATCAAGCTTAGGGTGATTGTGAATTAGACCCGATTCAGAGAGAAGAAGGTAAAATTATTACTGTGGTTTTAATTAGTGTGATAGTGTTCGTTTTTCAAGTGCTCTTCCTGCACCTAATCAAAGGCAATTAACATTTTATATTAGTAATTTTGAAAATAGACAAGTAATGATTATTCAATATGGTTCTAACATTACATACGACTCAGAGTGACCAAATACTGGGGTTTGGCATAGCATTACTTTTTGGATGACATTTTTGCAGCAAATTTCAAATGCCTTAGAAGGATTAATGCCATGTAATTAACATCCTAAAATTCAGTGAAAGAGCCAGGCATTACTATCACCTTTATGCAGACAGACTGGTTATTGGGCTTCCTGTAGAATGAAATAACTGGATGAAAATAGTTAGCCTTAGCTAAGCAGGGGAATAAATTGCATGATTCAATAGTTCTGTTTCGCTCTGAGATGTATGAACATATAAAAAGCGAAACTGAAGCATGGATTGGTATAAGAATCTTCAAAACTATTTATGCATTCAGGCATGCACAGAAAGGAAAAGCTGCCTTAGTGGAGCAGAAGGGTGACTGATTATGTTTTAATGGAAAAACACAAAGTGCTAAGGCCGTTTTTTTTTAAGGTAGTTCCCTGCTGTTGATAGTTTAACATCAGGAGCTTGGATAGATTGAAAGAATAGCTTCCAATTTTCTCCCCTACCAAAAGTAAACCAGGCAATAACCAAAAATGAGCACATTTCTCCAGAGGACAAAGGTGAAAATGTTAAAAGAATACATACTGTTTGACTTAACTCGGTGACTGATACATCAAGTCCAGGCAGGCTAAGGGTAAAAGATCCCTGAGATAGTTCAGAGCTTTGATCTTATTTTGCAGAGACTAACTGATTTTAAATATATGCCATAGCTGCAGAATGAGTCAGATTCTATTTCGTCGTGATTTTGAAGGACAAATCTGATGTCTTCTTATAATATTCTCTACCAGTAGAACTAGCATTTTCATCTCATTACTGCACAAGTTAATTTTGAAGTCAAACATATTTAGCAATACAAAGAGGAAGAGGCATTTATGACAACAACAGAGATGGGAAGAATGAAATTTTCAAGCTGTTTGTAAAATCATTCACACCTTTATAGCCTTAACTCAACTCCCAAAGGGCAGCAAATCAGACTTCTTAGATCACATGAAGACAATAAACACAACAAATAAATTATGGCTAGAATAAAGGGTGGTTACTGTATTATTTATTAGAATGGAGCAAGCAATTCACAGCAAATACTCTCTCCTCAACAGATTTTATGCCCCTGGAATTACTGACCCAAACATTTCCT
The DNA here is from genome assembly GCF_009769465.1 of Tauraco erythrolophus. Taxonomy (NCBI): domain Eukaryota; kingdom Metazoa; phylum Chordata; class Aves; order Musophagiformes; family Musophagidae; genus Tauraco; species Tauraco erythrolophus. Next base: position 46,541,958 of record NC_141496.1, on the reverse strand, counting down.
TGACATTTGTTGATTTAAAGTATGTGATATATTTTTTTGGTGAACTTATCTTAAGCAGTTCACTGTTTTCGTAGCTAGTTTGTTTAAACATAATTTGTTCACCAATCCAGCATCAAGCACAGTATATGAGAAAAATACCACAAAAACCTTTCCTGGTAAAATTGAAATAATTCTTAAAAGTTACAAGATAAATCAATAAAATAAACATTTTTAATTTTACCTGATACAATAAAAAATAGGGTATGCATTTCCATTTTCCTCACTAAGGATTACAGCCCATAAGATGCTTACTTGTTTCTGGATATTTGGTAATAAAGTACATACTATACTTTTTTTATCATTTACACATGTAATGTGTCACCTAAACGTTCCATTTACTTCTTCTGAAACCTATGGTCTGTATGGGCTTGAGGATGGAGACAAAAGAAATAGAAAGCCAAGAAGCCTTTACCAATAACATCTCCTGCCAGCCCTCTTCCATTCAAACAAAATCTGAGCTCAGTTTCTGTCAAGTGAGTTAAAATACTAGAGAGCTATACAGAAAAAGGACAGCTTTCTTAGGTAGCTAGTTATAAAACTTTCGGACTCCAGGACTCAGAGGGAAAGGAATCTTAGAAATCTACACAGTTTTGAGGATGTGGACCTTCTTTTTTTTCATTGGACGGTTGAAAAACCTTAAACAAAATATTAAGCAACTTCTGAAATAGATGAAAAGTATCCCAAAGAATGTAGAGACCAGTGTGTTCCTTGAAGGAAATGTTTTTTAAGTAGAAGACATGCTTAGTTAGTGATCTTCAGTCTCACTCAGATGTTTGCTGCAAGGAGTACTGAACTGACATATGAGGGCTATGAAGTACAGAAGTAATGCATCCATAGCATAAATGAAAATTAGTACATATTTACTATCATACTTGTTGAAAATAAGAAATATTTGTATGCTTCTCAAAATAAAAAGTATGGCTCTAATTTACGAAGAGATCTTTAGAAGTGTTGGGGTTTTTTTCATCCAATTCTAAGCTTTATACTTTAACACTACTAACCTAAACTGAAGTGTGACCTAATTCCATGAGTCTCTTCTAAGCTAGATAAATAGTAAATATCATGTACAGAGTTAGGAAATTCTCCCATTTATTCTTCACTATATTTTTTTAATAACAGGATGAATGTCTTCATTTGTAAAAAGCAACAGTGGAGCAGTGGATTTGGTGGAGAAATTAAGAAGGGGTAATTTTCTCTTATTTTTAATGTAAAAATAGTTAAGTTGAAGTATACACTTGCAATCCATAAATGCATAAAATATTTAAATCTCTTTACTAGCTTTGCAACTAAATTATAAAAGGCTTATTAAAAGTACAGTAAATACCAGACAAGCACAGGAAATTAAGTATTTAATAAATATTACTGTAATACTCCTTTTTTTTAACCATTGTAGATCTTATATATGCAAACCCATTGCATAAAAATAAGCATCTTTCCTTATTTTCTAAACAATATTTATTTACTTACCATGAGAGTTACTTTCCCTTCCTTCCTTTCATTTTTCCCTTCCCCTTCCCCTTTCCCTTCCCCTTCTTCTTTTTCATTTTCCCTTTCTCTTCTTTCCTCTTCCTTTCCCTTTTCTTAATTAAGTTAAGCAGGACATGACCCTACTTGTATAGCAAGTCTTCCATTATTCCAGAGGTGGTAAGGATGAATTATGCAACATGTCATCATGCTGTCATCTGTTTTCACTATACTTACTGCTTTCTGATCAAATCAACTTAATTTTTTGGTAATGAGATAACCTTATTTCATAAAACATTTCAAAAGTAAGTATCAGAGAAGGATATGTGTGTGCATGATCACCCATGTATCTAGACATTTGCTACCTGAGGAAGAGCAGACTTTATTCTAGCAGCTGGGTGGGGTTAATACTCCTTTCCTTTAGTGTAACCACTGAAGTCTCAATTCAACAATAAGGAAGAGAATACTGAGCAGTTTAACAAAAAAAAAAAAAAAAAAAAGAAAAAAGAGAAAAAACCCTAATATCCAGGCAGCAGCTGCACAAGATAATGGATGGACTTACTTTTTACATTTTTAATCACATGGACTGGATGAATTATTTAAAAACTTTAAATATATAATGCTTTCAAAGCAGGGAAATGGACCACATTTCTGAAGATATTGACTTCCAAAGTGCTATATGGAGAGGCAAAGTATTAAATTTTTAAATATTCTGATCTTAATCTTTACATTGCAGACTACCAGTGTATTGATTAAAGCAGTGTGCTTTCTTTCTTCTAGTGAAGGCAGTTTGAAGATATCACTAGCTGCCATTCTAGGAAACACATTATTGTGTCTTCTTTATCTTCCCACATAATCAGAGACTGCCTGAGTTTGTTTTGTCAAGGTTGGTGTTTTGTCGGCTTTTTTTAAAACAGGATGTGTGGTTCTAATTTTCATGAAGAATAGCTTTTTTATTCAATTGTTCAAGGAATATTGTGATATTTGTTTAACTGCTGCTTTGGATTTTGCAAAGTCAGAGATCCTGTTCCAGTTTTTCTCTGCACAGTCTAGAATCATAGAAGCATAGAATGATAGAATTATAGAAAGTTTAGGGTTGGAAGGGACCTCAAAGATCAACTAATTCCAACCCCCGTGTCATGGACAGGGAAACCCTCCACTACACCAGGTTGCCCAAAGCCTCATCCAACCTGGCCTTGAACACTTCCATCGACGGGGCATCTACAACTTCTCTGGGTAACCTGTTCCAGTGCCTCACCACCCTCTGAGTGAAAAATTTCTTCCTTATATCTAATCTAAATCTCCTCTCTTTCACTTTAAAGCCATTGCCCCTTGTCCTATCACCACATGCCCTTGTAAAAAGTCCCACCAAAGCTTTCCTGTAGGCCCCCTTTTGTCGCAGCTGGAAGGCTTCAGGTGGCTCCAAGTAGACCAATGCTCTAATGCGAAGGCTTCAGGCTTACTCTAAGGAAGGCCCACACTCCTCCAAGACTCAGGAGGAAATGCCTCACCCTTAGGAGTAAACGCCCTGCCTTAAATAGTCAGGAGTCACATGATTTGCTAGATGGGTCAAGGCTATTGGTCACTTGACCATCCATCTCCCAGAGTGATTGGCTGAATGCTACAGCACCTGTTTCAAGGTAACTTTCCCAGTGTAACGAGCTACAGGTGTTTCTTAGTTAGCCTGCATAGGGAAAGAACTTTCACAGGATGCTGCAGCAGCCAAAAGGTTTCTCCACACCCTTTAAGTACTGGAAAGCTGCTATAAGATCACCCCAGCGCATTCTCTTCTCCAGGCTGAACAGCCCCAACTCTCTCAGCCTGTCTTCATAGCAGAGGTGCTCCAGCCCTTGGATCATCTTCATGGCCCTCCTCTGGACCTGCTCCAGTAGCTCCATGTCTTTCTTGCATTGGGGACTCCAGAGCTGAATGTAGTATTCCAGATGGAGTCTCACGAGAGCAGAGTAGAGGGGCAGAATCACTTCCCTCGACCTGCTGGCCACGTTTCTTTTGATACAGCCCAGGACACGATTTGCTTTCTGGGCTGCCAGTGCACATTGCCAGCTCATATTAAGCTTCTCATCCACCAGCACTCCCAAGTCCTTTTCCTCAGGGCTGCTCTCAATCCATTCTCTTCCCAGCCTGTACTTTTGCTTGAGATTGCCTCGACCCACAGGCAGGACCTTGCACTTGGCCTTGTTGAACTTCATGAGGTTCTCACAGGCCCATCTCTCCAGCCTGTCAAGGTCCCTCTCGATGGCATCCCTTCCCTCCAGCGTGTCCACAACACCACACAATTTGATGTCATCTGCAAACTTGCTGAGGGGGCACTCAATCCCACTGTCCATGTCGCCAACAAAGATGTGAAATAGCACTGGTCCCAATACTGACCCCTGAGGAACACTACTCATCACTGGCCTCCACTTGGACATTGAACCGTTGGCCACAACTCTTTGAGTGCGACCATCACGCCAGTTCCTTGTCCACCGAGTGGTCCATCTGTCAAATCCATGTCTTTCCTGTTTAGAGACAAGGATGTCGTGTGGGACAGTATCAAATGCTTTGGATAAATCCAGGTAGATGATGTCAGTTGCTCTTCCCCTATCCATCAATGCTGTAACCTCACCATAGAAGGCCACATCACACATATTTTTTTAAAAAAGATAAAGAGAGCAACCCTGGGAACTATCAGTTATTCAGCCTCACCTCTGTGCCTGGTAAGATCACGTCAAGACGTTGATGAGAAAGAAGTAATCAGAGACAGCCAGCATGGCTTCACACAGGGCAAATCACACCTAACTAATCTGGTGGTCTTCTAAAATGGACTGCATTGGTGGATAAGGGAAGAGTAACTGATGTCATCTGCCACACCTTCTCTAAGGCTTTTGACATGGTCCCACATAACATCCTCATTGCTGAATTGGAGAGATATGGATTGTATGGATGGACCGTTAGATAGGTAAGGTATTGGCTGGATGGCCACACCCAAAGACTTGCAGTGAATGTCTCAATGTCCGAGCGGAAGCCAGTAACGAGTGGTGTCCATCAGGGGTCTATATTGGGACTTGTGCTATCGAACATCTTTATTAGTGACATAGAAAATGGGATTAAGTGCACCAAGCTGAGCAGCGCAGTTACCATGATTGAGTGAAAGGATGCCATCCAGAGGACCTTGATAGGCTGGAGGAGACCAACATGGAAAAACTGTTACAATCTAACACCAAGGCCAACTTGTGACTCTCTGGAACAAAGAATTGATTGCTCAAAAGTGTAGACAATGTAAGAGAAAAAATCTTGATAAGGGAACAGGGGGTGAAGGTTCCCTAAGGCTTTCCAAGGAATGTCTCAAACGCTCACAAGTTGCGAAAAAACTCAGAAGCGAAACTCTCTCATCTCCTCCTTGAGACTAATCTGCCACTGAGGCAGAGGGGCAGTCCGTAGTGAACAGCAGACATAAAAGGGGGAGGCAAGTGCCATTGAGTGGGAAAACTTCTGGGGGAACTTTCAGACAAACATGAGAAATCCCTGTTGGCTGGACCAGCGCTAGAACCTGGGCTGGTGATATATCTCTTTTTCTCAGTCTCTTCCCCCTCTTTCTTCTTTTCTCTTCCTTTTCATTCCTTTTTTCTCAGTCTCTTCCCCCTCTTTCTTCTTTTCTCTTCCTTTTCATTCCTTTTTTCTCTAATAAGTAACGCAAGGTATAAGACCCCATACCAGTGGTAAGCAATAAGTATTTCTGCTATCCATTTATTTATCAACAAGCCTAACTGAGGAATAAATGTTTCTGTTTACCCATGGACCTTGAGTTCGTTCTCACCTTAATCCACACAGAGGGGATCCGGGAATCTGAGTCATCTCTCCCTCTTTCCTGCAACTATGTCTGTGGACCCTTAATGGGGACATGATGACATTACGTGGTCATGGGCAGATATTTGGGACGTGACACAGGCTGGAGGAGTGGGTCCATTGTGAACCTTGTGAAGTTCAACAAAGCCAAGTGCAAGATCCTGCCCCTTGGTCGAGACAGTTCCCAGTATAGAATTTCATAGAATTTCTAGGTTGGAAAAGACCTTAGAGATCATCCAGTCCAACTGTCCCTAATCCCCCGTTAAACCATGTCCCTAAGCAGTACATCCACCCTTTTCTTAAACACATCCAGGGATGAGGACTCAACCATCTCCCTGGGCAACATATTCCAGTGGCTGACAACCCTTTCAGAGAAGAAATACTTCCTAACATCCAACCTGAATCTCCCCTGACTAAGCTTATACCCATTTCCTCTTGTTCTATCACCCAACACTAATGTAAAGAGCCCTTCCCCTACCTTCCCACCATCTTTTCTCAAGTATTTGTAGGCTGTAATCAGGTCTCCCCTCAGCCTCCTCTTCTCCAGGCTAAACAGCCCCAACTCCCTCAGCCGCTCCTCATAAGTTTTATTTTCCAGCCCCTTGACCAGTTTAGTCGCCCTTCTTTGGACTCGCTCCAGGAGCTCAATATCTCTCTTAAAGCGAGGGGCCCAAAACTGGACACAATATTGCAGGTGCGGCCTCACCAGTGCCAAGTACAGGGATGTCTAGGTTAAAAAAAAAAAAAAGACAGAGGTCTGCTAAGGAAGGCAGGAGCCTCCCTCGAAATGGAAAATGTAAACCTCCACCCTCCAAATTACTAAAATTTTGAAATTAAGGGGCTCTCGGGCAAAGATATGGGAGTAGAAATAACAGTTCTTTACTAGGAAGATTAAAGAGAAGGGGAAACCAACAATAACAACAACAACAACAACAACCACCCAAATGCAGTAGTACACCAAAAAGAAAAAAAAACCAAACCCACTGACAGAGTCAGAATACGACAGCACCCTGACCAGCACCCTGACACCTGCTGGTCAGGGTGCTGGCAGCAGTCTGATCAAATGGTTGCCGCAGTCCTCCTGCAATGGCAGACGTGGCTCCGCAGAAGCAGTGATCGTGCCGAAGGGCGCGGGCCCCCTCCGAAGGGCCGGCGTTGCTGCAGATGGCCCGGTCTTCCTTCGGGAACCCAGCGGAGAAGGAAAAACCCGCTCCTCTGGGGTGTCAACGCCGGCCGGCCCAGGCCTCCCAGGTCTGGGAGGAAGGCACGCAGCAAACCTTGAGTGGCTGCTCTGTCCCAACTAGTCCAGCAGCAGAGAAGTGCCCGTCTGTCTCCCCCGGTGACTGCAAGAGACCGCCCGACTGCCACCGCCACTGCTTTCCTGCGTGCAGGCGCAGTCGCGAGGCGCCCCCTCCCCTCCCAGCTGGAGCATCTCACATGGGGCCGATGTTGTTCTGGGAGTCTGGTGGCAGATCCTTGATTGCCCATCAAACAGAGATGGCTCCTGGAGGGAGTGATCCACCAGTCATGGGCAAGGCATTGATGGCCCATTAACAGAAGACAGTCTGGGAGGAGGAGGCAAGAGAAACATTACCCCACCTGGTCTCAACAGCTCATGAGGATGGTGATAGAATAAATACTTTTGGGCACATCTTACATCATAACCTAGGACAAGGGGCAGGATCACTTCCCTGTTCCTGCTGGTCACACTATTCTTGATACACCCCAGTATCCCATTGGCCTTTTGGCCACCTGGGCACACTGCTGGCTCATATCAAGCCGCTAGTCAACCAACACTCCCAGATCCTTCTCCGCCAGGCAGCTCTCCAGCCACTCTTCCCCGAGCCTGTAGCAATGCTTGGGGTTTTTACACCCCAAGTGAAGGACTCTGCACTTGGCCTTATTACAGCTCATGCCATTGGCCTCAGCCCAATGATCCAGTCTGTTCAAATCCCTCTGAAGGACCTCCCTACCCTTGAGCAGATCAACACAGCCTCCCAGTTTGGTGTCGTCCGCAAACTTACTGAGGGTACATTCAATCCCCTCATCCAGGTCATTGATAAAGATGTTAAACAGAACCGGACCCAGCACTGAGCCCTGGGGAATCCCACTGGTGACCGTCCTCCAGCTGGATTTAGCCCCATTTACCACCACTCTTTGGGCCCGGCCATCCAGCCACTTTTTAACCCAAAGGAGGGTGTGCCTATCCAGGCCAGCAGTTACCAGTTTCACAGCCAGAACACTATGAGAGACTGTATCAAAGGCTTTTCTGAGGTCAAGGAAAACTACATCCACAGCCCTTCCCTTGTCAACCAGGCGGGTCACCCCATCATAGAAGGTGATCAGGTTTGATTGGCAAGACCTGCCTTTCATAAACCCATGTTGACTGGGCCTGATCACCCGGTTAATCTGTATGTGCTCATTAATAGCACTCAAGATAACCTGTTCCACTCAAGATAACCTGTTCCATGACTTTGCCCATCACCGAGGTCAGACTGACAGGCCTGTATCAGTACAAACTGGGTAATAAATTAATTGAAAGCAGCCCTGCAAAGAAGGTATTGGGAATACTGTTGGATGATAATTGGATATGAGCTGGCAATGTGTACTTGCAGCCCAGAAAGCCAATCATATCCTGGGCTGCATCAAAGCAAACATTGTCAGCATGTCAAGGAAGGTGATTCTCCCCCTCTATTCTCTTGAGAACCCATCTGGAATACTGACTTCAACAGTGGGCTCCTCAGCACAAGAAAGACATGGCCCTGTTGGAGCAAGTCCAGAGGTGGGCCACAAAAACAATCAGAGGGCTGGAGCACCTCTTCAATGAAGAAAGGATGAGAAAGTTGGGGTTGTTCAGCTTGGAAAGAGAAGGCTCTGGGGAGACGTTATTGTGGCCTTTCAATACTTAAAGGAGACTTATGAGAATGATGGAGGGAGACTTTTTACCAGTCTGATAATGATAGGAGAAGGAGTAACAATTTTAAATGAAAAGAGGGTAGATTTAGATGAGGTATAAGGAATAAATTCTTTACTAGGAGAGTGTTGAGAGACTGGAACAGGTTGCTGAGAGTAATTGTGGATTCCCCATCCCCGGAAGTGCTCGAGGTCAAGTTGGACAGAGCTTTAGCAACCTGATTTAGTTGAAGACATCCCTGCCCATAACAGGAGTGCTGAATGAGATGATCTTTAAAGATCCCCTTCAATCCAAGCTGTTCTATGTTCCTATGATTTATCATTTCATCCGAGTGCTGGCCCTTTATTTTTCTTTACTTTTCTGATCTATTAAATGGAGGCATCGTCTATTCTGTTCAGACAACAGCATAAGCCAAATTACTAAGAATAAAAAGCAATGTTTAGGTTTTTCAAAGCTATATGAGTCGTAATTGGTGGTTTATAACTGCATTATTTTCAACTAGTAAATTTTAAAGAACAAGACCTTTTCCAAATATTTTCCTTTTGACCATCATGTTAAAAAAAAAAAAAGTGGAGGATAATTTAGTATTGTAAACAGAAAGATAATTGTTTCAATATTCAATGTTTCTTATTACCAAATATTTGAAATTAAAATGGATTGACAACAATTTGCTGCATATTTTCTATTTCCAAAGACTTATTATTTTTTTGTGATATTGGTTTTATCTCTGTTTTTTATAGCAACTTTCTTACTATTTTTGAAGTTATTATGGAATTAGAACAGTATAAGAACATTAAAAAATCTAAATTTTTAATGTATATAAAATTAAAAATTCCATGTCATAAAGGATTTATCAAAATGTGAAAACTAATATTAGTAATAGACATGATTCAAGTATACAAAAGTGGAAAAAAAATCTAATGATAAAGAAAGACTGATTATTTTATGTCTGCATTTGTGCTGAATCTTGGTTTTACAAAAAAAAATTTTTTTCTTCAGACATATTCAGAAAGGAAAAGAAATCAAAGCCTCTTGAAGAAAAGCCACAAATATCTGAAAGAGTGATGGGATCATTGATCTTAAATGTTATTGGTGTTGTTTATGTTGTGTCATGTTTGCTAGGCTTCACATCTTTTATTGCCAGCAACTCAGGTATAAATATAATTATCAATTTAAATGCACTAAACACTTTATTCTACCCTGTTCCCTAAATGTGAGACAGAAGGAATCAATATGTTTATTTCTTTTCTAGGAAGACTGTACACCATCATGAGAGGAAAGAAGAATAATGAATTGTAACAGACTCTTTACCAATCATCAAAAGTTGTCGGTAACAATTATTCTAAAGAGGTAAGTGAAATATGAAGGCACAATTTCAAATCTGAATACTTCTATTAGTCATAGATTAGACATACATCTACTAATTATCTTTATCCTTAACTAACTTATTCAACCTCAGGTGCTCTTTGAAGGTTTATCAATAGAGATCCCTTTTGTAATAAGCCCTAAGATTTAAACATAAACAAGACCATTCCAAAGAAGTATTTGAGTCAACCATTACATGTCGACTTCAGCAGTGTTCATGTCTGATTCAACAGGGGTGCTCAAAATACAGATTGGACTTTTAAGTTGAACCTCAGGGATGTTTTAGTCTCTCCTAAATCTGTTACTTGAGATACGTGTCAATTTTTATCGAAACAGGCAGCTCAAAATGCCATGAAAATAATCTGAAACCTGAATACGTCAGTGTTCAGAAAAAGATTCTTTGTACAGTCTACTTGAGCAGTAAAAACATTGATCTTTCTGAAACATCGTATATGAGCATGTCTAAAGTTCTTGAGAAAAAAATATAGTATTGTATCTTTTGGAATATCATCTTGTAGTCTGATTAAGACTTAGCAAAGACTAAAACGCCACACAGGGATACGCGTTTCTGCCCTAGAATTTATAATAACTTAATTCATGTAATACAAAGCACTAAAAATACTGTTGCTAATATGATAAGAGTCACTATGACAAGATGCCAAACCTCCCACACACAGGGAAAATGTCCTTCCTAGGTTTCATCACTGGGAGATCATAACCAAGTCAAATCTCTCTCTGTGATCCAATCTCCTCATCAGTAGAATGACAATAATGAAGCTCTTCCATTATTGTAAGGAGTTCTGACATGCACAAGTTTAACAAAACAAGTGATAAGAATTAGGCAAAGAAGACTCAAGTAGAAAAATTCACTGTCTATATGTCTTGTTTTGTTTTGTTTTTGTTTTGTCTTTATCTGTGTTATTCCATTTAAGCAGGAGGATGAGGGACCCAGCAAAGGGCTCTCTTAATTTTCCAGAAAAACAGCAGAAATATTACTACAGTAGTCTAGTTCTCTTGTATTTGAAGGTAAGTAATGTAAGAACAATGCTTGCCAGATAAAGGAAAGGATATTTTTGTTTCATAGCTTTAAAATAATTTTCATTGAAGGGTTTATATCATGCATGTTCTTGGAAAAGGATCCACACGTAAATTTATTAAGATAAGGTCTTAATTTTCATAAGAACATATATTCTAGTTTCTAAAGTGATTTTGACACAGAGTAACTGAGGTTATTGTGGCCTCTCGAGGCCAGGCTTATTCTGTGGTCAGCAGAGATGACTTTTGCAAGAAAAATAAGAAAAGTCTGAAGTGTTCTGAATTATCCTCTGGAGGAGTCTCCTGGATATTCCATTACTTATGGGGCAGCTTGACTTGTCAAAGAAGGATATGTTTGGAAGAAGAAATCATTAGACCAAACGTCATTAATTTCAGTGAAAAGTAAGTTTAGATGTCACTTGAATTCCAGTTACTCTTTATTATACCTAGATATATTTTATATACGGTTTTGAGACCTGAAGCAACATTCAACGTTTAGGCCCCTAAGTAACTCAAAAACACAAACAAAAAAATAAAACAAGTGAAACCCCCCCCCCAAAAAAAAAAAAAAATTAAAAAAAATTTATCTTCTTTATTAAAAAAAAAAAAAAAATCAAAGTATCTAAATTGTATCAAACCAAAGAGGTTTTGTTTGATAGCAGTAGATTACTGTGTAGCTATATAACTTTTTAACAGAGGAAATACTGTTATCTGGCCTTAGAACACTGTGTGGACTAAGCAGAAGTTTAGGTGCATTTACAACAGCTTTATCTGCTGCACACAAGCAAAGTTTGGGTATAGATACTGATACTCCTGCACATGCAGTTCTGCCTTCTGAACCTTGCTCTGCAAATCACCCTGCAGCAGCATGGAGGACACTATGTTAAGTCATGAGCTGCTCATGACTAATTGGGCTAGCCATAAATATATCTAGCTAAGCAGTGAGAAGTAACAGACCTAGCATTTTTCAAGCACTTATCTCGGCGTTCACAACGTTGTGTTGTGTAGTTTTCAGTTGTCATTTATGTCAATGGAGGTGTTCTGTTCTGAAATGGTTTTGAGTATTTTTCTGTGTTTATGAAAAAGATCGTTTTGACACACACTTGCAAATTATTTTGTGGTTTTGAAATGTAATCACAAGCAGCATTTTCATTTTTCTATGTACATCAAAGGTAGCTTCAAAGACAGTTTGTATAATAAAATGTGATGAGGAGCTTAAAAAAGAGAGAGATGGCAATTAACCATTCATACAAGTGGTGGATGGAGTTTTAACTCACTGAAGTGTCTCAAACTGTTATAACTTTCTAAAAATTATTCTGCAGCCCAATTATGCAAGATTGCCATGATACACAAAGTATAAGAGGCAATTGTATGACCTATATTAAGCATGAATTCAAACAAATCACTTATAATAGTCACTCTTCTGACCTTAAAACCTTTGAATGATATAAAATTATATATCATACGTCTGTGTATGTAAAAGTGCTACAGATGAAACTCATTCTGAAGGACTGAATGATACATTAGTTCACCTAATTTTAATGTTTTACAAATTTTTCTCAAAGCAATTCCATTATGTTCCTGAAACTGCTTTATTAGCACTGCACAAAGTCTTACTACTATTCTGATCTGTACTGCTTTTTTAACAGGAATTTAATTCAGTGCAAGAAATATTAATAAAAATTGAAAAATGATTGCGTATTCCTCCAACAAGCAACCGAATTTTGTAGAACTCATTTTTGTCAGTATATGCCATATTCATATTAACCTGAATCTTCCAAAATACTTGCAAGCATATTCTGAAAAGTTTTTAAATCTTGAACAGGTTAAGCATACTTGGTAAAAAGACAAGGCTTTACTGATAAATGCAACATTGTCTGAGTGGTGAAGATGGGTAGCACTTGAGATACCCATCTTCTCTCTATCACTGTACTTCGAATTGAAAAATTATTGCTTTTTTTCACTGTAGAGATGAAGCAGCACAGTCGGAACATGAACTAACCACTGCCAGAAATTTCTATTTTCGGTCATCATCTGAATCTTCTGATTCTAAGAAGAAGAAAGACAATTCTGAAATTTGCTGAAAGGAAGCAAAAGTAGCAAGACTTATCTTAGTTTTCCAACTGACCAAAAGCAAGATACATTAGATTCCTTCCTTGTCTCTCGTCAGTCCAACAAATTTGTGAATATTTCTAATTATTTACAACTAATCATCTATAAGTATTATTTAGAAATGGTTTATGAGTACAACATAGCTATATATGAGACGTAAACCGAAGACAAAACCTATAGCTACCTTAATTAGAAATAAAAATATAATTGCATGGTACTAACTAGCTGAATACTATGAAAGTGCTGAGGATGACAGTGATATAATTAATGAAAAAAAACATGTTTATATTGGGGTGGGGTTTTTTGCTTTTCTTAAAACAGCAAATCCAATATAATAAAAAAAACTGAAAGAATTTTCTGCTATATCTTATCATGATTGTTAAGTAACAATAAATATATTGATCGAATATGTACATGGCAACATGAATTGTATGTTTGACCTTTAGCTCATAGTGCCAAAGTCCACAATCTTTATTTCTGAATAAGAGATACAAATCAGAAAATATGAATTTTGAATCTCAAAATATGACGATTTGGTAATGAAATGTCTACAGGTACAAAAAAAACTTCTTCCTCCACTCTGCCTGGAGAATCTTACTGAAATGTTTTGGATTTTGCATGCAAAAACTGAATTGAAGTGTTCAGTTTTCTGAATAAATCTGAAATCTTCAATTATGTATTGTTTTGACCTAAAACTATCTGCTGAATTGCTAATGAGCCTAATGAGGTTTATGATGTGACAGCTTCAGAGTCATGTTCTCCTTTGTGATAATGGTTCTCTAGAAAGACATCTCTGCTGGGACAATGAGACTGGGGCATAGCATAAGATTCTTATCACTACATTGTCTGCTGGCAGGTGCATTTCAGACTTAAGGGGAAGTGAGTGTGGCCTAACAGAAATTATAGATACTGTGTACAAACTACAGTTCCAAAAATGCATAGAAGCATAATAGAGATAAGCACCTTATTGAGCCAAAAATAAATTTGTTTAGACATCACCAAGTAAAACATAAAAAATTTTTGTCCTGTGAAAAAAATAATTATTTCAACTTGCATTGTTATGGGACAAAAAATAAATTTAGAAAAATCAAATTTTTCACCAAGGACACACTCCAAGTCTCTCTTAGCTATAGATAGAGCACTGCAATACTCTCTTTTAATCTGTGCAAGATACCACTGAAGCTCTATTGACATGCCAAATAACACTCTATAATCGAAATTATAGAATCGGTATGTTTATTCAGCGCTGAACGCACGGGGGATCGCTCCACCACAAAACGTGCATGCCCACCAGCGTAGCATTCTCGTGTTTATACAGAAAAATGTTATATAAGCATAAGTTTTCCCTGAAGAGGTGGGTTTATTACAATGAGCTCTGAGAAGTCATTTCCATAGTCTCCAACTTTAACTTTTCCCAGTTGCACATGCGCAGTGCCTTCTGGTAGTCGTGAGTAGGGGTCTCAGGGATGAAGGCCGTATGTCTTCTTCGTGATGACCTTTTCACCTCCTTGAAAATTAGCAAAGTCATTATGACTGTTCTCTGCGAAGTCATCGTGACTGTCCTTGTTCTTCATCTTGGTTCCTGCTTATCTTATACAAGGGTTGTGAGACTTAAAGATATATGGCTTGAACTGAGCTGACTTAAAAGTGGTTAAGCAAGATTAAGCATGTTTTATCTCCTCTACCACTATCTGTACACTTTGTTACTCCTTTAGCACGCAGCGTTTAAACAGTCAACAGCTTTATTATTTCGCCAGGCTGAGTTTAAAATGAATACCTTAGAAAGGCAGCCTAGTAGCATGGCTAAAAGTTACATCTTGTAGCTGGTTATCCTTTTCGGTATAAACTGCTCAAGTGATAGCTGATACAATCAGATTTTTTTTTTTATTTTAATACAGTGTGTCTGTTTCAGTAGTCACTGTACAAAAAACAGCTTTAAACGTAACATGCATATTTTTGACATGAAGTTTCTAAAGACCATAGGATGAATTACATTCTCTGAGGCCTCCATAAATATCAGAAGCAGCAAAAATCAAAAAAGGATTTTTAATAACAGAATCTGTGATGATTAAGTTATCTTGGAGAATACATTAATAAAATAAAATACATTTAAATTCTGGGAATTTTCAGTCAAAATATATTTTGAAAGAAAAATAGTAAATACGATAGAGTAATATATGATGCTGCAATTTACTTACAATAAATATTTTAAAAAGTAAAATGCCTGAAACTTTCATGTCCTTGTATGATGTATTTAAACAGTCAAAACCTATCCACTTGCCCTCTTAGTGTCTGCCACATCTTTTGGGTTTATGAGGCTCAGGAACTGACTGAAAAGGAAGGGACTGATAAAAAGAGGTCTGCTCTTTTTGCAGTGTCTTTGCAATGCTTCTTAATGTATTTAATAAAATTTATTTATGCTTTGCATTTTTCTTATATGACACCATAACAGGAAGTTTTTACATTCAAAAGCAAATACAATTCTGTGTTAACCAATTGATGGGCAGCTGAAAGAAGAAAACACTTGATAACTGCTTGGTGAAGCACCTGTAAACGGTGCTAGTTGGAGGGCTCTGTTATGCCACAAGCCCCTTTGTTCTCTTCCAGACAGAATAGAGAGCAGATAGCAAGCTGTAGATGTTAGCTCAAATAATATTCATAGCCTGTTATTTTGCTCCTATGTATTAAAGACACAAAATAAAAATTGTCTTGAAGAAAATGAAACTCAATAAGAAAAGAAAAAGCCCAACAAAATGGTACACATATTTATAACTAGACAACAAGGTGTATAGTATAACACATTACAGTTTCACAAACAATCAATACAAATTATTGGATATAAAATTACTTTTTGATTACCACTGTGAAAACACAAGCTGCTCAAGTCATTCCTCACCCCACTATTGATTTTACTCTATTTTTTCTATTGCATTTTTAAAGCATTTCATGTCAATTCTTAAGTCTCCATTCTACTGCTAAATGCTAAGCAAATGTACAAAGGATAAACCTGAAAGTTTTAAGAGTGGAGAGCTCTAAATATTGTTTTTCATCCTTTAATCTCTGTGTTTTTTCTACCACAGCTTGTTGAAGACCGAAACATATTTTCATAGTCAGACTACACACAAGAACTACCAGAATTTTCCTAACCTTTTAACCCCTTCATTTATTTTGTGTTATTACCCTTTACCACTCTGTAGCAGCTTTCTATCCTGTGGCACTTTGCTTCCTGCTGGTTCCCATGGCAATGATCAGGTCATCTGTCAAATGACAGAGCAATATACTATAGTCATCTCTCGTAGCCAGTAAGTGGGTTCTTTTATTTTTCATTTGACAAGTTGTCAAATACTCAGCAACAAGCACAAAATTCTTCTCTTCTTTTCCTGAGAGATGAAACAAGAAACTTACTTAAGGACCAAGAAAAAGACAAACCTAGGAATATTCTTTGCTGTTGTATTCACTGTTTTTCTCAATGAACTGAGCTTTATAAGTTAGAAAGACTTACCTTCAGTTTAAGATTAGACATGGAATTAGCTGGTTTGTTTACAGTGTGGTAGAAACTTCTCCCAATCCTATGTGATGAGACCAGTGTGTGCGTCTTTTTTTTCCGTTATCTTGAACATGTCAGTATTTCTAGTCTGCTGCAGTTGTGGTCTTCCCTTTGATGAACATCTGTACTTACAATGTATGTCTGATTGCATATCACTGAAAAAATATGTGCGGATATCTGTACAAGAAAAGTGTCAGTTAAAACAATATTGGAAACTTCTGGAAAGAAATGGAGTAACTGTTTAGCAAGCATCAGCACAATGCTCGGGCTAACAGTGAGAATGGTCACATATAGTTAAAAATTCAAGCAGATAATTTTGGTAGACAGAATGCAGCTATCTATAAAGTACCTAGGCCATGACTCAAAGGTAGTGGTCTTGTTCTTGCAAAGCAATGAATTACATGACGATGACAATGAGAAAAAAAAATTCGTTTCAAGAGTAATTGGAAAGAGAGGGATGCATAAGAAAGTCATCTGAAACATATGGAATAATCAAGATTTTGATGGGAAACTTCTTCAAAAATGGCATTGTAAACAACAACTCTGCTGAGGATGTGAATTATTTATCTTTTTTCTACCTGGGTTTTAAAAGCACAAAGAATACTGAAACTCAAGTTATCTTACACTGGAAAAATGTATAAAGATGATGATGCTAAGACAGAGTCACGTAATATCCAATCACAAAACAAAAAGAGAAAAAGCCTTACTCCTTTTTTTGCAAGGTATAACATTCATCTTAAGTTGTTGGGTGCTTGAAAAAGAGTGTAATCATCAAAGTTTTGGTGTAGATGAGCAAATAAGAGCCTCCAGAGTGAAATCGGAAACAAGAATACTAATCTGACCATCGATTCACCAGATTCTGACTAACAAAAATTTCACATTTAAGCAATTTTACTTGTTGAGCTTTCTACTAAGTAAAGCAATTTATATAAAACACAACACTAAATTGGAAATATAAGAAAGCATTTGGAATCTATAATGGACACTGAAAGTTGATGCAGGTTTACAGTAAATGAACTGCAGACAGATTTCCTTAATTCATTTAAAAAGACAGAGTTTTCTTATAGGATAAATAAAATATTAGCACAATATAATCATTTTATTTCAGTGTTTATAGTAAAATGACTTTGAAGGAATGTCAGATTAACTTTTCTTAATCGTAGCCGTACATCTTATTAAAAGTAAACAACTTTTTATTTGAATAACATACTTCAAATAAAGGTCTCAGTTCACCATGCTTGGATTACATTAATGCAGTCTGTATGACTTCAACATTCAGTAACAGTAATTGTTGACTATTTGGATCACATCTAAACCATGTGAAAGACAAAGGTAACCAGCCCCTTGGTTATATCTTCCCTAGAACGTCTCTACTGGCTAAGGCTATGGCATTTATAAGTTTCAGTGGTTTTGTTAGAGTTCTAGCTACCATGATCAAGGAAGTAACTATAGGCTTCAGCCTTAGACTTGAATCCTTCTTCATAAAAAGGATTACGACTGGCAAGGGATTACTATATTACCTTTGCTCTTAATATCAAGTTACATACTTTTTCAAACAGTCATTCAGGTCATGAAATTATCTGTCTTCAACTATACAGTGACTTGCTATTCTAATAGACACGTGAAGTCCCCATCTTCCCACTCCTGACAACATTAAATAAGTAAAAAAACCCAACCCAATCCTCACAGTTTTCTTCATGTTTAAGAAAACATCTAAAAGCCCTGAGTCTAATTGTTGTCTTCATTAGGGGGTTGATTTATTTGTTGATCTCCTCATGACAGGACAAAGGCAATGACTGCTTTTTCTTTCCACTTATCAGAATGGATTCAGGTCTTTGTAAAACATGATGTTAATTAGAGATTATCTCAAATAATACAGTGGAAGACACATTAGTGTATTCAGCTGTATCTACAGCAGTTTCTATCACTGATTTTGGAAAATTCCATTTGTTAAAAAATTCAGAATTTATTCTACTGTGAAAAGTTTTACATGACATTATTCTCTTAACTTCTCATAAAAATCTGATGCTCAATGAGATTTTTGAGAAAATATCCTTCCTATTCACAACACTGCATACTTAATTCACTTGTTTGCTTCTCGTTTCTGAGTAATGATTTACTCAGTAATGTTTTTAAGGAGAAACAAATTACTGAACTCGCGCTGATGGGTCTTTTACATACTATAGTTACATACAGGTATTTAACATGTATACGAATTACATCAAACAAGTCAGAAGACAAAACCAGAGATATATAGAGGTAACAAAAATCCCTTATTATGAGCTTTATTTCATCATTTAAAATACATTATTGACCTGTAGTTCTTAAACACATCTGCAAGAATAGACTGTATGTTTTTAGCTTGTCTGGAAATCCAAAAATACTCCATTTTTAAACCCAAGATTACATTCTTAATTTTTATTATTTTCTTGATCACTTCTGCAAGCCTAGCATTAAGCTTTGATTAAAGTTGCAATCTTTTTTGATGTTCATTTATGTTGGACTTTTCAGTTCTTTGATCTCTGTCCTGCACTAATAATCCACTAACAATCTTTAGGTTAAATTGAAGACTGAACGTTTACAAATACTGTGAAAAAAATGCACATATTACCAAAAGATTCTTCATCGTTTTCATTTTGGATTAGTTTTTCTGATGAGTAACTAATTAATCACAAACTATCCAATAAAATATATTTTTTTAGAAGAAAATAATACCTGACAGATTTTTTTAAAGTGTCTATCTTTTCCCATAGTACTCAATTACACTTCTGCTACGAACAGTTTTCCATCCTAATTGAAATGAGTTAGTGTTGGATTTGACAGGGATGAGAAACATAGTTTCTAAAAAATTTAAAACATTCTCAGGCAGTAGAACTGTATCAGCAGAACAGATGACATAACTAGTTATTTTACTAAAATGAATAAATGTTTTCCCATAAAAGATTTTCTTTCCTAGCCTTGTCATATCTGACGTTTGAAAGACATAGACAAATGGAGACATGACACAAGAACAAAGATGAGTGGATACTGTGATAACAAGGCTTATGGCAAAAGACTGAAAAAGGCATCATTGTCTAATCTCATACCAGAGAAGACTGAAGGAAGGTGTGGCTACAGTTCTCAGCTCAGAAGGTGAGCTCCCTCAAAAACAGGAAGAATCACTTGTTCCCTGTGACTGCAGGGTTTGCAACAAAAGACAATAGACTTAAACTGCACTGGATGGTGTTGAAGTGGGTGTACAAATAAAAATTTATCATGTTAGGGGGAGTTATATACAGGAGATTTCACAACCTGCCAGGAAAAGCTGTGCAACTTCATCCCTGGATATGTTACGTGCAGGCTGAACAGTTCTCCAAAACATTGTCCTTGCTCTTTCCTGGTGAAAGAATAACTAGACGATACTCTCTGTTTTCGTCAGGAGGCCATGTGAGAGCTTACATGTTGTGAAGTGAGGGAAAGCAAACCACCATTGCTTTGGGGAATGTCATTTAATATTTTATTTTCTCCATATTAAGAAGAGACACTGAATTGTATAACGTAGTGCTGAACCTAAAGTATCTGTTGCCACTGCATGTCTAAGAAACTGGTGTGGGGATTTAACATAAAATAACCTTCTGCCTTGTGCATTTTTCTTGTTGTTAATGGATATTTTTGCCATTTTTCTTCATATTCAGTGGTACTCTAACTTTTAAAAAGAAATTTCCTCTCATCAGCTGGAGACAAACACACATTCCTGGTTTAACAACTGTATTACTTGACAGTTGTTTGTACTGACATTATAGTTCAGTGTTCTCTTCATTCCTAGTTTAAACGTCATCTGCCATTATAAATCAGGAGTGGGATCTTGTTAGCAAAAATTTTGCTCATTTCCTTAACAATCCTTATTTATGCTGAGTTAATATTTCAAGCAAAAATAATGATGCAAGAAATGTACTGTGTTTATAGTATTTGTAATAGGTGAAACAGCAGCAGTGAGTAGAAGAATACTTCTGAGAACATAATTAAAAATAATTGTCAGAATGAATCCAGCATTGGAAGACTATTAAAATATTCAACAAATACTTAACAAACTCCTAGTATGCAGGTAACATTCACAGCCTTCTCTTCCTCCCTCTTAATAAAACGTGAAGGCATTTGCTGTCTTTCGGTCAGTAAAGAGTTCTACCTGTTCCAATATCTGATCAAAAGTTAAGACAAGGCAATCTGTATTTTTCTCTGATTTGGAGTGACGGATGATGGACCAGAAATCAAAGTGAAGTGTAATTATTTCTTTCACATTAACAGAGTTACCAGTTATAATCAAAGCAAAGTGTTTGTCACATCGAGTGCAACACGAGCTTTCCGTGTCACTGATCACACCACTGTGCTGCCAGTCAGAGTCAAGTTGAAAGTGTCATTAGGAAATAGCTGACCACATTAAATAAATGGATAAAATAATGATTCTAGAAAAACTGCATGCTTAGAAAGAGCACAGATCTGTAGTTTTCAGATATATGGATCTGTGTGATAGTATTCTAAATTCATGACAGCGCTTGCTTCTCCTGTTTTACTTTGTATGTATTGCTTCTCTTTCGCATCCTAATTTTCCAACCTTGACTTCTGGGGTCCCTCCATATATTTAATGAAATCTGCTAATAAATCTTCAAATCTCCTTGAGTAAGCAGTCCTGCTGCAGACTCAGCTCTCTCTCCCTTGACTTTACTAGAGACAAAATAAGATTTGTGCTCTGACAGAGTAAGCATTTGCTTTATCAGAAAGCAGATTAGTGTGGGCATATCTCAGTATAATGTGTACAAATATCTGAGATTATGACTAACTTGTTCTGCAATTAAGTGAATGATAAAATAATTTAGGTATGTAGATATGGAGCATTGGGCTCTTTAGAAATTGTGTGTAATTGTGTCACCCTAAGTCTGTGAAAGTCTGAGAGGTTTTCAGTGTGTAGAATTACATTTATGGGAAAGACTGGGCTTTGCATAGGGAAGATTGTTAAAAACAGGAATTCTGCAACAGCGTGTCAAGAGATCAAGACTATAAACTCACAGAAGTCCTGCAGTCTCTTTACCCCTGCCTGATCTCTTCTCTGTATAGGACACAAAGGTAATGGAAGTGGAAGAGTGGAGACAATGCTTGTTTGGGAAGTTGCTTTGATTAAAGCACGCAGAATTGTGTTTCACAGTCAAGTTTTGACAGTAAATCTTTATAAAGCAAACAATTGTATAACACACAAGAAAATAACATCAGATCTAAATACATAATCTTTCAGACACATTTGGACAATTATTTGAGTAAGGGTGCTCATTACCTCTTCCAGTCTACTGCTTAATGGCCAAACCAATGTTAGGCCAGTAGAAGTCTTCATTACAAATCTCTGGCCTTGAATGAGGCTGTAAAGCCTGCAGAATAATGTTAGTTGTGTACTGGTTTCAATAAAAATGTTTCTGTAGCCTGCTGTACAAGACAACTAGTGTGTTAGTGCTGTGTTAGACCACAACTTTTGCCGTAGCTTAACTCCCAAGATATGCACAATCCATGAACATGTTAGAGGACATTGATCCAAACACCTCACACAACGTAAATGAGTAAGTGTAACTGCAGTGGATATGATCCAAGATTACAGATTCCGCATGATGTTTTCCACTTGCTGGATTCATGTACTGGGAACAGGATGGCTGTGTTTCCACTTGGCCTTTACATATAGTGTTAGATCTGCTGCATATCCTGAAGCCCATAAGGACACATTCATCACAACTGCTGGTACCACTACAGGCATGCTGCTAAACCTCCAGGAATCCCAGACAGCATAGGCAGTTCTTCCTGTTTCAGAAACACAGAATTTACAGTTGGAAAAAGAACACGTGATACACCTAGTTAAGGAAAGAGTGAGATGAAAAATTAGAGTCCCACTACAGTGCTAATAAATATGCCTCAGGCCTACTCACTTCCTGTGGCAGCTCTTATTAGAAAGAATAAGATCAGCCAACACTTGAAAATTTTACCACTTCATACTCCTGAATTCCCTGGTGCAGCTTTTCCCCAATTGCTGAAAGCTAAGTTCTTATCAGAAAACTAAAACTATTAGAAACAGCACTTAATTTTGTATTGCGCTCACCAAACACATTCATTCCAACATATTAGGTAGCTCTTACAACAATAAGGCTTCCTCGCTTTTCTCTTTATCCGTTACTAAATGGCTGCGTTTGGCTGGTTTGACTTAGATCATTCCTGAATGAGATAAATGGGCTGCTTCAGAATTTGGAGCCTCAGTATTTTGGTCTCAGTGAAGCTTTATAGCTCTTTTAGATCTTTACAAATAAAAAAAAAAAAGAAATCAAGAAATATTTTTGGGTTTTAAAGAGAAAAGTGATACTTTGAGACACTAGTTAGGAAATTAGCCCAAAAACTATCAAGGGAGCAGAGCTCAGATTTGTGGGAATATCAGTTAAATAACAATTAAGCATTCTTTTACTCCAAGTGTGTTCTGATTATTCTTCTTGTTATGAAGGTACCATTGTTTTGTCTCAAACTCCACCAGACTTCAAAGTGAGATTTGCTGTCCAGCAAGTCTAAAGGAGGGAAAGTAGATAGTGTACTAGGTAGTCCTTCAGATTATTTATCTTTTCTTTAATTTAGGAATAGAACACTCTATCTAGATGTGCTATTCTGACCCAAGTGAATCAATAACACAAAACATCTATGTCAAAATTTTTCTACCACAAGAAGAGGCAACAGGATCCTGCTGCAGTCTGGCCAGTGGGGAAAACAGGCATCAGTGAAACTATTCCTAACCATCAAAACAAGAGAATGTAAACAATTAAAAAAAAAAAAAAAAAAGTATTTTTTAACTGAGTGGAAGTATTTTCAACTTTTGACAAAACTTGTAGTAATCTCAAAAAATCATCTCTGATTTGTTCTTTTGGAGGCAGCTTAAATTCTCTTTTCTCATTACAGGAATCTACAATGCTTTCTCATTATAGGAATCTACAATTCCGTCAAAATGTAGGTGTTAATATATTACACACAAGATATCTAACCATACTTTCCAAAGTGAACTACTATTGGAATACAAAATGAACAGAAATTATGTTTATTTACTAAACTAAGCAAGGAATTGTGTCTATTAAGTAACAAAGAATTTAACTTATTATAGATAGCAAAATAAATTTTAAAGACAGTTAAAGTTGCTCCAAGATAGATGATAATTTAATCATTAAAGTAATTACTCCCTTGCTCATCTTGAGCAAAGTTTGATGAGCAAAAGTATGACAGATTTGTGAAATAAAAGCAGTTTAAGCTAAAAATATTGAACTATATTGATCTGTGGTTTTGTTGAGGTCACCTGTATGAGGACTGGAATTAGGATAATGAATCAAGCATGAAACAAATCTTGGTTTAATATTTTGCAACAGCTAGACCATCACTTTTTAAGTGGATTTTAGCTTTGGAAGTAAGACCATACACCTACTGTATGGAATATGATTTTATATATAATATTATTTTATATATCTGAGCTAGGAAGATCTACCACGAACTTTATGGTGGGACTGTACATCAAATATCAGTCATCATCTCTTTGTGCAACTGTTTCCAATGAGATTCTGTCTTTCCTTTTCAGATTTGAAACTGAAATTGCACATACTGGCAGGGACTGGCAGCACACACAGTAAAACCTTGGTCCTGGCAGCCATTGAATAAATTATTTAATGTTGATTCTTGTATAGATAGGCATATATTTATATAATATTGAAATAGATACACACAGATACACGTATCTAATATATTTATTGGATCGACTAGATCTTATGTATCTAATATCATATATATTATAAATATGTAATACGTATCATTGTATAATTTATAAACTTTGGCATGCTACACTTACGATATAAAAAGAAACACACCTTGATTCAATCAACAGAGAATGAGTTTTATTCTGAATAATCCATTACAACAGAGTGTCCAGATAAGTTGATATGTAGTTCTAACAGTTTTCAAAAATGTTTTCTAGTTATATGCTGTAGGCAAGGAAAACATTTTTTTATTATTTGAATTGAATCAAACAGCTAGTGTGAATTTTTGCCCTTATATGTATTCGCATTTTAGGCTCCATTTTTACTTTAGTGAAAAAATACTCACTGGACTAAAAAAAAGTCTAAACCACTTGCCAGAACAAACTTAAATTTGAAAAAATAATTCCCTGATTTTAGATTCATCCTGTTGTTCTCATCTTGTCCCTACTGTCCTTTCAAGAAAAACTCTTAGACTATTTTTCAAATTCATATATTTTAAATTTTATTCCTTGTCAAATCTCCCTAAAGTTGTAAATTCAGTTACAAAACTATCCAGCAATTCCATTATTATTACAGACCTTATTATTCCCACTATTTCAACAATTTATTTTCAGTACTTTGCAACTTATAACTCATAATTGGTCTTATGATTGTTTTGTAATTGGACATTAACATCTTTCTGGCTTAAAATGTCATTTTATAGAAACCCATTATAGTAATGAATTTCTATATATTCATGATTAGTTTGTGACCTGACATTTGCATTTCCATCTTTTTTTCCACCTCTCTTATAATTCTTCATGGTGTTATTCTAGTGCCATTAGACTCCACTGAAATTCATTATTCAATTTTTTGAATTCTTCTATATCATTCTTCATTTTCACAATAAATTCCACCATCTACATAACCTCTTCTACTTTTGACTTGTTAATGAATGTATGTGCTACTTCAGGCCTCTCTTGAAACCAACAGCTAACACTGAGTTCGTCTGAAATCTGCATGAATACCCAGTCGGCCTTCCAGAGAAACTGCTTTGGATAAACCTTTACAAAACAACATGATATTTATGGTATATTGTAAACTAGACAAAGTTAATAATCTTCAATAACATTTGTTTTCTAGCAGAATTAGTTAGGACATTGTACAAACCTGGGATGCCAAAAGACCCACCCATATTGAACTCTTTTTTCACCTCTTATTTTTGACTGAAATTTGCCTTTTATTTGCAGGCAAAAATTCTTCCGAGCATTTAGAAGGAAGGTCCAATATTTATTTTTTTTTCTTCATTAAAAAGGATGCAAAAATTCTGCTTCACTGTGCAGTTTTTCCCCAGGGAACTCTTCTTCCTTTTTTTATTCATATGCTTTTTCCTGACGCTGGATTTTAAATTACAATTAGTTGGAGAAAGGTAAGGTATGATCAAATCTAGATTAATTTCGGACAACCATATAGTTGTCTAAAACCAATCCTAACAGCCACCACTTGAAGCGCAGAGCTCCAAGAGAGAAAACACGGACTCCTCTGTGTAAGAGCTCATCCAGCACAATAGCCATTTCATGGCTGTGAGATCTGCCAAGTCCTTTACGCCGTCATCCTGAAGGTCATTAACTGCTCTTTGGAGCCATTTTGTAACAGTTCGTCCAGTAATGTGTCCTGCTGATTCCTCATAGCCACAACCACACGCCTGTGGGCCTTTGCATTGCTTTCTACCCTTGTTTCCGGACATATCTTATGTAAGTCCTCCAAATGTCTGGTCTCTTTACCATTTGATACCATCTTAGTGCTGTGTTCTGAAGCATTTAGGATCACAGGAGTGTACTGTGCACATCCCCCTTTCTCATGATGTTACTTCCCTTGCAAAAAAAATTTAGGTCTTGAATTCTTCTTGACAATGACCCATTCCACAAAAGGAAAAGAAATTTTAAGAAAGATAGAAATGCAGACACCACTAGCTCACCCGACCCACGGGCCCAGAGTGAAAAATTAGCGTATTACAAACCATTTAAATCGAGAAGTTGAAAGCGCACTACAAATTGTAGTAATGATTACATTATATGTTGCTTTCGTACAGGGTGAAAATGACTTGCTTCTCCCTGGCATATCAATAACTTTCATAGAACCATCCTTATGTCTACCAGTCAGTTGTACAGTTAACCTTTTGTTACCCAGCTACTTCCAGTAAAAAAGTTTTCCTGAAAAAAATCTGTTTTGGGGGCTTTACTTTTCTATTTGCTGAGGAATACTCATGACTCTGCTAGGATGCTATATATCTTTGAGTAAACATTATTATTTAATGAATTCTCTCGTGTTTCCATTATTGTATTAATTACAATCTAAGCACATAACCTAACAGTGCTATTGATTTTTCTATCTAAGACTGATTTTTTTTAGCTCGCAATATGATTCCCATTATTACTGATTGCAAATAATATTTTCAAGCAACTGTTCTGTGATATGTATTAAAATAAAGACATCCTCTGAGGCAAAGGCTGGCATTATGTAGAGCTAACGATGTATAAAAAACAATATGTTTGATCTAGACCTTTCAAAAAGAAAGACATTTTTCCCCATATCTATTTCCTCGAAGGTCTTGAGCAGCTTGAGCTGCTCTTCATATAAGATGATCAATACTGTGTAGTGGTGTCTTCTACTTTGTCCCATAATTTCCCAATCAGTCATTAGAAATCCAAAACCAAAGAGATGCTTCTCAGAAGTAGTGAGTGTCCTAACGAAATAATAAAATAAAAAAGCAGGACAAGAAATAGACTGTTTTAATAACACTGGAAAAAATTTCCCATCAGGGACAACCGGATTATAGGCTTAAAACCAGATCCTCAAGGAGGAAGTTTGCACTCCAGTACTTACCTGTGCCTATTCAGAGACACAGAAGAATGTCCAGACTTGAAAGGACTGGTAGAATTTATACAAGGAATTGCAGAGAAAGTGTGTAGGAGACCTATAGAGGATTAACATACTCGTGTTCATTACGCAGCTCTAAAAGTGGTAGCTTGACCAGCTCTCTGCTCATCCCTCAGCTCCATTACTTTCCAGTTTTTACCTCACCCTGTTTTTTCAAAGGAATAATTTTCCATCCTTTATCTTCAGTACTTCAGATTTTTGAGCTGATGGAGGGTACAGGTATACTGTATAAGATCTCATCCAGGTTTTCAATTTATTTTCTGTGGAAGTTTTAACTAAAAGTTTACTTTCTTGCACTGGTGTTAGTCAGGCTTAAATCCATACCTCATTTATAGCTAGAATTTGAAACTGACAACATTATGTGTTCTGATGATCTGAAATCAATAATAATTTCTCATGACTACCTAATCACTCTTAGTCCAGAGTTGCAATCCTGTGTTTCCACGCTGGCCAAGCAGTAAGTACCCAGCTGATGTTTATGATCTGTCCTTTAACTTACTAATCGTTACTCAAGAACCGTAAACTTACTTGATAGGTGTAAGCCCTCTGAACATTTGCATTAACACAAACATAGATTGTGTTACCTACCATCAGAAAGTCAAATATTTCCAAACGGTGTTATAAAAATCTTCCATGTGTTGTCAGTGTGACAGAGGTCTTAAAATAATGAACAGCGACATATACACTTCTGCTTAACTTTGCTTATGTATTTTTCCTCTCTTTCTCCTCACCCTATTTATTAGTTATCCTGACAGTCCTGAATCTGGACACTGTTCCCTAGTTTAAGAGAGAAAATACTCCATCCTTTTGTCAAAGCTTTCTACAGCACCCAACAAAATGGAGAAGAGAACTGTCTGATACCCTCAAAATTTGCTTCACATCAAAAATTCAATAATATCATAGTTTCTAGATTTTCCCTACAATGATGTGGCCAAGTCATAAATAGTCTCCCTTATCTTGCTACATGTGTGTGTCAGTCTGAATATTCTCTTGATATTCTTTACCTAGATTTTAATTCATTTTTTTTCTTTTTTTTTTTCTCCATTTGGAATAGCACAGATTTATATTTGTACAGGAATATCTTCTTAGTGAATTTGCCTTTCTATATAGTAAATATTTTTACATTAAAATACCCATTCAGCTCTCTTGTGCCATTTTGGGAAAGGTCAAAGTTGCAGAGCATGGAGAGGAAGAGGGAACCGATCTTCATCAGACATCATTCTGCAGTGAAAGGGAGCTCATGTACATTTTGAGCGGTGCATAGCAAGCTGGAAACAGTCAGGGAAAGAGTCAAATGACACTGTTGATCTGGCCAAAAACTAGCTACATTATCATAAAAACAACCATCTGTATCTTGGATTCTGTGTCGTATAGTCTGATCTGCAGAAGAAATGACATTTTCTACATCAGTGTAATTTTCCATATTTAAAGATATAGACATATATATGCAAGTTACTACATACATACACTAGTTAGTTCTGTTTCCACAGAGATTTTTATTATATTTCAATATTAGCTGCTTTAACATTAACAATGTAAATAGAAGACCAATATATTACTTCTGTGAATAAGCATATGGACAATCATAAAAAATACGTGTCCATTCAGTATTTTTGATGTTGTTAGCTTCTGATTACTGACAATACCAGAATCATGACTTCCACCAATGCAAAATCTTTCTAAGACTGGGAGAAAAAGATATAAAATAATTCTTAGAATTCTGTTCTGGAAATTGTTACTCATAGTTGTTCTTTTTGTCAGTAAACCTAAATAGAAAGCTTCCTCAGACAATGCTGTAATGTTGTGATAAGTAAATGTATGCCTGGAGCAATACACAAACAAGGTGCTGATGTGAACAGGAAGACTGAAGTGGGACTTGGTAGATCTGAATAAACAAATCTGGCAAATGTCATTGGAATAAATTGACTTCTGTCCCTCCCTGAAAGATTTTTGCGTCTGCCTAAATTTTTTATTTCCTAACACTTATTCCTTTTTTTGTATGTAGATGAAAGGTTATGAACTGTTGTATATGTTTTTATTTTACTTTGCAATTAAATTAGAAGCCTGACCTTTTTTCTTCTTTCCCACCAGACAGACAACTTTACCAGGGTTGAGCCTATGCCATTATTTGCTTTTTTTAGGTTTTATGTGGGTTTGGAGGGTGGATACATGCTGTATGTATTGACAATATGTGTGTTCGAATTCACTTTTGCAATGTATCAAATGCTTTATCCCGATTCAATGAAGAACTCACCCACATTTTAACATGTTTTGCTGATCAATCTATAATAACACTTCCTGACATTTTCACAGTGAATTTCTCATCCTATCCCAAAACTATTTACAAGAGTCAGAACTGAAGTACACAAGTAACATTTGATTAATTTTTCTCATGCTTCTGTTATTTCAGAAAGAGCAAAAAGGAAAAATGCATTTGAGGAGACTTGAGTAAGATAATTTCTTTAAGCACATATCTTGTTTATAAGCCCCAGTTTTGAAATTCGTTCAATTCTCCTCTTCCATTTAGCATAATTATATCAGAATTACATAATTCACCCTAAAAAAAAAGGTCAGTCAATGCTGAGAGATAAAATAATCTTCATAATTTGTAATTCCACTGATTATCTGTCTTTCAAAATGTCTTTCATATTGTGTTTAATGATGGCTTTAATATTGAGCTTAATGTCACTGTCCCTATGTATTTCTAAAAAGAAAAAAATACTGAAATAAATAAACCCACATATGCTGAAGCTAAGTACAAGGTAAACTGTTCTTTCCTATTTGATTGTTGTTATGTAAATGCAGCCTGGTGTTCATCTTCGGGTCTACAGAAAGGATTCCAATATAGGACGG
The DNA here is from genome assembly GCF_009769465.1 of Tauraco erythrolophus. NCBI lineage: Eukaryota > Metazoa > Chordata > Aves > Musophagiformes > Musophagidae > Tauraco > Tauraco erythrolophus. The sequence goes on along the minus strand of NC_141496.1, from coordinate 46,512,074 downwards.
TATCGCAAATGAAAAGAGATTTGACCATATTAACCTAGCTAGACATGGAGGAATTATCATAGTGACAACTGCGTCTGTTGAGGAACCAATCATGACTGGGACCAAAATTAAAGTCAGGACAGAGGTATGCAGTCAGAAGTTCTAAAGAAGACTTTCAGATTTCCTAGCTGTCCTTCCTGAACAGTAACTGGATGTAGCTTCTTCTGTAAATCTTTTTTTTTTTTTTTATGAATATGGAAACTTTCCATACATGTCGTCTTAAAATATACTTTCCTTGACTTATCATTCGTTAAAATTACAATTTAGCACTTTTTAATTTTGACTGTGTGTGCACTTTTTCATAGCTGTCAAGTGAAACATAAGTTGAAATGTAATATTACTCTTCAAATCTCTGACAATATTGGAGATCTATCATTTTATAAGCTAGTAAATCATAAAGAGAAAGGATATATGTTGAAATGGAGTTGAATTTGATCTCTAATACCTGTGTCCAGTAAGGTTGATATCATTTCCAGAAAAAGTGTTCTTTTAATAATGTATTTTTGAGCAGTGTAGGTGCATACAGCATTGTTAACAAAAATTGGTTTAGTACTGTATTTATATTCTTTCTTATATATTGTCATATCTGGAAGAAGTCTGTACTGGACTATATCTACTGCTTTCAGGATGGATAGAAGAGAGATTTTGATCTCCCTTGATTGCTAATATAATAAGAAAAAAATTGTTGTAGGACGGCCTAAGAGTGGCATTTGGAAACTGAACACAGTAAATTGTATACTTACACTAATGGACTTTCAAGCCCTATAAATATATACATAAATGGCCCAATGGGAATCTGTATGCACTCAAATTTAATTAAAGGCCAGTGCAAATTCACATATATAGAAATACTAAAAATCTGTTACAGCACAGCTAATATTTTCTAAGTCAGGTTATTAACAAACCATAATTTTATACATGCGTTCACAGAAGGACTTATAGTAAGAATATTTCTGCGGAGGAAGAGAATCTCTGTAGATTAGTTGTTAGATTGTTGTTTTAAACTTGTTTCAGCTACCTTGAACACAGAGATATCTAGTACCCTGTTTGTTTTTATTTTTCCTAGGTTTGCTGAGGTAACAACTTTGCTAGAATTAAGACACAGTATCACATTATCTACATGCAGGTATATAGTTAATTCTGAATATTTCACCTACGGTAGATACTGACAGAGCAGTAGATACATTAAAACCAAACCCGAGAACGATAAAAGAAATAAGGATTCCCTCTGGGGAAGAATAGCACGGAATTGCTTCAGGCAGAAACCCCAGAATCCCAGAGTTTATGGGGTTAGTCTAGCATTTTTAGGCTAATCTAGAGCACGTAACATGATATGGGGAGTTGTATTCTGGCCTCTGGCCACTGGTCTCCTTCCCATCAAAACAAAGGTATGAGGATGTTGGGCTGGGAAACACACCTGGACTCCAGTCACAGAATCATAAAATCATAGAATGGTTTGGGTTTGAAGGGACCTTAAAGATCATCTAGTTCTAACTCCCCTGCCATGGGCAGGAACATCTTCCACTGGATAGGTACCTCAAAGCCTCATCTAGCCTCGCCTTGAATGTCTCTAGGGATGGGGCAGTCATAACTTCTCTGGGCAATCTGTTCCAGTGTTTCACCACCCTTATTGTAAAAAAATTCCTTTTACCTAATCTAAATCTACCCTCTTTCAGTTTAAATCCATTGCCCCTTGTCCTATCACTACATGTCCTTGTAAAAAGTCCCTCTCCAGTTTTCCTGTAGGCTCCCTTTAGTTACTGGAAGACTACTATAAGATCACTCCAGAGCCTTCTCTTCTCCAGGCTGAATCCTTACCTCACTCGCAGCACAGAAATTGAGAATGGCCACAGCACACACCTGAAGAATGAGTTGGGAAATTCTCCTGCGCACTACAGCATACACATGGCATTATAGATTTTAGCTTCTAGCTTAAAAAGATCAAAGAACAGGAGAATAGGTGACACTAGGATTTGCCAGCAGTGATAATAGCTAGATAAACTGAAGGGGAAAGGCAAGGGAATAGTTAATCTGCAGAGAAGATATCTTTAAAAACGCTAAGCTATTATCTAAGGTGAGAGGTATGATACACAAATTCTTCCATAAGAAAGAAGATATTCTAGATAAATCAGCAGAGCCATGGAGATTTTTAGATGAAAATGAACAAAGGCCATGATGTTATATTAGTCATTTCCTTTCCTGTAACTTTCTAAAATGCAAATGCTTCTAGTTTTCTGAACTACCACAGAGAGATTTTCTTCCAGACGTCCTTGGAAAATTACATATATATGTGTATTTTACAAGAATGATGGTAACTGATATTCTTTAACCTTTTTACCATGCTTTGAAAACACAGAACAGTCTTTTTTTAATCTATTGCCACCAAAAATGTTGTTATTACATCTACTTGCATGAAACAAGCTACAAATGCAAGACATTAATATAATGAACTGAATTTCAAACAATGACACTATTCACTGCAGAAATGCTAGGTGAATGGGGTGCTAGAATGAAGACATGAATGAAAAGCAGGTATATAAATAATTTAGCCTGTTAAAGGGTAGGACACATTATGAATGAGGGACATATTGCATCAGTATCAACCTTCACCCCCAAATTACTTTCATTTATGGTAAAACCCTCTTACAGTACTTCACAAGTATAAAAATAAGGATATTTAATAAATTTATTCACACAATAAGGGGCATTTACAGTTGTCAGTGCAATACAGAAAAAGGACTTACTGCAAATATTACATTTGAAACTGACTTACATCTGATTTAATAAATGTACTTTCTGCAATCACACCTTCTGTCCTGAAAATTTCTCTCCTACATGTTTAAGTTCAAGTCAGAGACATCTGAAAGATAATGGCTTGTCTAACATCCAAAATGGCAGCTCTAGAGGAAAACTCATGAGGTTTTTTTCTGTTATTATCCAGGTATAGCTAGTAGTTCATAGATACATCATAGCCCACGAGCTTGAACTCTCCAGTAAACTCACTGTGAAGCTTCTTTGTTCTCTTCTAAAGCACGTGTTTTCCTATGGAACAGATATCATACTGCAGAACACAGTAAATTCCAAAGGTTTTAATTGGTTTTATTTATTGTTCATCTTAATATTAAAAATCTGTTCACTGTTTCTTCAGAAGTAGGCGTATCATACTTTAAGAGGAGAAAAAAATATTGAAATGTGGTGTTCTTCACATCCTAGGTTAAAATTAAGGGTTAGCCTAATACAACAAAAGTTCTTCTATACACCTTCATGCAACTATCTTTATAGACATTTAAGCTAGATTTCACCTTTTATATTTTTACGTTATGGTGAGTCCTACGAACAAACACGTTAAAAGATTTCATTTTGTTCTCATAAAAAAAAAAGAAAATCAATAAAAAGCCAAAAAAATCATCTGAGATTACCAGGTCAAAAGTGTCCAGCAGAGAATATCTTACAAAAATTCATAAACCTATTAGACCTTATCTCATCCTGCGGTCAAGTATTAACAAGGTTAATACTTTGCAGAGGGAAATATGCACTATGTAAACCTGCAGGGTACGTCGTGACATTTAGCTCTCTTTAATCTGTATTTGCAAAAGAAAACATTTAAAGTATGTCTCATCACTGATGAGACTTAAGTGATATCAACAGAAAAATAACAAAATTATCTTATGAAGAGAAAAGAATTGAAATTGGCTTTTCATAAAAACTTTTCCCCCTTTTTTTTCCTTTTCCTGCTTTTTGCAGCAGAATAGCTGAACTGTATAACTGTAGGCGAACTGTATTTTGGCCTACTGTTGATACACAAGGTCTGATATGCTTGACAAGTGGCATATTGGCAAGGTTTACAGAGCTTGATGAATATGCCAAGGTTAGTCTATAAATAATATTAAACAGGAACCTGTTTTTCTCCACCTCCCTTTCTGTGAAATGTTGCCTGAATTCTAATAATAAATCTGGAAAGGGACAGCTCTGCTGGTGTTTGAAAACCCTCTGATACATTTTAAAGACTACAGATAGTATATTTTCTGAGGTATTCTCTCTTTTCAACTGAAAAGCTATATAACATAAGGAAACTATATCATTCAAGTGACCCAAAATAAATCTCATTAGCACAGCCTTCACCATAATTTAGCCAAGATGCAAGTCAGTATCTTTTAGCATAGTAAGGCTGACTAAATGAAAACTGAGTTGAAATCTAAACAAAGCATGGGCTAGTTTATCTGCAAAGTAAGCACAGTTGCAAATAATAAAGTATCTTAAATAAAGAAATCTTAAAACCCAGTTATGGCCTTGTACATCATTCACATGTTATTTTATAGCTAAAATATTTGATTCTGACACTTCTCCCACCAATGTCCATTTAGAAATCAAACTGAATATGGTTAGTCTATTAAATGTAAACAGTATAAGCCTTAACTTTATATTATGTCATTTTCATCAAAGCAGGTCTAAATTCTGACAGCTTAAGCCCTAAATTCTCATTTATACTAGAGACTACATGTTGTCTTTATTGCAAAGAAACTGAAATTTAAGGCAACTCCCAGAATCTTGTACAAGAACATAAATACATACAAAAGCAGGCATAAACTTCAGGAATGGCAAGAAAAGGGAAAAAAAAAAAGGGGAGAAATTAAGAGGCCTGGGTGTTTTTTCTTATTTCTGAGTGTCCATTTTTGACTCAGAAAAGTAAGTGTAAAAGAAGTGAAAATGGATCCAAACAGGTCTTTCGGCTATACTAGAATATAGGTCTAATAAAGAATTTACCCTGTAACAGATGAAGAGTATGATATCTTTTCTAGGTGAGTTGGTGTCTAGGAGACAGAGCAAAAAGATATTTAGGTTTTGCTATAGTTAAACAGGAAATTAAAGAAACTTCCAATAAAGTCACATCCTTTCAACCAGTCCTGATCCTAAGTCTCTCCTTCAGGGAACAAGATTTCATAGCAAGCTTGAAGAAATCAGTATGGAAGTTTGAGTTCATACGTTGTATTCAAATGTATTTGGTCGACTATGCAAAAAGAATGTTTGCAGCTGTCCCAGAGTAGGAATAGATTATTTATTTATTTATTTTAATCAGCAGCAGGTAAAAATATTACACAATGAAACAACAGTATGGGCATAGAAAGTGATGTGTTTGATTAATTTTGAATGTCATTACTGTTTATAACTGCAACACCAAGTACTTGTTCAAGAAATTATGTTTCGTTAAACTAACATAGTGATTCAAGAAAGATCCTGCTGACTTTAAGCACATTCTTAAAGTTCCACTGGCTTGAACTTACCTAAACAAGGACAAATGAACTAAGGAGCTCAAATTAAGGCTCTTTACATTAGTGATGGGTGACAGAACAAGAGGAAATGGGTATAAGCTTAGTCAGGGGAGATTCAGATTGGATGTTAGAAAGTATTTCTTCTCTGAAAGGGTTGTCAGCCACTGGAATAGGCTGCCCAGGGAGGTGGTTGAGTCCCCATCCCTGGATGTGTTTAAGAATAGGATGGACGAACTACGTAGGGGTATGGTTTAATGGGAATTAGGGATGGTTGGGCTGGATGATCTCTAAGGTCTTTTCCAACCTAGAAATCTATGAAATCTATGAAATCTATGAAATTACAGCTAGGAAAAGTCAAGACAACCTTAGGAAACATTCTTCAGTGATAAGGATGGTGAAGCACTGGAACAGACTGGCAGGGTGGTTGTAGAGCTTTATTTCATACTTTTTTTTTCCATGAGAAGAATTGATACAGTTAGTTCTTTTCTCTAAAGTCGACATTTGAGCTGATATCTGTTGTGCTTGTCAAAAAAAAGATCAACAAAACCAACAACTCACTGATAATATGGGAAAGCAGCCTCACCTCTGTGCCTGGCAAGGTCATGGAGCAGATTCTCCTGGGAACCATGCTAAGGCACATGGAGAGCAAGGAGGTGGTGGGTGACAGCCAACATGGCTTCACCAAAGGCAGATCGTGCCTGACCAACTTGGTGGCCTTTTACGATGGGGTGACAGCATCGGTGGACAAGGGTCGACCAATGGATGTCATCTACCTGGACTTGTGCAAAGCTTTTGACACTGTCCCGCACGACATTCTTCTCTCTAAATTAGAGAGTCATGGGTTTGATGGATGGACCACTCGGTGGATAAGGAATTGGCTCAATGGCCGCACTCAGAGAGTAGTGGTCAACGGCTCAATGTCCAAGTGGAGACCGGTCACAAGTGGCGTCCCTCAGGGGTCCGTGTTGGGCCCGGCCCTCTTCAACATCTTTGTCGGTGACGTGGACAGTGGCATGGAGTGCACCCTCAGCAAGTTCGCCGATGACACCAAGCTGTGTGGTGCCGTTGACACGCTGGAAGGGAGGGATGCCATCCAGAGGGACCTTGACAGGCTGGAGAGGTGGGCCCGTACCAACCTCATGAAGTTTAACCAGGCCAAATGCAAGGTCCTACATCTGGGTCGTGGCAATCCCAGGCATAAATACAGACTGGGTGGTGATTGGATCGAGAGCAGCCCTGAGGAGAAGGACTTGGGAGTACTGGTGGACGAGAAGCTCAATATGAGCCGGCAATGTGCTCTTGCGGCCCAGAAGGCCAACCGCGTCCTGGGCTGCATCAAGAGGAGTGTGGCCAGCAGGTCGAGGGAGGTGATTCTCCCCCTCTACTCTGCCCTTGTGAGACCTCACTTGGAGTACTGCGTCCAGTTCTGGAGCCCCCAACATAAGAAGGACATGGACCAGTTGGAGAGGGTCCAGAGGAGGGCCACGAAGATGATAAGAGGGCTGGAGCACCTTTCCTATGAGGACAGGCTGAAAGAGTTGGGGCTGTTCAGCCTGGAGAAGAGGAGGCTCCGGGGTGACCTTATAGCGGTCTTCCAGTACCTCAAGGGGGCCTACAGGAAAGATGGGGAGAGGCTGTTCAGGAGGGCCAGTTATGATAGGACAAGGGGTAATGGTTTTAAAATAGAGGGAGGTAGGTTCAGGTTGGATATTAGGAAAAAATTTTTTACTATGAGAGTGGTAGAACACTGGAACAGGTTGCCCAGAGAGGTGGTGGATGCTCCATCCCTGGAGACGTTCAAGGCCAGGTTGGACAAGGCCCTGAGCAACCTGATCTAGTTGGAGATATCCCTGTTCCTTGCAGGGGGGTTGGACTAGATGACCTTTGAAGGTCCCTTCCAGCCCTAACCATTCTATGATTCTATGATTCTATGAAAGGAATAATGTAAATACCTTTGAAAAAATGAAAAGTGTAAAAAGTTATTTGAATGTTACTAGAACAGGGATCAGGAAGAAGGAGAAATTACGTTTAATGAAAATATGAATTTTTAGTCAGTCCCCAGGTTTAATTGGCCTGAATGAGTGTTTTTATGACTTAGTAGAGGGTTGCAGCTACAGAATGGAGTCTCCTGGTCGTCCATAGAGCAAGCGTAGCTCATTCATCCCATTACATACCTCTAATCTGGCATGTCAGTATGCCTCAGTCCTCACCAATTCAGAAGGAGTGCGGTTGCCTTGTCACCTTGGGACTTTGCCTCCTTGCTACATCTGTCAAGAAGTTTTGCAGATATGAAGCCTTCGATTGCCTGTTTGGAGCTGTTGACAAGCACAAGAGCACCAGACAGTGAACGTTCTCAATTATTAGTAACATCAACAATACTACTCCTTGTAGTGGAGTTTTCTTCTGACAAGAACATATTCTCAGTGAGGTACCTGGCTAAAATATGTCTTACAAGACAGAACATTATGACTCCATCCCACATTCTCAATCCGCCTATTCATGACTTCAAAATGTTTTCTGTGCTTGTGAATCTCTCTGAAAATGGTGAAACACACAGACTTTTAATAATCCAGATATCTTCTATTAAACCTGATGAAGGTCTTCAACACAAAACAGAACCATGTGATACTACAAAAGAATATGAGCCTGAAGCAGCATTTAAAATGAGTGTTTCAGCTAACATCAGAATTAATAGTGATCTATTCTGTTAGTTCAGTGTTCTTTGGATCATGGCCCAGAAGAGTATTTAATCATGATACTGTTTCAAGAAAATATGTAAATATGCGATTAACTTTAAGAGCATTGACTTGAAATTATGTAAGTGGTAAAGTGCATCTCCTGATAAGGTTTTTGAGTGATGCTTTGACCAGGATTTACTGTGTTTATATACTCTGATCCAAAGAAACATTGACTCTAATTGGACTGTTCTACCTAAAGTGAGGCATGAGCTTTTTTCTGTTATGAGGCAATATTGCATTAAAAATAAATGCATGGAGGAACAGAAATCATATAGTTAGCAAAAGTTAGTTTGGTCGGCACACTTCAAATTCACTGAAAGATATAGTCAAAAAAGAAATCCATAGACTGAAGTCCGGTTATGCAACTTCTTTTGTAGTAGAAAATCCTATTTTATGTAATGATGGCATAATGATATCAAAGATTTGTGTGTACTCAAAGCCTATGAAAGTACCCAAGTCATCCATGTACTGATATTGCTGATATTAACACTGAAAGATTTCCTATTTAAAGAAAAGAGAGGAAGCGAGATTAGGTTGTTTTGATTTTTTTTTTCCTTTAAAATTATTTTAGAGAACATTTCATTTAGTTTTCTGTTTAACTTCAACAGTTGCTAAATGACAAAGAAGAGTTGGTGGACTGGTGTTAACAGATTTGAAAAACAGACAAACATAGGAGGACACAGAAAAACATAATAAAGTGTGCCAGCATTAGTAAAACATTTGGACAAGCTTACCTTCTTGAAAGAGTCAAGAGATGTAAGTCAGAGAATCTGACAGGTAGAGTCAACAATAAAGTAAGTAATATACAAAAAAAAAGTTTTACAAAAGAAGACAAAGTAAAAAGTTTATATATTTTGGCATTTACAGTTAAAGTGGGATTTAGTTACCAGGATAAGAAACAAGCCCTTCTAAAGCTTTTCACAATATATAATGCTTTATCACGTTTTGGTGGGTTTTTTTTCAGTTTTTAGACTCCTTATACAAATTAAAACACACTGCTTTAATCTTCATTTCATTTAGATCTTACCTAACACCTAAGTTTGAAAAGCTGACTCTGAGTCTCCTTCTTGGCAGAGTAAATCTGAAACATGAAGAGTTGTCATAGAATCATAGAATCATAAAATGTTTTGGATTGGAAGAGATCTTTAAGATCATTTGTTTCTATCCCCCTTCCATGGACAGGGACACCTTCAACTAGATCAGATTGCTCAAAGCCTCATCCAACCTGACCTTGAACACTTCCAGGGACGGGGCATTCACAGCTTCTAAATTCATCAGTCTCAGAAAAAGAACATGTATGAACAAGGAGACGGATGGCATCACTTCATGGTTTGCTCAGTATGCTGCATCTTCCTCAGCTGTCAGCAGAACCCCTCCACACCTGAGAACTCAGTGCTGTACCTAGTGCTCTCTTCAGTTAGGCTAGCTGGATGTGGCTCCTCCCAAGAACAGACAACAGTATTAAGAACTGACTTCTACATCAAGGGACAGCAAGGGAAACAGCAAGAACAGCAAAAGTCTATTTTAGAAATCTTATGTAAAAGAGAACTTTGGAATCTTTGGACTCTTTACAAGATGTCATTTTTAAAATTTGCAGCGATACATCTTATGATGTCATAGAGCTGGACATTGATGTCAAAAAATCAGCGGTACACATTTAAACAAAGTAGAATGACAGTATTTGGGTCAGTAGAATTAGGGCCTAAGCTGAGCTGCAAGCATGGAGATGATTTTATACTTCTATGACAGTGGAAGATATTCATAGACAGGGACAGTAAATTATGTCATACATAAAGGGCTGCAATCAAAGAAAAACAGCAGAAAAGTCAGAGATATCAAGGAAGTTTCCTATTAAATCGTTTGGAATCATGTGGGACACAACTTCAGCAGTATTTGCCAACTCATTTGAGTGTTGATAACACACGTTCAGACCATGTTTGCAGCCCATGTTTTCCTGAGTCACTGTGCCCTGAATTTGTATCTTCCTCTTTCATCTGGGATTCAGATACAGGGTTTTGCTGGGAAGAGAGGGTCCTCTCCCCTTGTCAATTCCGTGTGTGAGACATGGGCAGGGTGAGGGAAGTAGAAAAAGGATTTTAGAGAATTTGCATAAGTTTTAAGCCATGCAAACATGTGAGGAATTTCCTCTATATTTCTTTCTGTAAATAGGATATTTCTGTGACAATTTGGCTCCTAGAAACACAAATGTAAGCACATGTAAGTGAAGAACTAATGCATACAGCATATATGTATATCAACAGCGAGCTTGTCAGACCACATGGACAAATGCTGCTTTATATGTACAATACATGTAAGGACAAAGAGTCACATGTAATCTAGTAATCATAGAACAAGAGATTGTAATCTTTTAAATACAATAAGGATGCTTTTCTTGTTGAACTTTCACACAATTACTTCATGGTAGTCCATGTGTTCAATTGTGCCCTCACTAGTCTCTTTTTCATTTAAAAGAGCTCCAGCAGTTTGAATTTTCCCACTGGTGTAGTGTAACTTGGGATTCTTGTTTAGAAATATTGTATTGACGATCTACGTATATATTGTATGAGAATCTATCTGCTCGATACTCAGCCAAAATCAGAAAACTATATCTGAAGAATTGCTTCCTCAGACTTCTATTCTCCAGGTCTAAACACATTGAGGTTAATAGATAGTTATTGAAATCTGCTGTATAACATCATATTGTCATAGCAACAGAGACAAAACCATACTTTGCAAACAAAACTGGCAACTAAATAAGACTCAGGGTCAGTGGTTGTGCCTCTCTTGCAAAAGTGGGTTGAAAGGCAATACAAGATAGCAACATGATAACCAGCATATATCCAAGCTACTGGATCAGTTTGTAGCAAATTCTCTAGTAGGCACTAAAGAAGCATTCAGTTGAACTTTTCATCATGGTTATGAAAAAAATAATTGTTTTTCTTCAATAGGAAGAACACACTTGTATTTCTTTTCTTCTCTTTTGCTCTGAATGCTGCATTTAGTGTTTTATTTTATTTTACAGTTGTTTTGTTGGGTTTTTTTAAATAATTGCAACGGAAGACACCAGACATTTAATTTGTTCACAATTTATTAAACCAAAGTAACTGACTATTGATAGGTCCATATAAAACAATAAGCTGAAAATTAGAAAGATGTATGTCTGAATTATTCCAGTTTGTTGAGATGTCATCCATCTTTCAGCTTTCTGATGGAATAGGTCGGAAAATATTCCTACTGCACATATAAACACAAGATATCACTCTCAATCTGTCGTACTATTACTTACACTATTTGTAACTACACAGCCAGGTTCCAACTCTGATACTATTTCCAAAACAGATGTAGAATGTTGCAGGATGAAACACATTGATTATTTGTGATTGCATTGACTGCTGTTGAAAATTCACCTCAAATATAAACCCCCTCAAATATATATATATGTATATATATATAAAATACCCAGATCAATCCATACCTTTATTAATAACAACAATAATAACAACAATAATTGATGACTTCCAGAGAAGCCAAGTTATCTGGATGTAATGAGATGAATCTAGTACAGAGGAATGAACTCGAAGAAAACTCATTGTAGCTGTGAATCTGTCCAGGACTCCTAGAAATATTAAAAAAATGAACGTTTTTATAATTAACCACGCTGTCTTTTTTCTATGCCTCTTTCTTATTTAACTGGGAAGCATGTGGAAAGACCATAAGCACACTTCTTTGTCCACTTTATCAACAAATACTTAACAGTACAATTAAGTAAGAATTAATACATATCCTGTCCTACTGTACCAGGAAAATATGCAGTGGATATGAAATTAAGAAAAATGTCTACAACATACACATTGTTCTGTCAGGACATATTTAAAACTCAGTATAAGGTTTAAGTTTTTCCTCATATTTCATGCAAAATACCCGATTCTACTGTTGCCATAAAGTTTGACTGTACTGTGCCTAGTACACCTGTTTCCATCATGATGCATATGTGACAGTAGCTAAGTGTCATTTGGTTTTGCCAAATGCAATAATACACTTGCTGTTCATCAACACATGTTGAATCACTTTCTCTGCTCTTTATTTTCACTTTCCTTCATACCGTTAGCAATGCATTACTTAAGTCCATTATATATGTGCTGCTGTTGCGAATTCATTGCTCATGTTTCTGATTTATAGAGGTTTTCAGAATTATCTTTTATTTTTATAGTTAAAGCTTCTTTCAGACTTGATGTTACTTTGTTTAAATTGTTTTATGTACATATGTTATCTAAAACAGGTTGTTAATCTTTGGCATAGATAGAAATAATGTGTATGATGTAGGGGGTCAGATAGGATGATTTTAAAATTGGATATTGGACATTGTATTACTAACAAAGAAAAGAAATGAAGACAAAGAAAATGATAAGTGGTTCCCTAGATAATTTTCCTCTCTTACAATGATACATTGTTTTAAATTAGATATTCAATGATCCTTGTTACTGATATTTGAGCTCCAAGCACATCTTGTTTTGTGGATAGGTAGACAAGATCTGCTAAGTTATTAAGATAGGTAAAAGGTTAAAAAAGCAATTAGATATGGAACACGCTGTGTTCTCCTCCTTGTGTAAATCAAATTTTCATTTAGAATAGCTATCTGTTTTTGTTGATGAAATATGCCTAACCTTTAACTGCAGTGAATATGCACTTACACACCCACTCACATGAGTAAACTGTTCGGGAATAACAAAATGCAAAGAAAGGTAAAGAGGGATAAGAAAGAACAAGCAGTTGTTATTTTTCACGTTATTTAGTAGACATTATTTTTCTGTTGATTAATTTTGCGTCAGATGGAATTGAGGTGTATGCCAGTTCTTGCTCCTCACTACACTTACTTGGTAAACTGCAGACAGATGAATAGTTATCTTCTCTTGTGATGTGTTCTCTGTTTCAAATCAATACATAGTTGTCCTAATGAGAAGTATGGTTGCTAGACACATGACAAATCTTGGCTCAAAGATGCATCACTGTTATTGATTTGCTAGATTAACATCTCAGAAGGGAAACAAAGATGAACATAAATTAGTAAGAGTCCCAGGAGTAATGCTCAGAAAACCTATTTCACACATTTTGAACTACAGTCCTACTAGATTTTTTTTTTTATTCTATTCCATGTGCGGCTTTCCACTGATATTAATATTGTGTTTGATATTACCAATATTGTGTATTGATGTTAATAACGTATTTATAAGTAAACACTTTTTACTTACGCAGTTGAATACATTTTCATACCCTTTATAAGCTTATTAGTTGTGCCTGAAAGATGGCTGGACTACACAGTATGTTTAGCAAGAGTTTGGATTCAGAGAGTGGAAGTGGGTTTTGCCTGGACATCTACCGTTATGCTGATCCTATAGCAGTTTTGTGCATTTTGCTTACTATTGTCATTAGTCTTCCTTGGTGCTTCTGGCTGGTGTCATCACAGCATGGCACGGCTCCATGCTTTCGTTTTCAGTTACTCACTTCAGAAAGAATATTAAAGATAAAGGTACAGAGACAGATAAACAGAGTGATTGGTGGTGTGGAAAAGAATGCATCAGAGAAGGAATTAAATAAGGTAAATTTGTCCACAAGTCTTCTTTGACTTTCAAAAGAGGTAGGTCAGAGAATGTGACAGAGATACCTAAAAGTTAATGAAAACAAATATGAAATGATTGCTTCCTATTTCTTATAACACAAGTAGCATGTACCAATAAAGCCCAAATTGAAGAGAAAAAAAAAATAAAATTGTAAACTCATGATTAAATCATGGAGTTTGCCATAGTAGGATATTTTGAGTTGTAGAAGTATGAATTGGAGAGGGACTTTTTACAACGACGTGTAGTGATAGGACAAGGGGCAATGGATTCAAACTGAAAGAGGGCAGATTTCGATTAAGGAAGAAATTACATTGAGGGTGGTGAGGCAATGGAACAGGTTGCCCAGAGAAGTTGTGGATGCCCCATCCCTGGAAGTGTTGAAGGCCAGGTTGGATGAGGCTTTGGGCAACCTGGTGTAGTGGAGGATTTCTCTGCCTATGGCAGGGGGGTTGGAACTTGATGATCTTTAAGGTCCCTTCCAACCCTAACCATTCTATGATTCTATGATTCTAATTGGATTAAAATGATGAGTTAGATAAATTCATGCATGGAAGAGAGGTGCTTCAAAGAACTTCAAAATAATGATGCAAGTACAACTTGTAGCTTAAAAGACCTCTACAGATTGGCTGGTTGCCTGACACTGCAATAGCATACTTTGCAATGTGTTGAATTTATCACTGTCTTGGTCTTTTATGCTCCTTTCTAGATTTCACCAAAAACAATAGCATCTATGCCCTGCTACAATTTTTAGTATCAAAGAATAAGAAAGCATTGCCTGCTTTATTTTGCTGTTAAGTTTTGGGCACTATGCTATACAGAAGCACTGATTTATGTCTTACATTTCCATCCCACTGCCTTGTAGTTGGAAGGATTTTAAGAAAAACTAAATATTTCCCCACAATGGACAACAATGCCCCACAGAACCATCAGAGACAGCAAATGTGGTCTAAATTATACTTTTCCTCTCTTCTTTTCTGGAAAAGGAGATTTCACCTTGAAAAAAAGAGTAAACTTAAAGAAGGTCGGAAGAAAGGTTCAGAATATTTGAACAGTAATAAGTGACAAGTCCTGTCTACCAAGATAAAGTGTGACTTTGATAGATACTACAATGACTGAGTATAGTTACGAAAATAAAAGTTGAAAATCAAGAAAGTAGAGAGAGGGCGTACAGCATTGCTGTGTGTTGATCATGAGTAATGACATACAGCAAGTTTCTAGAAAAAAAAAGGTGTGTTTGTTGAGCACCTCCTGTAAAGCTTCCTTCTTTCTGCTTTGTACACATCTTTAAGTCATGGCAGTTGAGAGAAAGAAAATTCTTAACAGTTAAAATAAATGAAATGACAGCTTTCCACCATGTCCAGCTGAACACAATATTATTTATATCTCAGTCAGATCCACCCATCCAAACTATACACTTACCAAAGCAAGCGATGTGACCTTTAAGGAGAACACCTTTTATTTCTAAGTCTAGGGCATAAATTGAAAAAATAAAGGCATGAAGGACAGGAAATGACAGAATTGTCAAAGATAATGCCATACCTACAGCAATATGAAAGTATGAGTCAATTGTTATCTTTGATATAGAAGAATAACTGTTTTAATACCTAAATGCTAGTTTGATCATCCAGCCTTACTGAATGTGTTAATATAACTGCTTCAAAGAATGCTCTTCCACACTTTCCTACACAGGTCAAACTGACTTTCAGCTCTGGAAATGTCATAACATTTGGTGTATACGAAGAGGTGGCCTTTTAGTGATGACAATGAGCACATATTTTTCTCAAACTTAGAGATGTGTGGAAAATTTGGCGTGATGAATATAGTTGTTCAACATATACAGAACACAGTCAATACGTTAACACAGTGGCACAGATTCCTACTATTAGGATGTCTACATTTTGCAGCTGAGACAATCCAGGATTTTGCTGGGACCAGAAGAGAGATACAATTCCCTCCCCTCTCCTAATCCATGCCTTCCTCATTACGCGCTCCTACTTCCTTATTTGGCTTTGGCTTTCTGCCAGTCTTCTCTCAGATTATTAAATTCAAATCCCAACATACCATGGTAAAAAAAATTTGTTCACGATTTTTTAGTTAGGTTTTCTTCAGATTCAGCAACTGGACTGTTTGAAAGTAAGATCTATCAGCTGGCAAGGTCAGCCTGAAGAGAGGCTAGAGTATGAAGCCAAGATCTGTCTCCATGAGGCTAGAGCAGGTTCTTCTCATTTCAGCAGTGGTGAAACATTGGTCTGGGTAAAGCTGTGGATGTGTATCCTTATGGTCTTCCAGTAAGAAAAACCAAGCATGTGAGGATCTGAAGGAAACTAGACTAACAGAAAATAAATACTGTCATCTTTATAGTACAGAGAGGGGAGTCAATACATGGTAAGTAAATCCTTTCTACAGTGACACCTGAAGAATCTTTTGCAGTGAAAGAAAGAGCACAGTCTTCCAGATTTTCAATCTTTTGGTTTAACTAGAAAATTATCTTTGATTGTGATCAATATTCTGCCAGTTGGGCAATTAATGTACTTCTCCATGTAGCTGTTTGAAGCTCTGTATGGAAATCAGCACTACTTTAAAATAAATTCCATGCTACATATGAAAGTGAACATCATGGTTACTAAGGTATACTGATTACCTACCTGTAATTACAAGGTTTAACCTGTTAGGACACAGAAGACTTTCCATCAGTTTCTACAAAGTTCATTATGTTACTCTTAATTTCGACTCGTCTTATAAAGATAGGATTAGAATAATTACTCTTAGAGGATTAAATAATATCCTTGATGTTACACATCAATTTCTAATTTTTTTCCAGGCTTGAATCTCTCTGAATTTAATAGTTGATATTCAGATATGCAAATGATGCCAAGATTGTCTCTAAACTGGAAAGACATGGTTTTGATGGATGGACAACTTGGTGGATAAGGAAAGAGTTGTGGTCAATGGTTCGATGTCTAAGTGGAGGCCAGTAGCGAGTGGTGTTCCTCAGGGGTCAGTACTGGGACCAGTGCTATTTAACATCTTTGTTGGAGACATGGACAGTGGAATCGAATGCACCCTCAAGTTTGCAAATGATACCAAGTTGTGTGGTGTTGTGGACACACTGGAAGGAAGGGATGCCATACAGAGGGACCTTGACAGACTGGAGAGTTGGGCCTGTGAGAACCTCAAGAAGTTCAACAAGGCCAAGTGCAAGGTCCAACATGTGGGTTGGGGCAATCCCGAGCACAAATACAGGCTGGGTGGAGAATGGATTGAGAGCAGCCCTGAGGAAAAGGATTTGGGAGTGCTGGTTGATGAAAAGCTCAACATGAGCCGGCAATGTGCACTGGCAGCCCAGAAAGCCAACCGTATTCTGGGCTGCATCCAAAGAAGTGTCAGGCCGAGGGAGGTGATTCTGCCCTTCTACTCTGCTCTCGTGAGACCCCACTTAGAATACTGTGTTCAGCTCTGGAGTCCCCAACACAAGAAGGACATGGAGCTGCTGGAGCAGGTCCAGAGGAGGGCCATGAAGATGATCCGAGGGCTGGAACGCCTCTGTTATGAAGACAGGCTGAGAGAGTTGGGGCTGTTCAGCCTGGAGAAGAGAAGGCTCTGGGGCGATCTTATTGCAGCCTTCCAGTACTCAAAGGAGGCCTACAGAAAAGCTGGAGAGGGACTTTTTACAAGGGCATGTAGTGACAGGACAAGGGGAAATGGCTTATAAACTGAAAGAGAGCAGATTTAGATTAGATATAAGGAAGAATTTTTTTACATTGAGGGTGGTGAGGCACTGGAACAGGTTGTCCAGAGACATCTGGGTAGATGCCCCATCCCTAGAAGTGTTCAAGGCCAGGTTGGATGAGGCTTTGGGCAACCTGGTGTATTGGAGGGTTTCCCTGTGCATGGCAGGGGGGTTGGAACTAGATGATCTTCGAGGTCGCTTCCAACCCGAATCATTCTATGATTCTACGATTCTACGATTCTATGATTATCACAATTTATTGCACAACTGTAGTTCACAATGTAGCAATACCATCAAGATGAAATAAAATAACAAATGTATAAGGCAAATATGAAAATTCCAAAACTTACATCACATTGGAAAAGTTAATGACTTAAACAGTTGTTGTGTCATTAACTATGCCATTCTAGTTTTTGTCCATTTCTTAGTTATTTTTTATACCGTCTACTCTGTCCTTCTTTGACTTTAATGCTTGGTCTTTTCTTGGCACTGAAATATATTTTATTTACAATGATTTTGCTTCTGTTTTTTTGTTGTTTGTTTTTGGTGGGTTTTTTTCATAGATATATGTAGATAAATACATTTTCAAGTTTACAGTGTTGTCTCAGAAAATCAGTGGGAATTTTATTATTGACTTAGGTGGGTGTAGAGTCAGACTACAATGGTGTGGAGGAGTTCCTCTCCGAGACTGGCAATAATATTCTTTCAGGTATGGACAATCCCTGTTTGGGCCCCAGAGCACAAGGTTACCAGCTAGATTACTTGTGTCCTTCAAGTTAGCCTAACGGCCTTAAAAGGAAATGTAGATTGATTGCCTGCCAAGATGCACGCCTCCCGGATGCCTCTCCGATGACCGCAATGAGGAGATTAAAGGGATGAGCTTATTACCTGTGTTCTGCTAGCGCTGCCCTATCACTATAGCCCACGAGAGTGTGTTTACGCTAAGCAAGCCAATTGTAGAATGTAGTCGTGTCACGCCACATTCCGCTATATAACCTGTGTGTTGTTTGTAATAAACGAGCATGATTTTCTAACCATATTGATGTATGGTCATGACTCTGGGCCGTCCACAGAAGGGCTCTGCAACACAATGGCTTCACAGGGACTTACGAGTGAATTCAGTTAACCACTCTGCTAAGCTGTGTGACAAGAAAGTGTCAGATGAGCTTGACAAAAAAAAAACAAACTCGTAGATACGTTAGGACACACTTCAAGGTGCACTGCACAAAATATTCAAATCATAAAAATAACTTTTATCTCAGATTACAACAGTCTCTCAGGAATACTTTTTGCATTTGTATGTTTTTCCTAAAACAATCTCGATACTGACATATTGCTTTTAAAGCATTTGCCGAAGTAGTTCATTATGTTACTCATATTACTGTGTATTCCAATAGCACAGATGAGTCCTCAAGATAGTCACCATTCAAGAGCTTGCAGTTTAAAATAGATCAGAATAGGGAGCAGGAACAAAAGCACAAAGTGAAGCAAATTGCCTATGATCATTCAGAAAGTCAGTAGTAGGAATGGGTCTAAGATTTGGAAGTCCTTGTTCTCAATCTAATGCATATCTTTACCTGGGGATTGCACTGATGTTCTATGTCTCACTCTTGTCCAGGGAAGACCTCTTTTCACCAGGTCACTCCACAGCACATGACATGGAACAGGAGACATTTTAAGAGCATGATAGGTGCTTAGGGAATGGATTATAATAACTTGGCAACTTTCAACCTTGGCCCAAGTGGAGACCGAATAATCAATTGCAGACTTTGTTCCATGTTATTGAAATATTCCACAAAGATCAGATTTCTTTCAACTTGCCTTCTCCATACAGGCACTAGGAGAGTTAGGGCCTTAAAGTTGATAACAGGTTGACAGGTCATTTGAAGTGTAGATGCTGTTCACTGTGTGCAGCTATAGCATCATTCTGTGTCTTAAACAGCATCTCCTGCAAGTAGTTCTGTATAGAACTGCTTGTTCTAAACGATCCTGTTTACTTATTTATTATTTTCTCCTTGGACCAAAACCAGGGTTGCAATTAATGATGTTAGTAGAAATAAAACAAAAAAATCCAGCAGAACTTTCATGAGAAGCAGTATTCCCTTCCCCCACTGCCAACAGAAGCAAACTCTGCCAAAGCAGCCCTTCTTCATCCCCATCTGGTGTCAAGACACAGGAGATTTGAGACTTCAGCAATATTTTTTTTATGTTTTCCACAGAACGTCTTCACTACTTATTTATTACAGTAAGAAAGAAAATTTCTTTGTGCATCAGGATTTTTTTTTTATCATGGAAGTCATATTCAGAAATAAAATAGCATATATCTGTTGCTCCATCTGAAGCTCACTCCATGTCACAGTTAATGACAATGCTCTTCTAGATTTCTACTAATCTCCTTCAGCATTTAGTCATGTTCTAATATCAAGTAAAATGTTTTAAAGCTCTTTAAAAAAGACAATTTACCAATAAGTCTGCAGAACAGATCAGACAAAATTCTGTTCAAGACAGTAAATATAGATCTTTTCCTTACAGCCCTAAACCAGGTAGACTAACAAAACAGAATTGCTGTTATAGAACCAGGGATCAAAAAAAAAAAAAAAAAGAGGGAGAGCAAGAAAGAGGAGGGAGGAAGAAAAGAAAGGCAATTAAGCTAATGCAAGTTGGGTATCACAAGGTTATAGATATTTCAAGAGCTGAGCAATTTACCGTCTGGAAAGAGAGAAGAGCTCTTGCATAAAATGTCCCCCAGTTCAGATTTATTATGCTTTTACTTGCGTTATATGTGATACAATTAACAGGAGGTGCCAATAAGGCATTCTTTCAAGGACATGGTCATTCCATACCATCAGTTATTAATTGCATTGTCCTTTCCACAGCTAGCTAGAGGGGGAAAATTTCCCTGAGAACCACCTGCAAATTTCAGCTGTATGATGACTAGAATTTAAAAATATCTATACAGAGTGTGTGGGTGGAGGAAGAGTACCAAAGCAAAGCAGCTTCTTAAAAATCCAAGAAAGAAACCACAAATATAAAGCACCAGTGTAATGTAGATTCTAAACGATCCTGTTTACTTATTTATTATTTTCTCCTTGGACCAAAACTGTGTAATGTAGATTCAAGTTGTATTGATTTTTAAAAAAATTTTCATGTACAATCATAGCTGCCCTGTAAAAATATATTGCAGAAATGAAAAAGAAACAATTAAAGCTGGCCACTGGAACTATAGCTGTAGTATGTGTGGTTTGTTGAAGTTGTGGATGTTTTAATGGATTTTCATTTGCATGTCCCTTATGCTGCTCATAAAATCAGGAATCAAAGATAACAAAAATTGCCACTTCTTCCTTCTTTTTTAGAGAGGAGGAAAGAAAAGGAAGGAGAAACACAAATGAGATTCTATCCCAGCATGATCATTATATTAGGCTGCTAGTGAAAATACATTGTGGGGTTGTGTCAACAGTATGTATTTCGTACCATTTTGATTACTTGGGTCTAGATAATATGGAGTGCTTAGATATCTAAAAAGGAGTGCAAATTAAGGTCTCTATTGAAAAAAACATAGCCCCATACTAACTACTGTGAAGGTTAACTCTATCTCAGCCTGTTGTAGTTTAGTCCCAGGTGGCAACTAAGCACCATGCAGCTCATTTCTTGTCCCACCCAGCGTGGTGGGGAGGAGAAAAATGTAACAAAAGATCTGAGCGTGGAGATGAGAACAGGAAGGCATCATCCACCAACAATGGACCCCAGCTAAACAAACTCAACCTGGGATAAATCAATTTAATTCATTACCATTCACATCTGAACAAGAAGCAAACCCAGACCTTAAAAACACCTCCCTCTGCCACCCCTCCCTTTCTTTCCAGCTCTATCTCCTCCCCGCAGTGATGCAGGGGGACGGGGAATGGGGATTGCAGATCAGTTCTCGACACACTGTTTCTGCTGCTTCTTCCTTAAGGGGGAGGACTCCTCACACTTGTTTTTTATTGCAACATGGGATCTCTTTCCACTGGAGACAGCTCTCCATGAACTTCCCCAGCATCAGTCCTTCCAGCAGGATACAGCCGCTACTCCATCATAGCCTTTTTCCACAGAGTTACAGCTTCTTAGAGCACAGTCAACCACTCCTACATAGGGTCCTCCATGGGCTGCAGATGCATCTCTGCTCCACCATTAATCTCCAGTAGCATGGGTTCCTTTCCCACGGGAGACAGTCTTCTACTAACTCCTTCAGGTGCAGACATCCACTCTGATGTGGGGTACTCCACAGTCTGCAGGTGAATCTCTACTGCACTGTTAATCTCCATGTGTAGCAGAGGTGCCTCTGCCATCTCACTAGGAGCTGCAGCGGAATCTCAGCTCGGGCACACCTCCTCCTGCTCCATCTTCACTGACTTCATTGTCTGCGTGGCCGTTTCTCTCAGGTCTCAGTCCTCTCTCTGCTGCAACTGCACCAGGCCTGACTGGCTTGACAAACATCCACAGTCCCAGCAGGATGAGCTCCACCCACCGGGTGCCATATATCCATGTATATCCATGTACTAAAAGAAGAAAAGCAATCAATTACTACCTTTCCTTGGCTATTAGAAACAGGTAGAAGAAAACCTAATCATGTCATGCTGATCTCAGTGAAGCAGGGCACAAGAACCTTGACCCCTCCCTTCTTCTCCCTCTGCCTCCTCCCCCAGTGGCACAGCGGGACCGGAATGGGGGGCTGCAGGTCAGTTCGTCACACATTGTTTCTGCCGCTCCTTTCTTAAAGGAGGAGGACTCCTTACACTCTTTTCTCTGCTCTAATGGATCCCCTCCTCACGGGACAGTCCACAGACTTCTCCAATGTGAGTCCTTCCCGCAAGATGCAATCCTTACCCATCAGATTTCTCCAGCGCAGACTTCTTCCCCACAGAGTCACAGATTCTTAGGGGACAGCCACCCTCTCCGACATGGGGTTCTCCACAGGCTTCAGATGCTTCTCCACCTCGTCGTCAGTCTCCAGCAGCTCAGGAAGACCATTCTCTATGACCTTCTTCAGGCACAGGCATCTCTGCTCCAGCGTGGGGTTCTCCATGTGCTGCAGGTCAATCTCTGCTCCACTGTTGATCTCCACGGGTGGCAGGGGGATTACCTGCCATCTCACCACAAGCTTCAGGGGAATCCCAGCTCCGGCACACCTCCTGCCACTCCATCCTCACTGACCTTGGTTTCTGCATGACCATTTCTCTCAGATCTCAGTCCTCTCTCCACTGAAACCATGTCAGGACCAACAAACCTCGATAGGAGTGACTCAGTCCTTGGTTTGGGCTCCTTTAACCCCATCTTAATTAGAGCATTTGCAGATGCACTGGTTAGCTCGGCCCTGGTCTGAGAGAAGGTGGGGTCTGACCTGGCCAGAAGCCCATCTGACTGGTTTTGGAGCTAGGATAGCTTTTCACAGCTACTTACAGGGGCCATTTCCACAGCCCCTTCTGTAAACCCAGCACACGCCCTAAAAATAGGTGGCAGGATCAATAGCCCAACTGAACTACATCTGCCCCAATGCACTCAGCATGAGCAACAAAAAGGAGGAGCTGGAAACCATTGTGCAGCAGGAGAACTAGGATACAGTTTTTATTACAGAAACACAGCCGTATGACTCACACAGCTGGAGTGCTGCAATGGATGAGTATAAACTCTTCAGAAGGAATAGATAAGAAAGGAGAGGTGAAAAAGGACTTGGAGGACCGGTCAACAGATGACTGAATATGAGTCAGCAGTGTGCCCAGGTGACCAAGAAGGCCAATAGCATCATGGCTTGTACTAGAAATAGTGTGGCCAGCAGAATTAGAGAAGTGATTTTCTCACTGTGTTCTGATCTAGTGAGGCCACACTTTGAACACTGTGTTCAGTTTTGGGCCCCTCACTACAAGAAAGACAAGAAAGTGATGGGACACATCCAAAGAAGAACAACAAAGGTGATGAAAGGTCTAGAGCACAAGTCTTACGAGGAGCAGCTGAGGGAATGGGAATTGTTTAGCCTGGAGAAAAGGAGACTGAGGGGAGACCTTATCTCTCTCAACAACTAACTGAAAGGAGGTTGTAACAAGGTGGATGTTGGTCTCTTCTCCAAAGTAACAAGTGATAGAACAAGAGGAAACGGCCTCAAGTTGTGTTAAGGAAGGTTTAGATTAGATATTAGAAAAAAATTCTTCACCAAAAGGGCCATCAAGCATTGGGACAGGCTGCCCAGGGAAGTGGTTGAGTCACCATCCCTGAAGGTATTTAAAAGATACGTGAATATGGTGCTTAGGTACATGTGGCAGTGCCAAGTTAACAGTTGGACTTCATGATGTTAAAGGTCTTTACCAACCTAAACGATTCTATGATTGTATGAAATTGAAAGTAATTCACAAGCTTTTTGATATGAAAGCACCATGCAAATTCAAGGAGGCTGCTTGGACATATTCTAGTAAAATACAGATCATTAAGTCTCATCACATAATTCAGACCTTCAAAAATACCTAATAAATACCTATTTCTTACATGTTTGCCTACCTGTTACATTTTGGTGCAACAAAATATCATAAAAAACATAGTAGCTGTAGCAGTATCTTACATGACATGCCTAGACCATTCCTCATGCATTATTCTCCAGTGCAACTACACATCATCTCTTGAGAAGCCAGCGCCTCTGAGGACACTGAATTCCCTTCCATTAAAAAAAAAAAAAAAAAGAAAAAAAAAGATAAAAAAGAAGACCTTGTAGGCATAACCAGAGATCAATGTCTGCCTCTATCTACTAGATTATAACTTATTACTGGAATATTTAACTCTAAGACTGTTCCTTATATTGCAAAAGAAGTCACAAATAAATAGACAGACCTATTGCGCTATTTTTGCAGTACTCCAGATATTTGTAGCTGTCTTTTCAGCACTCACAACAAAACACCCCTAGTTGTGTATGCTTTGTTGAAATATGCATGCTAGGGCAAGGAGAACTCTTTGGGGAATGCTGTAATCTTCTCTGTGTGCATCACACATGGTTCTGACATGGATAAACTACCAAAGTAAACAATAGGGAGAAGAATATTTAATGTAAAACCTCCACCAATATAATACAGAATCAGAAACACAGACAGCTGAGGAATTTGTATTAAAACATATCTATGGTGAATTTAATGTTTATAAAAGATATTGGAATAGCAGCCCTAGAGACCAATGCTTTTTATTCAGCCACATCAGGGGAAAGCCCATATGCTTTTTTCTCTTCTATTGAACACACAGCAGCAGATGGGCATTTATTTTTTCCTAAGAAAGCATAGGAAGATCATACTCCAGGGGAATGCAGCTACAGGACTATTACCAAATAAACACCAGCAGACATGACACTTGCTATAAATCCTGTAGGTATGACCAGTGAGGAAGGAACAATAACTGCCAGTGTCCCTTATTTCCTTAACAGTATGACGCAGCCTATACCCATATACGTTCTGCAGCTGACTGTTAGCTTCAAGTAGGTTGAAGTTTTCCATTCAAAGTTGTTTTGGTGGCTGCAGGCACTCACAGATGGCTAACCCTGCTGTTATCTGTGCAGGTTCTTCATTAAGCAGACCTCTTAATTTACTTCTCTCTTGACATGTGAGGTGCATATAACAGAGTGTATTTGCCTTGTGAGGCTTTGTGTTGAGAAAGGTACAAACCCTCCTGTAACAGAGGACAAAACACAGGACAAATTTACTCTTGGTGTGCCTGCCCCTTTTTGTAGTTCCTAAGTGGCTGTGCATTATCACAGACTGTCCTACACAAAACCCCAGTCGCCAGCTCCATGGAAGAGCTCAGGTAAGCTGACTAGCTGTAGCCACAAGATGGGACCAGATGTAGAGAAATGCAACGGTGTGAAAGGAAAACACAGAGAGGGGGGATTAATGCAGAGAGAGCATAAGATGCAAGTTCAAACCTGTCACAGAATCAACAATCTGTTTTTCCCACCAAAAAGAGAAGGAAGCTCAGTGATGCCTTGAACTATATTCTTTAACTCTATAGAAACGGGTTTTTTTCATATATCAAGGAATTTGCCCTTTATACACGATGAGTTATTCACGATGGGAAGAAAGGATGTAAGGACTTAGTCTACCTTTTTTGGTCTGGTCAGCACTCTACATATTCCTATCACACTACTCAATTCTGCCGAGACTCCCCTCCTCACTGCAGAAGTTTGCATTTAAATGTTAAGCCATATGAAGGCTGTGTCTGGCAGATTGTGCTTGTCCTTTGGGAATTTTAGGGCGCATCTCAGAAATCTTTTCCGTCGATGCACATTTTCATCATCTGAAACCCATTTTTAGCCCTACTCTCTTCCTCCTAGACATGTTGAATGCCTTTGTAATCATGTAAGTTCCCCACTAGATTGCACCTCTCCTTTCCTTCAGCACTTGTGGTCTATCGGATGCTAATTTAACTAATAAGACTTTCCAGTATGTTACTTCATTAGTGTCTCATAAAATATGGCCAAGAAATAAATATCTGTATCAACCCATCTAAGTCTTCTTTAGAAAATAAATCTCTGGATGACAATGACATGACCACCACTCGAATAGAGTTCTGGTATGGGTTTTTCTAGGTCTTTTCCTACAGAAACTTCACAGACTTCTAAACTCAAACTTCTATACTTAGAAAAATTATAGAAAAGAAAACCATAGAGTATTTAACATTTTTCATGGTGAAAACTCCAAGCTGTGAGAGCAGGCTGAGTAGGAAAAAGAACGTTTTATGCACAGCCTTCCCTCTGCCCATGTTATTGCAGCCAGGCATTTTCTGCACTGTGACACACTCCCCATTCCCACTCAGTCCTCCGAAAACTGCTTCCTCCTTTCATCCATCCTTGGAGGTCAGAATGACTGCACCTGCTCCTTGCTGCCATGTCTCACTCCATTCATTGTTTCTTAGCTCTAAGAAGTGAGTTTGTCTCTCTCTTTCTCTAACGTTCTAACATTTTTTACTAACTATTTCAAAAGCTGGCGTTTTGTTTTCTTTCAGCGCTACTTTACAGGCTTTTACGTGAGATTTTTAAGAGTTTCAGTGAGAATATCTCAGTGGAAGATGGCAAGCCCTCAGTAACTGTAAGCATTCTTGACGTTACTTGTTATGGACAGATGTTTTGCCTCCTTTCACTGTACTTCAGCTGTTTAACCACAGCCACACAGAGGGAGATTTTGCAGATCAACTGGAAATGCTGTGCTCCCCAGAGACACCGGGCTAAGGAGATGTCACTGTAAACAATGGATAGTCTTTGCCAGAGGATAACAAATATGCCAGGTATTCCGCCTTCAGAAGAAGAAAGGGGCAGTTTTTGCATGAGAAGCACAATGATATTATGAGATAAGGTTTACAAGCTCAGGTGCATAGTACGGGAAATAAGTATATCCAAGTACACTTTGGTAAAAATTACAACCTCTTTTCTCTCCATGTAGCATCTTACAAGATAACTGAGGCTTAACAGTTACAATTTTGCTTGTAACATCACCACCAAAACCACCTTTCTTTCTCCAACCAGAATTCTACCTCAAATCTCCCTGTAAAGAGAATTTCTTTCAAACATAAATTAATTTCTTGTACCACTATGCTACATCACAATGACTTTCAGGTTAAATCTTATTAGATTGTGGGAGAGAAAAGTCCAAAACCACATTTAATTTAATTTTAAAGCAGCAAAGTTTATTTTGAAATTTCCAATACATTGGTACATATTTCAATCATTAATTTATTTTAGAATAGAAAGATTGGAAGAGAAATCAAACTTTACACACATTTAAAATAAAATGTTTTTTTGAGTTATATCTTCTCCAACCCTCTGTAACTAAGAAGACAAAGGAAAGAGAAGAAGAGAGTGAGGTCCCTGCTACCCCATTTTTACCTTTCCTATGTTCAGTACCTTGAAGAACTGAAATTCTTTGCTGTTGCATATTTTAAGATGCATTTTTATTCAAATAATGCCATAAAATTTAAATCAATACAGAGTCAGGCTTAATTCAGCACTTTTGTTAAGATCAAAGAGTATTGCTGATATTTTATTTTTAATATTTGCATTGAAATATATCTTTTGCTTATGTTCAACTATATAAACAGCAGGCTTAACAGAATTTTCAGGCTCTTTGGTTATGAATTGAACTTCTGAATGTTAAATTAACCGTTACTATAAGTATTGCTATAAATATGTCTATAAAAACTAAACACTGTTCTTGATTAATAGATTATGTTGAGGCTAAATTGACTTTTTTCTTAATTTGTTTCTTCCATATTAATCTTATTAAAAATATCTCTGAATTTAATTAATATTTAACACAGAAACTGTTTGGTAATTGACTTAATATTTTTACTAATTGGTTACATATTAAATACTCATTTTCCAAGAACACTGTTCATTACCTAAGAATAATAATTCTAGTGAAGAAAATATTCATCTTTTTGTTGGGGAGATTTTTCTTTTTATGATAATAAGGTAAATATTTTTGTTGAATCACCTCTAAGTTAGGATTATTATGACCAATCAGTCTGGTTCTCTTACTTTTTGTATGTAACTAACAGTATATTGTACTTCATTGAAAAAATTGGAGAAGCCAATATCAAAATTATATTCTTAGGAAAGTAATTTTTTTTTGTTTAAACAACAAGACTTACCAGCCATAGATGTTTGTATGGTTAATTGTTTAATAACAGTATTTAATTATATAAATGAAAACAATGCCTTCATTTTCATATGGCTTATGATCAACAACTACAGAGACTTTTTTTTTAAATTGTGATGCTATTCAAAGAACATTTTAAATCTGTTATTTACGGAATGTTGATTTCATTAGGGTCTTTTGTTCATGAATAAGTGTCTTGCAGAAGAATACTCAGAAAGAAACCAGTTGTCATGGTTTGATGTGGGGGGGAGGTCCGGGTGGCAGGAGCTGACCACCAGATCAGATTCCCATCCCCCTCAGGGCTTGAGTCAATCTGCGAATTGCCCTATTTACGTCGGGACAAAGGAACCGGAAAGGTGTGTCTTTGCCCAGGAGTGAGGAGGTGGGGGGGGGGGGGGGGGGGGGGGGCCGCTGCCCCCACTCCCCAGCGCCCGGCTGGGCAGCGGCCCGGTGCCATCCGCTGAGGTTGGAGGCAGTGGAGCCACTTGGGGAATTCGGGGAAAGCCCCGTTCCCAGGGAGCCCACTGGGCTGAGTTCACCCAGAGAGGACTGAGGTCTGAGAGAAACGGCCACACCAACACCAGGTCAGTGAAGATGGAAAGGGACGAGGTGCGCCAGAGCCGAGTTTCCCCTGCAACTGGTGGCAAGACAGCAAGCAGCCCCCTTGCAGCCAAAGGTGGTCCTCGGTGGAGCAGAGACCCACTCGCAGCCCGTGGAAAGCCCACGTTGAAGAAGAGATGCCTGAGCCTGAGGATGGTACACATCTAGAGTCCATGGGATGACCCACATCGAGAAGAGATGCCAGAGCCTGAGTACGGTACGCATCTAAAGTCCGTGGGACAACCCCCGTCGATGGGGAGGTGTTTTGTTTGAAGGAGATGCCTGAGCCCGAGGACTATTGTGAATCATGGGCACAGGCAGAGATGCATTTAAAGTCTATATGACAACCCATGCCAGAGCGAGTGGCATCAACTCCCTAAGAATCCAAGACTGTGGTAAAGCCCGCACTGGAGCAATGTGATGGGGTAAGGGTTGCATCCTACGGGTAGGACTCACACTGGAGAAGTTTGTGGATTTTTCCTCTTGAGTAGGGAATCCACTGGAGCACAGGAAAATGGTGTAAGGACTCCTTTAAGAGAGGAGCGGCCGTAACAACATGGAATGAAGTGACCTGCACTCCCCCATTCCCTGTCTCCCTGCGCCAATGGGGGAAGGAGGTAGAGTCAGGAAAAAAAGGAAAGGGGGGTGGAGAGGTGTTGTTTTCTTTTTATCCTTTTAAGTAACTGGTTTTGCTTGTCTTTATTCTTTTAAGTAGCTGTTAATAAATTGTTTTGTTTTTAGAAAGCCGAGTCTGTTTTGCCCAGGACCATGGTTGGTGGGTGCTCCCTCTGTTCCTGTCTCGACTCTCAGACCTTTTATTATATTTTTCTCCTCTCCACTTTACTGGAGAAGGAGCGGCTGAGTGCAGTTTAGTTGCCGGATTAGCCTAACCCATGACACCAATAAATGAAAAAGAAAAACCTACAACAAAAGGTGTCAGAGACATTGAAAATAATTTGCTGTATAATGTACTATTTTCTACAACATAGGACAAAATAAAATATTTTTTCTTCTCAGCTGATGGGAGCAAGACAAATTTCCTTTCTACGTTTAATGTCTGGAATCCTGGTTCTGCAAAGTTCCTATCTCCCATACTATATATAACATCAAGCTGCTCACCTCTCAAGTGACTGAAAATCATGGATACATCCATGCAGAACAAAGCATGACATACAGTTCTACACATTGAACAGAAATACCAAACTCATTTTACATGTTTGTTTTTTTTTTTTTTTTACTTTAAGGAACGCGAGATAAATGGGCCAGAGAGACTGCAACCAATATGTACCTTAAAAGCCAGAGATCTATAAGTGGTCATTATTCTGATAACACGCAAACTACTTATGTACTACCTTCTGTGGCCGTTCTCCTATTACTAGAAAGGAGATTACTGAAAGATCAGAGTCTTGTATTTAGCCTATCCTGGTTATCTATTTTTGCATGGCATTTATAAGTATGATGCTCTGAAATTCTGTGCATGATCACACTCTGACTGTCCCATGCCACCTTTACCCCTCTGCTTATTGCTGTATGCCTGCTTTATAAATGGAGTCTAGCACTGCACAACTGATGACTGAAGAGTATCTGCCTCCTTAAACTAAAAGATCTCAGCAAGTGTGGGTTCATTAGATGTGGGTGAAACTTACTACAGGTAAATTAGTAATTCGGCTTACGTCAGAAAAAATCTAGGAATTTTTTTATGCTTGTGTATAGGTAGATAAATATTAATATAAAAAGTTATAAAAAACTTATTTATTGACCTACACAAGCTAAAATGTGTTCAGTTTCTTTTCACCCATTTTTAACATGGACTTCTGAATTTTGTTTTTTTTCTCCGGAAAGGAATTACATAAGCCAAACAATTGAAGGAACACTTAGATATAAGTACCTCTCAGAAATCTTAATAAATCACTCAAACTGAAATTGCTGAGGTTACGCACTATATACTGCAGACTGACTCAGGCTTATATTCCGGTATTATCATCCTGATTTATTAGCAGACACTGATCCATTTAAGCAATTTTATTGATTGACCCTAGAGTGTTGCTGCCTCTTCCTTGATGCTATCTTGAAAACCATGCTCCTGACCAACATTGCCTTGATGTGGAGCATACTTGCAAATGTCATCCGAGGGCTACATTTGGGATGCTGGTAGAAACCTTCAGCCCAGCTGGCCTTCACAGTATCCTACTGTTAGAAGCATCTTGAAACTGCTGAGATAAAACTTACAAAGCCACCTGGTTTGCACCAAATTACCCCGTTGTCATTTTGGCTCATATCCCCTTGCTCTTACACTACCTGGTTTTATGTATGGCTCCTTAGTGCAAAATCAGAGCACAGGAAGGGCACAAGCACTGGCACAGTTTGATTAGCTCCATTCATGTACAAGCCACAAGATGCTGTTAAAGTGAACGAAAGGTTCATTTAGGCCTAAAAAGCACCAGGCTCTCATTGTACAAGAACCATTTGTACAGCCCCATAGCCACAGCACTGAAAGGACAAATATCAATACAAAACAAGAAGGCTATAAAATCTGTACTTCCAAACACAATTTTAGCAATATTTTCTCCTTGGAGAAACCAAGCATACTAAATCTTCTTGCTGACCAGCTGCATCAAGTGTCAGAAGAATATGGGGAGATGACAGTGGACACAGATAGTCCGAGCAACACTCTTACTATGTGCCAGGAGACAATTTTTGTCTTGGAAGCTGCTACTTACAAGAACTTCTCATGCCTATTCAGCACACTCTGCTTTTTATTTACTTTCTCAGTAAACACAGGACAACTGAACCATTTTTTAACAAGCACAGGCACACACAGAAAAGCAGAACAGTTGTGGATTGTTTTCCCTAACATATTTTGTGTTAAGTTTGAAATTACAGTGCATCTTGCTGGCTGAGTAGTTTTACTTGTTGTGTCCGCACTGTCCTTTTGCATCTTCAAACATAGATTTTTTGAACATAAGCTTGCTTTTGCTTCAGGGCGTACTTCACAGTCTACTGTCCCTCGCTGTCTCAGCTACTTCTGTCCTCTCCTTTGGTGCTCAGCTCACAACCACACTGTAAAGGGAAAACACTGTGTGACTGATGCAGACCTCACGCACCTACCAGAGCACAAGCCTAATCTAGTGCATCACTACCCTTCCACCTCCAGTTCATTGAGAAGATAATAGTTCTTAAGTTGCATGTTGGTGGGTGCACACGATTTGTTCTAGCTCCTGCAGTTACTGTTTTAACATCCATCTGAGCAGACACAAAATTTATCTTTGCTTCTTTTTTTTATTTGCCACCCCTAAATGTAGCCTTTTTTGCATAAATCATCATTTAATATATATTATGACAATACAACTTTATAAAATATTTCATATCTGGTAAACTTTGAGTGTTCCTTATTCAAAGATTCATGAAAGCTTAGCATGAGGTATGTCTAGTGATCCCTGTATAAACACTCTGAAAGCTCTTTTCTACAAAGGCTCAGACAGGTATAAGAATCATTTTTGAAACTCATCCTTCAGTCTAAGGTCCTTTGGCAATGTTTGACAGTTCTCATTTGCTAAATAAAGTACGATGTACCAATCTGAAATAAATGTAAATTATCACCTTTCTTCCATGTTAATTAAGGTCTGATTAATGCATTCCAACAGTTGTTGCTGGTATAGTAGGAGAATGTCCTTTGTTGCAAAAACAAAACTCATATATAAATCATGGTTCTGTTTCATTTATTGAACTTTAGGTTAAGCTGTAAAGATTGCCTACCTGAAAATATTGTCAACCTGGTCTCTTGGACAAAAGAAGTTTGAGGAGTACACACTAGATTTGCAGTTATCCACCTCATATAAATTCTGTTATCGTAAGAGAAACAATATTGCAAAATTTAAATTTATTCCAAACTCCCTTCCCCAAAGATGCTCAAGGAAAATCAGGACAAGATCTATAGATTCATTTGGGCCAGGTACCTATCTGCCACAAACAGTCCCAGTTTCCAAAGGTGGGAGAGGGTAATTGAACATCTGTGCGGTGTTTAATTGCCAGCCAGTCTAAACCGTGACACTGTTACAGGTGAAACCAGAAATTAATAGCATCTATTGGCTGCTTGATGTGGCAGTGTCCTACACTCTCTTACATCTCTAGCATATTAAAAGGACTTAATTTTTATCCAGAACTGAGCTTCTCTGTCTGAGAACTTCCCATGCTGCATGTCCTGTTCCTTTCCTATGAAGGTTGACAAGCTTTCTACAATAACTTGCTTTGAGACATTTCTACTGCTCCTCCAAAGGAAAGTTTATCTAAAACACAGTTCTAAAAGCTTGGAAGGTATTATTCTGCATTATCAGGGACGATATACAACATATTTCTGCTGCGTATAGCTGAGTTTCTACCAACAAAACTAATTACCTAGATCAGCTCTTGGACCAATAATATTAGATTTTCAAAGCTCTGACATACATTTATCTTGCTAATACAATAAATGCTCTGGCTAAGAGAGGATTATAAGCATGAATTTTTCCAGTCACTGTGGTACAGAATTTGCTTCCCAAATGCAAAGCTGGCAGTTTATACTGTAACTTAACTCCCTTTTTTACTTTCTTAAGAAATATGATAACACTCTTTTAATATGAATTAGATTCAGTGTCAAAGTTAAGGTTTCCATTTTTTCCAAAAATATGAATTTTGTAGAGTTTGCCTGTCTGCTGTTTTGGAATAATCATAGAATCATAGAATGGCATAGGCTGGAAGGGACCTCAGAGATAATCTAATCCAACCTCCCTGTCATGGGCAGGGACACCTCTCAACTAGATCAGGCTACTCAAGGCTCCATCCAACCTGGCGTTGAACACCTCCAGGGAGGGGGCATCCACAACTTCTCTGGGCAATTTATTCCCCTTGTCCTATCAGTGGACACTCTTGTAAAAAGTCCCTCCCCAGCCTTCCTGTAGGTTCACTTCAGGTATTGGAAGGCAGCTATTAGGTCCCCCGGCGAAGTATTCTCTTTTCAAGGCTGAACAATCCCAGCTCCCACAACCTGTCCTCATGGCAGAGGTGCTCCAGCCCCTGGTTCATCTTTGTGGCCCTCCTCTGAACACGCTCCAACAAATCTATGTCTCTCTTATGGTGGGCACACCAGAACTGGACGCAATATTTGAGGTGGGGTCTCACAAGAGCAGAATAAAGAGGGAGAATCACCTCTCTTGACCTGCTGACCACGCTTCGCTTGATACATTCCAGGATGTGGTTGGCCTTCCGGGCCGCATGAGCGCACTTCTGGCTCATGTTGAGCTTCTCATCTATAAACATCCCCAAATCCTTCTCTTCAGGGCTACTCTCAACCCACTCTGTGCCCAGTTTGTTTTTGTGCCTAGGATTGGCCCGACCGAGGTGAAGGACCTTGCATTTTGACTTGTTGAAGCTCGTGCAGTTTGCACTGGCCCATTTCTCAAGCCTATCAAGGTCCCTCTGGATGGCATCTCTTCCCTCAAGTGAGTCCACAGCACCACACAACTTGATGTCATCAGGAAATTTACTGAGGGTGCACTCAATGCCATCATCCATGTTGCCAACAAAGATATCTAAATACTATGTTTACATGAAAATGAATTTATGATTGGCCTGAATTTATTTTATTTATTATTCATCTATCTGCTTTCTTTTGTTGATACAGAATATTTATGGAAGTTAGTTACACTGCGTGTTATTTTTGGTCTCCTTTGAACATGGTGTAATGAAAATAAAGAAATAGATAAGTTCCTTGGGTCAGGGAGAACTATATTAATCATCATCTATTGTGAGAATCTTCCCAACGAACAAAGAAACAATGGGTTTGTTTGGGGATACTTTTCACGTTTGGTCTCAGCCAAAACTGTAACAACAGCCTATATAAAGCAAGGCATAATTGGAAAATGACGTTACTGGGCTTCTAATCTCTTCTTCTAGAGCTTGGCAAAGTTATTAATTAATGAAGTTTTAAATAAGTCCTAACCTTATACTCCACTGGCCTTTGATTTGGCACATTCCTGTAAATTCCTATAAATTGTTCTCTTTTCTTTTTTTCTTTTTTTTTCTTTTTGCTACTAATTTTCATCTCAATCTACATGCAAATCAAGTTGTATTAATATTTTGAGAAAAAGATTTAACATGCCATAATATCAAATAACTTACTTAAAAGTGAAAATATATAACTGCCACTTTCCTTCTACCTTTAATTTGAGAATAAACACAAAACCCAACCATATTTGACTTGCAATACTTCTGTTTTGTAATTTAAGTAATGACCGTTACATGCAAGACCGTTGCATGCTGCTCTGAGTGTATCCACAGCAACAACCTAAAAAGTGTGTGTGGTGGGTTAACCCCGGCTGGACACCAGGTGCCCACTGAAGCCACTCCATCACTCTCCTCCTTAACTGAACAGGGCAGAGAAAATACAACGAAAAACTCATGGGTTGAGATAAGCATAGGGAAAGATCACTCACCAATTACCATCATGGGCAAAACATACTCCACTTATGGAAATTAGTTTAATTTATTATCAATGAAATCAGAGTAGGATAATGAGAAATAAACCCATATCTAAAAACACCTTCCTCCCACCCCTCCCTTCTCCCTGGGCTCAACTTTACTCCCGATTTTCTCTACCTCCTCACCTGCCGTGGCTCAAAGGAACAAGGAATGGGATCCGCAGGGAGTCCACCCCACATTTCTGCTGCTCCTTCCTCCTCAGGGGGAGAACTCCTCACACTCTTCCCGTGCTTTAGAGTGGGTTCCCTCCCATGAGACACAGTCCTCCACTAACTTCCCATGGGCTACAGTTCTTCACAAACTGCTCCAGCACAGGTCCCTTTCACAGGGTGCAGTCCTTCAGGAACAGACTGCTCCAGTGTGTGTCCCTTCCACAGGGTCGCAAGTGCTGCCAGCAAACTTGCTTCAGCATGGGCTCTTTTCTCCAAGGGTCCACAGGTCCTACCAGGAGCCTGCTCCAGTAATGGCTTCCCATGGTGTCACAGCCTCCTTTGGGCACACCCACCTGCTGAGGTCCGCCACAGGGAGCAGACAGATGTCTTCTCCATTGTTAACCTGCAAGGGCTGCAGGGGCACAACCTGCCTCATCATGTTCTTCACCACGGGCTGCAGGGGAATCTCGGCTCCGGCACCTGGAGCACTTCCTCCCCTTCCTTCTTCACTGACCTTTGTCTCTGCACAGTTGTTTCTCTGACATATTCTCACTCCGTTCTCTGGCTGCAGTGGCTGTTGTGCAGAAGCTTTTCCCATTCCTAACTGTGTTATCACAGAGGCACTATCACCATCACTGATGGGCTTGGCCTTGGACAACAGCAGATCCATCTTGGAGCCAGTTGCCATTGGCTCTATTGGATAAAAGGGAAGCTTCAAGCAACTTCCCACAGAAGCCACCCCTGTAGCTTCTCAGCTACCAAAACCTTGCCACACAAACTCAATACAGTGTGATAGCTTTTTGGGAAATTGGTCATATCAAAAGAAAATGAAAGGTTAGAAAAAGCTGTATAGTACATACTTTTATACAAGACATTTCACTGCTGCATGCCAAAATATTTTCTAGGAGGGTCTGTATTGTTAATGAAAATTATTTCCTTAAGATATCACACTAGTAACCAAACCAGAAGTAAAATCAAAGTTACTAACACTCAGTCAAATGCTCCTCATGTTATTCTGCATTCTCAGAAATAGATTTAAGAAATTCCATTAATTTTCTAAATTCCTGAAAACTTCTCAGCAATATCCTGCTCCTCACTAAACGGAAAAAAGTAGGAGGTGTTAAAACTTAGATTTACTGTAACTGGGTATTAAGTAGCAAGTGTTATTGTTTTTACATGAACACAGACAAAAATAATGTA
Organism: Tauraco erythrolophus; assembly: GCF_009769465.1. Taxonomy (NCBI): domain Eukaryota; kingdom Metazoa; phylum Chordata; class Aves; order Musophagiformes; family Musophagidae; genus Tauraco; species Tauraco erythrolophus. The sequence continues at coordinate 46,475,553 of NC_141496.1, read as the reverse complement.
TATGTTTGAGATAAAGCATATAGCAGCTGCCTTGAGTAGACACTGACTTAACAGGTAAATATCAGTGCAGTTTTAAGGTCAAAAAATTCTTTCATGTTTAATGGTTATTTAGCAACATACACTTAAAATAGAAGAGATTTTCTTCATATTTGGCTTTAGGTTTTGTTTTCTTCTCTGCATATGATATAAGATATGTAATAATTTCCCTATGATTCACTGAACTTTGAGTTAGCAGTAGCTCTGAAAGACCTAAACAGAGAAATGTGTTCATGTCAAATCAACTCAACAATAATGATTACACTAAAACCTCAAGTACTGTACTTTTGACCTTCTATCAACAATTAAGTTATTCTATAATAAAGCTGTATTTCCTCAAGCTTCAAGCCAGACCCTTAACAATAGCTTCAGGTGAAAGTTTTCCCAGTTACAAAACAAATACGAAAAGGAGTGAAATGGAAGTAGGAATTTAGTGTTTATTCACTTTAGCCAGGTAGAGCTTTGAATCATAGAAAAACACTCCATAGCCTTTCATATCCCCCAAAATCTCTCTCTTACCTTTTTATTTAAAAAAAAAAAGATTAAAAAAATTTATTAAACTTATTCATCTGTGAACTGACATTCTATCATGAATGAAGAAACTGCCGGTTCCTTTCTAACTAAAAAAGTTCATCAACAGATCACTTGGAGGGAAAAAAAAGTAGTTTCCATAATGGAAACCAGTTATTTATATGCAATAAGAAACTTTATTTAAAAAAACTAAATCTCCCATAATAAAAAATAATTCACCCATCAGGAAAAATAATTGCAACAATGATACCAGGTTTTAGGATTTATAAGAGCTATTTCAGCTCAGAGAGTCCTCAAGAATTACAAATTAGAAAGAACTACGTCTGTGTCGTCTTCCTGTCACTCTCTTGGGAATGGATCAACATTCTTCATGGATCAACATACTTCATGCTGGTGGTGGAGATCATCTACTTTGGGTAGAAACTTCTATGAAGACAAAAAGGAAACAACTCTTTCTCTTACAAAGTTGAGAAGGACTCACTGTAGAGAGTATGTTAATGAAGACAAAAATCCCACACCTTACTTGGATATTTACATTCTTTCCCCAGTATTTTGTGTAACTGTAAAAATCGAACATAAATTCACTGAAATAATTAACATAGTCTTGGTTTGTGAGCTTTATCAAATAAACATTTTGAACAATTAATGCTTTGGAGACTTTACTGATTAACATCTACTGCCACAGAATTAATCTATTGATTCTGATTATTTATTTATTTATTTATTTATTATCTGCCCGGTCGAATTTAATGATAAACTTCTTGAGATACCCCTTGTGAAGCACGTCCATTGATCTCACAGTCTGTGGAAATCTTTCAGTAGCTTATGGAAGATCAGGCCCAGAGGTTTAAAATCTAAGTTTCTGCTTAAAGGAGGAGTTTCTCCTCCTTTATGAAGGATAAAAGAGGAGAAACTTGATGTGGATGAATTCCCTTTGCATCTGTCCAGCACAAATGTCTGTTAACGTCAACATTAGTATTACCAAATAGTCTAATACTAACTGGATTAAGATGCACTCACGCAAGTCTGTGGGAAATGTTGCTACACTACCATAGTTGACCTGTGTGTATTTCTTTGCCCTGGATAGAGCAACCCCAGTAACTATCCCCCGCTTTTTATGAGCTTTGAGAAAAATGGTAAAATGATGGATGAAAATGAAATAGTTAGGACTAACTCCACTGGTCTCTGAACCAACAGAAACTGAAACCCTCTGTTTCTAGATTGTTTCAAGCTCCAAATGGAAGGATGCTAACAGCATCTTTTCTAATGATTTTTTGATCGATGTACTCTCCTCTGCAGCAGGACAAGCATGGTCCTCCTTCCATTGCTTTCTCTCCCTTAAGTTAACCAAAAAATGTTCTTCTTTCCATGTTTGGCTTTTTACTAATTAATTTCTTATTGTTCTTGCTTTTTCCTTCAGATATGATTTTCATTGCTGTGCTTTTGAAAGTACTGTGTTTCATTATTCCTGTGATTATTCATATGACTGCTACTGGTAAGATGGAAAATAAATACCTTCCTGAGAAACTGGACATGTAACTTCTTTCTAGATAGAAAGTTAGCAAAACCATATACATTGTTTTAAATCCATTTCCATTGAAGGCCAGTTAAAGCTAGACAACACTGGCACCTCTAAATTAATCATCTAAAAACGTGAGCGCTTTATGTCTGAGTATGCTGTCTATAAGGATATAGAAACACTTATTTTATGTATCACTATTTTTCATCTTGTATAATGATAAAATAATTAGAAAGGTAAAATCTCTTTACTGCAATAACTTGGAGAGTGTTGTGAAGTGAATAAATGAAAATCCATTACACCTTTGCAACCTGCTAGAATGTCAAGATTTACAAAGATCTGGAAAAAATCTTGGGGTTTTTGAACCTCTCAAAACTCCTCAACTTTTGTATGAGGTTATTTTGAAAATTCTCAAATATTTGAACACTATATATACACGTGTCCAGACATGGTTCAACATAAAAGGTCTAATCTACTATAGAAATCAATGGAATTCTGTCATTCTGAAACTCTTATTAACTTCCATAACGGATTGTCTAAAAGGACTTTTATGTAAAGTTGAACACTACTGAAGAGATGCCATTTGCAAACATTTGTGTATATTTTTTGATCATTTTCCAAACAGAACTTGGTTTTGGTAAATTCTATGACAATTTAAACCTTACCTTTAATATCACAGAGGATGTATTGAACTGTGTAACATTTTAGATAAAAGTTTAGATAAAAGTTTAAAAAAACTGGTTTTGCTTTTAAACAATTCAATCTTTTGATAAACCCGGTCACTAAAATAGAGAAAACATTCATCCTCAAACAAAGCAACGTATGTACTAAATATATTGAATTATCACTTTGAAATTAAAAATTACTTATTGCAATGACAGTAATAATATTCCGCAACAAGAGTTTCTTTAATATTCTGGATGGTTTTCTCCTTTTCTGCCACACATATTTGAGGAAAAATTATGTACCTTTAGATACTATTCCAAATTTACAGTTGTGAATTCTGATGCTATTTCTTTTGATGTTAACCTACTTTTTCGTTAAGCTACTGATTTCAGTGCTAATTATACGCTCAGAAAGCCATTTCCTATAGTCATGACTCAGTCCAAACCTTCACTGATCTTAGTGCAAATTTTCCATGTCTGCATGATCATGTATAATCTCAACAAAATCTGCCTGCCAGTTTGCTATTGTGATCCACTCACTGAAATATTCACCCATCAATTTAGAATTATTTTCCATTACATTTTTATCAGTTACAGTACAGAACAGGGCTTCATAGAATACCTTGTCCAAATCTTTACGGAATTTCCAATAGGAAGAAAAAGGTCACATTTGTCCTCTTGTTGCAGATCATATAGTATATATTAAAAATACCCAGTCATCTATCAGATCTATGGTCACCTATGTCTTTATGGAATATGTTGAGATAATAACACATTGCAATAATGTGTCTTCCTCCACAGAAAAGCTATGCTGCTGTTCCTAGTAAGAAATAATTGGTACATAGTGTATAAAGGCAACATCTGAAATTAATGGAGTGTAAGAAGGTGATATTCCTCATAAAGGAATTATATTATCCATTTAAACAGCTTTCAGTCTTGCACGTAAACTAGGACTTAGACAAGGTTTAGAAAAGGGAAACTAGATAGCAATGGATTAACTTGCCTGCATAATTGTAATAGCAGATTGCATTAAGTTTAAATGAGAGTGGAAGGAAGAATAACGCCCTCTAAATACCCCTTTAAAAATTACAAACCTAAGTGGAACAAATAACAATTTTTTGTTATTGCTATATCCTATCATTTGTAGATACTCACTGTGTTTATTTATTATATGGTTTATACAGTTTATACAGTGTAATTATTTAACAGAGTAGCTAACATTAAATAATGATCTTCCTATCTTAAAAATACAGTAGTGTGAATCCCATTTATTGCATGAATTTATCAATCTTTTAGTTTTGTTTTGAATTAGCATATGTATAACAACACGCAGATTGTAAATAATGGAACTTTTTGTGTATAAAGAGACTTTTAAAAAAAATCAAGTGTTGGTTACACTAATAAGTGTATGAAGTTGACTTCAAATGTTGAAGGCAAATACGACTCAAAATTTACTAGATGAAAATTGGTTATTTTCACCTCTGTTAAAGTTTTGTTCCTTTTTCTTTTAACTTTGATGAAGCAGTGCTCGAAAAAAACAATATTAAAAATTCCTATACCAGCCTGTCTTGAGAGGATAGGAAAATGGAAAGTTCCATCATAACATCATCTGTATTTCTTCATGCTGTTAGGTCAAGATAGGGCATGAGTCTTTCTGGCCAGACCTAGTAGTCAAACTAAATATTAATACTCTTACAGACTAAGACTAAGTACTAAGACTAAACTCTTGGTTCTTTGCAACACATATAGATGTGGTTGCGGAAAGCACACGTGGAGAGTAAACCTTCTCCAAGAGGTATTTCTCCTGAGAATATTTAAAGAGAAAATAGAAATTTAAATAGAAAAATGCAGCCCTGAGGAGAAGGACTTGGGAGTACTGGTGGACGAGAAGCTCAATATGAGCCGGCAATGTGCTCTTGCGGCCCAGAAGGCCAACCGCATCCTGGGCTGCATCAAGAGGAGCGTGGCCAACAGGTCAAGAGAGGTGATTCTCCCCCTCTACTCTGCCCTCGTGAGACCTCACCTGGAGTACTGCGTCCAGTTCTGGAGTCCCCAACATAAGAAGGACATGGACCAGTTGGAGAGGGTCCAGAGGAGGGCCACGAAGATGATAAGAGGGCTGGAGCACCTTTCCTATGAGGACAGGCTGAAAGAGTTGGGGCTGTTCAGCCTGGAGAAGAGGAGGCTCCGGGGTGACCTTATAGCGGTCTTCCAGTACCTCAAGGGGGCCTACAAGAAAGATGGGGAGAGGCTGTTCAGGAGGGCCAGTTGTGATAGGACAAGGGGTAATGGTTTTAAAATAGAGGGAGGTAGATTCAGACTGGATATTAGGAAAAAATTTTTTACCATGAGAGTTGTAGAACATTGGAACAGGTTGCCCAGAGAGGTGGTGGATGCTCCATCCCTGGAGACATTCAAGGCCAGGTTGGACGAGGCCCTGAGCAACCTGATCTAGTTGGAGATATCCCTGTTCCTTGCAGGGGGGTTGGACTAGATGACCTTTGAAGGTCCCTTCCAGCCCTAACCATTCTATGATTCTATAAAATAATGGCCACTACGATGAATCAACTACGGCAATGTCATTGAGATGCCCATTTAAAGTTTAGTATTTTCAACAGGCCTAATTGAAACACCCAGAAGTTGTACACTATACATAATTTCAAAATGTAGTTAATTTCTCACCAATTCTCTACTTCAACCCTTAATAAAATAAAAATAACTAATATTAAAACTTTAGCTTGGTTTCACATTAATCTCTGTTATGAATTCTGCAATCACATGTCCAGGGAATATTGTGAGACAACTTATGTCTTGTCTTATTTATCACAAGTACTTCTCCCTGCATGAGTTGTTTGTCTCATGGGGAAATTCTTACATAAGAGAAACCAGGGATGGAAATTCTGGGAATATGTTGGATTTTCTAGCCTCATTTATAATACATTTTGCAGTAAAAACTACCGTAATTAAGTGCATAGATTGCATGCTGATATTTGCTAATTTAGCTATTTTGTCTAAACGTAATAATTCTGCTAAGGTTACCAATCAGTTTAACTGAAATTCTATATACAGAATTTATACAATTGCATTTTGAAATAGAATGTTTATCATAGAAGTTATTAATTTATTGGACACATATTACTGTTTTTTTGAAATTAATAATCTAGAAATTAACATAAAGGATCAGGAGAACTAAAAATTAAATAGCAACACCAGTCCCCTTTGAAAAGTTACTTCTCTGAGAAAGTGTTTTAAGGAAAGTGTGCGTTCTGCCAAATAGCAGTATTTAAATGCCTAAAACTTACTACAAACAACAAAATTGTTACCACAATTTGAATAATAGTATTCAGGTTACAATTTGAATATGTATTCTTAGCATCAACACTTTTTTGACTGATTAGTAGTTTACAGTTCAAGTTTGCCATTCTTGCATGGACTCACTATTTATTATTGACCAGGCTATGAAGCTCTTTTTCAAAAGAAAATCTTGTCTGACACTCTTTCTAAAGGAAATTCAATTTCAGTTTCAAGTATACAGTCCTTCAGATCTCAACACAGCTTCAAAGGTGTAAACAAAACAATAATTAAATTATTAAATTAAATTGCTTAATTAATTAACTAATTAATGATTAATAATAATTACATACATTAAATTGAATAAACAGTAAACAAAATTTTTCCATGGGGGAAAGGAGTGACTCCAAATCCTCATTTATTTTATGGGAAGTCTGAAGAAGACCACGATCGAGTCAATTTCATGCAGCTGTGCAGCAGATGGCAATAATATCTCATAGAATCATAGAATGGTTAGGGTTGGAAGGGACCTCAAAGATCGTCTAGTTCCAACCCCCCTGCCATGGACAGGGATATGTTCCACTAGATAAGGCTGCCCAAAGCCTCATCCAACCTGGCCTTGAACACTTCCAGGGATGGGGCATCTACAACTTCTCTGGACAACCTGTTCCAGTACCTCACCACCCTCAGAGTGAGAAATTTCGTCCTTATATCTAATCTAAATCTGCCCTCTTTCAGTTTAAAGCCTTTCCCCTTGCCCTTGTAAAAAGTCCCTCTCCAGCTTTCCTGTAGGCCCCCTTTGAGTGCTGGAAGGCTGCAATATGATCACCCCATAGCCTTCTCTTCTTCAGACTGAACAACCCCAACTCTCTCAGCCTATCCTCATAGCAGAGGTGCTCCAGCCCTCAGATCACCTTCATGGTCCTCCTCCGGACCTGCTCCAGCAGCTGCATGTCCTTCTTGTGTTGGGGACTCCAGAGCTGAACACAGTATTCCAGTTGGGGTCTCACGAGAGCTGAGTAGAGGAGCAGAATCACCTCCCTCAACCTGCTGGCCACACTTCTTTGGATGCAGCCCAGGATACAGTTGGTTACTGGGCTGCAAGCACTCATTGCCGGCTCATATTGAGCTTCTCATCAACCAGCAATCCAAGTCTTTTTCCTCAGGGCTGCTCTCAATCCATTCTCTGCCCAGCGTGCACTTGTGCTTGGGATTGCCCCGACCCATGTGCAGGACCTTGCACTTGGCCTTGTTGAACTTCATGAGGTTCTCACAGGCCCACCTCTCCAGCCTGTTAAGGTCCTTCTGGATGGCATCCCTTCCATCCAACATGACATCTGATGAAAGTATCTATATAAGAACCTGCTGGGGACCCAGAGAAAGAGAACTAAATAAAATTGCATGGTTTTGTTACTACAAAGACTGCTGCTGACCAATTCTCTCCTTGAATCTACTCTGCATCCAAAAGAGAGATGCAGATTTCTGGTTATACCACTGCACACCAAAATGCTTCTTGCACATAAAGCTGAAACATCACATACAAGGCCCACAGTGAGATATGTATTTGTAGGAGGTAAAAATGGATATGAACATCTGTATAATAACTTTTAAAACTTCAGAACTTCATCTTTGTAGAACTTGTAACAAAAAAGTGATCAAGGAGAATTAATATTTTTAATACAACAATTTCAGTTATTCTATTATGAAAAAAGTTTGAATTTTTGTACTAAAGGTCAATCTGTTGCAATTCGTGCTTTCTACCTTTAAGGATTACTTTCATAATCTTTTAAAGTGGTTCCAACGTTCTAAATTATTTAATTTTCCCAATTTGACCTAGGTACATAAACTGAATTTCTGTTCAAAATTATATATTTAAAATTTACATTAAAAAAATCTATCATGTGAAAATGTTACTTGTCTTAACTGTACAAAGTCTGCCAAAGGTTTAAGTCTTCCTTTTATTCGAGGACAGAATTTTCTTGCATTTTTCTTTTAACACTCAAAGCTCTCACTGGGCGAAAGTCAACTCCCTTCTGTAAATGTGTTTGAACAGCAATGACTCAGAAAAGAAATGCCATTAGTCAACATTACTCAGTAGTCTGGTAAATTGACAAAAACATTTTTTTCACATTCTGGTTGAGATAAAACCTGAGTTGTAGTGGTAAGAGGAGTCTAAAGCATCTACTCAAATAATTAGGAATAAATTAGTGAAATTCTAAGTAAATAAAAGGGCGAAGTTGGCCAGATTTTCAAGGAAACATTTTCAATTGTATTTTTCATTGTTGTCAATTGGACTTGCATTTGAGTTATTTTATAATATACTGTAATTTCCTCCTTTATTTTAACTATTTACATTCAGTTACAGTTATTTTATAATACACTGTGGAATACAATATAGCATGTATTTTCCAAGAATAGTGACACTTAGCTTGCTCTCACTAAAAATATATCTTCAATCCTGACTGAATACAAAAGAAAAATCATCAACATTTTCTGTAATGAAATGCATTGGCAAGGTTTTTTCTGTGTGAGAGAATACAGTATATTAGGTAGAATTAGGAAAAATTAATTAATTATTGTGTGAGTGCATTTTCGTTTCTCCCAAATACTTACATTAATTTAACCTAGTTTTAAGTTTTCGAAGTCCTAATTACCTAATTAAACACAGCTTAGGAGATACAATTTGCTATTTGTCAGCACAGAGGGATTTGAGGAGAAAGAATGCTAGAAGGGGAAAAAAATTGTCAACAGGTATTTCTTAACACCATCACAATAAGCCTTTCTAGCCTTCAGTTTAGGCTGAAAATCAGACTACTGGCATTCAGTACTTTCAAATATCAGATGTTAACTTATGTTAAGTACCTAATTTCCAGTTTTGGCAAATAGATCCACCTATGATTAGGACTTAGACAGCTAAGAAGAGAAGGAAGTCTCTAATTAGACATTTCTAGAACTAGGTGCATTCAGAATTTAGATATTTTTAGAAAACAGTGTCATAGAATAACTAGTGATTAACTCACCTCTACTATATAATGTTATATCTCGATAATTTAACAATCTGGAAAATGGGATAATAGAAGTAGTTAACCTACTCTCAGATTCTTTTCTGAAAATTAACCTGATCCTCTACAACAGGGTAACCTATTTAGTAGATGAGAGAAAGGTTGTGGATGTTATCTATCCAGACTTTAGAAAGCTTTTGACACGGTTTCCCACAGCATTCTCTTGGAGAAACTCGCTGCTCTTGGCTTGGACGGGCACACTCTTCATTGGGTAAAAAACTGGCTGCCTATGTCCATATCCAAAGAGTTGTGAATGGAGTCAAATACAATGGGTAGCCAGTCACAAGTGGTGTTCCCTAAGGCTCAGTACCAGGGCCAGTTCTGTTTGGTATCTTTATCAATGAGCTGGATAAGGAGATTGAGTGCATGCTCAGTAAGTTGGGTGGGAGTGTTGATCTGCTTGAGGGTAGAAAGGATCTAGAGAGAAATCTGGACGGGCTGGATCGATGGGCCAAGGCCAATTATATGAATTTCAACAAGGCTGAGTGCTAGGTCCTGCACTCAGGCCGCGACAACCCCATGCAATGCTACAGGCTTGGGGAAGAGTGGCTGGAAAGCCGCTTGGTGAAAAAGGACATGGAGATATTTGTTGATAGCCAGCTGAATACGAGCCGGCAGTGTGCCCTGGTGCCCAAGAAAGCCAATAGCACTCTAGCCTGTATCAGAAATACTGTGACTAGCAAGACTAGAGAAGTGATTTTGTCTTTGTTTAATTTGTTTATATTAGATAAACTAAAGCCAAGAGAATCCCTGCTGTTGATAGGATCTTAGTCTGGTTTAGAGACCCTGGTTTATACTATCACAGTATCATAGTAAGTGCAAATAGATTTAAAAAATTCTGAACAGAAGCCCCTAATGAACCATATTTAGTCAGCAGAAATGAGTGCAGTCATCAGCTCACCTAAAGCAAAAAATAATCTATATGTACTTGACTGCAGTTGTAAAATTGATTGGGCAGTGTTGATTATGCAAAGCAAAAAAATTCTGTGTATGTGGAAAAAGGTTTCTTTTCAACGAGATTATGGATGAAAAAAACATCCATATTGTAGTGAATTTCTGCTTGCTTTTCTTGTACAACAAAATAAAACCCTAATTCTTCAAACTAGCTTAAACTAATCAGTATTCATGGCTAAAAGTGAATGAGATTGCCATCACAGAATGATAGAATCATTTGGGTTGGAAGGGACCCCTCAAGGTCATCTAGTCCAACCAACTGATGAGAGGACTTAACTCGCTCGATAGACTCACCAAAAAGCTTGTTATTAAGTTTGCAAAGTCAGTGCCGTACCTTATAATTAAGCTAATTTCGTATATGACTGCACACATATGTGTACACACATATGTGTACAGTCATATAGGAACCGGATGGGAATGGTGTATCTTTTGAAAGATTTCTGTGCCAGTGCATCACAACTGCCTTAGACTCACACATAATGCAGGTGTCATTAATGCACTTCTGAAAAAGCAAAGAATATTTTAACACTCCTTAGCTAAAGGTCTAATCTAAACATCTCTTACACTAAGCTGTAATGTCTTAAGACTATATATCCTGAGTTACTGAAGTAGGTTGCGTGTTAATGTTTCTGACTAAACACTTAGTCCATTATCCAAGCAGTTTGCATCGAATAGTTTGCAAAATCATATTATAAAACCTGATGTACTAAATGACAAGAATTCACCTGTTTCTTTTTGTCCTGACTATGTTGGTTTCTGTGCCTGAAGTAGCTAACAGCACCGTTCCTCTTCCCTGCACTTTTTGTTTTGTGTAAGTGACAAGTTAATGAATTCCTTCAGGAAAAAAAAAAAAAAAAAAAAACCAACAGAAAATAAATATATAATTTCTGGTGTAACAGAATCATTCTGTCTTTCAAAATTACATCACGATTTTTGGCGTAAGTATTGCAAATCTTAAAAAAAAATCTAATGTATCAACTAGAGATTTTCTTCAAGAAGTGTAGAAAATCTATTAAATATTGTTTATACTGTGGATATGGTATTCCAATGTTTTTGTCAATGGTATTCATGATATAACATTGTATGAACCACATTGATTCCTTCAGGTGAAAGACCTTAACAATAAGAATTGCTGTTTTGTCTTACAGCTTCTGCAGGATCATCTTTCTGTGTGGATGTATGGGAGACTATTTATTCTTTTTCATGATTTTTCATATTTCTTTTACGTATTTTGCAGCCCATGTGCAAACTATCTTATAAAACAACAAAAGAAAAGAAAAAAAAAAAGACCACAAAAGGAATCTTTTCTTGTTAACGTATGTGTACCTACGTTGCTTTAATATTCCTAAGTCAAACTTGCATTTAGTTTTTTCTGTGCCCCTTTCATCCTATTTTACTATTTCTCACAAATAGAACATGCTCTGTAAAACATTAAATTTGTTTTCATCTCTTCCAATCTGTTTCATTCTGGTAGAATCTCATGTAGATTACTGTAACACAAAACAATGATGCATCTCTTCTAACTACAGATGTACTAACTCAAAAATAGTCAGACCAAACTGCTCAAATGGTGTATATATATCAGATATCATCAGTTTGATTTTTTAAGATCTTTTCATTTGTGTTGTCAGCAAACTAGCAAGGGTAGATGCAGTAACTCTATACTAGCCGCTGGATATCCCTGATCTCATTTTAACCTGGTCCTTGAAATTACACAGCTTTAACATGATTACCTGTCAATGAAACGTGGCATTGATTTGTCTTTTTTAAAGTACTTTCTTATCTTACATCTTTCAAGCTCCCTTTTAACATTGAATGAAATATTACTGTGACATCATTTTAAAGTGAAAAATGTTAATTTCTGTACAATACTTTGTTTTATTCAAATGTATGTTCTTCTTCCCACATCCTTTGCCTGTTCTTTCTGAGTTAGACAAGGGCATTGAAAAAAAGTCTCAGATCTTAATTTCCATGATTAAAGAGACTTACCTTACAACCCACTTCAGTAAAACACTGAATAGGGTGCAGAGTTGTTTAAGAAGTGACTTTATCCGGAACCTGTTATGATATCATCCATGGGCGTACTTCTTTGCCTATATAGTACTTTTCTGCATGCTTAATGCAGTAATATAGCTAACAACTATAATTTATTATTTAATGGACTGTGTGATTAATGGAATGTATCATATTTTAATAACCTCTAAATTTTCTCTCTTCTTGTCATGCTCAGAGATATTAATTGTGTTTGCTTTGAACTTCTTCACAGTTTTCAATATTTTTTTCTGTTAAACAGATTCAGTGCTAAACATTTCGAATCTTTAAATATATATATATAGAGAGAGAGAAGTAAAACATGCTCAAAAATATGACTTTAATGGAGATCATACCAGTGGTCCCTGATGAGTTCTAGATGCAGAATTTCTTCTAGCAAGATATCTACTTTTACTAATATCTAAGAATCTCTAGATCTTTGTTAGCTGATATGATTTCCAGTTTCAACTTGCAATTCAGTCCATAATTTTTCAGGTATTTAATATTTATTACACAGCTGAAGATCTAGCATCTCTCAAGTATTTTAAAATTCTTTTAATGTATTGATTGCTCGCATGATAGAGCTGAGTCACACTACAAAATATGCAGTGTTGACACTCACAGAGTGAATGCAGTCAAACCAGGAATCTAGAGCTATCCTATGCGCTTTCCAGCAGATTTTACTTCTAATTTGTTTCATTTCTCCACGTTTTGGCTAACTAGTGCTTTTTGTGTAGAAATAGCATATAAACCTAGTGATATGAATAAGACTAGGTTAAGATTTTATTGGCAACTGAGGCAAGTATGAAATTAAATTTCTGAGGTGATGAAAATTCAAAAAAAGCAAAACAGGAAAGTAACATTCTGAAATCTACAGGAGTATAGAGAGATTCAATGAACGTTTATTTGGTTATTAACAGCAAAATCCCTCTGAATTTAGTCACATTAAAGTTTCACACTGATCTCTTTTTATCTCTGTGTGAAAACCAGCATCTTTCACACTTTTTCTTCATGTTTTCTAGTCAAGTTAAATGGGTTTTACATTGGAATATTTATGTATAAAATACTACTTTAATAAAGCTTATCTTCCTGCCATTCCTGGGTTTGAGTTTTATTTATTTTCAGTTATTTTCAAACAGGATTCTTTGTGAAAGCTTTTTTCTACAATTTATCCATAAAAATATTTTTACAATTCAGATGTAACAGAATACTAATTATTATCAAGTGTGTCTTTTACTGAACAAATTCGGATATTATAAAAGTAAAATAAATCCAGCTCTATATAGACTAGTAGCACTGTATCTACTAGTGCTGTGGTATAAAGGTCTAATGATCTTCTCAGGACGGCTCCATGGTGTTACTGCAGTAGTTTTGATTCTGGTTATCCGAAGCTGTATATTAGTCTATGCTCATGGAAGTCAGTGAAGTCATAATAGTTTATATGAGCTGAGAATTTGGCAGGATCACCATGCATCAGTGTCATGCAACTCTGTACTAGTGTTACGTCTCTGTTCAGAAATTAGTACACCTTAAAATGTCTTTGGAAGATTTGCAATTTTCATGTCATAAGAAGAAAAAAACCCAAGATTTTAGAGGTTCATTTAAGACTCATCTGTATGCTGAATGGCCCCACAAGTCTGGCAAAGAGGTTGTTCAACACACATTTCTGAGCTAAATTTATTGGCGGCTTTCAAGCTAAGGTCCTCCCAGGGCATAATGGCTAAATGATAGTAACAGCAAAAGCATTTCCAGTTGAGCCTATGAAGGTTTGTTTGCCAAGGTTTGAATCTCTGATAAGCAATACAGCCGCTACAAAGCAAAACATCCACGCCTGTATCATGATACATAGAGAATCATTAACAGCTGTTAATATTTCTGGTTACATAAATTTAGTTTGCAGCTGTTAACAACTAATTCAGGAAAGAAAAAATAATTGTACTTCCTCCGTTTTGGAACAAGTCTGGTGCTAAAAATGTCTTCCAACTTCTTGGAGGTCATGGACCAAGTCTTTGAATTGACAGCAAGAACACATCCTTATTTCTCATTTAATGTAAATGGTCCTGGTTTGATTTCAGCATGAAGCCTTCCTCAAGCTCTGACTGCTTCCTGCACTTTTAAGAGTTCTCTCTTCCTTTTTTTATTCTCTTCTTTAATCCCTATTATCAATTTCCTGTGACCATCATAATTGGTTTTTTTTCCTGTTTATTCAGTCATTATCAGACATTTCTAAAAGTTTCCTTCACTTGGAATTCTCTGGGTATTTCAGTATTGCTTTACTAACTCTAGCCCCTCGTTGTAGGATCCTTAATATGTTTGAAGTCTGCTGAAACGAAGGACATACTCTGTCTCTTTCTCTCTGCTGTTACATGGTATTGTAAGTGATAATATATCTAAGACAAGATGGCATTATGACAGAATATGAAACAAGAAAGCCATATTTCAAGTTAATGATGACTTTGGTTTAGATAAATGTGGGTAAAACAGAAATGGAGAAGTAGGAAAATATTTAATTTGAATTCAGAGATACTGAGCAGTTCAAACAGCTGATAAAGGAATTGGGAAGAAATACAATTTGCAGTAATTTTGAAGAAGAAATGAAGAAAAACACCATTATAAATAGTTCTGGCTTTATGTCTAGCCAAGCAAGTAGGAAGGCTGAGGCAGATAATAATGTGATTACTTTGGTAATGATATGCATTAGATACATTATGGGAAGCAATAATACTCCCTACTGAATGTAGTCAATCCAGATATTGATTTTTCTTAATGGTAAAAGCGCTGCTCCAAACCAAAAAGAGATATCCTTTATTTATTCTCCCTCTCTCATGAGACCCATCTCCGCAGTCCTCTTGATGCAGAGTAGCAGACAGAGATAATGGAGTAATGTATATCTAATCTGACACCTACTGGGCCAGGCTAATATTTCAGAAAAAAATTGCCTGGATCACTGCTGTTATTGAAAACAAAATGTATGAATAACAACAATAAAAAAAAAAAAAACAAAACAGACCTCGGTTTTGCTTGAAATGTTGGTTAATTTTCTTTTGATTAATTTCTCTCCTTTCACTGCAGTTTTTAAGGACCATCTATAAGCATATACCTCTTGCAATGAGTTCATCTGGCTGCAAAGCTAGCTAAACCTCTCTGATGGGCTGCTCCAAAGTCCTTGAACTCTTTATCTGCACTCCTTCAACTTATATTTAATAAGGCTAGATTTTTAAAAAGTTTGCAAAATACAGATTCACCAAGGCTTCATCTTCTATGTTGCCATACCCTGTTTTCAGCAATGAGAAAGATGTCTGACACAAAATCAAATCAAGCTCTATAGCAAACTACAGTTTTGGTCTTGACCCTTTTTTTCCCCGTAACAAGAATAAACGCCCTGAATAGGTAAAGAAAAAGAATAGAATTGAGTAAAAAGTCACTTGTATGATTGATTTGATACATCAGTAAAATCAAAGTATTTGTAGCAACCATTTTTATTATGGCTGATTTTCATTCCTGCTCACTTCAAGTTCCGTCTTCTGAGTGCAAAAAGAACAAAAGAGCCTTATATCATGCTGTTATCCATTGAGTAGATTAATTTAAACCTTTCACAGACATCTGGAAATGTTCAAGATGACAAAGCTCTGATCAGCTACAGAGAGTAGGCTAGCCATTCAGTATTCTCTACTATCACCAATAGGGATACCTTTATGATAGGTGCGTAACTAACCTATTTCTCACTTAAAGCAATAAAACAGGACATGAGATGTAAATATAAATTAAACTTAATAAATATGAAGTCTTAGTGTAATGTTACTAGTTAATGAACAGCCCAACACATTTCTTTTTATGCAAATACATAGGTTGGTATTCAAAATCATGGATTTGGAACAGAAAGAATTATTATTTCTAGATCAAAAATTATAATTATATTCAATATAATCTATTTAAAAGATCTAGTTTTGATACTAGGTTCTCAAGAACTGAGAAAACATAACTAAACAAAGTAATCAGTTCAGCAGCAATATATACAACATATGATTCATGGGTTCTAATCTTATTATGTAAATGTAGGCATCTACATTCATATTTAGAAAACATAAGTTCTCACAAACACTGGATCTTCACAGTTTCTGTTGGCTTGTGTCGAAAATTTTCCACTGATATGCCTTCATATGGTCCTGGAAACCTAAGCAGGCAGTCAAATTTAACTGTCACTGCTTGAGTCTTTTGAATGCACTGTCAAAAATATCTTTTTGTGAATTTCTATCTCAAAGGTATGGCCATGATTTTATAGATCATTCACACTGTTCTTAAATCAGATAAGGAATCTCCTTTAGGCTACATAGCTGAGCAAAAATGTAGGACCTTGACAAAGAACCCCAAGGAACTGTCAGTCATCATATGAAATCATACCAGCCTTACACACGATCTGCTCCTCTTGTGCTTCTGATGGCTGCTGTGAATCTCACTACGAAGAAAAAAGTGAGTGCATGTGGAAGCAGCAAAAAACATGGACACACTAATCCTGTCTGAATTGAACAGGGTTATGTAAACCAGAACAACAATAGGAGCTGCCCTTGAAATGGAGGAAAAAATGTTCAGTTGGGAAGAATGTCAGAACCAGTCAAAGTGATGACGGTGAGTGGAGGAATAAAGTTCTAGCAATGTAGGAAACAGGGAGCAAGAAAAAAGGTTGAAAATCTGAATACCAATTGAAGAGATAAAGCGTAAAAAGAGAAGCAGAAAAGAAACAAGAGGGAAGAGAAAGAATGACCAAATGCAAAAAAAAAAAGCAACAAAAGTTCAGGCATGTGAACGGCACTTAAATATAGTTGTAGTTTTGGTGTTTAGTGTGTAAAAAATCCACCTGAAGAATGACAGGGAAAGTTGTCATTAAACATTAAATTTTATGTGTTTTTCCCTAAGACTGTAGCTCATAGCCTAATTTAAAAAAAAAAAAAAATAATAATCAGCCTATAGCTGAAATAGTTTTAAGATTCAGAAATTGTCCTGCTTCTGTGCCTAGACAAAAATAAGGCACAGTGGGAATGTGGAGATCTCTCCTTTCAGTAGATTTTTGACTCCTAGAATTTTCAGACTAATTTAGGAAACGAGATTATTTTTAAAATGTAATTTATGTCTCCTCCAACACTCACTTACATGAGAGGTATGCAACAAAACCCAACTAAAGCCAAATCCCACCACCAAACAACAGGAAAAAGGACTTGACTTGATCTCCAAGTATCTCAGGTTGGTAATCCAGCCAGTCTCTCAGCTTTAGCCTTTGAAGAAGTCATAGAGGAAGGAAAACAGCGTTTCACTAAGGCCAGCAAGAACACTTACTTCTGCTGTCTCCATTTGGGAATCAATGGAAAGACTGGTATGGATTTCAAGCCTTTCAAATATACTTATCATTCACTTATGTGTTGACTTTAACCACTAAGTATGGCATTTAACACCTCTGCAAATCAGCTTCAGCGTACAGCTGTAACTTGAAGAATTAATTAAATGCTTTAGACTTGAAAATATGCAAGGTGGGGGTTGAGTCTTCTCTTTTCTTGATCCCTAGTTCTTGATCACTAGTTCAAATTTCTCTGATCCTATGCCAGTAACAAAAATCTAGTTAGCTAAATACTGATTCTCGTACACTTCAGCTGAATAGCAACTCATTCTCTGCTTACTCTCAATATGTAATGTAGACACATTAAGAGGAACAATATGTTCAATATTTATTTATAATAAATAATAATTATTACAAATATATTATATTTTAATAAAAATATTATAAATAATAATAAAAATGTAATAAAGGTAATTAATATCCAGTATATAACCACCAAAATCAATTCAGGTCACTCCTCGAATAGGCATACATTCTAAAATAAACCTAATTTTGTGTGTTCTTGTACAATTGCTGTATGAAGAGAACTAGAATGCTTTTCATATCACAGGCTGTAGGTTCACCAGTGTGCTTCCAACTATTTTTTTACATGTTCCTGCAGCATGACTCACACTTTTTTCCTGAATGATTAATGATTGAGGATGTATTATTGAACACATAAGAAAATCCTTCTCTCCCTTATAATCTAATTCATTTTCACTGTCATTAAAATGAAAAGATAGGGTATCTCCATTTGCAATATGATAATTTTACTGGGAAACAGCAGGAAAATATTGCAGGAGAAAAAAAACAAGAAAAACATTTAAAAATATTGTTTTATGATCTATGTACAAATGTAACCATTTCTGAGAGCTTATGTTAATAAAGCAAGGAAATGTAAAAGAAGAAAAACAGTGTTAGCTTTTAAGTCTTATATTGGGGGAGTAATAAGGACACTAACAATTAAATCATTACTTAAGAATTTAAAGATTTTCTTGCTTCTTCAATATTAAAAGGAGTTACCATTATTTAAAGGTACCATATTAGGTTCTCTTTTTAATTTGTCTTTATTTAGAACCTTCCAAGCTTTAAAATGTACCTAGTTAGTTCTCCAGTTTACACAGAGATCATTCTTCAAAGACAAAACGCTGTCTTTATCCAGTGGTTGAAGTTCCCGTATCCCCAGTCAAACATCAATAAAGAGCTTTAGCAAAAATTATTTCAGTTAATTTTGAACAGAATACTTCAGGAACATTTTAATCATTTTCACATTTTCCATGCCTGGAAATAACCAGAAATCCTTGATTCTGCATTTTCTTCCTTTCATCCTTAAACTTTAGGTGTTCAAACCAGAATTGAAACTTTATTTTGCAATGTGTTCTGGAAATATAGACGTTGATATTTGTTGTCCTGCAAAGGCATATTTGTTGAATGAAACAAATGGATTAGATGGATTTTGAAATTTCGTTATGTATTCATAAAAAGCTACAAGAATGTGATTCCCCTCATCCTGCTTCCTTAAAACGACATTGTGGTAATCTTAAATTAATCGGCTTCTACAGGCAACGCAGCTATATCAAATAATTAGGTTCCGTATGATTAGAAAGAAGGAAAAAATATAAAAGCATTAAGCATTCATTCCCATATTCTTAATTCATATGTGAATTCATACTCATATATAGACATTAAAAAAACAATGAAAGAACATAAAGTTATATCCTTCAGTATAGGAAAACATTATAGGTTATAAATGAACTTTCCAGGTTAACATGTTTTTTGAAACTCCCATCTTTGGTTAGACTAAACTAAACCAAGCCCTCCTCTCTTCTTTTTTAATATAAGTGTGTTTTTATCAGGATATAACTTTTCTGCAAAATAGTTGCAAATCAAATGAGGTAGAAAGATGTAAAATCTAGGCATACACAATAACAATAATGCCATCACCCTCATATGAATGATTCCTATAGAAGTAACAAAACCTTTTTAAATTAAATTAGTTACATATGCCATATTTATTTTGCTAACTAATGATGTCTTGACAAAGGCAAAATATTTGGGAAAAAATGTGTAAGGGATTTGTGGCTGCTGCTATACATAAATAAAAAATACGGTGAGCTACAGTTAGGATATCAGCATTTTCTTGGATTTTCCCAGTCTTTTTTTTCATCTTAACATCACGTGTTACTTAAAAGAGAAACAATCTTAATGTGGAAAATACAAATTTTAATATCTTTCATAGTATTTTGTTTTCTTGCTATTGTTTTATATATTATTACTATACTGTCAGATGTATTTGCCGTTGCAAGGTGCTTTGCATTTGCAGCAACTCTACAAGTTTGTATTGTGACACTATTTATACGAGGAGAAATACAAATGAATAGTATTATTTCCACAAGAGAAATAACCAGCTTTGTTTGTGCCCTGCCTCCATTGCATGAAACCTGCGATCAGTGATAAAAAACTAAAACCATCTGTCACACGTTGTGTTTTTTGACTTTGGGTATTTTGGCTGATGGTGCTGGAATTCTCCTTCCACAGCAGGATAACCAGTTCAGGGAAAGGAAAAGTGAAATTTAGTTTAAAAGGTTGATATTTCAGCTTCCTCCTGAGCCTTTACATGGTAACCCAGGGATGATTTAAGACTCACTCTGACAGCAACTGTTGTCTTGTCTGGTCACTTCTGTCTTTTTAGTATGGCTGTAAAACCCTACTGGGATGAGCTTATAGTATTTTGGAGGACATCTCGCACTAAATTTTCACACAAAGTGTGTCAGCAAGTGACGAAGCAGAGGGGTAGGAGGAACCATCCCCAGCACCAGCTGCAGTCGTTCTGTCCCTGCCGTTGAGAAGCGGAGCTGAAGCTTATCCTGTGTCTCAGGGAAACAGCTCCCTCTCCTTCTTCTTTTGCTGTGGATTAGGGACATGGCCTTCATCTACAAAGGCACTTTTCAAATGACACGCAGAGGCCTGCTGTGCATTTGCTGCCCAGTGCAGCACCGTGCAGTGGCAGAATCAAAGTGTTGCATTCTAATGGAAATCTATTTCATGTGGAAAACCTTTGCTTGGCAAAGAAAGCAGTAAACATGAGTACATTTGAGAATCCAAAGAGGAACTATTTTAGTAATACAAAATACACTGTTTCCTATTTGATAAAAATAGAATTTTATTTGCGATTTCAGTAATGAAAAGTAGGTGTGAGTATATGCTCTAAAAATGCTGACAATAAAAAGGTTTTCTACTATGTTTAATACTTTCAGGGGAATATATTCAGCTCTGTGTGAAAGCTTATGTATATATGAGACATGTTTTAAATAAATTTGGGGGAGAGAAGCTCATTAATTTTGTATTTTCCTCACCCTTCACATAAAAGATCTACACTAGGGTTGTTATTATAGTAAAAATAATAGTTCAAAACAGAAAAAGAAAGCATTTAAAAATTCCATCTGCAGCACTAAGAAAAAGAATAAAATGAAATGTTTTGTGCTTTCCTCTTATTGGTAATCAGTAGAATTTAATAAAGAGAAAATTGTGTCCAAGTGAACTAACAGTTTATTATGACTATTAAGCTACCAAGATCCTACACAACTACCTGAAAATTTTCACACAGATCCCACATTGTGTCTTCGACCATAAAACACTGATTCATTGAAAGAGATCTTGAGAGAAGTTCATTGAATAAATCTTAGAGAGGAGTTCAGATCTGGCAATGAAATATGTTTCTCATTCTCCTTTGTGCATATATGTGCGTGGGAGTAACATGCAAAACTCTGAAACATTCATTTCGCATTCTGTATATCAGTCCAATGCCAAAAAGAGTTAATGTGTGGAAATAGCACAGTGCCCCTGGCAAATACCTTTAAAAAATTTGCACACATATCCACCAAGACATATGATAAAGAAGAATCAGTGAAATGCTAATGGAAAAAGAGATCGTTTCCCCAGAAGAAGGTAAGGTAAGCTTTACAGGGAACCAAATTATGTCTGCAGGGTAAGGACAGATCTGCTGGCAGCACTTAAGTAAATTTGATTGAAAGTAGCTAATAATTCCCAAGTGTAGAAATACTAGACTGCTTGTACTAACAGACATTATATTCCACTTTCATGATCTAATTCTTGAAATGTATAGCAGAAATACAGAACAAACACTAAGGGCAATAGAAAACTCCAGGCAAGCATTCAGCTGGCAAGTCACTGGCTTCCAATATCTTTTGGCGCGTTCTTTACATTTTAAAAGGCCAGCAAATACATGCAATTCTGAAAACTTCTGTATGCTACAAATCTGATTTTTAGCTGAACTACAATGTGTGAACAAACAGCACTGCTGTGGATACATCATGGCTAGTGTAAATGAATGTTCTGTATGCCTTAAAGCACGAAACCAGCATGGCATGAAATTTGATTCATCCAGTGATATTCAAAGTGTTATAATGAGCAGGATTTTACAAATCTGTTACTGTGTTTTCTCCTCCTCTTCTCTGGATTTATTCTGCTCCTGCTTTGTGACTCTAAGCAATGATCCCTAAAAGCTTTCATGATTAGCTAAATGAGCTTACACGTTGGTCTTCAGTATGAGTAAAGAGATGAGACATCACAGTGGACTACCTCTGTGTGTACCACATAATCCTTAAAAAATTATCATGCTCTCAGAAAATTTCACATTGTATCATGGTCACAGTGACATTCTGGAGATGGCCTTTGGACTGTCACCATATTCAGGCCGTTACAAAACAGTGGTTAATTCTATTGATGGACTTTGTACAGCCACCATTAGCATTGGCAACTTGTGGGCCATGGAAACATTCTCCATTACTCTAGCAGGATTTCCATTTAGGGTTTTGGGTAGGCTAACAAAATAAGATAAAAAATGCTTCTTCAATACGAAATATAAAAACTTGCAATGGTAAAAGTTTGTTAATGAAAGACATCATGCCTCATGTGGCAGTAGCAGCTGTTGACTGAAAGAACTTGTCTGTATCAGTACTTATGCCAGCCGTACTTGTTCCATAAAAGCCAGTTGGACTAATATTGAGGTCAGATTTGAACGATTTGTTGGGGAAAAAAAAAAAAAAAAGAACTTTGTGTCTTGAATTTTTAAAGAGTTTTTTTTTGGTTTGCGTTTTCACAATAGAAACTCAAAAATCAGTCACTCCTCTTTTTGTATTGCTTTAACATATATATATAAAACATCAATTAAACCACTTACAAAAGAGCGCTTTATGAAAGCAGTATTTCTGAAGCTGATGTACAAATTTGGAAAATGTTGTTCTACTCAGTTACAGTAAAGGGAAACAGACACAGTGACTTGTTTAAAATCATACAGAAAGCAAGTCAAGTACGCCAAGAACAGAAACTACTTCAGTGCTCTCCTGAAACTCAAGCCAGTAGTATAGTCATTAGTTTACCATTAAAACTTCAATATCTTTGTTCCATTTTACTCCTCTTTTCTGTAACATCAGTATCTACTAATATTATCATAGAATCATAAAATCATAGAATGATTTGGGTTGGAAAAGACCTTTACAGGTCTTCTAGCCCAACCTGCTCTGCAATAAGCAGGGGCATTTTCAACTAGATCACTTCACGACAATGCTCTTCCTTGACATGTCTCCAAAAGACATGTATTTGTGAAACTACTGTTTCAATTTGCCTGATCTCTTATATACCTTCTATCATTGACTTTTCTGTATATAAGTGTTTGGCTTGATAATTAAAATTCCTGAATAAACACTCAAACTAAGGACTGCACATTATGTCTAGAACATTGCAAACATAGTATCTTTATGTAAGAAAACAGAAAAAAAAAAAAAGAAGAAACCAAGACAAATCCTCTAATCTGGTCTTAATGTTGTAAAAAAAGATTATGTCAAGTTTTGAAAGAATGAGAGATGATTCAGATGAAACAGGAAATATTTTAAACAGTTTGCCAGAGTAAGTAAGTTAGTATCTTCCTTAATAACCTAGACAAGGAAAGCAGGGCGGCTCCTATCTGGGCTTTTTGATACAGTGTCCTATAAAACTGTAGAAGAACAGGCAGTAGTAAAAGAAAATGATGAAATGAAACATGGCAGTGACTTGTACTGTAAATGGATCAGCTGGGCTTGAGCCAGGTCAGTAATAAATTCCTTTAATTGTGCTCTGTGGGAGTAATCTTATTTTCGTTAATAATAATTTCATTAATGATTTTTGCACAAAATGCAGGGCCACACAAAGCTGAATTGCAAATCTGGAAGGCACTGTAAATATAGGGAAGGATCAGGGTGCGGTAAGGAAAGAAAGACAATCTGGAGGACTGGAGATGCAGAAACAAGCTGAAATGCAGAGACTTGGGATAGAGACTTTGGATGGACACAAAGATTCATTTTCTTTCTCTCTGACTGAGGGGGAAATAAGCAGCGAGCTGAGTGTTCTAGACTTGAAAGTGACTCTAGAAATTAAAGAAAACATTGTGTTCATCAGACCTATACTGAATATGTGCTGCTAGAGCAGAACAACTACAAATAACCAAATTCTTTTCTGTAAGCGTTCAGTTACCTTCAGGAAGGTTTAAGAAAGAGTAAGTGCCTTTCCACAAAACATAACCTAAACTTTTTTGGCTACTCATCTCTGAAAAAAAAAAAAACAAAACAGGAAAGCAGAGCAGAAGGAGGACTACAATGACAACCAGGAGAGACACTTGTATAGAAAAAAGTATTGAAGATTGTCGTTCATTTAACCCACAAATATGAAAAAAGAGAAGACATCACTGTCAAAGAACACCTGAAATGGAGACTAACAGAATACGTTAAACAACAGTGCTGGTTTACTTACAAATATAGACAGACAGATTGTGGTAAACCACAGAGAGAAAGCGCTGCAAAATCTGTCCTAGCATTTGTCAGATTTTGAGGAGAGAGTGTGAAGCCATATAGAAGAAGGAATGGAGGGAAGGGGAAAAATTTTAACAGTGTACAAAAAGAGGTCATACAACAATAGTGCAGAGTTCAACTTGCTATTCTAAAGTCTTTCCTATTCCTTCTTTTGCCCTTTTATCAGTTCCTAATTAGCTGTCACTACTTGTCTGTGACGTAGATACTCAGTTTTCTTCCTGTTCAGCTAAAACAGAAATATAGACAGGTGAGTTTGCATTACTCTTCGCTGAAATATTCTACTATGCTCTTTACTAAAGAGGTATGGTTTCACCTTGCATCAAGATATAATTACTGGAACCTGCAACAAGTACACATGTCACTTACTCATGTGATTTGACTTCTGCAGACAGAGTATCAAATGGAGACGAACGAAAAGAAAAAAAGCAATAGCTTTGTATGTTCATTATTCATCACCTAATTTGTAGACACAAAAAAATCTAATGCAATCATTGTCCAAGTTGCATCCAACTTGTTTTTGTCTTATAAGACATAAAATAAATCCAGACTAAAAGCTCAAAAAAAAAACACCAAAAAAAACTTCATTCCTTTTCATTGGCTGGTAAAATTGTCCAAAAAATTCTTACGTAAATGATATAAACACTGCATTTTTTGTAGATATATGAATACTTAGGGCATTGGATAGGAATTTTGTTGTACTACCACTTTCCTTTTGCCCACTGCACGATGCTGAATGGGTCACTTGGTAAACTGTTCTCACCAGTATGCTTTAGCCACAAAACACGTAACTCTGGAAATGCTGAGTGATGCTGCCAAAGTTAACCTGACTACTCATCTTCTCACAAAGTTAGGGAAATTGAAAAGTATTTACAGATCCATGACATTAAGAATAAACCACAATATTAAAAAAAAAAAAAAGAGATTGACTTAAACATCTTAAATTGAAACTCAAATTTTTCCCTTCTTTTTATATATTCAGTGCTGTTTGAGTCGGTGGGAAAATGACCGAAATGGGAGAATATTGTTCCTCAAAATTCAGCTACATCCCAGCATAAACTGTAATATCAGAGCAGCTCTGAGATGAGGGACAGCTGCTGCTCCCAGGAACAAACAAGGCCTCAGTATCTTTGAAATGGGGAGTAGAGTGGTACAAAGGTACCATGGCTCATCCCTGTTATTGGGGATAAGAAATAACGAACAAGGTCTACGCAATACCCTTGAAATGAGGAGTAGAGTGGTACAGAGGTATCACAGCTCGTCTCTGTTATCAGGGATGAGAGGCGCCTGGTAAAGATAACCATAAAATTGCCATCAAGGGAAACGAATCACAACCGCTGCCTCAGCAGTGGTGGTGAAATTGTGTCCTTCAGCTACTAAATCACACCTCCACCCGCCTCTGAGCTGCGACCACCCCTCACAAGAATAAAAGTTTTGTATGACTAAAGTCACTCGAGCTCCACCTAAAAGATATGAAAAAGGTATAAAATGGCAACAAACAAAGGGGATGTTAGGGAGAAGCCCCCCTATTGGAACGTCTGGGATCAGTCGACGGGTGGCTGAACCTCTCTTCTTCTCCTCCACTAGGGACAGCTATTGGGTAAGAACATTGTGTTATATGCACTTATTTACTAACATCTTGCTAGCTATTTAGTATTATCACTGATGAGTAATAGTTTTATATTATCACTGCAGTATTTTAATTAAAGTTGGTTTTGTAGTCAGTCACTACCACCGGCTATCTATGAATCTATATTCTGTCACGAATAAAATATATATTTCTATTCAAAAGTCCTGGAGATTTCTTGCCCTTATTATTATAAGGACATCGGGTTATAGTACTACCGGAACTGGTGTACTCTCCAAAGTTGCCAAGAGACTTTTGCGTCTTATAAGGATGTTGGGTTATAGTACTACTGAAACTGGTGTACTCTCCAAAGTTGCAGACTGGTCGTTTTGACCGCTTGACGTGACAGAGTCCTTCTAGGTGCAGCTGGTTTGTATTTCTGTATTTCTTTTTGTAGGAATAAATGAACAAATAAAGATCCCTCTATATGGATGTAAACTTCAAAAGTAGGTTTCTAAGAATAAAACCTGATTTTGCACAAAATCCTTTTCTGCAGATTTATCCATTCTAGAACTCTCAGATCTTCCAGTAAGAAATTGCATTGGAACAAGATCAAAATATCTAAACAAATTTTAGTGATGTTGTCTGATAGTTGCTAACTTTCTTTCAGTCAAAATTGTAAGAACTCTTCAATTAAACACAAGAATAAATGAAAACTGTAGTCAGGGTCAGATCATAAATGGTTGGTCACCTTTTACAAACCTTCAAAATTACTTGATTTGACACTTAAGGATTTTCTCATGACTGTCTTTTGTGATCAATGTTAAGAGCTACTGAAAGCATGTTGTCTTTTCAACAGCTTCTTTGATTCATTTCTGAGCTCAGTGAAGCTGCCTTGACTCCCTCATTGCAAAGATTAACAGTGTGAAGTCTGCAGCCTGGTCTCCCATCAATGCTTTGAGGATTAACATGCATCACTGCTATTGGCACTACAGGTACTACCTGTGTAAGTCCATGTGTCAGTAGGAAGAGAAGAACCCACAGCAGCAGGTTCTTGAACAGATAACAGGATTGTAGCTAAATTGGTTCCTAATGGGTTCCTAATTGGTGTGAGTGATGCTCTTTCTTTTTGTTATTTTATTTTTTCTTGGCCTAGACTGACCACTGAAAGCAAGAACAGAATATTTCAACAGACAGAGAACAGCCTGATCTAGAGCTCTGTGATGGTTTTCTATAGCTTTCTAAGGATGGACAGGAAATGCTGTTTATTCCATCAGGTAACATCATGCTTTCTGTCTCTGCTATCTCATTAGCTGGTGGAGTTTTTCAGTTTATGTTAGAGAGATCTTGCAGACCCTACATTTGAATTTTCAAACAAAAACATTCTAAATGGGTGGCTGCATAAATCTAAACCACTAATTTTTAAACATAAATGTCAAAAAGTACTCATGCTCATAACACATGCAGTATGGAACTACATAGAACACTCCTTCCCTGACCAGCAGTGGATTTGACCTTTTATTTGCAAGGTATTGTATTAAAATAAAACAGAACCCTTACAAAATAGATAGATAGATATAGATATAGATATAGATATAGATATAGATATAGATATAGATATAGGTATATAGATAGATGATATAGATATACACATATATATTTCTCCCTCAGAAACTGTTCCCACTGCAATAATCCACTATGCACAAAGAGAAAGTGTGTGTAGTTTTAACCTTGCAAGTGTTTGGACTCATGGCTGATATTCAGTCTTAGCATCTTATGAACAGTAGGAAATAGGAATAGATGAAGTTTATTAGATTTATACATATAACATACAGTTTTCCATTATCCATTTTTGTCTAAATCCAGTTTTACAATACTGAATTCAAAATCTGTAGCTACTCAGATGTATAAAACTTGGATGCTTTAAACATAAAAGCAATTGAAAAATGTATGCAACTCAAGAGAAAGAAATTACATTTTCTTAAAAGACAAACCAGCCATGACATTTTTTGTTGTTATTATTTTTATTGTCACATTTCCTTCTCCCTTTAATTCATCCCACAAGACACCACAACGGTTGCCTTAGAGGCAAGCTGCTGGGAAAGGCAGAGTCTAAACCAACCTACTATTTAATTCCTATCCTTAGTTATGAATCAGTGAACAGGCACTACACGGCTCTTCGCCTTATAGTTTCTGCCTTCCCGATTGAATTTTCCCCTTTGTAATAATTGCTTTTAGCACCAAGAACACCGAGTTCCAGAAAACAGTCTCACCAAGAGATGAAGCCCCCAGCTGGGACCTGAACTTGTGGCACTGAAGTGCAGGGGAAGAAGTGCATCAAAGCAGTGACAGAGCTTTGTCTCGCAAAAATAAGAGCCAAAGGTCTTCTGTAATTAACTTGGTGCTGGCTGACTCCCTGTGTATGCTCTCAACAGAAGGGATGTTGTACACTAGCAAGAGAAATGAAAGGCCTCTCGTTTACGCACGAAAAGCTACCCTCTTCTGGAGCTCATCAGGGCAGACTGTGGTGCTGTGTACATACATACAGGGGCTTGAGTGGCTGCCTGCACGCTGCCCGCATGCTGAGCTCCTGCGAGCCCCCAGCATCTTTCCTGCTGCCCTGCAGCAACAGACGTCACAGCCACAGGATTCCCTTTTGACTTTTGAGTTTTTTCGTTATGATTATCCTAAATATGGCATTTCACTGAGTGTCCAGTCCAAGAGCTGGCAACAGAGCTGAGAGCCAGAAGGTGCAGGCTGGTTCAGGCGCTGCAGGGCTCATCGCAGGAAAATGTGTTTTATTTTCTCTGAGGCCTCTTTTAGGAGACAAGGTCTTCCATGCATTGCTGTGTAAAGCATTTATGTCAACGTAACAGGCCGTCTTGCTGAGCCGATAAAAAAAAAAACAGACCCACAGCAATTTTTATCCAGCTAACCAGAGCAAAATCAGGCCAATAATGTGAAATGCAGAGGGAACTTGCTTTGAAATGCTTCCCATAATTACTTTCACTATAAGTATCTGTGTTACCTAAGAAAACTCAAGACAGCTATTATTCTAGTTGCAAAAGGAGATTTTTTTCAGATATTTAGAGTGAGATTCCATCAGTGTTGTTGAATTGCACCCATTCAATAGATGTAATGCTCTTTTCCCTCCAGGAAGGAAAGCAGATTCAAAGAGAACATCTACACTTCCTTCAGCTGTTGTACCAACACCGTTCAGAGAAGGTGGAACAGAGCCACCAAAACAATATTTGCTCAAGGTTGAATTATTAGAACCATGAGACTAATCGCATATACAAATACCTCATTATCTCCCCAGAATACACATGCAAAACTCTCTACAAAATCATAACTTTGAACGAGAAGAAAATAGCATTTTTTTTCCTGAAATTATTTGTAGAGGTCTCTTACCAAGTTTGTTTTCCAATCGCTTTACATTCTCTCATTCTTTTCCTCTTTTCTCACAATTTCTTCCAAGAAAATATTTTTTCCCTTTCTCTTATCTTGGTATTAAAAAAAAAATAATTATTAAACATTTGTCTTCTGTGACCATAACAGATACTATCTTTTATTTATTTGTTTGCAGGATTTGCATCCCAAAATAGCGGAAGGACACCAACTGAACAGATAAAACAATGCAAAACAAAAACAAACAGATTGAAATGTTTGTCAAAAAGGCAACATTTGCTCTTCCAGTTATCACTATGTGAAAATTGAGACATCGCAATTACTTCGTATTTTCATTTAAAAATCTCCATACATGGGCAGGGACTGTAATAGGTAATATTTTTGGCTACATTCTCCTTTCCAGAGAACACACTCTCCTTTTCAAACATTCTATGACCTTTTAAAAAAGTGCTCCAGAATTACTTTGATTTGCTGTATGACTTTGACATTTGTCCAGGCAAAAGTCCTAGAGTTTGCTGCATTTCAATTTGAGAATCAATCTTTTCAAAGCAAAAGAGTTGCACTTCAGTTCACATTTTTCCACTGCCACCATGATCGATTAAGGCCAGATACATAGTTATTTAAAGATCTAAGGAGGCAGATGAGTGACTCAAATGCCTAGCTCTCACTACTTAACACCTTCTTTTGGATACAATTACGTGAATGTTTCCATTCTATTTGTCAAGTCTATTTGCATCAATATGGGAAGTCTTGTAATATCGCATGATCAAGATCAGCTTGGATATCAGACACTAGCAATCAGCATCTCAAATTACTTAAGATAAAAATACGTCAATGTTAAATTAAGTTAGTTGCTCAAGGCAAAAGTGGAAGATCGTTGCTCGAGCAATGGGTCCCCAGTGCCTGTCAGAGGAGCCTTGTGCTCACTGTTCATAACAGGCAGTCTGAATTTGGAAGAAGCTTCCTTCTAGAGTTTCAAGGTACATTTCCAGTCTTGCATTTATGAGAACCAAAACAGATTGTCTCAGCAAAAACAAACCAGTAAAGAAAGATGTTAAAAACTGTGAAGAGAAGTAATCATTTAAGACCAAAAGTTGCCTCATGTCCTATGACTCCTCGAAGTCCAAAACAGAATGTTTCCCAGAGGCACAAGCATGTCCGATAAACAGCCTTCCCTATATATAAGCCTCAATATTGTCTTAATTTTAAAAATATTCTTAATTCCATCAATCTCTATCCAAAATAGGTTTCTAATGCTGGATACAGTACTTGGTTTCATTTAATAGCAAAGAAGTATTTTTCTCCCTTTACAACTTCAAATGTTTTCATTAGTAAAACACATTTTAGAGAGCAAAAAGCAATTTGCCAACCAGAACTACCCACATTAATGAAAATATATTCTACATGTATTCATAAAGTCGTGTTGGTTTTCTTCTTGAAGCTAGCAGCTATTTCCTGACTGTTACTGCCAAAAGCATCTTTCTGTAAAATAAATGGTGATATATAGGCCATAAGGCAAATGTTTCCTGAAGGATATTGTTCCAAAATTGTGGTATTATTAAAATCTTCTGACTTTTTGAAAATAGTTTAGGATTGATAGCCTATGTGATGACAGGAGGCCTTAAACTAACAAAAGTTTGGGAGGGAAGGTAGCTTGGAAAAAGAAGCCCAATTATTATTTAGTGTAACACATTTAAAATAAGAAATGAACCAGTAGGTTTGCCTTCAGGTAATCTTTCTTTTGGCATACGATCTACAAAGTGGTATACGAGCCTGCATTTCAATATTTCATCCAATAAAATTATTTTCTAGAATTGTGGTCATATATTGCAACTATTTTTAACTTCTCTTCTGATTTCATAATACTGTACTTCTGACAGCCAACATAAGTAATTTGAAACTTCTCCTGGATGAACTACAGTAATCTTTATGGTGATTATTTTTGTGGTTACTGATGGCTACAAAATGTTTTCTCTGTTCATGTTTTTATAACAGGTCGAACTCAGTTAAGTGACAAATAATCACATCATAATCACTACAGTTGCCACACTCCACATATGGCTCTAATGCTACTAGTTTAAACACATAAATGATAAACAAATAATATTTGCATGGAGAATTTGGTTATTATCACCTTATTTGATATGCCTTCACTGTGTAAGTAAACACAGAAGAGAAAAGACTAAGATCTGAGAGAAAAAGCTGTGCAGACACCAAAGTCAGTGAAGATGGAGCAGAAGGAGGTGTGCTGAACCTGGGATTCCCCTGCAGCCTGTGGTGAGATGGCAAGCAGCCCCCATGCCGTCCATGAGAGGAATGGTGGAGCAGAGAGCTACCCACAGCCTGTAGCAAACCCCACACTGGAGCAGAGATGCCTGTGCAGGAGACTAATGGTGAAGGAGAGATCCATCTGCAGTCTGTGAGAAGGGACTCTATGCCAGAGTGGGTAGCTGCACCCTAAGAAGCTTTGACTCCATGGAAAAGCTCAGACTGGAACAATCTCCTGTGGGAACTCTCCTGTGGGAAGACATCTGTAGGAAAGGTCTTCTGGCTGCTGTACGGGTTGAATAGAAAGCACCTGTGTTTCGTTAAAACAGGTGCTGTGAGTCACGTTGGTCAGCCGGAAACCACATGACCCATGGGTGGTTAAAGGTAGGGCACTCCCTCTTGGGAGTGGGGCATTTCCCTCCTGGCTACTGGAGAGGTAGGAGCCCTTAGAGAGCAGTGGCTTGGAGCTCTCTGTTGGATAGATTTCTGATTGAGATAACATTGAGATTAGAACAGCCTTCTGATTGTGAGATACGAGGTAATTGCAATGACCGTTTGGTTGCAATTCGCTGTGAGAAGATACAAGCAGTTCGCGACAGACATCCCATACTGCAGCAGAGGAAGAGTGTAAGGAGTCCTACTCCTTAAGGAAGGAGCAGCAGAAACAGCATGTGACAAACCCCCATTCCTTATTCCCTTGTGTTGCTGGGGGGAGGACGTAGAGCCGTAAAGAACAGAGAGGTGGGGGGAAGATGTGTTTAAGATCTGTCTAAAATAACTGGTAACAAATTAAATTGACTTGTCCCCAAGCCATATCTGTTTTGCTTGGAGGCATGGCTGGTAGATGGTCCCTCCCTGTTCGTATCTGGACCCTGAGGCCTTTTGTTACATTTTTCTCCTCTCCATCCCACAGGGGAGAGAAGTGAGCGAACAGCCACATGGTGGCTTAGCTGCCAGCTGGGCTAAACCACACTTCTTTTATGAAATACAGATAAAGGTTTGATTTTAGCAAGGGCTTCTTAACTGTAAACCGTCATTTGGCATCAAAATACATAGGACAAGAAGACAAAACTGTCATAAGGTAGTTTCACTTCCAAATTCGGTGTATTGCAGAATTACAGAGTAAGCTGTGCTCTCCAAAAGGATCTGCTGATTGATTCCTCTTGCTCCAGTGAGTTACCTGAAATTACCTATAAGGTGGAACTTGCAGTCATCCTGCCACCACTGAGCCCTGCCTCTATAAGGAAATGTTATCCTCACCACAGCAGGAAAAGCAAGACTTTCTCATCGTGTAGTAGCACATCACTCTCCAAGACCTAGAATAAAAGTTCTGAACTTCTCATATGCCAGGTAAGTGGATCCTTTATTTTGTATATTCCTGAAGTCTAACATACCCAAGCGCTTCTTCTCCAGCTCCACACACTGGTGCTGGAAGCTAATTCTGAGAGGTAGTGCTCAGGAAAAGTTTTGTGTCACAACTGCTTTCTGCAGTTCAGAAGTGCCCTAAAAGCCTTAGGTAGAAAACTAAAGAAGTCTACAGACAAGTACACTCAAAAACTCTTTTTTCTTTCCTTGCTTTTCTCTTTCTGTAACTGTATTTATAATTTTCTTATTTATCTAATGATTTGTGTTGCTAGAAATCCACATTAATTTTTCTCTCGATCTTTGCATAGCGTGTCATTTCATCCATCCAACATAAACAATTCCTTTCCCTGGTAGTAATGGATCCAAATATAAAAAAGTGATTATAGGCAAATCCACAAATTTTTGTGTAATTCTCAAAAAGCAACAAAGTTTGGTTTGTATTTCAGTATGAAAGTACAAACTGACTGTCGTGGGTTAGGCCTATCCGGCGACTAAACCCCACGCAGATCTCCCACTCCAGTAAAATGGAGAAGAGAAAAATGTAATAAAAGAGCTGAGGGTCGGGACAAGAACAGAGGAGCACCCACCAACCACGGTCCCGGGCAAAACAGGTTGTTTTCCTAAAGCAAAACAGTTTATTAACAGCTATCTACAAAGAGAAAAGCAAACAAAAATGGTTACTTGAGACGATAACAAGAAAACAAGGCCAGGTCTTAAAAAAACAACACCACTCCCCTCCTTTGCCTTTTCTTCCCGGCTCTACCTCCTCCCCCCAGCGGCGCAGGGGGGCAGGGAATGGGGGAGTGCAGGTCAGTTCATTCCATGTTGTTACTGCTGCTTCTCTTAAAGGAAAAGGAGCCCTTACACCATTGTCCCTTGCTCCAGTGGATCCCCTACTCACCAGGAAAGCGTGAATCCCACTCGCAGGAGGCAAATCCTTACCCCATTGGATTGCCCCAAGTGCGGGCTTTATCACAGTCTCGGACTTTTAAGGAGCTGTAGCCACTCGCTCTGGCATGGGTCATCATATCGACCTTAAACGCGTCTTCATACAGACTTCAAATGCGTAAATGTGCCTCCCATTCGGACTTTGAATGCGTAAATGCGCAAATGCGCCTCGACCTGTGCCCGTGATTCACAATAGGCTCAGGCATCTCCTTTAATGAAACCCCTCCCCATCAGCGGAGGTTGTCCCACAGACTCTAGATGCGTACCGTACTCAGGCTCTGGCATCTCTTCTCGACGTGGATCCTCCACGGCCTGCGAGTGGGTCTCTGCTTGCTCCACCGAGGACTGGTTGCAAAGGGGCCGCTTGCAATGGGGACTCAGCTGTGGCACACGTTGCCCGTTCCATCTTCACTGACCTAGTGTCAGTGTGGCTGTTTGTCTCAGATCTCAGTCTTTTCTGGGTGAACTTGGCCCAGTGGGCACCCCAGGAGTGGGGCTCTCCCCGAGTTGCCCAAGCAGCTCCGCAGCCACCATCCTCAGCAGGGGGTGCCGGCCTCGCCCGGGCCGCCATCCAGCCGGGTGCCGGGGCTGCGCCCCCCTCCCTTCTCCTTGCTGCTGGGCAAAGGCACACCTTTCCGGTTCCTTTGTCTGACGTAAATAGGGCAATTTGCAGAGGCGCCGATTGGCTCAAGCCCCGAGGAAGATGGGAGTCTGGTCTGATGGGCAGCTTCAGCCACCCAGACCTCCCCCCCGACATCAAACCATGACACTGTCAAGTGAAAACAAGATCTACTTGCAGGCATAATTGTGGATCCTTCTGGCAGGGACATTCAACAGAGAAACTAGCAAAATCTTAAAGCGGTCCCTAGACTGTTGTGTCATGGAGGTGCCACAGACACTTCCAGTTTCTTCTTGTATGTAACTGACCCAAAGCATACGCTGTGTTTCCAAATGCAGGGATGCTTGTTGAACAGATCCTAAAATGAGAATTTTCCTCACATCTTGCTTGCAGTTCTTGATTCTCCCAGGTGCTCTGTGAACATGTGTGATCTCCTTGGCAATTCTACCTCTACCCCAGCTCCTTTCCCCTTCTCTCTTCTCCATAAAATAACGTCAGAGCATTCAGTAGTTCACAGTAAATTTACAAGTCATTTAGCATGGTATTTGGACATCTCAAATACTAACATGCCTGCAAAAATAAATAAAATCCCTAATTTCTTAATAGATCATGCTGCGGTTAAGTGTTCCTGAGTTTGATCAATGATATGCCCTTAAAATCAAAAAGAAGATCTGAATTCTTTCATTTAATCCTAGTCTCCAGATAGGATGCTCTTGTCTTGTTCTCATGCCTCTGCTGAGTGTTTAACTTACTTGAATAACTGCAGATTGTTAAGAAAAAATCACTGTCTTTTAGAGAACGAACAGTTCTCACATTCTCTTCCAAGAATTTCAATTCCTGCTGCTTTAAAGACAGACAAGTTATTTTTTGTCAACAATATAAATTTGGATCATGAGTCTGGAAAACTTCAAACTTTATGGAACTTTATGAACCACAAGGAAATCCACACTTCTGTTTGCAGTGCA
This sequence comes from Tauraco erythrolophus, assembly GCF_009769465.1. NCBI lineage: Eukaryota > Metazoa > Chordata > Aves > Musophagiformes > Musophagidae > Tauraco > Tauraco erythrolophus. The sequence continues at coordinate 46,440,093 of NC_141496.1, read as the reverse complement.
ATAAAGTTGGACATGTAATTCTTTATGTAGTTAATAAATTAATGTAGTAAGATTAATGTTATGAAAACCTTCTAGACCACTGCAAGTGTGGGGAAATGACCAACATTGGGGAAATAGAGAAACGCTGCTTCACAAAGTTCAGCTTAAAAGCTGTGATATTAAAGGTAGCTCTGAGGCAAGGCACGGCTGCTGCTCCCAGGAACAGTTGTTGGCATGGACATGCTCCCGATGTGGTTGGCATGGATAAGGCCTGCCCTGGCCAAACAGAACATGTAATGTCCTGGAAATGGGGAGCAGAGTGGTACGAAGGTACCATGGCTCGTCCCTGTTATCAGAGATAAAAGAATGGCCGGCAAATGTAACCACGCAGCTGTCAAGAAAGATCACAATCCTGGCCTCAACAATGGTAATGGTTAGAGTCAAGATGTCAAGAACCTAGCCAAGCATTCACCTAGGTCATTTTGGGTTTACGATGTTTAAGAAGTTGCCAAATTACTGGCCTTTGGGTGAACTTTGCTCATTATAATGTCATTATAATACCAAAACACACCTCCATCCCAAAAGCTATCCGCCTTCTGGCTGTGATCACCCCTCGCTGAGCATGCACCCTGAATTTCTTCTAGTTTACACCTTTAAACTGAAGCGAAGAAATTTTGCACCAATCCTGACAAAGATACACTTGACTAGAGTCACTCAAGCCTCATCTAAAAGCGTAACAATGGCTTAAGAGAAAAGGGTGTTCAGAGAAGACCTCCATTGGAACATCTGGGACCAGTTGACTGGCTGAACCTCTCTTCCTTCCTCCACTAGGGACACCTCTTGGGTAAGAGCTCTGTGTTATGTGCACTTAGTTACTAACATCTTGCTAGCTATTTAGAATTATTATTGATAAGTTGTGTTTTTGCAGTCAGTACCTATCACCAGCTGTCTTTGAATCTGTATCCTGTCATGAGCATATGTAATAAAATTTGTCATATATATGCAAATACAAGTTTCTGGAAACATCATAATTGATACAGAGGATATAAGGAATTTGGCCCGATGTGCTGCCCATGGGGTCCCTGAATAGGTTAGGCGAACACCCTCTGATGTAGTGGGCTGCCCGGCGGGGCAGGCGGGTCAGGTACAAGGGTCTCATCTTTCTTAGGAAACTAGTAGACTGGTCAAATTGAAAAGGACTGAAGGCAGTTCCCCTCCCTGTCCTCTGTTGATCTGACCTTGCGTCGTAATATGACAGCAAGGATATACGAATCTTCCAGGACCTCAAAAATCATAAATGTATCTAAACTAATTTACACATAGATTTTTTCACATTATGATTTTAAAAAGAGTTTCATAGACAGTTTTGTAATTGTTTACCGTGCAGATTTTACTTTCAATTAACTCATCCTCAGCAATGCAATTTAATTGCTAATGAGTTTCTTGAATGAATAATGACAAATGTTTTACTCTTTTACTGAAAATCATTTGCACAGAAGTGGTTGACTTAGTTCTAAACAGGATTTATCCATGATGGTTGGTTACTATTAATCTTTCCTTGCCTTCAAGCTTCCAACAGAATCTGAAATACATAATTAGAACTTTTAATGAAAAGCAAGGTATATCCTATTTACACCTGTATGCCAACAAATACTACTGGTTGACTCTTGAAGATTAGGCTATACTTTGAATGCAAGGTGCAACTAAGAAATACTATCAAATCTTTATACTTCATGCAACCATAAGCAACTGATTTACTATCTAAGATCATTAATTCTACAGCCTTTTCTATAATAACACCTGTTTAATCTATATTGCAGTTGTTGGCTGAAGAATTTGATGGGTTTCAACAGTTGAACTAAAGATTTTTTGCAGTGGCTTTTTAGTTAAATGAACCAATTTTACTGAATTGCAAAACCAAAAGAACTGAAAATTCTGGGTAGCTATTATCAGTTACCTAATATTGTCATTGTCACAAAAACATCAAGATGTCCTGACCGGCTCAAATATTAGTAACTTGTCCTCATAACTGAAGTTACGACTTCCCCTCTACACCATATGTGGATGTCCTGGTTTTGGCTGGGACAGAGTCAGTTGCTCTTTTTAGCAGCTAGAAATGCTCTGTGTTTTGGTTTTAGTCTGGGACTTGATAGCGCACTGATGTTTATAGTCAGCACTGAAGCCTCAGGGACTTTTCAGCTTCCTGTGTTTTTGCCAGTGTGCAGGAGCACAACAGGCTGGGGGAAGCATAGCCGAGACAAAGGGTCCACACTCCCTTTATGATGTGAATTTAGACTTAGAACTGAGGTCTAAATGGGCCAATGAAGTATTCCATATCCTGCAATGTCATGCCCAGTATATAGATGAGGCTGACCGGAAAGAAAGGCTCTTGCTCTTCTGGGGGCTCTCACCTTCAAACTCTCAGAGCGCTATCTTGTTCTCATTCTCTTTTTGGGCCTCTCTTGTCCAGGATTTCAGAGTCAGGACTTACCTGTTTCAGGACAGTTAGGCAGCACAGGACAGGTGTTGGTCACCAAGTGGTGAGCAATTACACTGTGCATCATTTTTTTGTATATATTATTATCACTATACATATATTTATATATTCATTTATTATTATTATTATTATTAAATTTTTCTTATCTCAACCCACGTGTCTCTTTCCCTTTTCCCCTTTAATTCTCTCCCCCATTTCCTGGGGTGGGGGAGGGTGAGCAAGCAGCTGTGTGGAGTTTAGTTGCTGGGCAGGTTAAACCACGGTAGTAGAATAAGACAGGGTAAGCATATAGGATAAATTCTTGGTGCTATTACTTGCTCAACATCCAGTTGTTCAGTGCCTTCCTGGGAATGGTATGGTTTCTCTGTATTTAACAGCTGCCAAAGGAATTTGCACAAACTCCTAGAGTCCACTATATCCTAAGCAAAAACTTCCACAAATCAGTAACCCGCTCCATGAGGAGTCATTACTCTTCACTTTCTCTGAATCTAATTTTGTTTGTTTCCCTCTGCTTCCATACCAGAAAAGAGATAACCATCCAAGATCTCCAAGGTCCTTATAGACTTCTATGTTATCCCCCTCAACTGGTTCTTCACCAGAATAGAGTCCTAACTTACTCATCTCTCTTTTCAGAATATTTGATATTTTTCATCATTCTTATTGTCTTTCTCTGGACTTCTTTGAGTTCAAGAGATATTAAACTTTGGAAAGACTAAATAATGCTTTACAAGGCAAAATGTAATGGGACTTCACGTCAGAAAACTTTAGAAATTATAGTAAGGAAGAGAAAGATAATAGTCTATAATTAAGGTGTAATTGAAACTGACAATAAAGTCAAATAAAGTCCTTTTAAAATGTGTAGCTGAAGTAAAAATTATACTCAAACTAATGTACACATCAAGTGATCTACTCCACAAATTACCAATAGGATGATCTAATGATGACTGACTTGCTTAGAAAAAAATCATGTCGGTTTCCAAGTCCACAGTATCAGCAAGATTAAGTTTTATGGCACCGATGCTTTCATGTCTGAGAAGCAAACAAAACTGTTGCTTGGCTACTGGAGAAGTTTCATGTAGGATAAAGAAACTGGAAAAGGTTTGGTTTGCTTCTAGCTGAGAGACAGAAAGGGTTGATGAGTTTTTTAGGAAGCTAAGGAGTGGATGGACAGGGGTCTCCCTGTCTCTTCCTCTTATACCCAGTCCCTTCATGCTCTCCACTTTTTTTTTTCTTGTTTTGGAGAATGAGTGAAGGGGAGAAGAAGGAGTCAAAGGCAGTCCTGCAGCAAGAGGAAAAGATTGTGGGAGCAGAATGCAAGTGAAACAGAGTTTGGTGCTCAAGGTTTCTTCCGCTGGGGATAAGCAAGAGGGCTTTACAGGCAGAAAGAAGAATCAGTGATTGGGAAAGCAGGCACTGCTCCAGCAGCCAGCCTCCACCTCTGCTGGCATGAGCTCAGCTGGCAGTTTGCATCCTGCCTGCTTTGCCAGTGCTTAAAGCCAGCCCGCTCTGGACCATAGCCTGACATGCAAATACAAAGCCGAAATCACGTGGGGAAAGTCTGAGTAGAGCATACTCTTGTGCCAGCTTGAAAACATGATGTTTTACTGTATAAACTGAAGCAACTTAATTTCGCACATACTTCTGCATTTACTGTTGTTATTGTGGTTATATTTCTATCTATCCCTACGTTTCTAAACAAAACCACTCACATGGCAGAAAATGGTTACTCTCCTCAGTGAAAAGAAAAACAATAGGAATCAGTATGGTGCGCAAAACACAAACTATAACTTTCTAATTGGCTGCTAAATATTTTTAAATGCAAAGTAAATAAATATAATTATATTGTTAAAGTTGAGCTTCAGACCTTTTAAAACAAAAGCTTACTGATTCTCACATGACACAGCAATCTTATAAACTTTGTATGCTGAGTCAGCACATTGCCCGTCGGCATCTTTTATAAAAAAGTGGGTTTTGAGTCAGGCTTTGAAAAATTACTCACCTACATTGTACCTAATGGATGATATCAGTGACAAATGATACCAAATGGCAAATGGTTTTGTAAAAGCTTTAAGAATATAACATATAAAGGCAAAACAGTATCCTAGAACTGAAATAGTGTGTTTCTTTATCTTAATGAAAGAATAGCACTTGTGGTACTGATGTCGAGCAATGGACCAAAAATTATGAAAGAGTCTCAGTGACAGACAGATTTCTAATCCTCCCTTTTGGTAGGATTTTTTATTTTTCACCGTATCTAATTTATAAAGCATTATTCTAAACCAGAGAAAAAATTCTCTGTTGTAAATCACAAAGTACTGTAGAGAGATTACCATACTAATAGACCTGCAGAAGTTTATAACCTGAGTGAAAAATGAGAACAGATTAGAGAATGAATTCAGAAACGTTAATTAAAAAAAAAACAACAAGCAGCACCAAGGTTTTTCAAAAATCATTATTGCTGATTGAAAAAAAAATCAATAATGGTTATATTTTATTGTTATTTCAGTCAAGTATTGAAGTAAAGGAAGAACAGAGACACGTGTGTTGTTTAAACGTATCAACAAAAAAAAATAAAGAAAAAGATTTTTAGTCTGCTGTGAAAAAGACTTCAATGCATTCCTTTTGAAAGTATTCTTTGGACCTGTTTTTTCAATGACTGATTCTTATTGAGGTTGCGCAGCTAGATCAAACAAACCAGGACTGTACACCCATCTAAGCAGCCATAATAGCAAAAAAAACCTTTTAAAATCTTAGCCCTTGCAGGTGTAGAAATAGAAGTTTACTTAGGGATAGTCCTTACTTCAAGTGTAACTTTCAAGAACAGTGAGAAGGCTAGGCAACATGAGAATGGATTGCCCTAATCCCCTACTTGCTCTGAGTGTATTTTAACAAAGTAGATGTTTCCAAACAGCTAGTTTTGGCTTGAAACGTCTTTACTAGAGTAGTACACGTATGCTTCTGAAGGACAGTCTGTGCAGCAGTAAACTCAGTGTCTGCTGAGTCTATCTTTGTTGAAACTGTGCAGTCCATGCTTATTCTCAGAATATCAGACTCTTGATTGATTCCTACACAGGTTGTTTATTAAATCCTCAGTGAGATTGTTCAGATTTAAAAGACACTTCTGCCACTTCATGGTGTTACATCAGAGACAGAGAAGTCTAATATTAAGGAGGAAAAAAATGTTTCTCAGCTACTCATTCACCTAGTTTCCCATCTTTCCTCCGTCTTTTTATCTTATCCTGCATCATTTTGTTTTATAAAACCAAAATGAAAAAGTTCCTGACAAAAGGCTTCTGTGGCACAAAATTACATGTACTCCCTTCACCCTACTGCAGTATAAACGGGATTGCTGTGTCCATGAACTAGGTGGGCTGCAGCACCAAATCAAGTTCAGGTGGAGGAACGTAGAAAATAAATGGGTAGAAGCTGGAGTATGCTAAGATGGAGAGGTTCTGTGAGTAAGAAGACAAATAGACGCATGTTAGTGAGATAAATCCTGCAGTGAAAGGAACTAGTCAGGAAGCCTGGGTCATCCACCTGTAGTGCTAAGAAAAAAGACTACATGTCTGCTTCATTATCTTTCACTATTACTTCCCACAATTTTTTTACAAAAAGGGAGCAAATAAACAGAGAAAGAGGCTGACTACATGAGTCTCAGGGAAAGTTCCTGAAAACTACAGACAAATTACATGAAGCCTGAGGCATTAGAGGGAAATTGTACAGATTGTGCAGAACATGAAAATTGAACTTCGTGGCAAATGTCTTTAACCAGTTGACACCAACAGCTAACAGTTGTGGATTTAAATGTGTAAAATGTACATATAACAATAAAAGCATCAGGCTACACATTTTGATTCGTCTTCCTTTGCTTTTGGTATGGGAGAGAGTTGCCCTAGACAAATTCAGAAAAACACAAACCATAAGACCAGCATTTCTAGCCAGATTTTTACATGCGAGATACATTTTGGTGTTATTAAATTAATTTGTAAATAGAAGATCTAATTTTGTAATTCTGTTTTTGTTAATTCTGTGTATCACATTTCTTTTTACAATAATGCAACGTTTATTACATTAGCAAAGTTTTTTTACATCTTGTACTTTTTCAGTTCTTGAGCTAAAGTGGAGGAATAACCTTTTGTACCTAATTGTTCTTTTCTCTTTTGTCTCTCTTCATTATATCGTATATGCATTGTTTTCCTCTAGACAGGAACAAATGGTTCTGCCAAAGGAGAAGCTCTACAACTTTAATGAAGTTTCTAGATGATGCCCAAGATTGATTTTAAAGTAATCCAATTTCTTGTAAAGATCGTGTATCTCTTCTAACATCGCAGTGTTTGACATCACAGCCAGTCAAAAGCATCTAACATATGAGGGATGAACAGCCTCAGAAGTACCACTGACAGCACTCAGAGCCTCAGTGCTTTCCACAAAGATGTCAGGAAAGAAAAGTGTTGTCTGCTATACAGGAAGTCTATTTGTGAATAATATCTGTTCTTCCAAAGCTCAGGAAGATCTCATTAGCTGGTTTTGAAGCCGATTTTTCAGTCATCTACTTCATACTCAAAGCAAAAGAAAAAGCTAGTGTGAACTAGCAGGGCTCAGGACTTAAGCCCAGCTTTTTGAATCATGCATTTGCTCTAGGCAAAGGTAAATCAATGAGGTTACAATGTGTTTCACTTATGTCTATTGTATTCTTACCCCTAAATGTGATTTCCAGGAACCTCTATTATTTGATCCTCTCTATCCACTCTGAGGAAAAAAAAAAAAAAAGTAAAAAAGAAGGAAAAAAAGTAATATTTCCATAAACTTTAATGGAAACTGACTCCAGCTTGTAAATTAGTCACACAAAAGGATATGAGCTCAATAATAACTTAATGCTAAGTTTTAAAATAAAATCATAACATTTCATCAGTACTTTCAATTCTTCCCTCCCCACTAGTGCTTCCCTCTCCTAAACTTTTAAAAAGAGTAAAATGTTACCTAGTTACTTTATCAGTGACCATACCAAAACTGTTAATTTAAGTTTTCAGGGCAGTTGTTTTTTTTTAAGTTAAATAGATAAAATATTTTCAGAAGTGTGGTCTAGGAGCTCAGTGACATCTCATTATCAACCCTACACTCACTATAACAATGTCCAGTTGATGTTTAAGCTTTAAGTGAAAGAACAGTAATCACAATGTGAACCATTGCAAGTACTAACAATAAGGGAACCATACCTTAAATCAACTGTACCATCTACTAAAGCCACTTTAGAGGGAAAACTCTGGTTTTACGTTGTTACCTTCACAGCTGGTGTCTCTTGAAGATTTATGGTATATGTCTGCAAAATGCGAGGTTAAAAAGTCTTACCACTGCATAGTGGTGAATTAAAATATCTCCCCAATCTGAGTGCTAGAATTAAAATCATAGAAAAGCAGGACTTGAAGGACTCAACTGATCATCTATTCTTTCTGCTGTTCAAAATATAGGCTTAATTATACCATTTTTTCAATGATACAGACTCCTCAGCTTTTCTAAGTCGTTGTATTGTTTCGCTACCTTTATCCATTGAAATAAAAATCAAAAGAAAATTCCTATACAAATATTTTTTGCTGCAGTTTATGACAATTTCTTCTTCCTGATCTTTGCAACAGACTTTGCATATCTGAATTCTTATTTTTCTGCCTTCTATTCTTTCATCTTCTTTAGGTTTAAATAGTCCCAGTCTCTTTAACTTTCTCTCAGAAGTGATTTGTTTTAGACCCCTGATCTTTCAGATCATACTGAAAATGTTGTACATCTTTCTCAAGCTGCCCAAAATAAAGAAAACAAAAAACACAAACAAAATAAAACCACACTCTTGAGGCCTTACTAATGGTAAATAAAAAAAGAAAAATAATAATTATTTAAGACTACTTATAAGCTCTGTTTATGCTACATTCTAGTATAGATACCAGCATTCTCTCTTACAAACTTGGTGGTTCATGGGTATATTCTTGCTAGCCATAATTTGAAAAATCTTTTTTTCGAGTTTGCTTTCTAAACAGTTAGTCCTATCCTGAATTTCCACTGCCTATTATTACCACACAGATAGAGTTCTTCATATTTATCATAACGAATTTCATCCTTATTTCCTATACCATATCTCTAATGTATCAAGACGATTTTGAATTTTAAAGCCTTTCCCCAATGCAGTTGTTATCCAACTTTGTTAGTATAACATATTTATTAAGTAAATGCTATTCCTTCATCCAAGTATGTAAAAGTATAAAGTAGTGCCTCTGCAGACCATTTTATTCTTCTATTTATTAGACCACTGATTCCCACTTCATGGTACAGTTTTGCACATACACAACAGTTGCATCTAGACCATATTTTGCAAGTACTCTTATGAAAATATCCTGTAAGGAAATTGTAAACTATTTTTCAGATTGACTATCCTGTGTTGAGAACTTAGTTTAAAGTATATGAAAGTAACACAATTTTTCTTTCACTTCTTTTTTTTTTTTTTTAATTTCACTTGTTCCTAAACTTAAGAAAAGTTTAATTTCTCAAGCTAGAAGCAACTAAAGAATGATGGTACAGAAATCTAAGATTCCAGTTCTCTATTTCATGGACGATTAAATAAGAATAGCCTGTAAAGATTATATCAGATTAACAGATTAGAATATAATAATTACATATTAAATTATATTTAAATTTCCCATCTAAATGTCCTCTATGTGGCATGCTGGCTGTTCCAGAAAGCAGATCAGAGGTAGGTCTCCTCCCAGGGTGATTTTCAGTTTTCTGGCTTCCAGACAAATACAGCCAGATATTTGAGGAGGTAAAGTTTTCTCTTACATCTTCTTCTTTGAAAGTCTTCTTGAATCTTCTGGTGAAGATAGATCCTTATTAACATATTATGACAGTTATGATTTTTCCATTAATAGTCATCACAATTACACTTCAATAAAAGGATGTTCCAGTAATGCAGGGTACAACTTAATATAGAATTCAATATTTTTTTAAAAAGTTATGTACTATTAAAATGAACTGAGGATGTAAATTACTATCATCTCTTGCTTGCTTTTTTATTCATAGATAATTAGATGGACTGGAAAGTATTGCCAAATGTCAAGAAAATATATTTGGCTTACATGAAGAAAATAAAATTCAGAAAATACATAGGAAGTCTAAATAAATAAGAACTCTAAGAAGAGATGTTTTACTCTTGCTTGATTACAGTGAAAAGTCAAGCACCTTTAACCTGTAGTAAGCTTAAGTACAGGATTTAAAATAGCTATTTTATGATATATTATTTAAAATAGTATAGTGTTTAAATAAATAAGTTATCTCTCTGCCACACAATAGTATTGACAGATCTGAAGTTACTGAAATAACTTTTTTTGTTTTCCTAAGTCTTCCTGTACTCACTTAAGGTACCAACATTTTCGCCTTTCTATTTGTCATTCATTAGTAGTGATTAGGACTACTTGAAAACCAAAATCTTTTGTGAAAAAAAATAATATTTTGCAATAGTTGGAATATAAACTTTTTTTTTTTTTAAAAAAGTGGTTATCAAAACAGATTCGCATTGAGATTTTTGACAGTTAATTTTGCCAATTCTCTTTATTTCTACTTTTTCCCCAGCAAAAACAAATATTGAAACAGAATTCACATTTTGAAGACGTATACGCAATTCACGAAACAATTAACATTACTAAAATATTTATCTTAGAAAAAAAGTTATTTGGGCAGAAAATATTTTAACATCTAACACTTTTCATTTGAAACATTTCACTTTATTTGAACAGCAATAGAACATAAGAAATATTATGTACTTTGTCTTCCACGAAAACAGCCATATGATCTTCTGTTGTAAGGGTTACCAACAATTCTGCACTATTGCCTCTGTATGCAGTTGCATTAGTTATAGAGCTAAAGTTATACAGCTATTTTAGAATGAGTGTTGTAAAGGACAGATTTTGGCCTCTATTTTGCTTTCTGTCTAGCACACCACTAAGCAGGAATCTACACAGATTCCAAGTATATAATATTGATTGATTTGGTTTGCTACTACTCCTGATCTAATAACTCTGAAAGATCACTTGTGGGTGGCCAACATGCTATGGAGATCCCAGGTAACAAGAAGGAGCAGGTTGCCTTCACTTGTGCCCTTATAAAAACCAGCAAACACAAACTTCTTCCCTTGGAAAGAAGTCAGACCACAACACTTTTTTTCCAAAATGTTTCCTCCTCCCTTCATCTTTTATTTTAAGAAGCAAAGTAATAAAGGATTTCAGACTTCTTTTACATTAAAGCGATGCAAGAAATAGGTGGGTGTCAGCACCTCCCTACAACTGTAACACGCTAGACTGGTTCACATGAAGTGCCATCCACCAATTTCTGTGAGCCTGATCTCAAAATAAGGTATTATTCAGCATAATGATGGCAGAATCTGTTCCTGAGGGAATGAAACCTCGTATGCATTCAATGAAAAGAAAGATACACGCATCCAAGAAAAATAAAAGGACAGTGACATTAATGTCCTTGAGCAAATGTATTCATTTTTATTTCTCTGTATTGTTTCAATATAAATCAATTTATTTAGTATCACAGGCAAGATTTAGCTTGGACCAGAGCAGAGAAAAAACTGCTGACTGAGGACTGAAAGGAAAGACTCTTCTATTCTGAGCTGCCTCCTAGTCCTCTACATTAGATGGCTGAAAAGTTAAGTATACAGCAGTTGCTGACTTCAAATTAGGTGGTAATGGATGCAGATTTCCATGAAGATTCCACGAGTTAGTAATTACGGTTTTATTGCAATTTGAAATGGTGAAATAAACTCAGTCTCCACTGTCCCATACATGTAATTGATGAGTTAATTTGTCTTCAGCACTCTCACAGTTTTAATATTTCTCCATCAATGCCATGAAAATTAATAGGATGCAGAAAGTGTAAAATCATATCCCCCAAGAAACCACTGTTCACTACCAGTGAAGCATATTTATTTCATTTGCCTTTGGTGTGAGGTAATCATCTTTTCCTTTTTCTTTTCCTTTTTTTTCTTCCTATTTTTTTTCTATTTTATCTTCTTTTTTTTCGTTTTCTTTTTCTTTTCTTTTTCTCTTTTTCTTTTTTCTTTTTCTTTTCTTTTTCTTTTTCTTTTTCTTTTTCTTTTTCTTTTTCTTTTTCTTTTTCTTTTTCTTTTTCTTTTGTATCCTTTTCTTTTTCTTTTTCTTTGTCTCTCTTTCTTCTTTCCTCAGTGACATTTTCAGGCTTGGCATTTTGTGAAATTTTCCATTTCATATTGCTAACAATGGCTGCAGAATTAAAACTACGACCCGGAGAGTTGCATTCAGGCACATCAGCAGAGGTTTACATGGACTCCTTTCCTTAAGAATATTTACAAATAGACTGCTTTCATATGAAAAGGCTAAGTTGATTTTTCATTTTGTTTTTGTCTCTGTTGTGGTTTCTGTCATCATTCATTTCATTTGAAACCTGTGGCTCCATAACTTTCCTCTGCGACTCAGTCAAGCAAAAATAAACCAGAATAAGAGAAAACTAGTGCTCTGCAGGAGACTGTGGTTGTACCAGGTGAAGGGAGACTCACAGAATGGGGAAGAAATAAGCCTCATGTGCACATCTAGAGGAGTGACCTGCCTTCCTGCCTTTTGGCAAGAGAATCATCTGCATTTCTGCAAGGATCACTAGGGTCCCATTATCTGCTGTGCAGGCTATGCTGCTAATCCATTGCCAACTGCAGCATTTTTGGGTTTTTGGTTAAGTACAGATTTTAATTTTAATTGATGTGTAGTGTAAAATACTACCTCAAGAACAGTTCAAAGCATCTGAAGAAGTGCATCCTCATTTAACATTCAGGAAGAAGAGGAAATGTGTCTGTGCTATATCTAGATGGTATTCTTCCATCAGTTATTTTTCCTGTGGTAAAACGGCTTCTCTGCTACACAAGAATGTTAGTGGTACCATTCCCTCCTTTCTATTTCCTAAAAAAAAAAAAAAAGAATATTGTTGAAGCAATTGTTTTTTAGTTGGTTTCAATTGTTCAAAGAAAAGAGATAAATGTTTAAGAAAAACTAAAGAGTTTTAATAAAAATGGAAGGCATCACAGGAAAATAAATAATTTCCCAACATGCACTGTGAGGTAGAAAATGAACAAACACAAGTAGTTTTCCAGAGACCTCTTTAGCCTGGGAAAAAAAAAAAATAATTTGAAATTGTCAGTGTGTATAAACTAATCCAGTACTCTACTGAATCTTAATTCAGATAGAAGAGTGAAAAGAAAACATTCAACAAGATACCATGTCTCTCTTTTACCCTCCATAGTCTGTATTCCCCAGAAAAAGTGTGCACACACTGCCTAGTTGCTCAAGCAGCAGACAAAGAGAAAGAAAGAGCAAACCGTAAGTCTAGAAACAGGCCGGGCTCACTGACAGAAGATAAATTTAGATCTACATTGCTACTGATATACTAATGCCTTCTTGCTGCAGTTTCTTTATGGAAGTCACTCAGTAAAGAGAGGATCATTAAAAGTGCCAGGCTGAAGTTTAAGTAACAGTGGGACTGTCATACTTATTTATATCTACATGGATTTATTAAAAGCACCCCAGCTATGCTCCAGGCACTAGTATAAATATTAAAAATACGAATCAAATGTCTGTGACACTCTGGGCTGCCACTGGTGGGTTGTGAACCTGCCATACAAAGAAATAGCCTAAAATTGGCCATATTAGTTACCTCAGCCTGCCCCAAGTAGGTAAAATGACCAGCCTTGGAGGTCAACAGCTGGAGATTGTGCTTATCTAGCTAGTGAGAAGTATACTGGATTTATGACCATTGCACAGACAACAGGAAATCCCCTTGCTCCAGGGTGATCTTTACCACAAGACATGTTGCCTCTTCTTTTATAGGTGAAGGCTGGGAACATGTCCGCATCAGCAAGGTTAAACTTAGCATTACTAATGCATCTAACAAATAATAATAAATAAATATCAGGCATGATATTTATCAGGCATGAAGCTTGTTGTTATTTTCTTTTACAGCACAGTCGTTTCAATGATCATGCCGTGTATTTTCTGAAGGAGAAGTCTAAAAATTCCCATTTTCTGTGATTTTAGTGATCATTCAAGTGTACATAGTAGCTGTTTTCCCCACAGCATCTGTCTCCTGTCCTTATCATATTTTTCCAGTAGCAAATGCAGTATTCTGTCAGCATACATAGCTCCATCTATTTTTGCTACTCTTCTACTTTTCTTCTATATCTAACTACTTTATATACAAAAAAGACCATACCTGTTATGGATAAGAACTTCTGAAACACACAGCAAACTTCATGCTTGTCACTACACGGTTTCCCAGCATGCAAGTATGGTTTAAAGTTTATAACTTTAGAAGGCAGAAAACCAATTGATGTATTCCTTACTTATACTTCCAAGATTCTGGCCTTCAGTCATTATGTAGCATGCTTCCTTATAGAAAAGGAAGATCTCCTTTTCTATTATGTCACTTGCATAATCTACTCAGCACTACAGCAGAGGTATTATTGCTGAGGTTTTGCCTTAAAAGGCTCAATAATATGAGCAACAAGAAACCAAAAAACTTCATTGTTATGTTTTCTAAAATATTTGTGCTTGCATTCCACAAACTCTTAAAGTGAGAGGGAAAAAATCTACCCAGTGGCAAGTCATAGCGTGTCACAGAGGTTGCTTACACAACTACAGAGGACTTGTCCACTAGCAATGTTTCAAATTGATACTGTGTAAACAACCTCTCATCCAGTGTTTTCACTTCTCTACCATAATGCACAGTTCTGTTCTCTGCAGCCCCAGAATGCAGATAGTGTAGTTTGAAAAGACAGAAGAAGAGCTAGTAAAATTCTTAGGAAGAGGGAATACTCACAAGGATATAATGAAAATGCTTGACTTCTTTCTCTATTTGAAAAGGCTGCAGGGAAATATAATTGATATTTGCAAAATCATGATTGTGGTGGTCGTGGTGGTAAGATGAATGTAGAACTGCTACTCAGGATATTCCGCAACTCTGGAATCATGGGGTGCATGCTGAAACTATTACAATGTTCAAACAGACCTGTAAAGTAGACAGGTACCAGGTAACCTACCTAATGCTGGCATGATTGTGGGAGCTGGAGGAATATGAGGGGAAAAGACCATCAACACCACTGCCCCTGCTGGAGGGAGACTACCAGGTCAGACATGAGCTCTTGGGGATTTTCTAACATTTGGGGTTTTTTGAAACGTAGCCCTTTTCATTTGTTTGCAAAATCTTACCTGTGGATAACCTTTCCGAATTAAGTTCCCAGGTCAAGTCATGTTTCCTTCTTTAGTGATATATTCACTGAGCATCTACACAGACTTTGAGAACAACTGAACAACCTATTATAGCTACTCTTCCAAGTGAGGATAAAACTTCCCTTGCAGGTGAGTCTACTGCAGCTTTATTAAATATTTAACATTTTTCTTAATCTCACAGTTCTGATAATTGAGAATTCAAATTCCAAATATTTCACATAAAGTATTTAACAGGGAACCCATTTTTGCCTCAAATCTGTAAAAATTTCTGTGTCATAAAAATAAAGGTGGTAAAATTTGACACCAAAATCCACCTGTCCTCATCAGAAGCCAGCACAAAACAGGTAAGGGACAGACTTGTCACCTATAGGATGAAATATATGTCAAATCACAGAAGTACATCTTCACTGTACAATAACTTTCCTAATAGAGGTCTAGTCTATGGATAAATTGGGGAAACATATACCCACACTGCTTCCAGTCTTTTAATCATTGTAAACCACTATAAACAAAACAAGAAAAAGAAGAGCAGCAGACAGCAATAAATACTAAAATGGGAGAAAACAATTTTTAAAACTTAGTAAAATGAAGATAGACAAATCATCCTTCAACATACAACTTACACCGGGTAGGCAATTTAAATCAGGTGAATGATGTACAATATTTTTTTGAAGTTGCAGTGTGTTCTTGGTACTCAGCAACAAGAAAGGGAAAGGGTCAACGTAAGAATACCTCCATCTTTTGAAAAATAAAAAAACCCTTCTGTCAGGAATGACCCAACAAGCTTTAAGCTTGATCTACAGTATTAAGCAGTCTTATACAAAGAAGAAGTACATAGTATTCTATGAAAGCAGTATCTTTTTTAAAAGGTACTATTTGGTTCTTACTCCCTCCTGCTTATGTGTAAACTCTTACAGAAATGGTGCACTGCACCAAAATTCACTTATACCTGCCAGATCAAATAAAAAAGAGAAACAAAACTGTAAAAAATACAGTCAAATGAACACTTTGATAAATGAATTTGCTTGCTTTCTTAGGCAATGACGCATGCAGGGTTTCTAATTTTAACATAAAGGCAACCAATATATAGTTCAAAACATATTTTAAAAATCCTTTTGTTAAAACACCTGTTTACCTTTAAAGGTAAATTAGACATTTATTATAGTTCTAGTTTTTTCCAAAATGCAGTACTTCTGTTTGCACAAGGGTGTGAAGGATCAAATCACCGACTACAACAGCTTGGAAAGAATACAGTCAGACTTGACGGCATGACGATATTTATAAGTTCAGTCAGAGTGCAAAAGAAACAATCCTTAAGGTACCTGTCAGAGTCAGGTGTGATCTCCCCAGGACAAATTCATGCTGTGTTTTGGGCTTTATTCCCTGTGTCCGCTTGTCATTAGTGTCCGTTTCTAATCTGGCAAAAGGCTGTTGCATAGCAGCATGCAGTCTTTGTTATCGCTGTCCTTTCTCGTGAGGCTATTCACATCTTTCCCCCTTCAAAAATTTTGATTAAAAGCTTTTGATAATTTCTGATAACTTGGTGAAGTAACCTCCTTTCCTGCTTGGTCTAATCTTTGGTCCTGCAAAGCAACTCTTGCAATGGGAAGTTGAACCACAGTGGTTCAACTTATTTGGGAGAGATGTCCTTTGTTGCGCTGGGTTTACATGATGGGGTTCTGGTGGCATGGGAGGGTGTGGAAAAATGACTCCTGTAAGTAGGAGTCTGTGAAAAGTCTCCCCGGCTCATTAACCAGCCAGACCTCTTCTGGCCAGGTCAGACTCCCATCCCCTCTGGCCAGGACCAACCCAACCAACACCTCTGCAAATGCCCTATTTAAGATGGGGACAAAGGAGCCGGAACGTGGGTCAGACCTGCACTGAAATGACGGGGGAGGCAGGGGGTGGCCCTTGGCCTCTCGGGCATGCAGCTGCCTGCACTGGGCCACTGTTACCCGACCGGAGCTGGCTGCAATGGTGCGGCTTGGAGAACTCCGAAGCACCCCACTCCCGAGGCAGACACCAGGCCAGTGCAGATGGATTGGGAGGTGTGCTGGAGCTGGGGTTCCTCTGCAGCCCATGGTGAGACGACAGCAGCCCCTCTGCCACCCATGGAGATGAACAATGGAGCAGAGACCCACCTTCAACCAACCCATGGAGGACCCCACGCTAGAGCAGAGATATCTGTGCCTGAAGGAGGTCATAGAGAATGGTATCCGCAAGCTACTGGAGGCTGATGGCGAGGTGGAGAGGCATCTGGAGGCCGTGGAGGACCCCACACTGGAACGGGTGGCATTTCTTAAGAAGCCGTGACTCTGTGGAGAAGAAGTGCACGCTGGAGTAATCTGGTAGGTAAGGTTTGCATCCTGCGGGCAGGACTCACTTTGGAAGTCTGTGGATGGCCCCATGAGGAGAGGATCCACTGGAGCAGGGAAAAGAGTGTAAGGAGTCCTCCTCCCTTAAGAAAGGACTGGCAGAAACAACATGTGATGAATTGACCTGCAACCCTCCATTCTCTGTCCCCCTGCACTGCTGGGGAGGAGATAGAGTGGGAAGAAGGGAGGAGTCAGGGGGAGGTGTTTTGAGATCTAGTTTTGTTTCTTGTTATCCTCTCCGAATGAGCTGTTAATTAATTAAATTGATTTGTCCTCAGGCTGAGTCTGTTTTGCCTGGAGCTGTGGTCAGTGGGTGCTCCTTACTGTTCCTATCTCCACCCTCGTGCCTTTTATTACTTTTTTCTCCTTTCCACCTCACCGACGGTGAGGAGTGAGTGAGCGGCTGAGTGGTGTCTGAGTCGCCCATTGGGATAAACCATGACGATTGTGCAGAAGCAGCCCCTTGTGTCCAGCATTCATTACAGCTCTTGACTATCAGCAGCACGCCAATGAAGCATCTCAGTATTAGCTAACATATGGAAAGGAAAACAGCCAAAGCCTCTCACAACGTTTATTTGGAGCTGTGTCTGTCACACCCGTGACCATTTGCAATTTTCATAAAGGAAGGCGTGCAGGTGAAGCAAAACTAAATCTGCCCTGGAATTTACAGGTGCCTGAAGGAATTTTTCAGCATAGCAGTCAGGAAGCTATTAAATGCTGTGATAACTAAGTTATTACCTGAAAGGAATTTGAAGGTTGAGAGACTTATAATTTTGTTCATAAAAGATAAGCCAGGTCAGCACAGCAAAATAGGGACAAGTCTTTGTTAATCAAAAAAAATATGAGAGGTAAAAGATAAAACTGACATGTTGTCTGGCAAAAGCTTTAGTATCGATTCATCTTATACCAGAAACGTAGGATACATTTTCTGCTAAAAGTTATTTCATTCAGGAACATACCCTGCTGGCAAAAAGTAAATTTCTTTAAGTTACAATCAAGTGCTTTTTTAGTACACTAAACCAATTTACCAACACTTCAAATGTAGTCAGCCCAAATATCGCTAAGCTAACATCTAGCTCTTTGCAGTAAAGATCGTACTTGCATATATTTTGATCACATAGGTTATCTTGTTCTGGATTTCAGACTGTATGCATTTTAGACCATGGAACATTGATTCCCTGATACAGAAAGAGTGAGGTTCAATGTGTGGACTAGACCTCTTGTGGGATAAGGAATACACGATAATTTTGAATTCATCGATTTAAACAATACACAACTGGAAAACAAGCAGGAATAAAATAGGTAGCAGTCTTCCAGTACCTGAAGGAGGCCTACAAGAAAGCTGGAGAGGGACTTTTTACAAGGATATATGTTGATAATTGCTTATGTTGATAGTAGATTTTGTTTAGATATCAGGAAGAAATCTTTTACATTGAGAGTGGTGAGGCACTGGAGCAGGTTGCCCAGAGAAGTTGTAGGTGCCCCATTCCTGAAAGTGTTCAAGGCCAGGTTGGATGAGGCTTTGAGCAATCTGGTGTAGTGGAAGGTGTCCCTTCCCATGTCAGGGAGGTTGGAACTAGATGATCTTTGAGGTCCCTTCCAACCCTAACCATTCTATGATTCTATGTTCCTCTAGATTTATGTTTCACTTTAGCAAAATCAGAAATCTGTTTTGGTTGAAAATCTACTTAAATATACTGTCAGAAAAGCAAGTATAGCTAAGAAAATAATGTGAAATAGTGGTCTAAGCTATTGTCTTGGTCATTATGAATATGTTAAGCTTAACATCTTCATTTTGGTTTTATGACAGGTTTTTTTTTTTTGTTGCTTGTTTGGTTTTTGCACAAATGTATGTTTTCATGTTTCAATCTGAACAAAAGTCCAGACATTTTTTACTTATTTTAGGCCTGCATTAATATTTTAACAGACGAAGTAGTAGACAGATGTTATTAAAGGATGTACACGGTTTTTCTTTTTGAATGCCTGACTGGTAGAATCCAGTGAACTAAGTAAGATTATTGTAAATTTCTAAGTAGGAATTTGTAAATTGTTATAAATATTAATTTAAGGACTTCCATCATGCTTTCAATCCACTGAATTTTATTCAAATTGCAGTTCCATGATAGTTCCTTGCCTAATTTCTGTAAATGACATTAAGGATTTTCTCATAACTAAATGTTTTCCAATGGAAGAATGCGTATCTGCAAAAAGTAACAAGATCTATGCACCAAATCAGAGTCACACTGATGACAAAAAGAGACAGGAGGTTTATGATTCCGCTTGCTTCCAAGTTTACCAAAGCTATGAGCCGACCTTACCTAGCCTTTCCATCAAGAGACTGATGGAAGGCAGGGAAAGGGTTTTGCAGTTTATATGAAATGCCACCTAGCCAGAATGAAAACTTTGTAGAAGCAACACAATTTACAATTTAAGATTATTGTATATTAATGATTATTAAATTTTCCTGAATAGGCAGGTAAACATGAGGTCTCTGATTTATCCTCCTCTCCTGATTTATCAATCATTAATAGTCAACAAGAAAGATATTCTTTCTTCCCCAGTGTTCTTGCCTAACCCCAAATGCCCTATCTAGCTATAATAATAAAAGTAGTCTGTCCAATAAATGTTGCCAGCCTCTAAGCCTCTTGAGTTAATTCCGGTGACTAACATTTTTAGGGGAAGAGAGATGTGTTCACTAATACTTGGCAAAGTACAGAAAGTCAGGGATATCTGTTTGGCTCTACTATCAGAATAAATTAGTAAATAGAAAATTTATTTCTTGTGATGTCCAAACAAACCAATCAGCAGAAATGAAGCATTCTGGACAAAGAAAGCAATAATCTGTATAATTAAATTGCGGTAGTATTTGCCAATACCTAAGTTACAACAACCACAAGAAAGGCCACAATCCTGAAAAGGGATCAAAAGTAAAGACAAGTTTGTAAGTGATACTAAATCTGCACATTGAAAATCTTGCTGAATCCCTGACATGACTTGACTTCTCTGTGTACCTTACATCACAGACGTCGTACATTCAAGGAAAAAAAAAAACCACAAAACCAAGCAACTTGGTCAATGTTTCTTCTGAATGACATGATCTTACTCTGTTTATAGAATACTAAAAAGCCAAACACTTTGAAGATTAGGAGGATAAAATAATCCTGTGAAAAATAGTATATATGTGGATGTTATAGGAAAAGAACAGGAAAAGAGAGTTTTCTTTTCTATACTTTTTCTCTCAAATTGTTCATGAAAATTATACGAAATTATCTAATTTTTTTAAGCTCCTCTTTAGGTTCCAATCTATAGAATATATTTCTGGTTTTCCTTATGATTAAAGTAAGGAACTCTTCTTCCAATGATCTTAAACCTCAGGGTTTATTCCCAGAACCTGTATAGGTAATTATTACAGCAAATCATCTATTTCTAGATGGCATTTGAAAGTTGACCAGTCACTTTTTCTATGATCAAGGCAGAAGCCAAGACAACTTTCTCAATGGTCTATCACACAATGGCAAAAACTGGTGTTGACCATTTGCTTCCTAGTGTATGATAGTGGTTTCTGGAGCCCAAAGGTTTTATTTTGCTAAAGATAAAAATTAATTCTTCTACTGCTTTTTATCCTCCCTATGCCCCCATACCTTTTTCCATTAATCTTTTACATGAAGATAATTATAAAAACTGGGTAGGTTCATTTGTAGTTTCAGAATTCAAATCTGAACAACATCCATCTTATACTTCTTAAACTTCTTTTAAACAAATTTAATATTCATTAAAAATATCTCTTCTGTTATAAACTCAATAAACATCACTAAAAATAACTTAGTTCAGCTATTAAGTAAAATATATTTTTTTTTTTTAAGAACAAAATAAGAAGTTGCAATTGCAGTGAGAATTATAATATATCACCTTGAACAAGTTAGACTGGTTACCACCCATGGCTACAAAATTTTGTGAATGCACCTGTTTCTATAAATGCTTTGTCCTCTCATCCAGGTCCCCATCCGCCCTCTCCACCTCTTGCCTAAGTCTAAGGCTGAAGTCTCTAGTGTAAGGGCTGTTTTGTGGCATTTGTGAAATGCTTGGAACAATTACATTCTGACTCCTGTTAAGATCCTTAGGGACTTACATCCACATCCTGGATTTAGAATGAACATCTTGACTATTAGTTCAGTAATATCGTATATCATCCAAACCTGAATTGCAGTGACTGTAGTCCTGAATCAGTTTATAACATGAATTGTCCATTCAACCCTAAACTGAAATGCTGGAAGAAAAACAGTGTTAACTATATATTTGACAGCATCAAAAAACCTTGAAGTCGAGTTTATTTCTTTGCATTTTGAAAATTCTCTAAATTTAAGTTTTTCTAACTATGTAGTATGCATAGCTTAGGCTGAAAGCTATCTCAGAAAGCAACAAAACTATATTTGTATTTTATATTTTGGCTGGGTGAATGCATTTCTAGATTATACGTTTAGTATAATCCAATAGTATAATTTAGTATAATTCTAATTAGCTGAAGCCAATTTGGAAACAGCATAGAAGGAAAAAAAAACATATATTAAAAAAGATATGAAAACGTACAAAATGCTAGCAAATGTGTTAATACAAGCTGGCAAGCAGCAGATAGCCAAGATGTACCTGATGTTGATCAGCACTTTTGCTCTGATCTGACATCCAAAAAAGTTTTTGAATTTTAAGAGGCTTTGCTAAGCTGGTCAACCTTCACTCTTGGCAAGAATGAGAAGAAACATCATTCATTTGGAATTTTTCCCTCTGCCAATGGCAATGACCATTTGGGCCAGCATTTGGCAAATAAGATTTTTTGTTCAGGTTTTAGTAGTGGCAATTGCCTATAAACGTTAAGCACTTTCCAATTCAGTAATGTGTCTACTGAGGCTCTTCCTGTTTCTCTGTGTGATACAAAATATCGACTTGCATGATAGACATCCCTCTGGGAAGGGGTATGTCTTCCTTTCATTCCTAGTGATAGCATTTTAACTAGAATTTGAACATGGACTTGAATGGCTGCTCCTGGATTCCTTTTATGAGAGGCAGCTGGTGTCTCTCACAAGCAACAAGGCATCCCAATATTTACAGATTTGTGCTTTTTATCTTAAGACACTGACTTCCAGAATTCACGAATTATAGACTGGTCACGCAGAAGTACGTATATGACGTATTATGTATTTTAAGATTTCAGGTTCTTATTACTTTTAGAATACTTTTGTTTAAATGCATGCAAACAGCAATGAAAGCCTGTTATCATCAGGAAACCACTAATTTATTCATAAAATGTACTTAAATTTCCCAACTCATCACAC
The DNA here is from genome assembly GCF_009769465.1 of Tauraco erythrolophus. NCBI lineage: Eukaryota > Metazoa > Chordata > Aves > Musophagiformes > Musophagidae > Tauraco > Tauraco erythrolophus. The sequence continues at coordinate 46,417,622 of NC_141496.1, read as the reverse complement.
CAACTACTTAAACCACGGATTTAGGAAAAGAACTAGGGTTAATCTGTCTACATGCATAAAATGTTTGGCAAAGATGTTCTGTTGCAAGCTATCTTGCTGCTGGATGCTTCTGTTCACATTTGAGGAAATAAAATGTCAAACTTTGGCATATATGTTTCTCCACACTTTGATGTGATCTTGTTCTACAACTGACTGCTGTTACCAGTAAAACATAATGCACGGCAGTTACATCACAAAGATTTTGGAGAGGGAGATTTGCCAAATGTGTAAAAGAAATCACTTGCCTAAGTGAAAAAATGGTAGCAATCTTCATGCACAGATGCAACTAGTTGCTTGATGTGTCTCAGCGGTACTGTTCCCTTAAAAAATATTTTTTTTTTATATTGAGGAAAGTGAGATTAGCCAATGGACATCAATTTTAGTATAAATTTATTATAGGAAACAATTGAATTATTAATATTTTCTTGCTTGTTTTTTTTACAGATAAATTTTCCTATTCCTTTTGTTATCTACTAACTTGCATTTTGTTGACTTTTCATCCTCTGAAGCAAATAAAGAAATCAGTGAAAATTTCATTTGGCTTTCTTTGCATTATCTCTCCAGGATAATATAGTCAGTTGATGCTTTAATAGATTCAAGTGGGTGTTTTCTAATTCTGATGTGTTACAAAGAATTAGCCAGAGCTAACGCTTTGAGTGTCAGGCCCCTGAGAACATTCATGGACCTTAACATGCACTACCAAATCTCTCTTAGGATGCCTCACACTCCTAATCATGGGACTGGGACACATGCCATGTCCTGGTCTCCTGAGTAGGACTCAAAACCAGGCCATACCCTTGTCTCCAGTCCTGCCACTGGCCTTATCTCCTGCTCCTGGACAGACCCTGGGCCTGATTTACCCCCTGGCCATGCCTAGTGCACAGCTCTGCCTATCACATATTAAAAAATAAAAATTAACTCAAAATCCTGATCTATGTACATGTGAATGGAACTTACACATCCACCTGCAAATAGACAGCTCTGTCCTAAGCTATGTAACTTTAGTCCACAAGGTCTAAAGACTGCTCAGACCTTGCACACTCAGCTATTGCAGTGATGTACAACAAGATACATCAGTAGCTCTTTATGTGCCTAATTACCCAGTCTACAAATAAACTCATGGCTGCATAAGCAAATTCAACTGCCTGTCTACCTTGCTTTTGATGATAAGTGCTGTTGTTAAAAAACATTAGCTCAAAATGCAAGCACAAACATTTACGGTTTGCATCGTGGTACTTTTTACTGTAATTGAGAAGAATATCTCATGTCTTATAGTTAAGATATTAATTTACAATTTACAAGGAGGGAGGGTCCAGACCAGGAGGACTTACTATACAATAGCAAAAGTAGAAGCTGTTACTTTTAGTGACTGACTGATACAGCAAGATTATGTGGGCTGAGTAACATGGTAAGGTCACCTAAGCTGGGACCCCTAAAATATGGTCCCATATTTTCTGATACCAACTCTTCTTTTCTGCTCTGTGTACTAATTGCAATGTGCCTTTCCCCTTATAAAGATCAATCACAGGTGTTGTTATGCTTAAAAAGATGGAATTCTAAAATGAATCAAACCAAATTTATCAGTATAACGTGATAAACAAATACTCGTAAAAAAAAAATATTACTAATGATATTGCTTTAAAATAAGGCCCCAAATAATATAATGCAAAATCCTTCCAAATGATGATTCTAATTTAAATAATTTCTTTGATATAAATCTAATACTTGAAGTGAAGCTAGAATCAATTCATGTGATTTGCATACTTTTTGCATTACCTGTATCAAGAGTGTCACATACCTTTGTTCACTGTACTCAAAGTCAGTACATGGCGAATATGAAGACCAGCATAATCATTTGTGCTTACACTTATGTTCGTTGATAAATTCTGTACATGATATCAATATAATTAAATTAATGTTTGTCAATTAATGAGCTTCAAGTTCAGTCCTCTAACCCAGAACTATGGGGTCTTTTCCAATGTAGGTAAATCCTAGACTGATTTCTTAATATATTATAATTTTTCACCATAGAAAGAGAACTAGGAACCTTACCAGTTTATTATGCTGAATGAAGCCAGCTTAAAAATTTATTGCTAATCAGCAGATTCTGAGTTTCACTTAGTTTTACCGTTCATAACTCCTATAGATATATAAGTGTATATGGACATATACAGAGTTTTTGCCTCCTGAAGCTATTAATGTATTCAAACCTTACAACTATTTTGGAATAAAAACCGTTTTGCGATTAGGGTGACATTGGTTTCTACTGTGCAAATGGACTGAACAAACTAAACAGCACGGCATTAACAATGAGAACACATTTTCTGTATCTCTACATTAACCATTCATATTGGTCTATCCCCGTCTTACAAGTATACTTAAATTATGACATTTTTTTTAAAAAACAGCTAGAGTTAAAATCACATATAAAGTATATCTACAGAATTTAATGAACGTATCTCAATGAAATCTTCACGAGAGAAAATGCAAAAATAAAAAAAGACATTTCTGATAGTACTTGTAGGAATGTACCTTAACACACCTTGGGCTGAAGGTATGAATACAGAGAGGGTGTTGTGTTGGCTTAAATAGTCTTGCACTTTCTATAAGAAGACAAAACTCCAGTGCAGATATACCCAAGTTACCTTTAAGCCTACCAGCTGAGGTATAAAAAAATCGTTCTTGCTGTAGCGTTAGGAAGCTCAGTGAGAACTAATTTACCATCTTAAAAAGCAGAATTATCCTGTGCTGAGTTCATTGTACCTACAAGAAGCCTGACTCATTTTGGTAAATAAGCTAAAGCAGAAAGCTAGCACTGGATGGGGAGGGATTTGGGGAGCTGCGGTCTGTGACCGCGGGACTCCTTTCCACTCCCGCACCCGAATGTGCACCTGCACTGAGCACTTCTCTTCAGCAACCCCTGGCCTCCGAATCAATGAACTCTGTGACTCTACATCCACCTACTGTTTCTCTTTTCTGCAGCCATTTCACTCCATATCAAATTTCCCTTCATTTTATCAAAGAGTAATCTTCCCCCCTTGATACTCCTGGGTCTCAGCGTGGGTCAGCAAGTACCACCCTGTGAAACCAGGTTTGGGCTTTGGGAGAAAGAGCGAAAACTTAGCTGTAAATCTCTTTTTCCAGAAGGGAGGTAAAACAGGCTGAGAGGCAGTCATCGACAGGAGGCAGATTCCTCTGTCTGGGCTGATATTTGGGAGGAAATGAAAGCTGGAGTTCCTGGCATTGTTCTGAGTCTGGCTTCACCTCTGGCTGAAATCTGGTGGGTAGCACCCACACACACAGACTCCTGAGAACTGGCAACGCCACAGACTCGATGTGAAAAAAAAGCATGTGTTACAGCTGCCAGTATTTATGGGCACTCTGCCTAGTGTTCAGAAAGAGAAATGACTGGAATGTGCTGGGGAAGTGCTTTTTTGTGTTTCTTACCTAAGTGTCCCCACAGAATTTGGGCCTTTTTAGATCCTGTATCATGCTAATATGAATTTCTGTAAGCCAGCTCAAAAGCATGTAATTTCCACACTCCAGAGTGACTGAGATATTCTTCCTGCTAAGGTATCCTCATCATGGCTGTGCAACCACCAGCTCAGTTTTTTCTGAGACAACAGACAGCAACTGATGCACGTGGTAGCTGGTGGTGTTCTGGATGCAAGTAAGGTTTAATAGCTTTATCAGCTTCTCACTTGGTATAAATTGATACAGCTTCAATGTTCACACTGGTTGTGGGTCCAGTCTTTAAAAATGAGCATAGGTGTCAAAAGTTGCCATGTGGCACCTGGAGCACACTGTTCATCTAAACAGTAGCAATAGTGATGAGCCACGTCGGCAGCCCTATACTTCACACTAATGCATCACTGGTGATCATACAGGCTTCATCAGAGTAAGAAATAAGTAAGAAATAAAAATTTCTTTTTTTATAAGAAATAAATTAAAAAAAAAGATACAAGTTACCAGTTACAGTACATTGGCGTGATGATTTTATGACGCAGGCACTTGTATGTTAGGAACTGAATTGAAATCACATCTTTCTGCCATGAAACAGATATTATACGTAATGACTTTCAGTCATCCTTGTCTCACTGAAGATTTAAACCAACAATTTAGAGATGAAAAGGTTTTGATGTCTTTGGCAATTCCTTAAGCTGGACCAAAAAGAGCCATTACTAATCACCCGAGTTTGAATAACTATTCTACTGAAAGATGCCAAAGTGTCCACATCTTCCTAGCAAAGGAAACATGACAAATTGTTGCCTAACTGAAAACAAACAGAAACCCTAATGTGAGAATGAAAGTAAAAGTCAATAAAAGTAAAATACAGGTTTTGTTTCTAGGAATCTAAAATATTGGAGATGTTAAAATCTTCATTTACTTCTTATTTTTGTCCATATTTATGTAAAAAAATGTAATTAGTTCAGGATTATATGTATGTTACTGAGTAAAGTTGTAAATTTAATCCAAAAAATCCTATGTAACATTAGCTCTTCTGTTAACATATGTGTTCATAGAAAGTGTTTCTGTCAATATTTTAATTTCACTGAGACTGAATGATAGGAAAAAATAAAATCCCATGTTACTCTAAGCAGATGGTTGTCACAGACTGCATATCACAGCTAAGAGTATACAAGTTTATGCAGCTTGATACATTATAAACAATTCCTGCACATAAATGCTTAATGAAATAAGCCTTGGGTAACACTTCAGAAAAATAAATTTATTTTTACCATTTCCCTGTTTCTCAAAGTTTTTTTTTAATATTTCTGGAAATGTAAGAAATAGGCTAGTCATGCCCACTGGCAGACGTAGTCTCTGCGATGCTGTGGTTCCTACAGCAGGTTCCTTGTGTTTCTACCTTTTTGCCAAGTGAGAAAAACAAGCGGCCCCCACCCCACAGCAGGACTACTGCAGGCATTCCTTCAGGCTTGACAACAAAATTGTAGAGTTGAAAATAAAATTATAAAGAAATGCAAGAAACACCAAGTGGCTCTCTGAAGTGTAACCTAAATGTAAGCCATTGCCACTTGCTTCCCCATTCTGAAACCAGGAATTACTGCAGAAACAGTTCCATTAAGTTAGCAGAGGTCACATACACAGCTATGCAAGGAAGCAGTCTGTGTCTTCCAAATGGATGCATTATTTAGTAACTTTGAGGGGATTTAGGTAATTCTTTCACTCACAGCGAGGCAAGTGAACTTTGGTGAAAAGCCATTTAGTAGCCACACACTGTTCACAAGCCTTTGTCCAAATATTTAAACAACTATAAAAAACATTGGTTTGGCTATATAATATTCCTTCATTTTTCCTTTCTTCAACTACATCCTTCTCCACGTTTTACCTCTCAGCTCCTCAAATGAGTCATTTACTGTCACTGCCTAGTTTTCTTTAAATTGCCAGTGAAAATTGACAGGACCTCTTAAAGTTTATAACTGGTATGTACTCCAGTGTGCTAGGCACTGCATCTACACAATAGAAAGTCATGTGCCTGACACTGAATAGGAGAACTATTGTAACTGCCAGCAACTGCCCATCACTAAGCCAAAAATGAGTCATGCACTCATGCAAGTGTCCAGTCTCTAGCAATCACTATGTGATATCCATGTAAAAGTAATAGTGTATATTTTGGTTCTGATCAAAGTATCCACTCCTAATGTAAGGAAATCAAACATATTGTGTAGGTTCACACTGAAACTGACGGGAATTTTTTTTATGACTTAGAAAGAATGAAAAGTTAATTATTTTTGTCTACATCGCTCGTTCAAAAAAAAAAGAGGAGGGTGGTTGCTGACTAGCATAAAGTATGACATTTTTATTTTGTTTAATCGAGATGTTACTGGGTTAAAGGGAGTTCAAAGGATCTTTTTGGACAGCCATATTCATCAAAATAATACGGCAATGCTTTCTGGATTTTGTCCCACTGATACATAGAAGAACCCGGCGAACAGCTCTTTGTACAGTTTTGTTTTCTAGAGATCACTGTATATATGATTTCACCTGAAAGGATTTCATGTAAAATTGCCATAGTTACCTCTTTTATATTTCCATCTAACATATTAAATGGCAGCTGATTGATCTCGTTTGAGTTCATACTTCTTGATTTTTCTCAACACTTTTTTTTTGGCAAGTACTAGCTATGCAGATAGTCCAGAAAATCATTCAGTTTAACAGACTTGAGTTATTTAAAACTTAAATTACTCTGAAAAATATTTCTTATCCTAAAGAATAAGATCTACTAAATGCTGAGCAAAACACAACATAGGTGTGGCAACACTGATATGGAAGACTAGTTTTCCAGGTGACCTAAAACATTCCAACCCACCTCTTTCTTATACAGATCCTATCCCCTTCCTGGGAAGGTGTGATAGTTTGATGTGTGGGGGGGTGTTCTGGTGGCAGGGGAGGGGATTTGCTCCCTGTGCCACCAGATCTGAGTCCCATCCCCCCCGGGGGAGGTTGAGCCAAATCGGCGCCTCTGCGAATTGCCCTATTTAAGTTGGGACAAAGGGGCGGGAAAGGAGCTCTTTGCTCAGGAGCGAGGAGAGAGCAGGAGGGCGCTGCCCTCGCTCCCAGCTCCCGGCCGGGCGGCTGCCCGGGCCCGGGCCGGCGCCATGTGCTCAAGATGGCGCCGGGGGAGCCGCATGGGGGACTCGGTAAGCGCCCCGCTCCCGGGGTGCCCGCCGGGCCGAGCTCCCCTAGAGAGGATTAATATCTAAGAGAAGACAACCACAACGACCGGCTCAGCAAAGATGGAGCAGGAGGAGGTGTACTGGAGCTGAGGCTTCCCTTGCAAATCGGTGTGAGATGGCAGGCGGCCCCCCTGCAGCCAGGGTGTACTCGGCGGAGCAGCGACCCACTCGTGGCCCGTGGAGAAACCCACGTCGGGAAGGAGATGCCTGAGCCCAGGAGAGGTCGTGGAGCAGGGGATGCGCGACCAGGTACTGTTGATAATGGGGCATGGAATGCACGACGAGGTCGTGGAGGCATCTGGAGACCGTGGGACGACCCACGCCGACGCGAGTGGCAGCAGCTCCCTAAGAGGCCGAGACTGGTAAAGCCCAAACTGGTGCGATCCATGGGGAGGATTGCAATCCTGCGGGCAGGACTTACTTTGGAAAAGTTTGGGGACTTTTTCTTTGTGAGTAGGGGATCCACCGAAGCAAGGGAAAAATGGTGTAAAGACTCCTCCTCCTTTAAGAAAGGAGCGGCAGTGAACAACATGGATGAACTGACCTGTACTCCCCCATTCGCTGTCTCCCTGCGCCGCTGGGGGGAAGACAGAGCCAGGAACGAAAGGAAAATAGGGGGTGGGGAGGTGTTGTTTTAAGATCGGGCCTTGTTTTCTCTTTCTCCTCTCAAGTAACCGGTTTCGTTCCCTTTTGTCTTTTGTTTAGTAACTGTTAATAAACTGTTTTGTTTTATTAAGAAAGCCTGAGTCATGTTTTGCCCGAGACCATGTTTGGTGGGTGCTCCCTTTTCGGTTCTTGTCTCGACCCTCAGTCCAAAAAAAAACCACGACAGAAGGTGCCCAATGCCCAGGGCTAGGGCTGCCCCAGCTGCTCACCAGCCTGCCCTGCTCTCCAGTTGGGTGTGGTGGGACAGTTGTCACAACTTTCAGGAGACTGCAGTCTTCATAGTGCCCTGAGAGCCTGAAAGTAGATCTTAAAGTGAAATCTGGGACAAAAAAAATGTGTTGAAGACTTTGTTTTTTTGACATTCTTGATTATGAGATTGCCTGCTGAGTAGCAGAGCCATGTTAACCTTAGCATTTCTTTTGGAAGGAAGTTTCTCTTCTCATCGTTCACATCCCTCAGTGGTTTCTAGTCTGGCTGAGGACTGGATTGTTTCACCTGTCCATGTTCAGTCAATGTCTCTATGCTCCGCCCAGACAGTCCACGTCCATTTCCACTTCTGAATGCTTCCTGTTTGTCCCTGATCTCAGACAGGATCTCCTTGTCCCTCTGTCTTGGCTCTGTGTCTGTTGGAAAGAACTACTCTTGTGATCTGAGGAGTTGTCCTTGAAGTTTTCCAGCTCTCCCATTCACTTCTACTTTCCAGCACAGTTTCCTGCAGGATCCTGCAGGAAGAGAGACCCAGAACAAGCTGAAATCTGCTATCCTGATGTCCACAACTGTGACACTGCGAAGCTGGTGAAGGGTTTAGAGAGCAAGTCTTATGATGAGCGGCTGAGGAAATTGAGGTGGTTTAGCCTGGAGAAAAGGAGGCTGAAGGGAGACCTTATCACTCTCTACACCTACCTGAAAGGAAGTCATAGAGAGGTGGGTATCTGTCTCTTTTCCCAGGTAACAAGTGATAGGATGAAAGGAAACAACCTCAAGTTGTGCCAGGGGAGTTTTAGATTAGATAATAGGAAAAACTTCTTCAATGAAAGGGTTGTTGAGCATAGGACCAGGCTGCCCATGGAAGTGATTGAGTCACCATTCCTGGAGGTATTTAAAAGACGTGTGGATGTGGAGCTTAGGGACATGGTTTAATGGTGGATTTGGCACTGTTATGTGTACAGTCAGGCTAAATGATCTTAAAGGTCTTTTCCAACCTAAATGATCTTATGATTCTGTTGGACTTTTCTCAGGATCTTAGCTTGACAGCTTCATACTAACTATAGTCAAGACTGCCCTGGGCCTTCACAAACCAAACCACTTCTATCTTGCTTGTGAAAAACAAGGCAAGCAGAGAATCTTCTCTGGTCAGCTCATCAATTGTGTGTGTTGAGAAATTTCCATCAATGCACTCCAGAAATTTTCCAGATCACATACACCCAAATCTATTGCCCAGTAGACATCAGAGGCACATATACAGCACATGGTTTTTCTTACATAGGGAGCCATCAAGTTTATTCATCTTATTCAAAGCTATATTTCTGAAAATTAAAAAAAAATCATTTTTGATAGTGTTAAATAAAATAAATCATTAAAATTAACAAAATGTTAGAAAGAGCTTCTTCAGAATAAAATATAAATATTGTAAATATCCTGATTTGGCAGTAATCTCACAGTTCAACATGCTTATTATTACTACATCTCTCATTTAAATATCCTGATTTGGCAATAATCTCACAGTTCAACATGCTTATTATTACTACATCTCTCATTCTCTCTGAAAGCTAAGATCATATAGCCCACTCCGTGTCCTGCCTCATGTATAGTTCTTAAGTCTATCAGTTGGATAAGAATGTATAGCAGCTTGAGATATCTGTGAGCTTTTCTACATTGTTCAGTACATACAGCTCTCTGGAAGATGTTGAATGATTCAGAGCAGTCTGCTGAACAAACCCTTGCAAGATTTTCTTGACAGTTCAATGGTAAAATTTCCCATGAGGATGAATGTATCAATTTTTACTCGGCTGTAATTCAAACTCGAAAGTGCAAAGGGTGCTGTCATTCTCATTGCAGCAGTCAGACCAATAAATCCTGAGTGTCTCTAAATAAGATGTGCTTAAAAGCAAATGCATATGTTTATACATGCAATAGCAGCATAAATCGTTTTAGTGACTCCAGTTGCTAGAGTGATTGCTCAACTGGAACATTTCAGTTGAATGCATCACACTCTGTTTGTATCAGGTACATAGAATTCAGATACTCTTATGCGTTAGGAATACAATTAAGAAATAATAATTAAATACAAATAAGTAGTCATCAAGAGAACAAACAACTGAAAACTGCTCTAATGATAGAAATACTTCTTATTATTCATCCATGTAATTCAACTAATATCTACAAAGCTAATAATACTGTTATTCAAACCCCAAATTCTCTGTCTTCATCTAGCCACAGAAAGTGATGTGGTTTGGCAGTTATTCAAGTGTTACCCATGCAACAAAAGCTGAGTCGTTTGTGACTGTGCTTTCAAATAAGGAGTTTAGTTTGAGTTTCTGCTACTGAGACTAAGCTGGTAAGCACTGTGAGACATCTACTTTGTGTAATACTCAGGTTCAAGTGCAGTATTGTCAAATACCTCTTGGTAATCTCAAATAGCTGAAGATAGGAAGAATATAATTAATCACAATATCTCCATCCCAGATTACTCTATACTTGACTTCCCTAGCTTGCCTTACATACTTTAGTCGGTTCATTTTCTCAAAACACATCTCACTGCCTCTCATGAATCTCCTGGCATGATTATATGTTTGTATCACAGAGATATCTCGTCTGAGGTCGGTTTTCCAAAGTACTAGGCTTTGGACAGAGAGATGAGAATGAGTTGCTGTTTCAGTTTTAGATACTGCAATGCAATTCTCTTTAGAGAAAAGAATCATGCATATTTCAGATTGGCAGCCCCTTTGCAACAAGTAAATAAGAGGTACGAAATATCTGATCCACTTTAATAACCTACAAAAGTGGTTGCATTCCACACCTGAAGTAGAAATAGTTCTGAAATTACTGCTTACTGCTGAAACCCATATTGTGTTATCAGAGTTCAGATTATTTCCGTAGTAAAACATAGGAGAAAAGAAAAAAAAAAAAGTTAAAAAATCTGTGAAGAGTGATAACATATGTTTCTTAATGGAAGACAGAAAGAGAAAGAAAGAGGATTGTACTGATGATATGGCCTGCAGCACTTTGTGTAAGATACAGTCGTTGCAGCAAGACACAGTCTGTCTGCATTGGCTGGTACCGTGTTTTTACTCATACATTTCCACCAGTGTTGTTCACAGTGCACATGATTTGATATAGCTCCTGCCAACAGTTTTAATTGGACTTATACTGACTGTGCAGCAGTAACATGTTGCTGCTGCGTTGACTGTGCATTTCTGTGATGCCAGCTCTGGGAAACAAAAGGAGCTAAGGGTATGCAGCGCCTTCTTACCTGTTGCAGAGCCCACCGAGGTCAAGAGGATTTTTTGCAGTCGTCTCTGTGGGACTTGAAGTAGGCACCATGTTTCTGTCCAAACCTTCTCTAAAAATAATGGGATATGACTTCCCCTTTGAACATATTAAGCATAAAACAGCAAACTACTTAGCAAGTCCACACTTTTTGCTGAGGAACTTTAAATCAGTTCTGTTCATGGCTCTACTAAAGCTCCGCTGGGCAGAATTTAGCTTGGTAGATTAGATTTTCACCTCCCTACTTCTAAGAGTGATCCTTCAGTCTCGTTAAATTCCCTTAGGTGACCATTTCTGGGAGCAATATGCGCTTATCTGGTCAGTTACAACAAAGCCACCCTAGTAAAAGTAGGGGTGTTTTTGGTTTTAATTCAACAAATGTAAAGTTATACTGTCTGGTTCCGAGGTAACAGTGAGAAAAACTGATTGGATTCTTTCAAGGTTGCTCTGAGAACAAATCACTATGTCTTCGAAGTCTCAGAACATTTTTTCTCCTGCTATTCTAATCTGATTATGTCTTTCAATGTCATATTTCAGCTGATGGACGCTTGTGTTCTGTCATTTAGTCCTCTCATATTCTCTTTTCCATCTAACCCAGTTCTTCTGCATTTTCCTGTAATTTTGAGAAACTTCTTGCATTTGATCTGCAACCAGTTAAAAATGGTGTTTACCATAAATATGGGGCATAGGGAAATAGGTGAGTTGCACACTTGTACCACAGAAATAGTTCTCATGTCTTGTACGAAATTCACATATCATTTCAAAGAATAAATATGATTACTTGATGACGGATACACTGACATGTGCTTAGAAAAGGATTACTTTATACTCTCTACCATTTTATTGATATCACTACACAACAAAAATGCTCACAGCATATAGAAATTCTTAATAAAATCAGGATCTAATTATTTTCCAATGTATATTACTTCACTTCTCTCCCTTGGTTTCTGAAACATAGTTGATATATACTGGCTGGAGTTTTTTTTCTCCCTATCTGAAATCATAGTCACAACATCCCTTAACTTCACAAAGAAGACTATATGAAATGTCTGCCAAGATGTCAAAAAATCAAGCACAGAAAAATAACAAATAAAATGAGTATGTGCATGAGAGTGAGAGATAGTCTTGTAGAAGACTCTTGAAAATTTTTTTATACAAAGGAGAAAAAAATAACAGAAAACAAAAATGAAAAAAGTGAAACACACAACATATATTTTTGTAGCTAAGAATATATTCCTTATGGAATCCTCCAACTGAAAATTCTGTTGAATTTAAAACAAAAAATTAAAATTAAAATTAAAAAATAATTGTAGTCATTTTTCATTTGGAATGTTTGTGCAAGAGAATGAGAAAGAGTCTAGAGCTGTCAGCAGCTGATATTTAAGATTACATCTGAAACACAAGCAATTTAGGATTAAACACCTTCCCTGCTGCATTTAGAGTTTGCTTTGCAGCAATCTCACGTGAATTTCTAATCATCTTTCTGCATGAGCATATCTTGTGTTTTCTGGTTTATTCCCTCTGTCTTCATATCTTTTTCCAAAACACAGAAGACTTTGCATTTTTATACCCCATAATGAAACTGGTTTTGAAATCTTGAAATTTGTCATAATATATTGTTCCTTTCAGCAACTTTACATGTTTAACAGCTGCAGCAAACAAAGCTCTACAACAAATTTACTAGAAAACTAAGTAGGACATTGAGAAGGGTAGGTACAATTTACTAATCCTAATTTAGTAACTTACAAAAATGTATTGGAAGGAGTTAGAAAGAAATGGTGTGCTATGTATGCTAAAAACTCCTCATCCTTGGCTAACGCAATAAGAGCTCTCCCCTTGGTTTTTTGCTAGTTTTTTGATGTGTGGTTGGGTTTTTTTTTTAATTGAAAGGTGCTTCATATAGGTCAGCAGACTAATTTGGCCCATCTGTAACATCAAAGTGATGCAAGACCTCAGTTAGGATCATCTTTTTACATTCACATCTGACAAGAATCTTCCAATAAATTTATCTTCCAACGGAATTGCTATTAAAGTGGTGTTAGAAAGGGCAAAGTGGTTTGTAATTGGGATCCTCCAGAACTGGGGACTTGAAGTTGTGTAAATAGAAATATGTTACTCCTGCAAGTATTACAGGAGTTAGTTAAGAAAGACAGAGAGGGAGAAAAGGCCTGGAGATGAGAGGCTGTGATTCAGAATTGTAAGTAAAACATGGAAGTATGTGTTTGTACGCCTTTGCATACATGCACAAAATTTCCAAAAGCTCTATTGGTCCTCTAAACAGACAAGCACGTAGGTCAGGCATGAATGAAAGAAGTTAAATGCAGTGTTTCTCTTCAGGTTTTCTTCACCCTTTTCTACCTTCCAGTTTGCTGCTTAGGCTCACACATGATGTGAGCAGGCGATGAATCTCTGCAGTGTCAAATGATACAAGGCAGAGCTTATCATGCTCAGTAACCCTTAAGAGTGGTGGACGGATTGAATGAACTGTTTAAACACAGGTTTAATGCAACCGTTAGAATCAGCAATGGTTTATTTAAGGATAGTTCAGAAATATATTCCCTGTGTTCCGCTCTGCATACTTACGTACTCTTCACCTAAAGCAATCCTTCTCTTCCAGTACCTGTGCTCTCCTTGTGCATACACATAATAAACTCAAGTAGCACAAGTGGACTGTTTAATAATAGTTATAGGAGAAAACATGGTGGAACGTTTACTGCACGGAGAAATATATGTTAGGAAATTCAGAGCAGATCCTGCTTGGTTTTGTGTCTTTCTTTTCTTTTTAAAGTATTTTAAACCTGGTAAAAACAATAATCTAAACATGAAGGATCTCTCTATTTGCATTATGGAATATTTCCAAAAAGTATTTGTATTTGTCTGGTTGAGTTTTTTTATGGCACAGTTTCTGTGATTATCATGAGTTCTTTTAATAGCTGGGTAATATTGTGACTGTCAGCTGCAGTGCATATGGACATTTTTATTTGTATTGATTCTGTCCTATTTTACTGAAGACATAAGTTTATAACAAGGATGGTGGAAGTACTGCTTGGTCATAAGTTACCATTACAAAACCCACCACTTCTCTTTATAGTATTTGGAATAAATGTGTTCTCTATAAATCCTGGGTTGATTGAGGAAAGCTGAGGACACTGAGCACCCTGCAGAACAGGACTTTAGCATGTGCAGTGGTTCAGAAATGGCCCTTAAAATTCTGCTGTCATCCTTGTCACAGAGGGTCTGTCGTTTAAGAAAAATGTCCCAATTCTGATTCTCAGGCAGACTTTAGACAGCTAAAGTGCAAATGCAGTTTTCTGCACTATTTCCTCTCAAATTACATCATGAATCATAAATAGCAATAGACTGACACTCATCAGTCCCTGCTTCCTCTGAAGATGAAAGTGTTCAACTCACAAAAGCTGTGTGCAGCTGTGTACAGAAGATACAGAAAAAAGTAAGGAATGGAACATGCATTATCAAAGAATTCACACAACATGTGTGTAAGATACGGATGTGCAGAATGAACCATTTTCTCAGTGTGTGCTGCAGAGCCTACAAACTGATTTACCAGAGCTGCTGACATAGACACAGTACTTCCTGTACAATCTTTTTCAAAATCCTGCCATTTAAAAGTTTACAAGTAGGCAAGCTGCTAGAAAATGAGACTGACTTGTACCTAGTTTTATGAACTGACCAGAGTGCATAGAGAATATTATTAACATAAAGTTTCCAATATGGACACAGAAAATGAATGTTATATTTCCTGGATAATTCTTTTTGTTCCATTTAAAGTACTCATGTGGCTGAAGAAGAACATAATTTATTTAGGCTTTTAAAAGGGTATGTCACAAAGTCCTTTTCTCTGAGGTGAGCCTGTATATATGTGGTGTGCAAAACTTTTTCTTTTTTCTGAAGCTCTCTAGGTCTTCAAAATAAAAGGCACAGCTATATATGTCCACATATTTGTCGAGGAAACTTGATAAGAACCTCTGTAATGCTATAAATAGAAACAAATAGCCTAGACATAGCAAAATTAAGAGATAAATGCTTTGGTTCCTCTTAGATCAGAAGCTCTAAATTGTACTTTTAGGAAGTAGAAGGTGAAGTGAGTAATGGTCTGAGTTTGGCGACTCATAGTTGGTCCAGATAAATACAAGTGATCTAAAGTTGGAATGTTTTTCAGATCTTTTCCAGGCTCTTGCATTCTTTTGCTCTTTCATAGCTGAGACAAAAATCCAAAGAAGATAAAATTTTCCCAGTGGCATTATATTATTTTTCCTACCCTTCTCAGTGAATACATAATTTGTATATAAAAGTTGAGAAGACTGCAGGCGGCTTGCACCCAAGCAAAGAGACTTCTCTGAACAATAAATCTTATTAGATTCATTGGTAAACCTCCTTTCCCCTCATTTCCCTATTCCCATCTCACTTATTAATGGAGATATGTCAACACCTTTACTTTCACAAATGGACAATTCATTCCTGCGTCATTGATGCTGATAATGTCCTTTCTTATGCACATTTCTGCCCTCTTTCAAGGTTCCAGTCATGCTGTTCCATATTTCTCCTTTATCATTTGTGTACCCTAATCATAGCACCCTCCAGGAACACTTGCAAAGTTTAAAAAATAATATATATGCTCTAGCAAAAATATTGATATTTGCTATCTTTTCTCTTTGGGCTATTTATTCCATTGCCTTCTGTATCCCTCATAGCTTCAGACTGTCTAAGGGAAGGGTAAACAGCCTTTGGAAGAGTCAATAATAGAGGGTTTTATATAAATATGTATGTATGCATGCAAATTTTATATACATAATATATATGTAGAGATATATATGAAGATTTACCAAGATCATCAGTGCTGTGTTTTCTGCCCTTGCCATTTTCTTCCACAATATATATAACCTTTCTAGATAACTATCTTGAATGTTCTTTAAAGCAGCAAAACAAGAGCAGTTTTACATGTAGGTATCTTTCAGAACACAACACAGAGTGTGACATGGGTATTTCAATGCTATTGGAATGACCAGTGTATTGCAAACATCAAATAATCCTCTAAGTATTTTGTAGCCATGGCAAATGACATACGTTTAAAACCCTGTATAAAGATCCACAGGTCTGAGCATCATCAAGTACTAAAACTTATTTCTCACAGTCTTGCAAAACCTGTGTAAATATTATTTTTTTTTTTTTTTGTAATTGTTCAACTTAGTACTACCAATGGCAAACTTCAAATTTATTAGAATGTGCACTAGCTCTTCAGGCCTCTGTGTACTATTCTGTTTTCCCCTGATCTCAGAGGCTATGATGTGCTTTAGGCATAGACAACCTGCAAATGAGGTTCTGCAAAGAACTAGAAGTCACATTGCAAAGATACTTCAGAAAACCTTTCTTCTATGACTTCAGCTAGTGATAACTATGACAGATTCAAGATACTGCTTAGATGATTGTTTTATCAACAGCTTGAAGAATTAGGAGACTTTTCGGGCAGATATCGCTGGAGACTTAGAGAAGTCTCTGAGTCCTCAACTCCTGCCACACTGAGGGCTGCTGAGTCACTTTCTTTCATAGTTTTTCCATACGATGATACAGCCAGTGAAAAATCCCTCATGAAGGCAGCATGCATTTTTTTTATTACTTTCAATTTTGTCTACAGACTTACTAGTCTTATTTCTTTGAAAAACACCCTTCTCTTACCTGTCTCAAGTTCTTTCTTCCAAACAAGACTACTTTCTAAATCAAAATTTTACAAAAAGCATGTGAACAATTTTTCTTTCACCTTTAATAAAGAGAACTCTGAATAGGCTTCAACAGAGTCTGATATACCATCAGTAAAAGTAACACTGTCAAAACCTACTTATAGCTTATTGCATGATCGCATGATTTGGATCATTTCTGCATGCCATAATACTTACAGTTAGCTAGGCAAAACCTGTTATCCTTGTAAAATTTTTCTAAACACATGTGAAGAAAAATTTCAGACATTGAGAACATACAGAGATATACTTAGTGTCCGCGTAGCATCAGTGAAATCTAGCATAGATGGATAGATGCTAATCTTTATACTTCATTTAACATCAAATTAAGAGGATTTTAATTAATAGCTGTTTATTTCATACCCTTAGTTACTGAAGATCTGTTTTATGAATAGTGAAACCCATATAATATAGTCATAAAAATTAGTTTTGCATCAAAACCTGTATGTTGTCCTGGCTCTTCCAAATACAAGACAGACAGAGAAAGCAGAATATTGGCAATTTTGGTAATGTTTTGTAATCCATTTTATGTTTGGAGGAATAGATAATACCAGTGACCTAAGCATGCTAGTTCATATTTTGAAGGAGTACTTATTGATAATCCCACCTGGAGAATAATTCCTTCCTGTTACTGATCAGTTAGTTTCTTGGCAGCGTAGTGAATATCATGCAGAAGAGGACAGCATGTGTTTTTCTGAGCACGACAGTCTATACTAGCAATCCACAACCCAGATAAATATATATATCAAAAATTGCCTAGGCATATAAGATTGAAGCTATTTGCCTCTTGTGCCATAACATCTAAACCAGATAGTGAAGGATTAAAAGAGATATCTTGCTTGTTCTTTCACTTATAGAATCATTTTTTATTTTCATTTACCAGTGAGATATCAAGTCAATTAAAAAAATATCAGAAATCATTTTTAATATATATTTTCATTGATCCTACATGTTAGGTAAGAAAACAATTATTTTTTTTCATTGAAGGACTAATTTAGCTTTTACTCTTAGATGGAAAATATGCCAGTGTCTAAATTTAGTCACTTCCCAGATTAAATTAGGTGCCATGATCTACAATTCATGTAACACCACTACATGAACTAGGGTTGATTGCTGCAGGGAAATACTAGGATCTAAAAGGAATTCTGTTACTACACCTTGTCCTAAAATTTTGAAAATGACACAGCATTATCAAATATGAGACTACAATCAAATATAGGTAGGACTTGCTCTATGTACATTTAAAGCCAAATAAAAAAACATTTTCTACCATGGACAAAGCTCATTCCTGATTTTTCAGCTTGCTCCACTTTCCTTGTGTGCTCGTAGCAACTTAATCAGCGATTGGGATGTGTAAACAGTGAATAATGAGACCCTTTAAATCTAATCACACCCGAAGTGATGACAGAAGGGGAAATGGGATGACACACTAAAGATGGACCAGGACCTAGCTTTCTTTAACAGATTTACACCAGGGATAAATAACTGGTCTACTCTAATTAAAAACATCAAGATCAAAATGTGCGGTGCAAAAATTTAGGGTACACACACACAGAGGATGAAAATTGTTATTTATGTGGTCAGTAAATTAATCACAAAAACTGCATAGTCTGTGTGAATTCATCTCTGAACTACCAAGCATTATTTATCAAAAAAGTAGAAATGTAAACATCCACAAAGAAGGGAACAGAGAGAGAAAAAGAGATGGTCTTAAAAATCAGCCCTCTGGAATATCTATATCCAATGATTCTACATACAGAAGCATCTTTAAACCTGTACACCAGGTGCCCACCAAGATGCTCTATCACTCTATCACTCCTCTGCTCAGCAGGATGTAGTGGGGGATGAAAGCAAGGTGAGAAAAAAGTCATGGGTCAAGATAAAGGCAATTTAATAAAGCAAAAGCAAAGGCCACGTGTGGAAGTAAAGGAAAATAAAAGATTTATTTGCTACTCCCATCAACAGGTGAAGTCCAGCCACTTCCTAGAAGTAGGACTTCAGTATGGGTAGTGGTTGCTCCGGAAGACAAATGTCATAATAACAAATGCCTTCACTCATCCTTTCTCTTAGCTTTTGTCGTTGAGCAGATGTCATATGGTATGGAATATGCCTTTGGTCTGTTTGAGTCAGCTGTCCTGGCTATATCACCTCCCAGGATCTCGCCCACTCCCAGCCTACTGGTGAGGGCGTAATGCTGAAGAGACAGCTTTGATCTGTGTGGGCACCGCTCAGCAGTAGCCAAAACTCTTCTGTGTTATCACCTTTCTAGCTACCAATGTAAAGCTCAGCACTATGAGGGCTGCTATGGGGAAAAATAACTCCATCTCGGCCAGACCCCGATACAAAATCTTCCTTCTTTGAATGTAAATGTATTAACATTATTCCTGCAGAGCAAATGTAGCTCTTGAATCAACAGAGGTGGTGTTTCACAACAAAATCAGAAAAGCAAAGATCTCCTTATTGCAACGCACATTTCAAAGGCAATTTGTATCTCTGTACCTTGTAAAAAACTTTCTAAATACTTCAGAGTCAAAAGGAAAAGCAAAAATCACTGTTCTATTTGGCAGGAAACATGGAGATCCTCATTTGTAATTGTAACCGAATTTACAGCAAGTTCCTTTCATGAAATGTTTCTTCTTTACGTAAGTAGCACAAATTTTGATTCCCTAACAGAGGAAAAGTCTTTATTTTCCTGTAATTAAAAAATATTCCAGATATTGATTCTATATTTTTAAATTAATCAGAAGAGCATAGAATCAGTCCTAGGACATTTTAGACCATCAGGGACCATGAGAGGTCTCCAGTCCAACACATTGCTCACACCAGGTTGCTCAGGGTTTTATCCCACAGTGGCTGGAAACCCTCCAAGGAGGGAAATGACATCACCTCCTTGGTCACTGGCCCCCACTGACCCACCATTCTCAGCAGGTGAAAGCCTTTTCCTTATCTTCAGCCTATCTGGCCCTGCTTAGGTCACTGCCAGACAGGTTCTAGGACCTTCTCCCCAGAGCTGCCCCTGGCCCCACTGACATCACTTCTGGGGCTCTACCTGCCCAGGACAAGGCTGCACAGTTCTCCTGCCCCAAGTCCTGTCAGCCCCTTCCTCCTGCAAGTCCCGATCCCAGTGAATGGTAAACTCTAAACTCTGTCCTCAACGTCTGTTGGCCGAGTCCCAGGATTCAATATTGTTCTCTGACTGGTTTAATGAGGTGTGAATGTTGCCCCAAATATTTAGAAATTTTTCATTGTCTAATACACAAGATAAACTGAGATGATTTGTGTACATATGAACTTCAGAAGAATAATTCTCATAAATAAAAGGTATTTGGCTATCTGCCTTATCAGCTAGCCAGACTGCCTTTCACAGAAGTACACCCTCTGATGCACATGATGTTGGCAATGCCAACAGCCTTGCAGTGTGGCATTATTTCTAGGAGAGACACACCTGCAAGATGGCATTGTGCTGACACAAGTGTACATGAAGTTGTGCATCTGCTTATTTTATTAATTAAAGTAGCTGATTCTTCTGGAGGAGAATGCAAACACCCGGATGAATTTCCAGGCCTTCTCTGTGAACTCTTTTATCTGCTGAAAATTCCCCCAGAGCACATAGTATATCACTCCAGTTCTCAGGAGCTGTGCAGAAAATCCAGAGAGAAAATGGAAGTAGAAGTAGAGAGGAAGTTGGAGGGTGGAAGGGTGGGGAAGGCACAAGTTGGTTTTTTACCTTTTTCTTTCATTATTACTAATAAATGAACAGAATGTCAATATTTGCAAATGTAGATGGTATTTGTTTTCCATATGCATAAGAGTTGATATCAGTAACTCTAGATCTCAGTTGTAGTCACTGATTTTGTGTAACTTTGTGTTACTTTTGTGTAAACAGAGAGTAAGCCTTGAAATCTCCTCACTCTCTCGTTAAGCAGGTTCTATAAAGGAACTGTAAAACAATTTGCATTACTTAATCTTCTGAATCCAGATGAGGGTCTGATCAATTACAGCCATTAACTGTGGGTACATGACATAACAAGAAGCCTAATGCATTCAACTAAGAGTGAGATGGGTCGCTATATCTTTTCTATCATAGAATAAAAGTTATAAATATAGCTAAACAAGTTGCATACCACATGAGGTAAACAGCTTATTGTTCAGAAAAACAAAATATTTTGTTATGTGGTAGCCTGAGACACAAAAGGACTTCAGTAAACCCGTTCTCAGGACTAAGGCATCGAGAATTTGACTGCTTAAGCTGCAAGTTTACAAGGAAAGTTAAGGGAAATTCAGTGCAAATTCTCCAGCCTATAGGCAAATTACCCAAATATCATGTGAAGTGGTTGCGTTGATGAAATGCACAACCCTTTTCCTCTTCCTACTCTTTCAATTAGGGATGCATTTTATAAGCTTCATTTCCAGTGAAAATAGGATAAAGAGAGCTTTCGGAAGACCAAATACATAATAAAATACAGTTCCATACAGTGTTCCTGAATGAGAAATGACATCAAACTGTAAGTGTTCCAAATAGCAAGTATCTAGTACTTTTTGAAAAATGTGCCCATTTAATAATGTCTCAAGCTGGAAATGCAAGGTTTTATTAAACTAGCTTACACATAAAATTTCAGAAATATAATTTTTGAAATAAATATTTCTGAAATTTGACATATTTCAAAAATAAGATAAAGAAATAATTTGAATTTTAAAATAATGTAAACATTCTAGACAATATTTGTCAAAAAAAATCAAATCTGTGAATCCAGAAAAATCTCAGCTGAGACCCACAAATGACAACCAGCACAGGTATAAAGAATATTTATAGTTTTGTCTTTTACCATTTTTTTTTAGAATAAATGAGGGCAACTATAATACACCACAGCATTACATGTAGCAAAATGAGTTTTGTTCATCAGAAGAAAATTTATATTAAGTTTGAAACAGTGGAAATAATTTCATGAAGAAATGAATGAGAAATTGAAAGATAACCAACTGGTAAACCAGTAAATTGTGATTTTATGAGCTGTAAATTTGATCCACAAACAATTTTAATAAATAATCTTTGAAATCAAATTTATGTTTCTTAATTCAAAAGCATGTAGAAGCATTTTTACTTGTTTTATTTATGCTATTCAACACACAATGAGATCATACATTATTGAGATGTTACTCAATTCTCGGTTAAGACACAGGCCAAACTTTAACAACAGCAGCATTTTAAGAACTAGAGGCTAAAGAACAAGAAACTATAATTGCACAGAGAAGCAGGTGGCACATGGCTGAAGGAGTACCGTGTTTCCTACTGTATGGACATCATCTTTAGTTTTATAACTGTCATATTAATAAAGTACGCATGCGAGTTAAAGTAATTAAAATAACTCAAACCATTCTATGATTCTATGCTTCCACATGTTTAGACATTGTAATGAAAGATACAGAGTCAAAAAAGAGCTTTGAATAAACCTGGCATTGTTGCTGGCTCAGATTTGAGATAGAGACAGAGCACTTAGAAATCCTGCTGTACTAAATCTGTGTTCCATGTCGTATAAATATACTGCTCTACTAAGCGTCATACCTTTGTCAATATTACTTTTTAATTAATATTTGGTAGTACAGTTACCTTCAAGAAAAAACAAACAAACAAACAAACACATGTTTTTGAAACTAACAGCTACTGTGCATTGCAGATCAGTATTTGACAATGGCCAGCAAGTCTACTGTGAAACATGTCAGATAGTCGCTGAGCTTAAACGTGATTTTTGATGTGGTCAATGGTACAGGGCTACAGCTGTGGCAATGGACTTCCCTCTATCCTTTGCTCATATCCACTTATCTATTCCTTTCTCTGACACAAAATCCTAGCCTCATCTTCTTAGTCCACCTTTCATGTAAAAGCATTTATTTGCTTTTTACAAGTTCAGCTCTGAATAACAGTAGGAAAAAAATAAATAAAGAAGATAAAGTAGAAAAATTCATTGCCACTAATCTATAATGTACACGTGCTATGAACAGTGTTTGATTTACGTAAGTCTTGAACTGGTCTCCTTCACGATTACTGCATGCAATTGTTTAACTATGTTTAGTTAAATTGCCAAAGTGCACCTGCAACTCTTATTCATAAGTACAACTGATCATCTACTAACTCATTCGACACTTTAAAAAGAAATTTTTTTTCCATGTTTAGTATTTCAGCTAAATTTTAAAGTCAGGATCAACGTAGTCTTTGAAATTTCGAACAAATGAAGAACAGTATTTTCAGAATTTATTAAAAAAAAATCTGTTTTCACACAATGTAAAGTTCTGCTTTGGAGTTTACTACAATACAATGTCATTGAGGTGAAAATCAGACTAAAGATTGAGAATATACTTGGCCAACAAGGTAAGTAACCAGAACTGAA
Organism: Tauraco erythrolophus; assembly: GCF_009769465.1. Lineage (NCBI taxonomy): Eukaryota > Metazoa > Chordata > Aves > Musophagiformes > Musophagidae > Tauraco > Tauraco erythrolophus. Next base: position 46,394,588 of record NC_141496.1, on the reverse strand, counting down.
GTTAATGAAGGAACGAGTGTCTGTGCTTTCCATCAATAAATCTGGAACCGATTACTGACAAAGACAAGATACTGGACAAGTAAATCCTGAGTTACATTAAATGGCTCATGACTTAAATCTTGTGATATTCTTTCTATTCTCTTGACTGCCATAAAGGAACAAGTACTCTGTCAGCAGATTGTCATCTGTGTTATCACTGGACAATGTGTACTCCTTGTAAAACACTAGCAATATCTGGAACGTCACGATGCTTGTAGAATTGAGTCCTTCTTAATGACAACAACATGCAGAAACCAGTAACTGTGTTAAGAGTGTTAGAACAAAGGGATCTTCCAAATGTTTTGAAGAGGTCAGAAAATATCCTGCCTGAGGCTCTAAAACTGATTTGTAGCCACCAAGCAGTCCCATCTGCTCTGTTTGACTCCTGTTAGAAGTACTGTTAACTTCAGTAGCAAGCCTGGAAGCAGATGAAGCTTGTCTTATCACCCCTTATTGCCATCTCAGTGCACAGAATTCGTACACACTGAGGCATTTATTTGGGACATAGGAAACCCATCACTACTTTCTGCCATCCTGAGCAGATATTGAACCACTTTTTTCGATTCTCTGCAGACTTCACCAACCACAGGCATAGAGAGTTATATCCATTTTTCTGTTCTCTGTTTCATGGAATAATTAATTTTATTTTCTAGTTTGAAAAGGTTCAACAGGTGATATTAAGCTCAGATGACTCAAAGAATGTTCCAGAAAGCTATGGACTAATGATCCCAAAAAAATGTAAGTCCTGACACCACAATCCCGGACGAGCAAGAGGCCCAAAAATAGAGATCGAGACAGAGAGAGCACTCCAAGAGTCTGAAAGTGAGATTCCGGGAAGAGCAAAGGCCCTTCTTTCCGGCTGACCCTCACTTTTATACTGGGCATGACGCTGCATGGTATGGAATACTTATTGGCCAATTTGGCCCTCAATCCTAAGTCTAAGCACAAATCACAAGGAGAGTCATGGACCCTCTGTCCCAGCCATGCTCCCTCCTATCCCGTTGTGCTCCTGCACACAGGCAAGAACACGGCAGCTGAAAAGCCCTTGAGACCTCAGTGCCCACTATAAACATCAGTGCGCTGTCAGCATTCTTCTCAGAGCAAGTCTCAGAGTAAAACCAAAACACGGAGCTCTTCGGGCTGCTAAAAAGAACTAACCCTGTCCCAGCTGAAACCAGGACACATGGATACTATTAGCAAAGTATCTTGTGGGGTTTTTTTTTACCTTGCTGTTCATTACTCAAACTTTTTGAGGGAGGAAGCTTCAACATGAATTTTAAAGATGCTAGAAATAATCCTTTTTTGTCACTTTATTTATTTATTTAATACAAATTCTGACTTGGCATCATAAATAAATATGTTCCTTTCTGCTTTCCCTAACAGTCCAATGAAAGAGTAATGCATACGAATCATTTTATTGTTTAAAACTTTTGAATAAAACATGCTAACCTTGTCATACTAAGTGACAGACAGAAATGTCACCATTGTTTGCCTGGGACAAATAATCCATATACTTCATGTATAATTCATCTGATCTTTAAGAATGTTTAACAGTATTGAATTTAGATAAATTTCAATAGTATGGTGCATCAAACTCCCTTTATCAATTTACATGTGTGCCTCATCAGTTTAAGTCTGTACCTATATCACTCTACCTCTATGTTAGCCCTGACAGGTTTGGAGATTGTTCTTATTTTATAGCACAGAGACACTAACACTGCCCAAGTTGCATCATTCAGTATCTTCCTCATGACCTTCCCTCTACCATTCGGAACCTGAGAACCTACAATAAACCAAGGTTGTACATCCATCATAGTGTCATTAGCTGCAGGGACACATATCTAGCAGTAGCTTGTTCGCAACCATCGGGTTCTGAAAAGGGATTGAAACACTAGTCTAGATAAGGTTTAAATCCCTCCCAAAATAAGATTCCAATCCTTTCCTAAAGCTTCCTGTCCATCAAACTTGGAAAAGAACAAATCTGAAAACAAAGGGTCTTGAGTGTCAGGGAGAAGGGAAAAACGTTTCAGAGTGAAATACGTACACACATATATACACAGGTACATGCTGGGACTGCTCAGCCTTAGAAGGGAAAAGATGTGGCCTTGATAGCTTTTAAGGTATCACTTTTGTGAAAGGTACCAGCTCTGTACTGTCCATTTTGCATCAGCTCAATACAAACACTTAAGAGGGCTGTAACACGGCAGGGAACGTAAGAGTTGTGGTTGGACGTTTCTAAAATGCAGTGATTTTTTTCCAGTAAGACATGCAGTATGCTTTTGAGTAAAAAGGCTTGCAGAATCCAAAACCATAAGAAAATTAAGTCTATCTGAAGGTTTTACGTGACAACAACAGACAATTTTAAATAGGTTCTCTTTCTTCCGTGGTTTAACAAGTTTGTATGATGAATACAGCAGACAATCTCGGTCTAAAATTTGTGCACAGACATGAAGAGAATCTGGCAAGTGGGAGGGAATCTCTGTAGTCGTAAACAAAGTTTTTCCTAAAATTATTTTTCCCTGAATAGCTTTTGAACTTGTCAAAAGCTTGCTATATCATCATGCTTCTATCTCCCTGATAAGGAAACTGAAGCAACAATATATGGGGGGGCGGGGGATGGGGAAGGCAACAAAATGCAAATCTGCAAAGAAGCATTACCTGATGTCTTCACAGGTTTTTATTGCTGTTTCCTGAATGGAGAAAATATAGTACAAATGAACAAATCCAAAGGGTTGTACCTCCAGGAATAGCCCTCTAAACAACAGGGACTTGGTATAATACAAATCAAGTTCCTAGCTCTTGCCATAAAGCTCTTCAAAGCAGCATGAAGTACATTGTATTGTACTAAAGTGTGTTCTGCTTCTACTTAAAAGAACAAAGAAAGATGATGGAAATACAAAGCTTTAATGTTGGCTGGGTTTTTTTCCCCCCACACACAAATAAAGTACTGGTGTTTTTTTTTTCTGGGAAGATTGACTTAGTGTTTGGCACTAATTTCATTCAGAAGTAGCCTGTACAAGAGAATCCTAATATCTCTTTTGGCATGATGCTAGCTTTTAAGTTCTCTCATAGTTAACAACCCGCTTTTTGAGGCAATTTTCCAAAATATTTGTTACACCAACATCAGCAGATGAGCAGTAACTTGATGGTTAAAAGTATGACTGCAGATGAAGAAGCAGTAACAATAGTTTTTATCATCTCCACAGAAAAAAAAAAAAAACACCATGTTTATGAATTTATGCCTTAGCAAACTAGTTGAGCAAGTCACTCAGTCTGTTTCATAGAGTAAGAAAGAGGGAGGGAGAATAAGGATTATTCCTGTTTCTCCTCTTCACTACACATTTCTTTTCTATCTTGAAAAGAATTCTATTCTCTTCTATCCATGACAGAACATACCTGCATTTGAAGCACATCTGTAATGTGTTGAAAGATTTATTACACTTCTGTTGTAACATATCTAAGAGTATCAAATGGTAAGGAGGGCAATATTTACTGAAAATCCAGATCAAAGATCTCAGAATTATCTGTATTCCTTAACACAATCTAGATAATAGAATAATCCAACTTGGCTCCGAAAATCTTAAATAAAAAGATCAGCAAGATACTCCAGTTCTCTATGCTTCTTTCAAAATTTTGTTTTGATTTGCAGCCAGAATACATGGAGGCTGACAGCAATCCTAATACCTCTGAATTATGGTGTTGGGCTTTGCTGATCTGTGCACTTTCAAAACTAGAAGGTGAAAGAGACACAGTATTTCTGTGTATAAATTTAGATGGGACTGTAACTCTATTTAGGTCATCTGCAGACATATAAACAGAGATGGGAGATGGCTCCTACTCTTTGTACAAAATCTGATATTGAGCGACCTTGGATTTCCACTACGCCTAGTATATCAGTCTGCTTAGTGCATTAAGTACAAAATAATTTATATTACTTCAAAACTTCTTCTGTTACAAGAATAGTTATGGGATTAAATTAACATCTGTAAGGGCTTTTATATTTTCTAATTAAAGACTCCAAAAATTAAGTCCAGAACAAAAAACAGTTATGTCAATTGAGATCATCTTACCTGTTTGAAAATGAGAATAATAAATAATGCCACTCTGAGCTGAGCAAACTACTATACTCTCTCATCTAGTAGTCACATCCAAGTTAAAAGTTTCAGAAACAGTCAAAAAGCAGCAAACATCATGACAATAAAGAATTCTAAGGAAGATGTTCTATGATAATGAACTAAGACACAGAAAACTAGATAGATTTATTACTTCTATTTTATCACATTACTTTCTGTGTCTTGCCTATCTTAAACTATCTAATCTGCTGGACTGTTTTCTTTTTGTCAACGGTGACACACTTTTCCATAGCTGAGCAACAACAGATAACAAAGGTCACAGAATCACAGAACCACAGAATCACAGAATCACAGAATGTTAGGGATTGGAAGGGACTTCAAAGGATCATCTAGTCTAATCCCCCTGCCTGAGCAGGACCATCTAAATTAGATCACACAAGAACATGTCTAGGCGGGTTTTGAACATCTCCAGAGAAGGAGACTCCACAACCTCTCTGGACAGCCTGTTCCAGTGTTCTGTTACCCTTACTGGGAAGAAGATCTTCCTCATGTTTAAGCAGAACCTCCTATGTTCCAGCTTATATCCTTTTCCCCTTGTCCTATCATTGGATGCCACTGAGAAGAGCCTGGCTCCATCCTCATGACAGTCACCCTTTACATATTAATAAACATTAATGAGGTCCCCCCTCAGTCTCCTCTTCTCCAAGCTAAAGAGACCCAGCTCCCTCAGCCTTTCTTCATAAGAGAGATGCTCCACACCCTTAATCATCTTTGTGGCCCTGTGCTGGACTCTCTCAAGCAGTTCCTTGTCCTCCTTGAACTGAGGGGCCCAGAACTGGACACAATATTCCAGATGCAGCCTCACCAGGGCAAAGTAGAGGAGAGGAGAACCTCTCTTGACCTACTAACCGCACCACTTCTCATACACCCCAGGATGCCTGTGGCCTTCTTGGCCACAAGGGCACATTGCTGGCTCATGGTCATCCTCCTGTCCACCAGGACCCCCAGATCCCTTTCCCCTGTGCTGTTCCCCAACAGTTCAGTCCCAAACTTGTACTGGTAGATGGGGTTCTTCTTACCCAGATGCAAGACTCTACACTTGCCCTTGTTGTATTTCATTAAATTTCTCCCCACCCAACTCTCCAGTCTATCCAGGTCTCTCTGAATGGCAGCACAGCCTTCAGGTGTGTCAGCCACTCCTCCCAGTTCAGTGTCATCAACAAACTTGCTGACCATGCACTCTATTCCCTCACCCAAGTCATTGATGAATATGTTGAACAATACAGGTCCCAATACCGACCCTTGAGGGACTCCACTGGATACGGGCCTCCAACTGGACTCTGTCCCATTGACCACTACTCTCTGGCTTCTATCCTTCAGTCAGTTCACAATCCACCTCACTGTCCAATCATCCAGACCACACTTCCTCAGTTTAGCTGTGAGGATGCTGTGGGAGACTGTGTCAAATGCTTTACTGAAGTCAAGATAGACTGCATCCACTGCTCTACCATCATCCACCCACTGGGTGATATCCTCATAAAAGGCTATCAGGTCTGTCAAGCACAACTTCCCCTTAGTGAAGCCATGTTGACTGCCCCTAATGACCTTCTTATCCTTGATATGCCTAGAGACAGCACCAAGGATAAGTTGTTCCATTACCTTTCCAGGGATAGAGGTGAGGCTGACTGGTCTGTAGTTACCTGGGTCTTCCTTCTTGCCCTTTTTGAAGACCAGAGTGACATTTGCTTTCCTCCAGCCCTCAGGCACCTCTCCTGTTCCCCACGATTTAGCAAAGATGATGGTGAGTGCTCTGGCAATGACGTGCCAGCTCCCTCAGCACCCGCAGGTGCATCCCATCAGGACCCATGGACTTATGGATGGCCAGGTTGCTTAATTGGTCCCTAACCAAGTCCTCATCAACCAGGGTAGACTCCTGCTCTATCCTGACTTCCTCAGGAGCCTCAGGGTTCCGGGGCTCATCAGGGTAGCCTCCAGCAGTATAGACTGAGGCAAAGAAGGCATTCAGTAACTCTGCCTTCTTCTTATCCTCTGTCACCAGGGCACCCTGCTCATTCACCAGTGGGCCTACATTGCCTCTAGTGTTAGTTTTATCTGCAATGTATTTGAAGAAGCCCTTTCTGTTGTCCTTGACCTTTCTTGCAAGATTTAATTCCAAGGAGGTCTTAGCTTTCCTAGTTGCCTCCCTACATCCTCTGACAGCAGACCTATATTCCTCCCAAGTGGCCTGCTCCTCCTTCCATGATCTGTACAGTGTCTTTTTCCACTTGAGTTTGCCTAACAGTTCCCCATTTAACCATGCAGGTCTCTTGGTACCCTTTCTTGACTTCCTACCTGTTGAGATGCACCGGTCTTGAGCTTGGAAGAAGTGGTCCTTGAAGGCTAACAACTATCTTGGGCCCCTTTACCTTCTAGTACTCTGTCCCATGGGATTTCTCCTAGCAATTGTTTGAAAAGATCAAAGTTGGCCCTACTGAAGTCCAGGGTTCTAGTTCTGCTAGGTATTCTCTTCCTGCCACATGAGATCCTGAACTCCACCATTTCATGGTCACTACAACCAAGGCTACCCTCGACCTTCAGTGCTTCAACCAGACCCTCCTTATTAGTGAGAATAAGATCCAGCAGCGTTCCTCTCCAAGTAGGCTCATCCACCATTTGCATCAGGAAGTTATCATCAATGCACTGAAGGAACCTCCTGGACTGTGGATGGCTGGCTGAGTAGGCCTTCCAGCAGATATCAGGATAGTTGAAGTCCCCCATGACAACCAGGGCCTGCATTTGCGAGACCACTGTCAGCTGCCTGTAGAAGGACTCATCAACCTCCTGATCCTGATCCAGTGGTCTGTAATAAACACCAATAACAGTATCACACATGCCAGATTGTCCTTTAATTCGCAGCCACAAGCTCTCAACTTGCTCCTGATCTGCCCCTGGACAGAACTCAATGCACCCTAGTTGCTTGCTCACGTAAAGAGCAACTCCACCACCTTGCCTTGTTGGCCTGTCTTTCCTGAAGAGGACATAGCCATCCATGACCACATTCCAGTCATGTGAGCTGTCCCACCAAGCCTCAGTAATTGCTACCAGATCATAACCCCCTGATCGAACACAGATTTCTAACTCCTCCTGTTTATTCCGCATACTGCATGTATTGGTGTGCAGGTATTTCAGAGAGCCAGCTGAGGTCAGCTCATTAAAAGATGCTAAGACCATTGTCAACGTTTCAACTCAGTAGAGATGTTCCAGATGGAATAGATTTCCTTTTTAAAGAAATCGTAATCTGGTACTCTGTCAGGAAAAATCTCAGACATTCAACTTCTGTCTTCATTCTTCATTCAATCTTTTCCTTAGTAATTTATTAAGGGGGGTAAACATTATGAATAACAATGTGTTAATAAATTTTGATTGGAACCCCAGGATATAATTATTGTTCCCTGAATTTAGAGTGAAATTCTTACATTACTTACAGCTATATTATCTTAAAAAATAAAAGTTCAAAATAGATAGATAGAATAATTTTTTATTAATTTTAATGGGTTGGTAATAAATCTTTCCTGATAATGTGCTGTAATCACTGCAACCTTGAAAATTAGCTGCCCCTGTACAGGAGTATCATGTAAAATGTTTGCTTAGGAAACTTAGCCTCTATAATATTAATACAAGCAAACAAAAAATGGATGGCTGAGTTAAACTTAAGAATAGGAAAATACGAACTTAAATACCATTGAGTTTTCAGTCTGTGTTTTAGGAAGGGCTCTAAGGTAGAACTAAGCATTTAAATTTTCTTCTTGAACTTTTTGTCAAAACACCTGGTGCTGGCAAAAACAAAGTCGAAAGTGGAAGATGTCAAGTAGTATAGTTAGCAATATACACACATAAAGTGGAAGGAATATTTAAGGTCTTTATTTTTTCAGAAAATAATGCTGTGGTGTGTTTTTTTTTTTTAATACCCCTCTTTCTCTAAGGATTATTGCTCATAGTACTTCTGTACCTTTCCCACCTGCACCAGTACAGAACACAGAGACCTATGTATACCTAGGTAAAAATGTACCTTCTTGGCCATGGGTAAAAGTAAAACAATTCTAGTGTACTTTATTTTTATTTTTGTTTTTTTCCTTTGTCTCATTCACATTACTCAGGAGTTTGCATGGATGAAAGCACAAAGAAATTAGCAAGCATTCCCTTCAAAAAAGTAATGATAAAGGGACAAAGAGAAACCAGGAAAGAGTAATTATTCTTCTGCATTCACCTTTGTAGACAGAAGAACTCAGTGACCTCAAAACTTGCCCAGCCTGTGAGGATCAACATGAGCAATTAATCTGAGGAAAATAATCTTGTTCTCTCTTTCTCCTGCAGTTGCAATCCGTATGGGAAATCACTACACTAGACATCAATGAAAAGGAGAGAAAGGAGCTTCAATATGTAAAGGATGCAGAGAAGAACTGGTCCAGGGATGAGCATTAAGTATTGAGACTGATCCTCAGATGGTGGGCTTTTAGCTAAGGTCATGTTTCGTGTCACAGACAGCCTGAGTAAGAGGAAAAATGCTACCATTCAAGCTTCTCTGTGTCCAACTGTTGACAGTATACTTATTTTTAAAAGTATAGAAATCTCTACCGAGAGGCAAATCCATTTTTGTTACTCATGTAAATATTAATATATTCTCTTTCAAAGGTTTCCCAGCTTTTAAACCTATTACCCAAATAACTATGTTTGGTTATTCTTGACAAGATTTACCTTTTCGTCTCAAGGCGCTATCTAAATATTAAATCTAGTTTCCCAGTATGGGAGGAGAACAAGTCAGAGAGAACTATTGCCCTTTACTAGGTGAAATGATAACTGAAAATTCCTCACTGCAGTTGTGTGATTCTCAGTCAGATTAATTTTTAATTCTTTAATTTCGTAAAGGGCAAATCTTAAAAGTATTTTTTCCATCTTCTAAATGCATAAAATTTAAAAATGTCATGATCATCAATAAAATAGCCATAATTACACAAGGGTATGACTTCTGCTCTTGGTTCAAATCCAAATAGCTCAGTGCTGATTAAGTAACAGTCGGATAAAGAATAGCTGATATCTATTCATTCAGAAGATATAGAGAGCTGATTAAAATAGTAATGGTCATGATAGATTTCACTAAAAAGAAGCAATATAATTCACATTTAAAGGCATAAATTTGTGCAATACATATTATATGTACTCCTACATGCATCAAGAAAACAAATGCACAGACAGATATCTCTTATACGTTTTTAACGTAAGTATACTGCTACTCCCTCCCAGCGTACCAAACAGAGTTTCTGCTTAGTTGTCCATTTTTAAAGTCGGGTTGTGCCTCTTTACCTTCACTGAGCAGAAGCTTTCTTTAGATGTTACCTAATAAGTTCCAATGGTTCCTTTTGTAGAGCTAGGCTTAATTTAAATAGGGTTGGTAGGATCTGGTCCTCAAACTTAGCAATCACACTTTTTTCGATTTGCAACAATAAAGCTTTTAACAACCGTATGTGGAGCTCTGTTACTAGCATAATAACATGAGGCATCTGCCATCTCAATCATCTTAAATCTAGTAAAAATAAGTATCTCAGCTACAGTTAAAATAATAGTCTATCAGATGATATCTAAGCAGTTGAGAGTGATACTAAGGAGAAAAACATGGTTATAACTATTTTTATACACATTTTGTATTTCAAATATTAAAAATACACAACTTTTTGTGCACTGAATTCACTATTAAGTGAGGAAGTGTTCATATTGAAGTATGTTTCATTATTCATGATAAAAGTGATATAATTAATATAATTATTAAAATGTAATTTACATCATGGATTTATATTATTAAAATATAAAATATTTTATTAATGGGAGTATAATTAAAATATGTGCTATTGTTATTAATTTAAATTAATATTTAAATTTAAGGGATTTAATATTGCCTTATTTTTTCAATATGGAACACTTCTGTGGGCTTTCCAGAAATCCTACTGAGAGGAGACTGGAAGGAGAATGAAAAAAGAATACTATGTTCTCTTAGAACTCTGATCTTATTTTTTGACCATCACAGGAAAAGTGAAAAAAAAAAAATCTTCATTACAATTTAGTAAGAGATCTTTAAGCTACTATGCAACACAAATTTATTAATTTTTATAAATACTTTAGATACTGAAATACTTTACATCTGGTTGTCTCAAGTTAACTAAAATCTCACAGAGATAATCTCACAGAGATTTTAGTTAATAGAACATACCAGATGGAATAGTCGGTTGGTGGTGGTGTTACAAGACATTATAAACAGAGAACTCAAACATGTAGTGAGTAAACTTTTGAAAGAATAAAATCTGAAAAAGTTCAGTTCTTCTTAATAGTGTATTGATGTTACCTCTTACACGTACCAATGAGAAGGGAAAATTTTGTTTTTTGTCCAAAACAGCACGTTGACAGCACAAGTTCCAGCTATGGAAAGCCCTGTTACTTTTTAGTGTTATGATTCCAATGTCTTTTCTGATATCTCCACCCATTAGAAGTTACTCTTGGCAGTGAAGCCAGATGCATGAAAGAACTAAATAGAGAGAACTCACTTTTTCAAGTAACACCCTTTGGAGAAGATTCTTCGAAACAACTCCACTGATTTTTTTGTGAGGATCATATCCATCACCTTTTTCCAATTTTATGTGCTGAAGCCCATCTGGACTGAACCAGATATGCACTACCACGGAGAATCATACACCACAAGTCAAAACCATCACTGTAGAGCTGTATAAGAAAATTTTTCATAGTCCTGGAGCTCCTTCCTCACTGCTGAGGTAAGATTGCGGAAGGCTGGGGTTGGTTTAGCTTACATCAGTACATGAGCTGCTGTTACTGCCTGTGCTCTGATCCAAAAGAAGGAGAAAGACGTAGCATGTAGGCAAAGTCACAGGACAAAAGAAGAACCAAGGAATTCTCAGAGGCTTAAGAAACTTGTACCCTAAATTGCCATAACATCACTGAACTTTCCAGAAAGTACATTTAAAAAGTGACCCAGAACTCAATTACCTCTTCAGGCACAGAGAGAGATCTATTTCTACAAGAACCACCTCTCTCAGGTCAAGCTTGTTAAGACTCCTTGTTCCCCAGCATAAAAAGCTTGGGAGAGTTCACCACAATTCCATAGATCATCAAACTGAATGATAATTAAAAGAACAGCTATATGCCTGAATCACCGGTTTAATAGTCTTAAATACTGTCCTGTATTTATAAATGAAAAGCATGCACATTTTTAGAACCAAACCCCAGACTGATACATTAAATGTTTTACCTGAGGCCAATTATTATGGCACAAACCAACTGAAGGTTGTCTGTTGTCTTCTGTTGTCTGTTCCCTACAGGTTTCAGGAATAATTCAAATGTCTGTTCAGAGATTCCTCAAGTTATATAATTTACACTGGGCAAAGTTTAACAGGAATGAGCATGGCTTAGAGACTGAAAAATAATTAGCAATCACTAGAGATCTCTTTTTACTATAGCAAGATGCAAACGCGCCAGGGTCAATATTTTCTAAAACATTTTCTTCAAATGGCTAATGATAAAAAATTTCTTTCTATATTATTCTTCACTTCAGGTTCTGTAGGTTATAGAGGCACTGCTTCAATATGTGATGAACTGCATGGATATTTAATCAAAGGCAGACCCTGCTATTAAGAAATATGTGTCTTGATACTGGCCACTATATTTGGGCCAAGAGATTTCTACTTGAATATCTTCTTCTCCATCTTCTACCCAAAACAGAATTATATGAACCAAACATTGTTGTGTCTCAGTTAACAAAGTCACAAATGAGAGTCAATAAAAAGAATTCAAACCAACACAGATATAACTACCAACAGAGTTTGAGCATGGACTCCCATTTTTAAATGGGAATGGTCCCTTTTTCATTTCTCTGTACTGTTTCTAAACAGATATACAACACACACACACAAAAGAGTGATAATGAAACTTGAGGGCTGAGAGGAAAGAGGAGATAGATGCCCAAGTCATGACATGATTGTGTTCAGCCACAAGGCAGGTTAATGAGATCCTTACACAATGTGGTGGGTTGACCCAGGACAGCGGCAAAGCACAGCATAGCTACCTGTTCACTTCCCACCCCAGTGGAACCAGGGAGAGAATAAGAAGAGCAAAAGAGAGAAAACTCATCAGTCAACTTAAAGACAGTTAATAAGTGCACAAAAAAAAAGGAAAAAGTGATGCAAAGACAAACACTCACCACCTCTCACAAGCAGATCGATGTCCAAGCTGTCCCCAAACAATGACTACCTTGGAAGGCCAAACCCCAGTTTTTAATGCTGAGCATGATGTTATATGGTATGGAATAGGGTCAATATTGAACCTGAATTGACCTCCTCAGTTCAGATTTTTCCCACTCTCAGCCTACTTGGTGTAGGTGAAGAGTGGGAAAAAATAAATCCTCAATGCTGTGCAAGCACTGCTCATCAATAGCCAAAACACTGACATGTTACCTTCACAGTTTTAGTTACAGATCCAAAACATAGCACCATACAAGATGCTGACAGGAAAAATAACTTCATCCTAGCCAGACACTAGACACACCACTAGTTAGCTTCACCACCCCTTCAGTTATTTCAGCACAGATAGATAGCAACAGCTTCCTTTGAATCAGGGATCTGATTTTTATTTTCTGGGGCATTCTATTTTCAGTACAGCTGTAGATGCTCCTATGAGGGTTTGATGAGCTAAATACAGGGGTATGAAAGAGTAATGAAGGCTTTTATTGCTGGAAAATGTATTTATGTAACCACAACAGTAAAAATCAAGATCCAAAATCCAACATCACTTGAACCTAATCCTTGAACTACCAGGTCATCAGGTTTGTCTGGCCTAGCTTGGGAAACAGTCACCTTTTCTCAGATTGCTGAAGCTTATGAACTGCAGTCTATATTGGCTTTATCATTTCAAATAACTTCATACCAGCAGTGGATGGACAAATAATATTTACCTAGCTGATATGGAAATATGATTCTTGATCCAGTAGGTATCTTGGTAATGCAGAATAGACAAAAATAAAGTTTTGATCACATTTCAGCCAGCACAATTAGCTTATACCAGTTCAGCACTCTGAACCAAATTGCTGCAGTGTTTTTAATCTGTACCAGGAATTCTAGAAAAGGGTTGCATTTTGTGTCAAGAACCATTTGTTTAGTTTTAGGATTTTAGATATAGTTATATAGATATATGAATGTGAAAAAAAATATGTACAACAAAAAAGGAGTTTTCATACTATTTGTTTTTATGAATCAAAGAGTGAAATGAAAGGACTCTCTGACACTCCTGTATGAAGTTTAGAAGCTCATCTCATGCCCATTCAACAGTTCAGTGTTTCCACCAGCAGAGATACAAACATAAGGAACATAAAACTGGTCCTATTTGTCAATCATCTAGGATAAGTTCATTAGCTAGTTTAGCAATAGACTTTCATTTTAAGTATTCTTCTTAAGTATTCTTAGAATACACTGTCTCCAGCAAAAGAAACAACAGCACTGAAAATTGAAAGAGCATATTTTAAAAGTCTCAGTCAGTCTTCAAGCTTTTGATGCTACAGTCATGTTAAACCGTGGTCTCTTAAAGCTTTTTTTTTCCAAGAGTCCAATCTATTCCCTGAATGTCTTGCTGACCTTTTGTCTCCAACTTCATTTTGTTATTTTATATTGTCCACATGCTTGTTTGCTGCACAACAAATAAACCCTTGTTCCTCTCGAAATCTCCCTATGAGTTCTGCAGTCTCTCTCAAAAAAAGGGTACTTAAAATAGTGAATCAACAGGGAAAGTAATAGTGAGAACATACTTTTCACTGGTTGTTTTAAATTTACCTCGGTACAGATACAGCAAAGCAATCAAAGAAGAAAAAATAAGTCAGGTGATAACAGTTCAAAACTTGATTAGAAATAAGAAAGTGTATTTGTGATCTCCCTTATCTTTCAAAACAGGCTACATTGCTTTGGGACAACTTGCAAAAGTGTTTTCTCTCCGTGGTTATTTTGGGAGAACTAAAGAAGCAAATAAAAAACACACTAGGCCTCCTATGTTCTTTTAAATTATGAAAAATATTGAAGGATGAGTTTCACAGTAAGTTTCCGTCTTTCTTTACACTTTCCTTCCTTACTGCAACATGCTTCAGTCAATTCCTTCAATGCAGCTATACCAATCATGAAGCAAAGGGCTGCTGAAAAGTCATAAGGAAAAACAAGTAAGAAGTTCCATTTTCAGAAAGCATGACCTAAACTTCAAGGACTTACAAGGGAAGTTCTAAGTCTTCTGTGCTCTCTTAATGATGTGTTTTAAGCCTCAAAGAGGTTAAGAAAATTAACAACCTGAATAAAGGAGCCATCAAGAACAAACAAATTTGAAAACTCAAAAATACCAAATCAGAAAGTTATTTAATGCAACTGTAAATCAGCTTTAAATGATTTCTTGCACCTCTCCACAGCGACTACACAGTTGGCCCTTCACATGTCTCATTTTTACAAGCTGACAAACACATTCCACACAGCAATGAATTTCTACAAAATTAACTCTCTTACAAAATTTAACTCTCCAAATGATTTCAGAAAATAACAAATAAAATACAGAAATATTTGTTAATAAAGAAAATCCTTCTAAATCAATGTGTGCATTTGACTTTTCAGAGAATAAGAATTTTTTTTTCTTTATTTTAAAAAGATCCTGGTCTACACATGGGCTTGAACACAGGTAAATAAACAGGCTCCCTAAAATACATTTTAATGAATTGGAATGGGCCTATATTTATACACTTATGGAATAAACCTGGCTAAAATTAATTTCGTTTAGACTAATAATAAATGTACTCTCATTAGTTTCAGGCATGTAATATAGATGCCTAATTTAGAGACCAAAACTTCATACAGTTAATAGAAAAAGCAAGTTGTGTCTTCAGGTGTTCTGAGCTGCCTTCAGACAACTCTGCAGAATGAGTTTCTTCCTCATACTGGTTTCCAGTCCTTTCATTTACAAGAGAAAATACTTTCTACAGAAGACACTAAGTGACAGAAAGTTTTGAATTATTGACATAAATGAAAAAAATTGATTAAGCAAAGATAATAAACTGTCATTGCCATTTAATGTTCAGTTAACATTCTCATTCAATACTGGAAGGTTTTGCATCCTGACTTTTTACTTGTAAGTCTTTCTGAGACACACATCTTAATCATGCTTTTAGTTAGTTGCTACTTAAAAAGCTATCAATACTCACATACAGAATACACTGATGTATGGGTTCAGTATTGGAAAACAAGGATCTTGGTAGATTTTTTAAGTCATATATTTTTATATAGTTTATTGAAACTGTATTACTGGGGGGAAAATATACTAAAATTCATAGAATAATGACATACATTTCTGTTAATTTATTAAGAATATGGTGAAATGATGTGAAGGAAATTTAGAGTCTGATGCTGCAGCCCTTATAGAAATGATCCATTTGCTTTATGCTAGTTACACCAAGAAAGGAGGAACTTCAGATGTAATCTGATGGAATTTGTGTCACTTCAGTCCAGCCAAGCAAGCTATAAATCTTGAGAACTTGAATTTCTGAAAATTTCCTCAGTAAATCCTAAATTACTTGTCTTGTCTTAACTATAGCTTGTAGAAACGGGACTGGGGTAAGCCACATAGAGAGAAAAGTCTTGTGCTCAGAGAATAAAAATGGCTTTTTGTTCAAGTACAGTGACTTCTCTGAAAAAAAGTAGGAAAGGACATACCAGCTAGATTAAATCTAAACAAATCGAATACTAAAGGGAGCTGGCTTTATGTCAAATACCTTGGAAACAGCTCATCTAAATGTTTCTGCCACCCATCACCACATTGATATGGTTATTTTTCTTCAAAGCAAGCACAACTGGTTAATTCTATTCCATTATTTTCTAAAGGAAATTTTGGAGGGTTTTTTTCCTTCCTTTTTTTTTTTTTTTGAGAAATTGCTTTTGCCTGATGTTAATAGAAAGAGTAATTTTTATCTACCTTAGGCAAAGGCTAATGGTTGCTGGGAAAGGAGAAGAAAGGAGAGGAATTAGAATTATTTCCTCTGTAGGCATGCTGTTTTCTAAGACAAATACTCATATCCTGCCACCTCTCTTTTGTGACCGATAACTATATGATTAATCCCCAGATTCCTTTGTGCTCAGCAATTTTTGAGACTGAAACAAGAACTATTGGTTCTTCTAAATACTTTAAATTCTATTCTTTCCTCTTCCATGTAACAGAGTATTTATGAAAAGCTAAGAATTTTTATTTTTTTTAAACAGTCACAAAGTCTATTCCTGCACAAATAAAGTTTGCGGTTTATATGAGTTGAGCTTGCAAACTTTGATGTTTATAAACGATGTAACATGATGTATATTCAGACCTCAGTCCATAATTATTCACAAGGCTGACGTTTTCTTGGAGGAAATTTTAAAAGCTTCTAGGAATAAAATATATCTGTATGTTCTTTTACATTAAAAATCCATCACAGTATATAAAAATCAATACAGTACCAACAATTTGTTTTCTGCAAAACAATACATACATGTCCAATGATTTCTTCTCTGCTGAAATATGTTATGTAATGTACCAAAGAAAAAATGGCACTTCTACCTCCTAAAAGATGTGTAAACAGAATGATGCAGGAAAAAAGACTTTGAAATTAACTGGTAAATTGACGTGAGATGTTGAACTTCTTGCCTTGAATCTATCATTGATGAAAAAGAAAATTGCGTTAATGTCACAGAGGAGAAAAGTCTGATTCAAAACCCTATATAATTACCACATTACAAATCAATATTGTGCAATTTGGTACTGAATCTTAACCTAAAAGCTGCAGCATTCCTCAAATTTTTGTTGGAAGTTTTTCCAAGATGGATTGATATTTTCTACCATCAGGGGCCCTTACAAAGTACTGCTTATTCTTGATAGACTTCTTGAAGCCTACGTAAGAGCATCAATATGCAAAGATGTGTGCAAAACTCATTGATGTACCCTAACTTTAATGTTTTACAGGTGTTACTATATCAACAACCTTTTTCACTGAAATCAGAAGCTGGTCCAGTAAGAAAATAGTTCTTCTTCTCAAACTACTGCATGATAAAACAATGGATTCTTTCCAGAACTGCCCTCCTAACCTCTGCTGCACCTTAAACATGACACTGCCAAGGATAAAGAGATGAGTGAAGAACAAACCACACATACATGCTTCAGGTCAAAGTTTCTACAGACAAAGGAGAACATA
This sequence comes from Tauraco erythrolophus, assembly GCF_009769465.1. NCBI lineage: Eukaryota > Metazoa > Chordata > Aves > Musophagiformes > Musophagidae > Tauraco > Tauraco erythrolophus. Next base: position 46,377,182 of record NC_141496.1, on the reverse strand, counting down.
CATTGGTTCTTCTGGAAGAAGACAGGCCCATAAAGACGGGGTAAATAATGATTTCAATAATAATAGTAATTAAAAAATACCCTTATGTCTTGAAATCTGCATTTAAATCTCAATTTTCTCAAAGTCTGAGAGTTTCTACACTTCCCAGGGATAATAAGAAAATCATAGGAAAGTGGACAAAGCTTGAGTACAATATTCTAAAGCTTTTTCTATATACTATTTATAAAAAGATCGAAGAAAACCATCTATTTAGTATTATGTATTTTACATTGAAACCGATTAAACATCTTCATCTATCATTATATGAGTGAACAAAACAATTTTGTATAGCACAGTCTACTCTCATTCTAAGGTTCTCCCATGAAGAAAACTTCATTTATTTGTGAAAAAATATAATCAGAAGCATGAGAAACCAGCAGACCTTGCAGATAAATCAATTTTTCAGGAGCTTGTTTCAGTCTTAGGTCCTTTAAGAAAATAAATCAATGAGAGAAGTAGAAGGTGGTTTTCCTCTGAAATCTTGCATGTAGAAAACACTGGTGACAACCTCTAGGAATTAGTTTGGACAATATTATATCTCTGTGTGATTTTCTAAGAAATATGGTGGAACTTAAGTGAGATTTTAAAAACTCGCATGTCTTGCGTACAAGATTTAAGAACATAACTTACACTTTCTTTTCTTTTTCACCTAAGGCCATCGAAGAGCTTTTTCTTTTGAAATTTTGTCTTACCATATATACCTCTTGTCTTCTCAGCCAATAGTCAGTGCACTACATAAAGTAAGTAACCACTTCATTTTAAATACAGAAATATCAAAAAAAGTAAGAAAAAAGTGCTCTCTTAAATTCATTGTTTGCTAACATGTAGTCTTACAGTGGAGTGAATGAACAAGCACTAAAATAAACACAAAAGCTGCCCCTTGTTTTTTTCTCTCTACCACATCTTGATGTCCCTGCATCCATGTTTACCTCTTCTTAACAGTTTTCTTATGAATCCTCTGACCTGGCTTTGTCGAGTGACTCTGGTTTAACTTGTGAAAACCAAAACGTTTCGTTTTTGTCCAAGAACTGCTCTACATAATCAGCTTAAAGGACAAAGTGGTGAGCAATCATATCATGACGACCAGTAATTTTGAACAGTTGAGGACTATGACTTCTGAATCCAGTCTCTACTGAAGTGAAAGCTTGCCTGGAAAGAGAATGAAATATAGGGATGTCACGTTTGCTTAAAGTCCTCAACACACCTTTCAAAAGTAGATTCATTTTGTTTCCATAAACATACACTAACGAGATAATTTTTTAGGCATGCTGGACACAAAGACTACATTCTTTGAAAATGAAGTTTGGAATTTAGTTGATATTACTGCCTTTCAGGGATTATAAGATCAGAATTTTAGCCACAGTGAAGTTAACCTTCTCATAAGACTCTAATTTGACACTGCAGTGAAATCTTTATGATTAACAAGACCATAAACCTTCAATATCTAAGAATTTTCCTGCAGTCTATGGTTTTCTCTGGATTCTACTCAGCAGTCTAGTTCTTCTATGCAGAAATTTATGTGACTGAGAGAAGATTCACAATATACCACAAAATGTTGCACAAAGCTTCTCCCCTCCACCTTTACTTTTTTAGGAAATAGCTTTTATTTGCATATAGCTGATTAAAAAACAAACAAACAAACAAACAAAACCCCACAACATAAAGAAAAAAAAAAAATTTAGGATCTTAAATGTAGACATTAGCATTCAGTTAGTAAAAATTATTATTACATTCCAATAGCAAAATCTATGACCATAAAAAATTCTAATTTAGCATTACAGGGGTTTTTTTTTTTAGTGTTGCTCCTAAAGACAAGGAGATCCTAAAGATGTTATAATCATCAAATCCAGTTTGTTGTGTAAGTTCCTTAATGTTGGGCATTTGAAAGATGAAAAGTGAATGATCATGGGTTTACCAGTGCTCCCAGGGTTCTTTTCTAATCTAAAACAAGACATGCTGTAAAGTTTTGTGATGTTTTCACTGGCAAGTAATAAGAAAAACCCTCAAACTTTACATTTTTAAAAAAATTTAAGGACAGTTTTCAGCTGCATAATAATAGCAGATATACTCAATGTACCAGAAATTACACTTGATCCTTTTCTATATAAATAAATGAGTCCAAGTTCAAAACCAACATAATGAGGCTCAACTCTGTTACTTTAGTTTTTAGCTACTACAAATCTCTGTCTCATTAATGCCACTGTGATTCTTGGAGTGGAATAGTTTACAAAAATTAAAAAAAATGTCACCATGGCACTACATCTAACTCACTACTTAGCAGTGGTGTAGCTTTGAGCCTAATTTGAAACTGGAAAACGTAATTACAAAACAGCAAGAGTTTTCCCATAATGTCCCAGTCTTGATATCTCAGATGTAAAGTACTGAAAAACACAAAAGCTAAAAGAGTGTCTTGGAAACTCACGTTTAACAGATAGATTTTTTGCAAATACTATTTCCATGAAGGCTAGCTGAATCACCAATGCACAATCACTGTAATTCTAAGATGTCTGCTTGGCTCAGCAGTTTTAGTACACAGATCAATTTTGCATTACCTCCTTCTGGCTGTGAGTGCCTGTGAGTGCTCATAGAGGGAGGTCATAAAACATTTATAGCCCTAAGAATGTAAATTGCAGAAAAGAGCAAATCTTCAGTCTGTGGACAGGCCCTTGAAAGAGATTTTTCTGAGAAGTCTGCCGTAAGCATTTGCTCTCTCTCACACCCCATAAAATTTTCATTTTCATTTCCTTTACAGAGTTCACCTTTTGATTAGTATTTGGAATTCTAATATATAACGTTAAATGCCACATGCACTAAAAAGAATATGCAATAGTATTAATTGTTTATTATTGATGTCCTATGTACCAAAAAGAGAGGAAAATAAACAATGTCCCAGTTCTACTGTAAGTGATAAAGCCAACAGATAATTCAAGAAAAACAGAAAGATCACACTGACAAAAGAGTGTATAATAGCACTTTGCAACACAAGGACTTGCTTCTTTCGGATGAAATAAGAATAGTTTATTCAGTTTTATTGCACATTACTTTCTTGTGTGATAAAGTTCACATTGAGTGCTAAAAATGTCCAACTTCTCCCCCAATATTCTGTCATCAAAATGAAATGATCTTTTCAGTTAAGCATGTTATGGTCGTAGAGTTCCTAATTAAGAAGTCCTTTTGAGGATTGTACCTCACAACATAGGTACCCAAGCCTTCCTGAAAAAGTCTACAGTATGAAAATAATGCAAAAAATTTCAAGTTCTGAAGCATACGGGAATTCGGTAATGACAAAATCACAGAATTCTCTTTCACAATATTTGGAATGGCTTACTAATATAACAAAAGGGGAAACTGGACTGAATAGATACAAACGTCTTCTGGCAATCGCTGACAATGGGTGTGACCACTGTCATTGACTAAATCAATGCTGAAACTATTCTATTGAAAAGTGAGAACCAAGGAGAAAATACACCATGAAATAATTATACAAAGCCAGTGTTTCACTATAATAAGCTGGCAGACTGCAGTTATTGTCCATATCACACAAATTCTGCTGGGAAGAAACTATGAAATAAGGAAAAGAAGTCAATAGGGCTGACAAATGAAAACAAGAGAAAGTCAAAAACAATATACATCTTTATTCATGGCAGACAACTGATATATATCTACATCTGACAACTGAGTAGTCTGTCTTATTTAATCCCAGCTTCAACTTCCTCTCCCACAAATGTTAGAAAGCTATTTTATTAATTATAAAAGTGGAAAAGTCTAGTCTTGAATCTGACTTGAAAATGACTAAACAGTAGACAGTTATCCTATGCATATATACATGTTGGAAAGGTGATTTTTACAGATTTTGATGTTAATGAATTACAGAGTAGTTGAGCTTAGAAGAGACCTTTTGAGATTGTGTAGTACAATCCATATGCTGTGTTTCATACACCCAATTGAAGTTGGAATTTCTTTCTTCATCAATACCTAAGCTGTTCCTTTCAATCTGTCTTGTGGATTGCCAAGCAAACAATGCACTCCTATAATCAAGCGCACAGATTCAAGACAAAAAGAATCAGCAATATGCAACTCAGAGTGACATTTATTAAGCTCTGAAGGTCTCGTCTGAGTGTCAGTGAATGTCATATGCTGATTTTACAATATTCTTATATACTTTGCAGGTTGAAATGGCATTTATGAGTCTTGCCTTTCAATGATAATGAAAATTGAAATCTAATACCCACAATGCCTGGCTTTTTTCCGCAGCCACTCAATAAAATTCAGGACCTTTAACCACAACTTGAGTTTGGTCTTAGAAATGACAGATGAAAATTTTGACATGAAGGCAAGGCAAGTATTGGAAAATATATGTAAATGTGTAAATATAGGAGACAGAACTTGCAATTTCTCTCCCTACCCATACCAATGATTTTTGTTTTCTTTCAAATTTGGAAGTCATTTAGTCTTATCTTCATAATGGGGATAACAGCTATTTGGCAGGGTGCTCAATCACAGATTCTCTTCTTGGATTCCTGGGGACACAAGGTAGCAATTGCACACCTTTCTTCCTCTGTCACCTCCGATCCGTTGTGTCAGTTACTATCTCCAGCTCAGCTCTCCACGTCTCTCATCCCACTCCTGGTTCTCACTTTCACTCAGTGCAGCACTGTAATTCCAGTCTTTTCTTGTCTCTGAGCTCTTCACCTTACTATCTGCTCTGCTAAGCTCTTTCAAAGGGCTCATCAGTTATTTGCCTTTCTGCATTTTAGTACGCTTTATGGTACCTATGACAGCAGGAACCTGGAAAGTAGAGGAAAGATAATTTCACTGGACTCTGTTTCAGTACCTTATACTGCTCCAGTCCTTTGCCGCAAGAAGATAAAATGTAACAAAAGTTTTACTCAAACCTAAAAGCCCCAGACTGGAACATGTACAGAATTGACAAACTTTCAAAAGTTAAACACCACACTCTAAAATTAAAGTCTTCATGAATCATGTGGAAAACTGTGGGGTTTTTTCCTAAAGCACAGAATTCGTCAAAATTATAATGTTTTAAAGGATTTTCAGATGGAAGACAGATACCAAAGCCAAACACTCTCTACCCATCAGGCCAATGCAATATCCATGACAACTTTCAAAGACTCTATCCAGACAGGGAAAATAATTTCTTTCCAAAAGAAAATATTTTTTCATGGTTTGTTTGTTTTGTTTGTTTTATTTGTTTGTTCGTTTGTTTGGTTTTTTAATGGACAAATAACAGTATTTTACCCTGTGTCTCCTGATAAATAGACTGATGATTCCAACATTGCCACCTAAATTTGTCTTCAGAGAAGCACATCATCTAAATCAAACGTTTGCAAAGTTACCCAAAACTTGGAAAAGGTAGTTCAAAGGTTAATTGTTCCATAAGAGGTAATGTTATCTGAACCTCCTGTACCAATGTTGGATCATACTCCATAGGTTATAACTTCCTGTGAGAAGACAGATGCACTCTACAAATGTCTATGAATGAGCTTTAGTGCTTCTCGATAGTAAAACAAGAATTCTTTCTGATTGTATAATAAGAACAGAAAGGAAGTGTGGAACTACCATATTATTTTTGAAGAAAAACCTGGAGCAAATTAAATGAATAAAGCTTCCACACTTCTCTATTTTGATTCTGAAGACCAGAGTCTATATAAACAACAGAAAAATGTTTATTCTTTTCTCTTAGTAGTGGCACTCTCTGCAAGACCTGATTTTGGTCCATCACAGCAAGTCATTTAGATTCTGTCCTAACGTTTGCCTGCTAAGACTACAGTTCATCTAAAGCATTCAAGATTATAATTAATCTCCATGATCAACTTCAATAAATTGTTCTGCCTCTAAGTGCATGTCATATTTTTTCTTCATTGAGAGGTGTAGGTGTTTCCGCCCCCCCCCCCCCCCCCCCGAATTATTTCCACACTGTCAAAAATTAACCAGTGGAAGCATGGCTACGCATGCTTATAACAAACTGAACAAGACTATCATATTTTAGTGTTCTACAAGTGTGTGTAGTGATAGTTGAAGAGGAAATGGCTTTAAACTGAAAGAGGGTAGATTTTCGTTAGATCTAAGGAAGCAATTCTTCACTCTGAGGGTGTTGAAGCACTGGAACAAGTTGCACAAAGAAGTTGTGGCTGCCCTGTCCCTGGAAGTGTTCAATGACAGGTTGGATGAGGTTTTGAGCAACCTGGTCTAGTAGAAGGTGTCCCTGCCAGGAAAATCAAGAATGATAATTTATAATAGTCTGTTTAGGATTGCTTTGGTCAGAGCAACTCTTATACTAGTGTTTCTGCACTTTTTGTGCTGGATATGATATTCTGACAAGGATGGAGTTGGAGTATTACATATTTGCAGCTTTTGTATCAGAGAGTGTCTTTCGTTGGATTAAGGTAGAAAATGAATGCATAGACCTAGGAACAGAAGTTAATTTTATTTAATTTTAATTTCTGAACTAAACTTTCTGAAAGCTTTGGCAACTTCACAGATGTTATCCGCTGCTTAATCTACTGTTATACAGTCATATTAACATTAACAGCTATTTCTTCAGCTGCATGAGTGAAATCAGTAACACCACTGTAACTCACACATGGAAATTTGGGCACAATAGATGAGCCAAAGAAGGATGTATCGTGTTAGCATGTAGCCCCACATGATAACATAGAAATATCTTTTGGCTTTGATTTTGAAGAGACTACCCTAAGTCTTTTGTGATTCAGTAGACAAAGAAAGGTAGAAAGAATGAATGATGACTCATTAAGCTACTATTTCAATAATTTGAACAAGCTGAGAGTAATTATATTTTGACAGTGTGTTGAGGAACAAAAGTATCTCTTTATACAGAATTCAAGCTGGTTTTTTTGCTAAATAAATCTAAACTAATCTAGTCCTGCTCCCTTTAGAAATCATCAAAGAATGTCAAGTCAAACATGACTTTTGCTGTGGAGAAGCAAAAGTAAAGACATTGCAGAAATATTTTATAAACAGTAGCAAGGACTGGAAAATAAGTTGAAACCTGAATGAGTTTTCATTTTCATTGTTTATATTGCATTTTCACTAGCTCATGATAACTACAGTATGCAAACATAGTTATTCCAAGATATTTTTGTTAACATCGTATTATTCTTTTATCTTCCTCTGGTTTATCTTTGGTTTATTTCTAATTTTTCTAAAAAACCTGTCTGATATGATTTTATCTCCATTTGTCTTTGCGATTTTAGGTTGATCTTAGAGAAAGATTGCTGTTAGTTGTCTTCCTTTCTATTTTCCAACCAAAATACGTGATTATAACACAAAATCAAACACTTTTTTTTTGGAAAATCTACAAGTAGCACAAAGTGGAAGATTAGTTTTTGCTTTTCCTTTAACTATTCACAAGTAAATGAGTTTCTTCCCATTTAGTCAGTCTGATATTTTCCTATTTCACATTGTGCTCTTTTTTTTGTATGTTAGTCTTTTCTTATGACTTATGTGTGCTTTTGTTGGATTATTCCGGCTGTGCCTTTTTCTAATTCAGTATTTTAAGACATAAAATATTAGCCTACAGAGTCAAATACTATGAGATACCATGGAGACAACAAAAAAGAATTTTTTTAAAAACAGATAATAAGAAAAATCCAAACTTTCTTTTGTATGTCTTTCAAACGCATTCTCTGGAGGATAAACAAGTAAATGAGTGTTATAAATTCTCTCTTCGAAGGCTTTTTCATAGGACCCATCTCAAAACTTTTTTGTTTACTCTTCTGAACCAGAGAATGCATGAAGTGAACAGGAAAACCATATGTCCTATGAACTCTACTGATGTGGTTTGTATATTTCCGAGTAAAATAAAAATATCCTTAGCATTTTATATCCAGGTTATTTATACACACATTCTATGCTAATTTTCTTTCTGAAGCAATGACACTGATAGTAGGGGTATTCTCATAGCTAGTAATGGTTGATTGGCTGAAAGGACGGTCATATGTCTTCTGAGTGACTCCGACTCAGTAGTTTGTATCTATTGTTTTCCTGTGCTTCAGGAAGGATGGGAGGAATTTGCTTCCCTAGTTGTTCACTGAATTTTCATTTAGAAACCTTACTGCAGTGACAATAGTTACATTAGTCTTCAGTTATCTATTCTTCGGATGATGCACACTGCAGTGCAGCTAACAAACATAAAGGTATCAGTGTAAGCAAGAAAATAAATTACTTATCTGAAGTTTAAACAGTGTGGGCATGGAAACTTTCAACGCAAAATGAGGGAGAAAAAAATCTGACCGTTAAGAATTATAATAAACGACTGCAACAAATCCTTTAGCTAAAAGAAAAAGGTCAAAAGACTACTTAGCATGTAAGAAGAGATAAAAATGACTTAAAGTAGAGTCAACTATTTCCCAACTTAGACTTGCATATACTGTTCAGAAGCATACCTTATGAGTATGCTACTTTTTCATATATAATGAGTTTCACCCTGCATTTCTTACATTTCACAGCAGGTCTCGTCAGTAGTCTAAACAGATAAAATTCAAGTTCGTATCTGATATGGCACCAGCAGGTCGAGGGAGGTGATTCTGCCCCTCTACTCTGCTATCGTGAGATCCCACCTGGAATACTGCATTCAGCTCTGGAGTCCCCAACACAAGAAGGACATGGAGCTACTGGAGCGGGTCCATAGGAGGGCCACAAAGATGATCCAAGAACTGGAACACCTCTCCTATGAAGACAGGCTGAGAGAGTTGGGGCTGTTCAGCCTGGAGAAGAGAAGGCTCCAGGGTGATCTCATAGCAGACTTCCAGTACTTAAAGGGGGCCTACAGAAAAGCTGGAGAGGGACTCTTTACAAGGGCATGTAGTGATAGGACAAGGGGCAATGGATTCAAACTGAAAGAGGGGAGATTTCGATTAGATCTAAGGAAGAAATTTTTCACTCAGAGGGTGGTGAGGTACTGGAGCAGGTTGCCCAGAGAAGTTGTAGATGCCCCATCCCTGGAAGTGTTCAAGGCCAGGTTGGATGAGGCTTTGGGCCACCTGGTGTAATGGAGGGTTTCCCTGCCCATGGCAGGGGGGTTGGAACTAGATGATCTTTGAGGTCCCTTCCGACTCTAACCATTCTATGATTCTATGATTATCATCTAGTTTCTTCAGATTTATGAACTTTCTCATTTCATGTTTGATTAACAGAAATTCTGAAATCACCTACATGAGCTACGAAGACTTCACAAACAGAGAGAACTAGATGAGAAAGCTTTTCTTTTTTTCGTTTTGTTGCTAGATGTGGACATATATTCAACAGGCAGATGAACATTAGCTGTATACAAAATGCAATGCCTACTATTTAAGAACAACTAACATTTGAAGTGTCCTCCTTGTGCCATCACAGAAAGTGATGTCACATCTGAGAATGAAACTGAAAAAGTGTGATTTTCGCAGAAGGGTGGGAATGGTAGGTCAATATCAAAGCACAAAACAGAAAAAAAAATAAGGAAATTATGCATGTGAGGCTTGTATAACTAATAAACTATAAGAAGTTAGGGAAAATATACTGACTTTGAGACAATGCTGAGCAGACATGATCTCTGCTTCAGACACTTATTCCACATCCACCAGATAAAAAGGTAGTTAAAAGACAAAGTCCATTGTCCCACAATAGTGAAACACGATCAGAAGGCTTCCCTAGTACGGCCCTCAGACTATTACCCCCTTTTGTTGTTTCAGGTAGTCAGCGAGGAATTAGTAAGAACCACTCCAAGGACAGTGAAGAAAGACTTCAGAGCCTTGGGGCGCCTGGTCAAGGGATCAGGAGCACAGGTCATGTTCTCCTCTATCCCTCCAGCTGTGGGCAATGATGAGGGATTAGGCAGGAAGTACCAGCAGATTAATACCTGGCTCTGAGCCTGGTGTGTCCGGCAGGGGTTTGGTTTTTTTGACAGCGGCTGGATCTTCAAGAAGCCAGGTCTGTTAGAAAGGCACATGGTAATAGCCTGTCCCACAGAGGGAGAAGGGTTTTGGGAAGGGACTTGGCAGGGCTCATAGACAGAGCTCTAAACTAGGTATGAAAGGGGGTGGGGGTGAAATCAGGATCACTGGGAGGGAGCCGGAATGCAGTATGCCAGTGCCTGTGGGGGAGGAATGCACTAGCAAGATCGCGCAGTCTTGTGAATTAGCAAGGGATCAAGGTGTCATGCCAGGTTGCAGAGAGATCACAGGGATTGTTGAGGGGTTGGTTACTGTGGAAACATCTAAGCATCATCAGGGGGCTCCACATACCTCATCAGGGACCCAACTCAAATGTCTCTATATGAATGCCCGCAGCTTGGGCAATAAACGAGAGGAGCTGGAGACGCTTGTAAGCATGCAGCGCTATGATCTGATCAGCATCATAGAGACATGGTGGAATGACTTCTGCGATTGGTGTGTTGGACTACGGGGGTATAAACTGTTCAGGAAGGACAGGCAGGGGAGACGAGGAGGGGGTGTTGCCCTCTATGTCAACGAACAGCTAGAATGCATGGAGCTCCACCTGGCAAGTGATGACGATAGAACCGAGTGCCTGTGGGCCAGGGTGAAAGGAAGGGTAGGAGACTTTACAGTGGGGGTGTGCGACAGACCACCCAATCAGGAGGACCGAGGGGATGAGGCCCTACATAGGCAGATAGGAGCTGCTGCTCGTTCACAAGCCCTGGTCCTCATGGGGGATTTTAACCACCCGGATATCAGTTGGAAAAACAACACAGTGGGGAACAAGCAATCCAGAGGGTTCCTAGAATGCATTAATGATAACTTCCTTACCCAAGTGATAGAGGAACCAACGAGGAGAGGTGTCATGTTAGACCTCATTCTCGTCAATAGGAAAGGGCTGGTAGGTAATGTTGAACTCGTGGGTAGCCTTGGCTGCAGTGACCATGAGATGGTGGAGTTTGAGATCCTAAGGGCAGCTAAGAGGGGGAAGCTCAGCAAGCTTGAAACCCTCCATTTCAGAAGAGCTGACTTTCGCCGCTTCAGGAACCTCCTTGGTAGTGTGCCATGGGAGAAAGCCCCGGAGGGACTGGGAGCCCAAGATTGCTGGTTGACTTTCAAGGATCATCTCCTCCAAGTTCAAAGGCATTCCATCCCTAAAAGGAAGAAATCAGGCAAAAACACCAGGAGACATATATGGATAAACAAAGAACTCCTGGCTAAAATCAAATACAAAAAGGGATTACACAAAACATGGAAGCAGGGACTGGTAACCTGGGATGAGTACAAGGAAGTTGCTCGTGTACTCAGAGAGCAGGTTAGAAAAGCTAAGGCCCTGACAGAGTCAAATCTGGCCAGCAATATTAGAAATAACAGAAAAGGATTTTATAGGTATGTGAGAGAAAAAAGGAAAATGAGAGAGAATGTGGGGCCTCTCCGGAAGGATACGGGTGACCTGGTTGCTGAGGACATGGAGAAGGCTGAAATTTTCAGCAACTTTTTTGCCTCAGTCTTCACCAGTAACCTCTCGAACCACACCACCCAAATGACAGAGGATGTTGGCTAGGTCTGGGAGAGTGAAGAACCACCCAGGGTAGGAGTAGATCAGGTCCAGGAACACCTAGAGAACCTGAAGGTGCACAAGTCCATGGGATCTGGTGAGATACATCCATGGGTCCTGAAGGAACTGGCAGCTGAAGTTGCTAGACCACTAGCCATCATATTTGAGAGGCCCTGGCAGTCTGGTGAGGTTCCTACAGATTGGAAAAGGGCAAACATAACCCCTATCTTTCAAAAAGGGACCAAGGACAACCCGGGAAACTACAGACCAGTCAGCCTTACCTCTGTGCCAGGTAAAATCATGGAACAGATTCTCCTGTACTAAGGCACATAAAAAATAACCAAGTGGTTGGTGACAGCCAACATGGCTTCACTAGGGACAAGTCGTGCCTGACTAATTTAGTGGCCTTCTACAACAAAGCTACAACTCTGGTTGATGTGGGTAGAGCAACGGATGTCGTTTTCCTGGACTTGTGCAAGGCATTTGACACTGTCCCACATGACATCCTTGTCTCTAAAATGGAGAGACATGGATTTGACCGATGGACCACTCGGTGGATAAAGAACTGGCTGGCTGGTCGTACTCAAAGAGTTGTGGTCAATGATGCGATGTCTACATGGAGACCAGTGTCAAGTAGTGTCCCTCAGGGGTCTGTTCTGGGTCCAGTGCTGTTCAACATCTTTGTCAGCGACATGGATGATGGCATTGAGTGTACCCTCAGTAAATTTGCTGATGACACCAAGTTGTGTGGTGCCGTGGACTCACTTGAGGGAAGAGATGCCATCCAGAGAATTGGCTTGAGAATTGGCTTGATAGGCTCGAGAATTGGGCCAGTGAAAACTGCATGAGCTTCAACAAGTCGAAATGCAAGGTCCTTCACTTGGGTCAGGCCAATCTTAGACACAAATGCAAACTGGGCACAGAGTGGGTTGAGAGTAGCCCTGAAGAGAAGGATTTGGGGGTGTTTATAGATGAGAAGCTCAACATGAGCCAGAAGTACGCTCATGCGGCCCAGGCGGCCAACCGCATCCTGGGGTATATCAAGAGAAGCATGGTCAGTAGGTCAAGAGAGGCGATTCTCCCCCTCTATTCTGCTCTTCTGAGACCTCTTCGAATACTGTGTCCAGTTCTGGTGTCCCCACCATAAGAGAGACATAGATTTGTTGGAGCGTGTTCAGAGGAGGGCCACAAAGATGAGCCAGGGGCTGGAGCACCTTTGCTACAAGGACAGGTTGCAGGAGTTGGGATTGTTCAGCCTTGAAAAGAGAAGACTTTGGGGGGACCTAATAGCTGCCTTCCAATACCTGAAGGGAACTTATAGGAAGGCTAGGGAGGGACTTTTTACAAGAGTGTCCACTGATAGGACAAGGGGAAATGGGTTTAAGTTGAAGGAGAACAGATTTAGATTAGATTTTAGGAAGAAATTCTTCAGTACGAGGGTGGTAAGACTTTGGAATAAATTGCCCAGAGAAGTTGTGGATGCCCCCTCCCTGGAGGTGTTCAAGCCCAGGTTAGAAGGAGCCTTGAGTAGCCTGATCTAGTTGAGAGGCGTCCCTGCCCATGACAGGAAGGTTGGATTAGATGATCTCTAAGGTCCCTTTCAGCCTATGCCATTCTATGATTCTATGATTCTATCTTGACTGCCACTGCTTTGTATCTGCAAATTAGACCTTTCCATTCAACCACTGTGTGCAGCAAGGAAGTGAAGAGAAACTATAGCCACTTTGTACTTCTTGTTTCTTTGTAGTCCTTAGGAAAAAACTCTTAATCCTGCTCTCGTTCTAACAGTAAGCCATGAGGACTGTCTTTTAACCAGAGCTGCAGAAGATGGAGTCAGAACCATGTCTCTCTCTTCCATATATCAAATGATGCAAAAATAACAAAGATTTTGTTGTGTAATGGATGCCCTAAAACATTTAAAATAAGTCATGAGGTACAGCCACCAAAGAAAACCCAACTAGAGCAACACCAAAGAAAAGAAGATATCATATGAAGATAACTTAAGGTATTTTAATGAGGGGACAAATACAAATACACAGGGAAAATAATCCATTGTCACGGATTTCCTGACAGAAGTGTATTTTCTGTCCCAACATTTTAGGCTTGGCTTATATTCAACATAAACAGATATGCCTGGAGTTCAAAACACACAAAAAAAGAAACAACTAAAGGTGTACAACTTCTGTGGAATATGCTTACAATTTTTCTCTACACATTTCCAGTTTAGTCATCTTAATGTATTCTGGCCCACTTATAAACACCTACAGGGATTTATTCTTTTTTTTAATCACTAGCAAACTGGTAAAGAAAAATAATACCTGAAATAAACCTCAGGTCTGCAATCTGCTAAAGGCTCCCAGAGATTCAAAAAGTCTATTTATTAGAATATAATTACTACTGTTCATTTAAATGCCTGAATGATTATAATCCAACCAAAAATGGAATAGCATAAAGCAAAAGCCAAAAGTCCCATATTGGTCATACTAAAATTTAAAATACTGTATACTTCACTTGACTGGCATGCAGCCCAATGGAAGGAACAACCTGCCAAATAAGCAGTGACCCTCAGTTATCAAAGGGTCATATGAGCACATTGTTTCAGAATATGTTAATTTTATTTTCAGAATTACTATAAAATAATCATTGTGTGAAGCACTAACACATTGTTTTCTCATTCTATGAACATGAAATTAAGTCACTGACCTACCACAATGGAACAGAAAAACTCCTTGAGATGAGTGAAAAGACCACCATCACAAAAGAAATCAGTGCAAGCAACAAGTAACATTTTGCACACGGTAACTGCTGCATATAGATGGGTAGGTAACTACCATATCTAAAGACAAGGATGTGACTTTGTCTCCCTTTTTGTCCTTTCTAAACAATTGATAACATTAATTGAATATACTTCTAAACCAAAATGAAGACACTTTATGTCCTAAAATTTCTTAAAAATCAAAATAACCGAAACTAATCTCCAGAAATAATATGAGTAGGTCCCTGGAAAGCATAGTTTAAAGTGTGAAATGTACAATCTTCCTTTTAATCTTAATTGCACTTGCAGATTTCACTGTTATACTTGAAATACAATCTTACCTTTCCCTATTTTATCTTTTTCTTACAAGTCCACCTTTTGTTTCTTTCCTTTCCACCTTCTAGTGTCAAACAGTTTCTCTGCCATACAAGTACCAATGACTTTATTACACTTGATTGTTTTAAACGCCTTTGGGTCCAACATCTGGCACTTTTTTCTTTAGTCTTATCTGACAAAAAAGGTAAAAATGGAATCAATATGGGTATATACAAGAATCTGGCAATTCAGTAGCTATAGAGGTTTACTTCAATATTTCTGTTCTGAGGATTCATCTCTTTTCCAGGCTGATAAGTCTTCATTTCTGTCTTTTGTTTTTCTTCATTTCGTTTATCAGCTTTCTAGATTAATGTTGTACTGTAGTTTATACATGACTTTCCATAAACAAGATGACTGAAATTTAACAGCTCATTTCCAAATAGTAATCTGCCATTCCTCAAAGATTATACAGCTATAACCAGAGGTGCCTTAGTGCCTTAGCTACAGATGTGCTAAGGGTCGTGTTTACAGCTCTGTAGCCATTCACCAAGCTGCTGTGCCAATGTTATTCCAGATCCTCGGTGCCAGTTTTCCCATGTGGTCCCATGGTGTTTTCCCAGTGCAAATGCTTTCATGGGCTTGCACCTAAAATTATTTTTATGACAGGTTCTCATGGGCGGCAATAGTCACTGGCATGAGAAATGCCTTTTTTCCCCCTCATTTCCTGCTTTGCAGATTTGAGTGTATGTTAGAGTAAACCAAATATAGAGTACAACAAAGCAAGCTAGTCACTGAAATACTTGAAAGATACCATACAATATTTCATGTGCACAGAGACTGAACAGGCGATGAATACGCAACATTGATATCTAATGAACATGTTCTAACCAGTGCTAAAAACATCAAAAGCAGAAACAAACAACAGGAAGTTTGAGCAGGTCCTAAGGAAAAGTATTCCGTAGTAGCTGAAAAGCATGGCAAAAATTGTCACCAGCAGCAGTAGCACCTCTTACTGCACTGGAGAAACCTGTCTGGACAAGGACAGTTAGAGGACATCTGGCACATCTATTGCTGTTTTTCTCAGCTGACTGTTGCAGAGATTTTTCCATTTCTCATCTGTCTCTTCTTTATTTTTCCTCCAAAATGAACCTTCATAGCTACAGTCAATGTGTGTTATCTGCTGTGAATCCCACTAAAAAGTTCTTCAGGCATGCGAAACTGTCTCACCCTCCTTTGTGCAATGTTTACTTTCTTCACATGTGCCAATAGCTTGTCATACTTCTTTAACACTTGCTGCCAAATTTAAACATCAGGTTTATCCTTTTCTTCCACAGAATTACTTATATTTCAGTGTTGTTAAACTATTTTTATCTTGGAAATGATTTCTACCTTAAAGCACTGCTTTAAATGCGGACACAATATCTTTCATATTCTATCTCTGAGCCAACTAAAACAACCCTGGAACTAGTGTACAGTGTCATTTTAAATATCATCATTCCTAGATCTAACTCTGTTTCTATTCTTAAAATTATATAGGAATGCAATAGTTTTAAACATTCTATCTTCCTCTGAAATAATTCATCTGAAGTACTACCTGCTAACCACCATGGACTTGACTCTTTAATATCTTTCATGAGCTGCAGACACCATTAATTCTCATCCCTAAGCCATTTCATAAATTAATAGACAATCTTTATTTTAGAGACTGGACAAGTGAACTCTCTACTTTTAACATCAAAAGTTAGAAGGATGTGATTTCCTATTACAATAGTTTGCTGGTGTATCAGCCTACAAATTGTAGAGCTTGAAAGAAAAGACAAGGTTTGGAAAGTTTTATAGCTTCACATCAAAGACGACAGTAAATGTTGTATGAACTCAACCAGCAACTGATACAGAATGCGGAAAAGAACACTTTTCAGAAACAGGTTGCAAACCACTGAAAACATCAAGTCTAAATGGACAAGAAGTATCATCAGACCTGACTTTTTTACTACCTTCTGTGTTTAAGGAAACACAGAAAATGAAACACAAGTGGGAAGCAGAAATTTCTACAAAAGTATTCTGAGATGTAGGTGCCCTGGTTTTAACTGGGACAGAGTTAGTTTTTCTCTGGAGGAGCTCTGTGGTTTGGTTTTAGTCTGGGACTCATTGTGAGAAGAATGTTGACAGTGCACTGGTGTTTATGGTTGGTACTGAGATCTCAAGGACTTTTCAGTTTCCCGTGTTTTTGTCAGGGTGGGGGGCATGGCTGGGACCAAGGATCCATAACAGTCGTTATGATTTGAATTTAGATTTAGGATTGAGGGCTAAATTGGCTAATGAAGTATTCCATATCATGCCCAGTATATAGATGAGAGTTGGCAGGAAGGACAAGCTCTTGCTCTTCAGGGAACTCTCTTGGGAGGGCTCTCTCTCAGTCTCTCAGAGTGCTCTCTCTCTCGCTTGTTAATTTTTCAGGCCTCTCATTCATCCGGGATTGCGGTGTCGGGACTTAGCTATTCCAGGATCATTTGCCGGGATGGAACAGGTGTTTGTCACTGGGTGGTGAGTAATTACACTGTGCATCACTTGTTTCTGTACATTATTATCATTACATATATTTTATTATTTAATAATAAAATCATTATTACTTTTGATTTTATTATTATTAAATCGTTCTTTTCTCAACCCATGGGTCTCCTTGCCTTTTCCTCTTTAAATCTCTTCACCATTCCCTGGGGATGGTGAAGAGTGAGTGAGCAGCTGTGTGACGCTTTGTTGTCGGACGGGTTAATACATTGTAGTAGGACTGATGTTTCTTTAGAACTTCGAGTTCTTTAGTTCATTTTTTTTGCAAACACAAGTGGATGCACCCATGACATCCATCCTGTGGTTTATCAGCATAAAATTTCCTGGTAGAACTTTTAGTTTTTAAATACATATTGAGGCCCATTGTGACCTATGAACACTCCTCTTCTTTTGCCCCACTCCTCAGGACTTGGTTGCTCACCATAGTTCCACTGCCAGCCCATTAGTTCAGCTTCTGGCTGGGCTGCAATAAAGGCAAACTAAAACTTGCAAATCACTGATTAATTTCTCCCCTCACCTGCATATTTTTTTTCTTTTTTTGTTTGTTTTTAGCTTTGTTTGTTTTGTTTTGTTTTTATAAAATGTACAGTAAATTATTTTGGAAACATGTATGACCTTTTACGGTTTTAAATACTGCAGTTCCTTTTTAGGGCAAAAATATTGATAAATGATCAGTTAATAGCCATGCAGCATCTTTCTTTTTTCAGTGATCCAGATCAGTACGAAAACTACAAAATGCACAGTTAATTTCAGCTATTCCTACTGTGCTGTCAGTACATTACTACAAATGGAACATACTTTTCCTACTGTGTTCCTGGCAGGACACATGCATTCCTCAGATGCTTTGTTCCGTGCTTCTTTGAAAGACAACTGTCATCATAAACAATGAGCAATTCCATCTCTGCTTCTGAGAAGTAGGTATGCTTCATCAGTAAGGTGCAGTAAAGACAAAATTAGCATCTGCTGTCTTTCCACAGGTAACGTATGAAAAAAAGGAAAGTTTCCACCCCGGCAAATAAGCCGCATGGATTGCCACAGTGCTGTCAGTGTAGATGAAATTGCTTGGGTTTGTCTGCGAGCAGGGAAAAACAACACTCTGTTCTTTTGGTAACTTCATCATATTTCTACCTCTGTATTATAAAACAACTCTTTGAAAATGGCAAATTAAAAAATAAACACCCTGAAAAGGAGAGGTCTTATTTTGAATACTGATTTATCTAAAAAACCTTGGGTTTATAACATACTCCTATGGTGCTCCTAAACAAAGTTTCAGCTTCCTAGAAATCAGTGAAAATGAGTAGATACTGCACTGTCTGACCCCTGACTGACTTCTGGCCCTATTCTCAATAAATATCTCTACATAATCTGAGACAGACACACTCAAAAGAATGAGTAGACTCTGTGAACACGAAAGCAGAAAAATTAACTGACTGAAATCACTATTCTATCCATTACCAGCAGTTTAACAGGAAAGAAGATTCCCATTTTTTTAAACAATCCAACTTAAGATATTACTAATACAGGGACTTACGATGTGTGAACACAAGAGCCATCCATCTATGTGCAGTGCAGCAGCAGGAAAATAAACCTATCAGCATTCAAATATTCAGTAGATGAGTAAGATATTATAAAAGGACCTATTTTATAAAGGATAAATAAACTTATTTTATAATCCATGACTAATTATTTTCTTCACAAGTTGATTCTCTTCCTCTGCCTCATTCTTTTCAAGAACTCTAGTATCCTTTATAACTCAAAGATTTTGCAAATTAGATATTGCTTTTTATTCCTTTTTCCAGTTCTCCTTCACATGACATTTAATCCAAATTCTACTTTTAAAAGGCTCATATAAAGCTGTGTGCATTTAGATCAATCTTAAACATATTCATAGAAAATTCTTCTGGCTGACTGAGTACCTCAGCACCAAAGTCTGCACACCTCCACATTTTCCCAATACCATAGTTTAGTCAACCAACTGGAATTGAATGTTCCATCTTACACAAAAGCTGGAATACAGGATACAGGCTCCTTAGGGAGGATAGGCAGAGGAGACAAGGAAGAGGTAACCTTCTATGTCAATGACTAGCTGGAGTGCACTGAGGTCTGTCTGGGGATGGATGAGGAGCCAGCTGACAGTTTATGGGTCAGGTCGAAAGGGTGGGCAGAGACAGGTGACATTATAGTGGGGATCTGTTACAAGCCACCTGACCAGGCAGACTAAGCAGATGAGGACCTCTATAGAAAGACAGGAGCAGCTTCACATTCATGAGCCCTGGTCCTCATTGGAGACCTCAGTCACACCATCTGTTGGTGAGTCAACACGCAGAGCATAAGCAATCCAGGAGGTTTCTGGAATGTGTTGATGATAACTTCCTTTTACGAGTGATACAAGAAACAATGAGGGCAGGTGTTATGCTGGACCTTGTTCTAACCAACAAGGAGGAGCTGGTGGGGAATGCGAATCTCAAGAGCAGCCTTGGCTGCAGTGATCATGAAATGGTGGAGTTCAAGATCCTTAGGGCAGCAAGGAGGGCACACAGCAAGGTCACTACCCTGGATTTCAGGAGAGCAGACTTTGGTCTCTTCGGGGATCTGCTTGGTAGATTACGATGGGAGAAGAGCAGAGAGGATCAAGGAAGCTGATTAATATTTAACGATCACCTCCTCCAAGCTCAGGAGCGGTGCATCCCAATAAACGGGAAGTCAGGCAGAAACACCAGGAGGCCTGCATGGATGAACAAGGAGCTCCTGGGCAAATTCAAACACATAATGGAAGCCTACAGAGGGTGGAAGCAAGGACAGGTAGCCTGGGAAGAATAGAGAGAAATCATCCAAGCAGCCAGGGATCAGGTTAGGAAAGCTAAAGTCCTGATAGAATTAAATCTGGCCAGGGACATCAACGGCGACAAAAAAAGCTTCTATAGATATGTCAGTGATAAAAGGAGGACTAGGAAGACTGTGGGTTCTTTCTGGAAGGAAACAGGAGACATTACCCAGAATTTGGAAAAGGCTGAGGTACTCAACGACGTTTTTGCCTCAGTCTTCACTGGTGAGTGCTCCAGTCGCACTGCCCAAGTCACAGCAGGCAAAGGCACGGACTGGGAGAATGAAGAATCGCCCAGTGTAGGAGAAGGTCAGGTTCGAGACCATCTAAAGAACCTGAAGGTCCACAAGTTCATGAGACCTGGTGACCTTCCGTCATATTTGAGAAGTTGTGGCAGTCTGGTGAAGTTCCCACCAACTGGAAAGGGGGAAATATATCCCTCATTTTTAAAAAGAGAAAAAAAGAAGGAAGACCCAGGGAACAACAGGCCAGTCAGACTCATCTCTGTACCTGGCAAGATCATGGAGTAGATCCTCCTGGAAACAATGCTAAGGCATATTAAAAAAAAAAAGAGGTGAGTGGTGACAGTCAACATGGCCTCACTAAGGGCAAATCATGCCTGACTTATTTGGTGGCCTTTCTTGATAGGATTATTGGTGGATAAGAGAAGTGCAATTGACATCATCGGCCTGAACTTGTGCAAAGCATTTGACATTGTCCTGCACAACATCCTTGTCTCTAAACTGGAAAGAGATGGATTTAATGGATGGACCACTCAGTGGATAAGGAACTGGCTGGATGGTTGCACTCAAAGAGTTGCAGTCAATGGCTCAATATCCAAGTGGAGGCCAGTGATGAGTGGTGTTCCTCAGGGGTTGATACCGGGGCAAGTGTTGTTCAACATCTTTGTTGACAAGATGGAGAGTGGGTTTCAGTGCACCCTCAGCAAATTTGCTGATGACACCAAGCTGTGTGGTGTGGGGTGGGGTGGGATGAAGTGGGGTGGTTGACATGCTGGAGGGAAGGGATGCCATCCAGAAGGAGCTTGACAGGCTGGAAAATTGGGCCTGTGAGAACCTCATGAAGTTCAACAAGGCCAAGTGCAAGGTCCTGCATGTGGGTCGGGGCAATCCCAAGCACAAGTACAGGCTGGGCAGAGAATAGACTGAGAGCAGCCCTGAAGAGAAGAATTTGAGGATATTGGTTGAGGAGAAGCTCAACGGGACCAGCAATGTGCACTTGCAGCCCAGAAAGCCAACTGTATCCAAAGAAGCGTGGGCAGCAGGTAGAGGGAGGTGATTCTGCACCTCTACTCTGCTCTTGTGACACCCCATCTGGAATACTGTGTTCAGCTCTGGAGCCCCCAGCACAAGAAGGACATGGAGCTGCTGGAGTGAGCCCAGAGGAGGGCCACAAAAATGATCTGAGGACTGCAGCACCTCTCCTCTGAAGACAGGCTGAGAAAGTTGGGGCTGTTCAGCCTGGAGAAGAGAAGGCTCCGGGGTGACTTATAGCAGCTTTCCAGTACTTAGGGGGGCCTACAGGAAAGCTGGAAAGGGACTTATACCCCTATACACAGCACTGGTCAGGCCACACCTGGAGTACTGTGTCCAGTTTTGGGCCCCTCACTTCAAGGACGTTGGAGCGGGTTCAGAGAAGAGCAATGAAACTAGTGAAGGGTTTAGAGAACTTGTCCTACGAGGAGCAGCTGAGGGAGCTGGGACTGTTTAGTCTGGAGAAGAGGAGGCTCAGGGGGGACCTTATCGCTCTCTACAGTTACCTGAAAGGAAGTTGTAGGGAGATAGGGGTCAGTCTCTTCTCCCACGTTATGAATGACAGAATGAGAGGGAATGGCCTCAAGTTGCACCAGGGGAAATTTAGGTTAGATATCAGGAAAAATTTCTTTACAGAGAGTGTTGTGAAGCATTGGAACAGGCTGCCCAGGGAGGTGGTGGAGTCCCCATCCCTGGAGATGTTTAAAAATCGTGTGGATTTGGTGTTGAGCAAGATGGTTTAGAAAACTTCACAGTTCAGGGTGAATGGTTGTACTTAATGATCTTGAAGGTCTCTTCCAACCAGACTATTCTATGATTCTATGATTCTATGACTTTTTACAAGGGCATGTAGTGATAAGACAAGGGGCAATGGCTTTAAACTGAAAGAGGGGAGATTTAGATTAGATATAAGGAAGAAATTTTTTACAATGAGAGTGATGAAGCACTAGACCAGGTTGCCCAGAAAAGCTGTGGCTGCCCCATCCCGGGAAGTGTTCAAGGCCAGGTTTGATGATGCTTTGATCAACCTCATCTAGTGGAAGGTGTATCTCCTGATGCTAGAAGAGTTGGAACTAGGTGATCTTTAAAGATCCCTTCCTACAAATCATTCTGGTATTTTATGATTCTATGATATATGAATTTTTATATTCCTGACCAGTCTATGTGTTTATCAATAAGAAAAATCTGCACTAGTATTTATAGAGGTTTGAAAGTAGTAAATTAGTTGCCTGTTTTGGAAATATGTTTGCTTTGGCAAAATACACAAGAAGCAAGGCTTTGAAAAAATCAGAAAATCAAATTCACCTAAGCAGGAGGTAGTAGCTGTCAGATCTGAAAATGAAGTAGGTAAAACTATCAGATAAAGCTTTCAAGCCTAATTATGAGGCAGAACTTGAAGATGGAGAGAATCTTTTATATACTGTCTGTAGGTAAACAAGAAAATTATTAACAACTTTTCATTCGTGAACACAGCTAAGAACCTATTCTATCCAAGACAGAAATGGTGCTTTACTTTTGGGTACTCTATGAGACATTTCAGACAAACATATCTGTACTTTTAATTATGAAAAGCTATTGATTGTGTATCATCATCCTTGTGTTTCTGCAATTCACCTTTTGTACATTATATAGCAAACGCAGTTAATTTCAGCTAATTCTTCTTTCCCATCAAAATAATAATCTTCTTTCACTTTTTTCCTTCACTTACATTTTCCCTTACTAATGCTGCATTATGAGCATTACTGTTAGTCTCCCATTACACTTCTTCACATTAAGACATGGTCACACATCTATCTTTCTATCTCTTCTTCTTCTGTCTGTCCTGCAACTATAGCCTTCAATTACTCTTACCTTTCTTCACCTATGTACATCCACCAACAATTGAACTGCTGTTAAAGACGTGGAATTCGTTTCTATCCTATTTGGATATTCCAGCAGGGAGAAAGAACAGTATGTGAGGAAAGGTGTTTCTTTCTCCTTTTTTCTTGGCTGCTGGGAAGAAATACTATCATTCTTCCCTTTGCTTTTGTATTAAAATGAGTGCTAATTAATGTTAACATCCCTGCAGCTCTACAGGACTGTCCCAAACCACACAATGACCCCTTCTACTTTTTGCCTGTCAGCTGCTCACCAGTAGCTTTTATTGCTCCACCACCTGAAAGTGGAGCTGATGGAGTAAATGAGAAAATACTCCTAATGGGAGAAAGAAGACAAAAATAAAGCCTTGGGACTCCCTTCTTAGCTATTCTAAGACCAATTCCAGGACAAAAAGCTTCCATCAACAAATAAGACCCCTTTAAAGCCCTTCTGCAGAAATCATCCCTTGAGCGAAATCAAACACAGCTCTGTAGCATGGAGAATCCTCAGAAGATCTCTCACACAGCATAAGAAACCTTTCTCCTGACAATGCTTGGAGTTACAGAAAAATAAGCAGTGTCTGTATTAAAATGTTCAAGAAATTGAGCATATGCCAGTTAGAAGCCAGTCCTGCTAAATAATAAAAACACTCCATAAATCTGGAGCATAACCATGAGTACAGATAAAAATAAAGAACTCAAGAAGAGCTATCGTCAGAGAATTTAATAATACGGCAGATGGTCCTCTGGCTTATGGGGGCCATTTAACTGATAATGATATCGTCTAAAGTGTGCTTCTCTTGGAGATACTGGAACAATTGATGCACTCTTAATAGAGCAGAACAGAAAGTTTTACTTACTTCTGTGGAGTTCTACCTTATTAAATTCTAATGGTCTGATTAAGACCTTAGTTTCCTTTTCTGTGCTTTCAAGTTTTCTTCCTGATAGCAGAGTGTTATTTGAATATCAAATCTGAATGCACTAGTAAATCAGTTACACAAAGCATCTCTGTAACATTGACTGCAATTAAAAATATTGGCATTCCAAAATTTTAAGAATAAATTGATGAAAGACAACTGAAGTTTCAAATTCAGATTATATGAGTTGTTATGTTAACAACTGTTATGTTAACGTATTAGAGAATTTTCTATAAGAAATAAACAAATCTGCCTTCTTCACTGTACTCTGCTACTTCCATGTGAGGGCTGGAACTTCTCTGCATTTCATTTTGTTGCCAGCATGATAACATCTTGTATTCAATATAGCATTAGACGATATATTCACATTAGATGTTTGCAGTCACAGATACATTCTGTGTTTAAGATAGCTTTCCTGTGGTTTCTGTCTTACTGAATCTTGCTAAAACATTCATTTAAAATAAGCAAAGGTTTTCCACAACTAGTCAACATTTATCACACTATCAAACACTTAGCAAATAATTTGTTTTTTTTTTCAGTTGAATCATTTCCACTTATAACAATATTTAATTTGACAAAAATTTGAGCTATCTTACTTGAATCTTTCTTCCTCAGCTTAAGTTTTTCTCTCATGCATTTAAGTTGAGTTTCTTTCTCTTGGATGCAAACACAAAAATCCCAATCAATCTTATTTTCACTTTAACTTTTACCAATTATTTTGATTCTTGGGCTAGGGGCAGACAAAGATTTCCCATAACCTCAGCAATCTGACATCCCCCACACCTGATTATTTTACTCTCACTTGTTCTCCTGAGTTCTACAAGCAGCTTCAGACTATTATGCTTCCACCAGCACAGATCAGCAGGCTAAAAGGATAGTTTGCTGAAATTAGAATAAAAGCCACAAAAGCTAAAGGAAATTTTAGGTTAAGGCTACCTTAGTCAAATATAAAAAAAAAAATATTGTTTTATCAGTCAGTGTAAGGCTTTTAGGAGTACAATTTCAAATGCGTTAACTTTTGTCTTCTACTAACATATTTTAAAGAATTTACTTTCAAAAAGCCTGTTCCTTGCAAAAATTATAACAACAATCAGGGTGGCTAGTTTTTCAGAACACAGTTTGCTATCTGGACAGTGAAAAAAAAAAAATTGAAAAAAAAGATACACTGAAATTTGCACATAGCAGCAAAAATTCATAATCACATCCAATAAAAAAAAAAGCCAGTCTTTCATTCTCATAACCTGTTTCCAAGATTGATTAGTATCTGATACTTCATAGAGAGGTGGATTAAGAACATTGAGTGTACCTTTTATTTGGAAATTTTACAGTAATGTCTAAAAAGGAATACTGTCTTACATTACAAGAATCAAAGATAGGTCTAAAGTCACTCTCCTTTCTTAATCTAACAATTTTTAACAGAGGACAACACAAAGTCTCTTGATTTAAGGGCAAGTCCCATTATTTTCTCATTGTAGATAGTAGGTCTCAGTTTTGTGACAAGCGTCTGTTGGAAGATTGTTTTGGTTTTCCTCATTTACATTTGCATTTCATTTTCTTTAAGTGTACATGTAACATATAATGTAATTTCCTGTGCAAACAAGGAGGCTGAACAGTGGAAGGTTTCTACTTGCACTGCATGTGTTTTAAGTCCATATCTCCTGCTCAAACCTGTTTGTACACTGGACAGAACCAACACCTGCCACCTCTCATGAGCTCAGGAAGCCTCTTACTTCATAGTCTGTATTCCTTATATACTGTTGTACTTTTATTCCTGCTCAACAAAATATCAATGAGGTTTTTGTGAACTTGCATAATGACTGCCACCACTGCACGTTCAAACTCTCACCCACCTGCTTTATGACGGACGGTATCTTGATGCAGTCAGTTTCCACTATGTGCATTTTAAATTTCATTCTTTCATCAGTCTGCTGGAGGACTAAGATGAGTTTGACTTTGAATGAAATCTATGTTTCTGGCCATTTTCCTTCCCTTTATTTGCTGCTTTCACAAATAAAAATAGGTGTCAAAGATCTGCATCACAACGTGTTTGCACTCATTGCTGGGCTCAAGTATGCCTTTACAGAATTGATACTCAATTGATAGCATTCACCTCCTCCAACCTGTTGTTTTTATTAATTCTCTTCAGCTCCTTATCATCTTTAAGGAGTCACCAAGTACCTCTGTAATAGAAATATTTGAGATTAAATGAAGATGGAATAGCTATACAGTAAGAAGAACTTGAAAACATCCATGACTGTGTAACATTCCAGTTGATGAATTCAGAATTAAAAAAAAAAGGAACTATGAACCTTAGTAAAAATGTCCAGTATCTTCAAGATTCAAACAGACAAGCAGAGAAATGAACACATAATCGCAGAGAGAAGGGGAGATGTGGGATTTTGATACTAAGCACCTGCTTGTTCTGCACAAGTATTCCATACTTTTTACAGATCTGAAGCATTATACCAGAATAGAGTGGGATTGTGAAGCTATTTACTCATGGTGCACTCTAGCAGAAAGCAACAACTGCACATGAACACACACACACATCTGTACTTTTGAGTTCCATAAAACACATGATTTCATGGATTCATAATGGTTGTTGGCAACACAGTTTCCCAGCACAGAGACAGTTGTTATTTTTTTATGTTTTCTACTGGTAGCTCTAAATAGAGACTGTCAAGTATACAAAGAAAGAAAATTAGTCCTTTAAAGCACAGGCATCTGTAGTCAAATTAGAGAGTTGTAAAATATTTCCGGAAAGAAGAAAAACATTTCGCAACTCTAGTTGCTCAACCTTTTTTTTGCAAAGTGATGTTAACAATGGGAATTGAAATGTGCCAGAAGCAAAATATAAGGAATTAAATTACTGTGGCATTTGATATTAGCTCCAGAAACACCAACATCAACAAGAAGAATCAAATGTCCAGGGTCAACAAATCTATGTATTTACATGTTTGCTGGTTAATATCAACTGTCATGTTGACCTTTTTAATACAACAAATTACCTGTTTTTATTTCAGGACGGTAGAGCTTGGCAGGTGAAAGCTCACAGAGTTTGAAAAAATATTTTATTTCATCAGGATAATATCTGTGAAATATAGAAATCAATAAAATATCAGTTCATTTTTTAATTAATATGATGGAAAACATCACCTGAAAAGTTTTGTTTCTTTGTCATAAAAGTTTAAAATAGAGCTCTGATCTCAGATATATTGGGGAAAATCATGTGATGGTGTACAGAAGGAAAGCCAGGTCTGCAAATCTTTAAAGTTGGAGTGTAACTGTACTCAGATGACTCTATACACCAGCTTTTGAAAGATGTAGATATACAAGATGCTTTATTAACACCACGAGAAAATGAGACTTGGTGCTTTCTACAGAATGCAAAAAAGTCTAAGATACTCAAATCAGCTACAAGTTTAAGATACATCATTTACCACATGTTGCACCTTTTGGCACCTGCCTCCACTAGGTCTCTTGAGTTTAATGAAGTATCTCACAAAAATGAAACAACTTGTGTCTTTGATCCCAAGTGACAACTGAAGTTCTAAGAAGTAAATGAAATATAGCACTATTTAAAAACTGGATAAGAAAATATAATCTCTCTACATAAATCAATGATATTATTTCATCCGGACCAATGGTTCAAGTTCCCAGGCAGTAAAATTCATTTCAGCAAGAGGAATTCAATTGCAAACATACTGAGCTCTATTTTCAGCTCTCACTCCCTGTTTGACATGCCCACACGCATGCACAAGCACACTTAACAGAACTGAAAACGGCATGGAGCTGAGCAGTGAACTGTGTATGTGACTGAGGAAATTACTTGTCTGGCCTTCCTGAAGCCAAAGCAAGAGCAGTTATTGAGTCATACTTTGGTGGACATCCCTCTAGAAACTTTCCCAGCCAGCAGACCAAGCGGTAAACAATACACACAACCATGTCTAGTATCTTGCAGTGGTAGGACTGGTGACGGAGGAATAGGGGCAAAGAAGTACTAGATGGAGCCGACTTCTAATAAACCAAAACATCTGAAGTGCCCCAACTGGGCACATGGACTGAAGAACTCTAGGCTACAGAAGTAGGAAAACTTCTGGAAACACAGATACAGAAAGGACTTCTCAGAGAGGCAATAAGTAAAAAACTCTAGGTCAAGACTATAAAAAGAAACATTCAATATAAAGAAGTTAATCAAATGTTTATATTTACTGTCTTTTGATTTCTAACATAAAAAAGGCAAAAGCTAGTATAGAAGCAAAGTCTTCAATTTGAGCACAGTATTACAGTAACTTTTTAATTCTCTCGTAATATTGAAACAAAAAACTTCAGAGAATTGAAAACAAGTTATTATACATCTATATATATCATGAAAACATCAAAGTACTGGAAAAAATGAAAATACAGAAAGGTTATTTTGTTACAATGTTTCAAAGGATGTTGCAGGAAGAGGTGTTTCTCACACATTCTTCTGGTGTTTCTGGCACTGCCAAGGAGATGATACCACTGCAGGTAAATCAGTGATCTGATCTACTATAGTAATTCATATGATTTTTGCATAGCTAAAAGATAGCAAAAATACAATACATAAAATGCAGAGGAAAAATGTTCAAGTACACCAGAAAAACAAATAAAATTAAAAAAAAAAAAAGCTACACAATTAAAGAAAGGACCTCAACCAGAGTCATATAATAATGTAGTATATATCAAGGAGAGCTTGAGGAAGGAGAAGGTGGGTGAACAGAGAGAAGAAATCAGACAGTTCATTATTAAGTAGAAAGATTAATAAAAGCAGACCATATTTTATTAAAGTTTCCAAGTTTATCAATCAATTTAGATGAGAATCTTTTCATTACAATGAGAACAGCCAGCCTGAAACTGTGACCACTGATTGATGGATTGAAAGTGGATTAATTTTAGGGTCATAAGAAAAGAAAGAAACAACCACTCCCCTTGATACCATGAGTGTCCTGAAGATTGATGGATCTCTTGCAGTAAAATAGAATGGAGGAGGGAGATTTGAAATAAAGCTTTTTTGAAGGGCCAAAACCTGTATTTTTGAGGGGAAAAAAAAGTTTAATATTTTTTTCTTCCTGAGTAACTCACTCACCGATATTTATCGCAAATAGCTATGAGCCAAAATACTGTGGAGTTGTACACTCTGTTACATACATGTCAGTGATATACGGATAAGTTGGTAGTCATGCTGTGGCAAATAGATAAACCTACAGATTTCATTCTTTGATATTGATTTAAGAAAAACAAAATATTAAAATAATAATAACAACAACTGTCGCAGCCGTCTCGGGGACGGAGAGAAGAACGACACAGAATTCAGGTGCAGGAGAAAGAGCCAACGCCAACAGCAGGAGCAGCAGCAGCAGTAGCAGCATCGGCAGCAGCAGCATCAGCCGTTTATTAATTACAAATCCGTATATATATATAATATGGTTCACCAGGATGGCCAAGGCAATTGGTCGCTTGACCATCCACCTCCCAGAGTGATTGGCTAAATGCTACAACACCCATTTCAAAACAACTTTCCCAGTGTGCCATAAACAAGACTGCATAACAAGCTACAGGTGCAAGATAAAGTCTTAGTTTACAAAAACCTCAAACTGTTTCTCAGCTAGCCTGCATGGGAAAAGGAACTTTCACAGGACGCTGCAGTAGCTGGAAAATTTCTGCTTCTAGCCTTTTTGTATCCACAATTCCCCCTTTTTGTTTAAGACTAATTTAAAGTAGGCAGAGAGATTCTCCAGCAATGCCATAAGAGATACGCATATAGCAAACCCAGTTATACGTCCAGTCATTAATTCTAAATAGCCTTAAGGGCTCTACATTCTGACTCCATAACATAAGAAACTTTAAGTTCAGTCTCTGCTTGTAGAAGGACCGGGCTGATGGTCGATGTCTTGGTCGTCATCAGGAGGATCATCAATCAAATGATCTGCATTCTGGCCGTCATTTGAAGGTTGCCTTGGAGGTTGCCTGTTCTGCTTCTGGTGCCGCAGGTCAGGGCGAACGCATCTTGCAGGTAGCCATCGTACCCCAGTATCTGTGGAAACGCAAGCATACCCACGACCCCAAGCAATAAGCTCACACGGGCCTTCCCACTTCTTAGTGAGTAGGTCCCGTACCCAGACTTTCGCTCGAGGTAGGTGCGTCTCGCCTGAAGACTGCAACGAAAGAAAATGATTCAGAATAACAGGATTATTTGAATTTGGTGGCACTGTAAGATGATTAATTGTATATAATGCTTTTTCTAGTCGACTCTGTGGGGTTTCTCCATGCATTCCCCCTTTTTGTTTATCTAAAACACGCTTCAAAGTGCCATGAGCGCGTTCAACAATGGCTTGGCCAGTAGGAGAATGCGGAATACCCAAAGTATGATTTACACCCCATAGGTGTAAAAACTGCCGTGTCTTCTGTGAGACGTAGGCTGGGCCATTATCGGTTTTTATAGAAAAAGGCACGCCCAAGACCGCGAAGGCGAGTTTCCAGTGGGCAATGACATCGCGACCTTTCTCCCCAGTATGAGCAGACGCCCACATGGCTGAGGAGAAAGTGTCAATAGACACGTGCACATACTTAAACCTGCCAAATTCAGGAACATGCGTTACATCCGTCTGCCAAAGCTGCAGGGCCTTTAGGCCCCTGGGGTTTACCCCCGACGGCAGAGGTGCAGCAAGTCCGTGGCAGTCAGCGCAAGCGCTGACAATGTCTCGAGCCTCAGTGGGCGTTAAATGGAACTGCTTCTGCAGGGTATGCGCACTTTGATGGAAGAAATTATGCGATGCCTTGGCTTGCGCAATTTTGTCAGGCTGAGGCGCTACCCAAGCAGGGTTAGCTAGCATGTCAGCCCTGGCATTGCCTTCTGTTATAAAACCTGGCAAGTTGGTGTGACTATGGATATGCAAAATGTAATACGGATGAACTCGAGCTTGAATTGCACACCACAAAGTTTTCAATAGTGAAAACAGAGCCGCATTATTCACTTCCTTCAAAAGTGAACAATCTAAGCGTTGGGTTATGTCTGCTACGTAAGCAGAATCAGTGACCAAATTCAAAGGTACCTGCGAGAACCGCTGAAAAGCCATGGCAACAGCCCTCAGTTCAACCAACTGGGCTGAGCCTGACTCGTGGCCTTCCAGCACCTGCCACTCAGATTCCTCCTTCCAGGTAACAATAGCTTTCCCGGTTTTCCCGGACCCGTCGGTGAAGACGGTGGGTCCTTGCACTGGCACCCGACTATTTTTTGGCCGCAAGGTAAAGCTTGTCGATTTTGCCAATTGCAGTAATTTATGGCTGGGCAGATGATAAGCAATCTGTCCCGAAAAGTTTTGCAGCGCACTTTGCAGAGGAGCACTGTTAGTAAGGCTCCACTCAAAGTGTTCCTGCTGTACTGGAAGAACAATTGTTGCAGGATCCACTGCCATTAATTGCAAACACCTTTGGCGGCATTTGATTATCAGACAAGCGATCAATTCAAACAATGTGGATGCTGTCTTTTTTGGCTGATGTGGCAAAAAGACCCATTCCAAAATATGCAAAGGATCGGGCCACTGTTTATTCCACTGGCCAATGATACCTGTAGGATGAAAATCTGGAGTGGTAATGAAAACAGTGATATCAATGGAGGGATCCACTCGATAAACCTGATGAGCAGAAACAGCCTGTTGAACCTCCTCCAGCGCTCGTCGCGCTTCAGGAGTCAATTTCCGAGCTGAATTCAACTCGGGGTCCCCCTTTAAAATATTAAAAAGCGGGGAAAGTTGTGCCGTGGTTAGCCCTAGATAGGGACGTAACCAATTGATGATACCTAGCAATTTCTGAGCATCATTCAGGGTTTTAATAGAACCCGAGAATTGCACCGCTTGGTGTTGTATAGTTTGATCCAGAATTTTGACTCCTAAGTATTTCCAAGGAGGATGCTTTTGAACTTTCTCCGGAGCCACCTGCAATCCATAAGAATGCAGAGCAGCGAGCAGCCGAGGCTGTATCCTCAGCAGCTCGTCCTGGGTGGATGCTGCTACCAGGATATCATCCATGTAATGGTAGCAGTATGCCTCAGGAAACTGCTCGCGGACTCCGGACAAAGCTTGAGCGACATACCATTGGCAGATAGTCGGGCTGTTCTTCATGCCCTGAGGTAGAACCTTCCATTGATACCTCTTCGCAGGTTCGGCATTGTTAACTGCAGGCACAGTAAAAGCAAATTTTGGCTTGTCATTAGGATGTAAAGGAATAGTGAAAAAGCAATCCTTCAAATCAATGATCAGGATTTCCCACCCTGCTGGAATCATGGTGGGTGAGGGCATACCAGGCTGCAATGCCCCCATACTTTCCATCACTGCATTGATTTTCCGGAGATCCTGCAACAATCTCCATTTTCCTGATTTTTTCTTAATTACAAAAACAGGAGTGTTCCAGGGACTAGTGGAAGGCTCAAGGTGTCCCTGTTGTAATTGCTCCTGAACTAACTGATGAAGGGCGACTAGTTTCTCTTTTGGTAGGGGCCACTGGGGTGGAGAGTGGGGGACGCTCCAACGCTTTGCTTTGACCGGTTAGTTTTGCTAACTGTTCCACTGGTGAGGGGTACTCAGGCGGAACATAATCCCGCGGGGAGGGGTAGGACCTCCGTGCAGTCCCCGCGAGTCTCTCAGTGCCCGAGGGCAGCGGAGACGCGGCAGGTACGCTGCCTGTGCTGTCCGGGGTCAGTGATCCCTCAAATAACTCATCGTCCCCTTCAGAGCCTTCACCCGCAGATTCGTCAGAGCCCGGTAATTCTTTTCTTTCTCTTCCTGCTGTCCACTTCCGCATTATACCGTATAGGGACCACCACGTACATAGCAGGTCAAGTACGCTCTTATCTCCAAGCATGATCTCATGAAATAACTTATCCCCTAACAGTTCCCAAGCTTCTGGGTTAAGGGCAGTGTCCGGATCAGCTACAAACTCATGTTCTGCTGCCCAATTTAGCAATTCACAGAGAGCTTCATCACTTATGTCAGCTCCCGCGATCGTTATCACATTTTTGAAGGCAGAAAATATTGTGCTTTCTTTCACGGAGCTTTGCCCCATCTTCTCAGTCTAGAGTTTTGTCCCCGGAGCCTCGGGGGAAGCACGTACCTTCTAAATTCAGTTGCGGTTGTATCACGTCGGGGTCACCAAATGTCGCAGCCGTCTCGGGGACGGAGAGAAGAACGACACAGAATTCAGGTGCAGGAGAAAGAGCCAACGCCAACAGCAGGAGCAGCAGCAGCAGTAGCAGCATCGGCAGCAGCAGCATCAGCCGTTTATTAATTACAAATCCGTATATATATATAATATGGTTCACCAGGATGGCCAAGGCAATTGGTCGCTTGACCATCCACCTCCCAGAGTGATTGGCTAAATGCTACAACACCCATTTCAAAACAACTTTCCCAGTGTGCCATAAACAAGACTGCATAACAAGCTACAGGTGCAAGATAAAGTCTTAGTTTACAAAAACCTCAAACTGTTTCTCAGCTAGCCTGCATGGGAAAAGGAACTTTCACAGGACGCTGCAGTAGCTGGAAAATTTCTGCTTCTAGCCTTTTTGTATCCACAAACAACAACAACAACAACAATCATCTGTAATCCTAAGGAAGGTTCACTGTTAGTTAACAATATATCAGTGCTATGGACAGCAGAGATGTATCAAAGTACTGTAAATGAAGATGTGACCTTCCATGTAATTTTACACATCTAGATACATGCATGCACATGTGTTTTGGACAGTCTGTATAGTGTCAGAACCTGAAATTGGACATCAAACTGGATGTTCCCAGTTGGGACTTTGGTCCTCACTAATAATGCTTGATGCTCATTGACCACGTAATGGTCTATTGGTAGCCTCCACTCGTGCCCTTGTCTTCCAGTGGCATTGTGTCTGCTCACATGTCCTTCTCCCTCTTTGGCCAGTACTCAGGTCCCAAATGATGTTTAGTTTAGATGGAAAGCCTGTAAAATGCTGCAAGTGACAGATTATGCTCAGAAGCCAGCTGTTTGAATATTTCAATAGACACTAGAAAATCTTGGAACAACTCATAAGTAAAAATCCGAGGGATACTGCTAGTATTTTCAGGCATTGTTTTTAATCTTCACTATTCTTATTGACAGGATGATAATGGCTGTCCACAGGACAGCAGCCAAACAACCACATATATCTATTTTGCCACTGGGACAATGATACTGTGGTCAAGTGAACCACCTGGGCTGTCAAAGAATACATCCTTCTGGTTACTGCTTCTATGTGCTTGTAACATATAAAGTCTTTTCCATGCTAGAGCTGTGTTCAAATTCAGCTTTATTAGAGTTTCTTGAGTGTACACATGGAGGTGGTTTAAAAATATAAACCATAACTTGTTTATAGTTTTATTAAAGCATCCTTTCCCTGTTTATTACTTTTTCGCATGCAGTAGCAGAAATGAAAAGCAAATATAACTGATGAAATATAATAGATGCATTCTGTGTTACTATGGTTAATTGTTTTTCAAAGAATTTTGTCTAAGGGACCAGAAATGTGTCAAAAGATTTAATTTTAGTGCTTTAAATATTTTTTTTCCCCAAATAATAGCAAACAAACCTAGCTGTATTCAGTCTCTTTTTATTTTCATTTTCAGCAAATATTCTAGAGGGCAATTTGCTATCTGAGACTGAATAATACTGAAGTAAAATAACCATGTGTATTTTACAGGTTAGACATATTTCTTTTATATCTTATATTCCATGATGCACATTTTTGAAGTTGAAATGTTGATTCAAACCAACCATTAATAATCTTCAAAGTAAACCCCTTTGTCAGAGAAGTCTCTGTGACTTGGGAAATTGTTCTGAGGGAAATCAAGAGCTTGCTTTGTTTGTATCTCTTTAAGCATCTGACAAAATTAGAAACTG
The DNA here is from genome assembly GCF_009769465.1 of Tauraco erythrolophus. Classification (NCBI taxonomy): domain Eukaryota; kingdom Metazoa; phylum Chordata; class Aves; order Musophagiformes; family Musophagidae; genus Tauraco; species Tauraco erythrolophus. Next base: position 46,342,203 of record NC_141496.1, on the reverse strand, counting down.
ACTAAGAAAATCAGTGCTTTTAGAAACTGAGAAGTAGCTGTATTTCAATTTTTCTCCGTTTGATTTGCAATCTTATATTCCTAAAGTACAAAGGCTAAAAAAACACTACTTACATTTCTATTTGTCTTTTGGTTGTTTAATTTTAACATTCATACTTTTGAAGGCTCATAACTTCTAAGACACAACTCACTGAATTCATGAAGATGATGCTTCTGATTCTAAAGAGGCTAACATCTTTAGAACAGCACTAGCTGGTTGTCTTGTAAATCTAAGCCACTCAAGCAGTTAGTGTGACTGCAAACATTTATTCTTATTTAATAGTGAACATTAAGATTTCTTTCAATCTTTTGGCTAACTGAACTTTAAAATTACCTTTTTTCTCTCAGCCAAGCAATAAGAATGAGGTGTAGTATCACATGCTCATAGAAAGAAATGAGTTACCCTTGATGACAATAGTAGTTTCATGTGTTGAAGGGTGCTGAAGGACCACCCAGGCACACCCACACTCTACGACGTGGCAAGAGTTCAGTGCTACAAGGTCTGTCAGAAATGTAGAACCATAGTCTACAAGTACATTTTTAAGAAGTAAAAGAGTGGATCCTATTAGCTTTTCACCCAAGCCTCCTTTCTAGATCAAGTCAGTCCTGCTAATTTCATCATGGCTCTTGAGCAGGAAAGAAATACAGGTGGATATATGGTGACCCTTTAAACTGCTGTTGATGAAGTCTTTTATTGCTATTAAAAGCCTTGAATGAAGGATTCAAGCAGCACACAGAACTAACACCGCAGTTAAAAGCCAACAGATAGCACCTATTTTATATTCTTTGTTTACAAATCATAGAATCATAAAATCATAGAATGGTTAGGTTTGGAAGGGACCTTAAAGATCATCTAGTTCCAATCCCCCTGCCATGGGCAGGGAAACCCTCCACTACACCAGGTTGCCCAAAGCCTCATCCAACCTGGCCTTGAACACTTCCATCGATGGGGCATCTACAATTTCTCTGGGCAACCTGTTCCACTGCTTCACCACCCTCTGAGTGAAAAATTTATTCCTTATATCTAAACTAAATATACCCTCTTTCAGTTTAAAGCCATTGCCCCTTGTCCTATCACTACACACCCTTGTAAAAAGTCCCTCTGCAGCTTTCCTGTAGGCCCCCTTTAAGTACTGGAAGTCTGCTATGAGATCACCCTGGAGGCTTCTCTTCTCCAGGCTGAACAGCCCCAACTCTTGACAGCCTGTCTTCATAGGAGAGGTGTTCCAGCTCTTGGATCATCATCGTGGCCCTCCTCTGGACTTGCTCCAGCAGCTCCATGTCCTTCTTGTGCTGGGGACTCCAGAGCCGAACACAGTATTCCAGGTGGGGTCTCACAAGAGCAGAGTAGAGGGGCAGAATCACCTCCCTCGACCTGCTGGCCACACTTCTTTTGATACAGCCCAGGATACGATTTGCTTTCTGGGCTGCCAGTGCACGTTGTCGGCTCATGTTGAGCTTGTCATCCACCAGCACTCCCAAGTCCTTTTCCTCAGGGCTGCTCTCAATCCATTCTCCACCCAGCCTGTACTTGTGCTTGAGATTGCCCCGAACCACATGCAGGACCTTGCACTTGGCCTTGTTGAACTTCATGAGATTCTCACAAGCCCACCTCTCCAGCCTGTCAAGATCCCTCTGGATGGCATCCTTTCCCTCCAGCATGTCCACAACACCACACAATTTGGTGTCATCGGCAAAATTGTTGAGGGTGCACTCGATCCCACTGTACATGTCATCGACAAAGATGTTAAACAGTGTGGGACCCAATACTGACCCCTGAGGAACGCCATTAGTCACCAGCAAAACATCTGGGCTGGGAACGGGCAACAGAAAAAAAGTATAAATTCACCCCTTACAGGCAGTCTGAAAGCAATTGTCTTTTCTCTCCCTGTTTTTTGTGCACTGATTTGTGAGGTTCTCTGGGAGATGCACAGAGATGCCATATACAACATAAACACAAAGAACACTTTCCAGACCCTTTTCCTTAAAAAAATAAAAACTGTGAAAATAATCTTTACAGAAAATACTCCAACTTCCAAGTTGCCGAGTTCGTCTTTGTTTCAGGACCTCTTGGTGTTCCCCACTAAGGAGATGCCTGCACACATTACTTTTTTCCTTTGAAGGTAACAAATACATACAAGATGATTCTAGTGTTATCATTTACACCTGAATTCACACTTCATGTCAGACAAGCTTGAAAAATGAAAACATTGCAAGCTTAGTCTAGCGAAGAAAAGGACTAAATTTATAATTATGCAACTGGAAACAAGATTACAAGACAGAAATGAGAAACAACAAAATATGTCCTCAAATTATACCTAAAATTTGTAACTAATTTCCGCTAAGATGCTTGGCAAAGGTTACAGATATTAAGCATACAGAAGCAAATTAAATGAGATGCTAGTGTCCTCTTCCTGAACTCTCTTCCTGACAGGTGAATCTGAAAGCTAGCCTAACTGACAGGAGCCAGGCACCCAAGTTCATACTCTCTTCCCAGTCAGCACTTCAAGACAAAATCCTTCTCCTCTTTTCACCTCTTTGAATTCCAAAAATAATTTCTGGTCCTTTCACCAGCAGACTGAATTTACTAGAGGAAATGTGACCAAAGATCTCTGCAACTCGTGCCCTTTACTGTAAACCAAAGCAAAACAAGAAGACCGCAGCCTTTCCCATAGCTTCTCAAGCTGGCCATCTTAATTTTTTCTTTTAATCAGGTTGTCTTTTCTACTTTAAACAGCTTTCTTGCTTGTCAAAATGTTTTCAAGGCTGTCATAATATTTTTATAAGTGTTATGTCACAAGGAATATTTACTGTATGTACAGCTTTATCAACACTGCAGTCTTTGTTTTGGACAGATGCCCTGAATGTCTAATCTATAGCTCATGCTTTTAGAGTTGGATATCATTTCAATAGAGGGCATCCCCCATCCCAGACTTGCGAACACAAACATACACACACACATTTATGAAATTCTACAGCCCTACAAAGTCATACTGTGGAATAAAACTACTGGTTTTGCAGATATCCAAGTAAAAGCTCTGTGCTGAAAACCAAACAGCCTCCCTGTTATACTCTGCATAACAGAGAACAAAAAAACAAAGCAAGAGAGAAAGAAATTTATGCTTGAAAGCTGTGAAACATCTGTAGTACAAAGACAGAAGAGCAACAGGATATGGCAGTTTTCCTGTTCATATGCAGGGAGCTGTACATCTTCAGATGTTAGCATGAGTCAGTGGGAGACAAAACACAGTTGCACTCAGCAAAATCTTTTTTCTCTACAATCATTATATATATATATAAAAATGCATGTAAATATATATAATAACGAGAATTTAAAAACCAGGATATTAAATAGTCAAAATATAAAGTAGTCAATTTCCATAGCTTAGTGTTCTACCCATTTAGAATCCACATAGTAAATGTCAAGAATTCATGAAGGCAAAACACGCTTTACAATCTTGCAAATACTTCTAGGCATTATCCATACTAGAAAAGACAGTATCTCTTATACTATAAAGAAACATCATTATCATAGCTGCCTGAATGCTGGGGCAATAGTAGTGATAGCACAGATATCTTGACAACATGTGAACAACACTTGTCCAATGAAGAATTTGTGAGCTGCTTTTTTGCTTCTCTCAGTGGTGAGAATGTCAAGGGCAATTTTTCGGTACAGCAGAACTTCATGTCACTTTTCCTGATCATTCCTTTATTGGAGAAAGTAATTGAACTGACACTGGGTGTAGAATATACCCTTAATGACTACAACATGAAAGAAAATTTTATATATCAAACATACATACAGAATGGGAAAATAAATTTAACAACAACAAAAAAAAAAAGTAAGGCTAGATATAGAAGTATCACCTAACAAGACAACTGGCAAAAAGGAGAAGAATCTAGAATAATTTTTTTTATCCACTTTAAAGGAAGAAACACCTTTTTGTAATGTTATTTTTTCTTAATGAGGCAGTAACAGCCATCATATACAAATAGTTAACTACCACTGCAGTCATTCACTTTCCGACAAACTATCAATCTCTCAGTAAAATCATATTTTGTGGTACTCGTTCTTCCTGCCTTTTGGGAAAAAAAAAAAAAAAAGGTTCAAAACTATTGACAGGTACTGTTGTGCATATTGGGAAAAAAAAAAACACAAATACATTTTATCAATTCTTCTCTACTTTGCCATTCATTGTAGCAAACTGACTCAAACACCATGCTGACTGAAACTCTAGTTCTGTTGCATTGATAACAACAGGTGAGAAAAACAAAGGTCTATAGGATAATACAATTACAAAAAGTTCTCACCTAATAAATCTCTTGTTTCACATAATATTTTATCTCTACCATACCTGGGCATTCACATCACCTCTGTCAGAACCTCTGAAGTTCCTTTAACGATACTCTGCAATTTTATTAAAACCTTTCTTTCTAGGCTGCAAGAAAATGTTCTGCTACACTTGTATGACAAAGAGTAGTGCTTAGCTTTTACGCGGTACTACTCCATAGCTCTCCAGGTGATCCACAGAACATTGCAAATTGGAGACACATCAAAGAGAGATGCTTAAGGTGATGAGGCTAGCTACTGAAAATTCAGAGAGAAAACTTGGGCTCCTAAACTCCTGTAAAATACTCCAAGTACAAGGTCACACCACATCTTCAGTCTCAGTCATCTTCACAAATAGTTGCGAACTTGTTTTGCTCCCACCATTGAATCAGAGTGTAAGAGATGAAAATAGTCTTCCACATAACCAAACATTGCCATCACTTCAACAGAGAAGTATTATAACCTGACATAATGCCGGGTAGTAGCAATTTTGCATTAATTTTCTCATTACAGTCACTCTAGTACGTATCCTGAACAAGCAAGGTAATGATATCACATACTAGTAATGAAAGAATTAAATTGGCGACAGAGACATTCTGAAAACGTGATCAGCTACAAAACCACATTTGAAAAATATTCATGACAGCAGACACTTCCTCCACAACAGGCAACACGAGACGTGAAAGTTTGGTTTTTTTGGCTGTCTCTACCTTAGCCCTCATATATCCAGGAAGGAATGAACAGAGCAGTATAACATAAGTTTGTATGTAAAGAGACTATCAGCCCATCCAGTCTCTTGTTCACAGCAAATATTTATATGAAAAAACTCGTAGTAATTATCTATTGAAAATTCAAGACCAAATTTATTGTCTTGAAGAATTCTCCCAAATCCTACAGCCGGCTTCAGAGAGCCTGAGTTAGGGAAGTCTTATCAGTGACCTCCCTTAGGCAGAAGTGGTAAGTCAAAGGTGTTTTATAGAATATAATTATATTTAAAATTCTCAGTATTTAGCCATAGTTTGTTCAGAGTGGAGAAGATGTCATATTTTCAGTTAGTAAACATTCACTATTTGATCCACACACACAAAATGAATCTGCAATTTAGTTCAGTGGACAAAAAGATTATATGCTGTTGCCTTTTTGTTGACAGACTGATCTGAACAAAATTACATTCCGTTACAAAAATGAAATGAAACTTAGTTGTCGAATACTTCGTGAAATGAATATATAAATAAAGCATTCACGGAAGAAGAGTGGCAGTTATTGAAAGCTTCATTTGAAAGCAAGATATTTTAAGTCACAGATGATTTTCACTACTCTATAGGATCTCACAATACCCCTTCAATTCAAAATACCCTTTTCCTAAGACTATTTAGCAGTAGTATTCATGATGGGTAAGGAGGCAGAAAATTTAAGCCTGGCCATGACAATGTAATTTTAGGCTTTGGCAATAAAGTTTCAAAGTGTAGTCAGTGTTTCATTTCTAAAGTCAAAGACCTGCAAGTGGAAAAAAAAAATAAAAATAGTTATTTCCATTTTAAACCAAAAGAAAAGGCTACCCCTTGGGTCTGGCTCTCTGTAAGTGTCCTTGTAACACACTGCAAGTAGATAACTAGCTGCACCCAGCCATCTGAAGCTTCTATGTCTTTGATTTTTAGGATTCTTCAGTGAAAGTGGAAATTGACCCTTCAGCACACTCTTTTAAAGCTCATCAGTGTCATCCACTAGGTAGAGTCCATTAGGTAGAGTTACCTCTCTCTTAAATCAAACAGATTTTTCATTGTTGCAACCAGTGCTGGAGCAAGTCTGTTCCACCTTGTTCATTTAGCAAGTTTTATACACGAAATCCAAGGATTAGTTACCGCCATATTGGGAACTTTCTTTTTCATCAAGTCACCAATTTTGGCAAGTATTTCAATACTCAGCATTTTTTCCTATATTCTGGAGACAGAATACTGTCCTACAGAAGAAAATGAAAAATTTGGAATATCTTTTCAAAAGGTAGCCCCAATCCTGCAGCCTGCACTACGATTTTTGAAATCAACAGATATTTGCCTGAGTGAAAAGTGCCAAAATAAGGCCTTGGGAAGTGAACATAAATTGAATAACTTTTTTAGGTTTGTTCTGCAAGTGTTTTTTGTAGATATGGTTATGGATGAGGTTCTAATTATAGAAGATAGAAGAAAACAGGGGCAAGGAAGAAGACTTTAAAAGCCTTTATAAAAATAAATACTGTTTGCAGCTTCTGGTGGTAAATCTACAGTCAGGTAATATTTTCAGTCATAAACTGCTGTACTCATTGTGACCACTTGGGAGACTGTGGCGCACCTATTGACAAAAGTAATTTGGGTGTGACACTCCAAGGTGATCTACCCTTAGAAGCATACTAGACTTGTACTAAAGCTGTTTGCTGTAACGTAATCACAGCAGTTTGATAGCCACACACTTTTGGGAAGGCCTGACATTATACCCAAGAGAACAGAAGATGCGTTCATGTGCATTATTATACATGCTAGAGTCATGCATATCAAAATATAGAGCTATTTTAAAATACCTTTCAGCTGCATGGCTTTCAATAGGTTAGGGTTCTTAGTTACTGTTAAAACACGTCTCTCCTCATGGGTTAATAGAGAAGATTGAATATTCCTCCTACAAGGCTGAAAAAAATAAAGACAAAACAGGTATATTTAGACAACACAGATATATTAGACAGTTCTAATAGGATTCTACTATTTGTGCAACGTCTTCAAACATCCTCAAGCTCACTGCATGAGCTTGCAAGTTTGTTTTCCTTTATAATATTCCCAATGCATTTTGGCAACACGAAGGTTGTGCTTAATTATGTGTGATTTTTGTGAAAAATAAATGCAAGACGTAAATTACAAATACATATGCAGTTTCTAAAAACAGATGGGATTTTGTATGTGGTAACAAGCACAGATTAGAAGCAGCTTGACAGACTTCAATAAATAAGTGACCACGGTGGGTTGCTGGATAAACAGAGAAAAAGTGAACGAAAAAGCACCAAGAAGAATCAGTGCTTCAAAGAGGTTGCATAAAAGCTTACAGTAAAGGAATAAATGACAAGGATCAAGAATCCCATGATTGAAATGAATGAAAAGTAAAGCCTGGAGTGAAATGATAAATAATAAATGATTTTACCAACACATAAATAGTAAAAAGTTGGTGAGGGAGGCTGTGGGTTCCTTGAGAGAAGGTGAAGGAACAAAGTATCAGAAAATGTACGTATTGCTGGGAAAATGAATGCTAGAATGAGAGAAAGATTTTCAAGGTGAAAGGAGATAACAACTAGAAACAGAGCTAAAGGGTGTACCAGAAAAAATGTGGAAGCAAGAAAGGAAACATTTCGTGCAACTGAAAATACAAACTGTCTCAGTAACTAGGAGGTATAGCATCTCAAAACTGCAAAGTAAAGACCAGGTAAGAGAAACACACTCCCCAAAAAAACTAAAGCAGGAATTACTGACCTTGTGTGTATTTACTGTCATAAAAGGCAGAGCAATGTCCTGCCTCATAGGAATGGCTGGATCTACAGTGACTTAAGGAAATATATTGAATCAAAATACTGGATATTCATGTATATCAAAATTGGGGGATATTAAAGATGGAACAAAAGGACACAAACAAGGAATTAGAACAGATTTGAATTCAGTTAGTTTAAACTGGAGTAGTTATCATCTTCTGCAAAGCTACTCTGATTTCTCTAGAATCTGAATTCCTTTCTGAGATTTTAAAAATTTGTGTTCAAATCTGCTTACTACTTCTGACTTGTTGCATTGCTGAGACTTAATGTTATAGCTTCATATTTAAAAACAAAAACAAAAACAACATCAACAAAAAAAACATAGAAAGTGTGGCAAATGTTGTCCATTGTTCCTAACCTCACACAAAGTGTTCTGCATGATGAGGGTTTCTGTTTTGATCAAAGATGATGAGAAACATCAGCGAGGCATTATTTCAGTCTGCTGAGCCATGATTAAATCAAGGAGTCTTGCAAATTTTTTCCACAATTTTGACTATAGATTTGCTCCCCCACATATACACAGATATCACTAATTGAAGTCTCGTTATTACTGAAACATCTTTTTGAAGTCCTCATGTTTGGCCTTCTTAAGAACCTTAGTGAAAAGTCTTCTCAGGTAACTTCAGCAGAATGCACCCTATTATATCTTCCATATTTTTTAATGGGAATTAAACCTATCTCTTACTTGGGAAAGAGAGTGTGAAGTAATCTCAAGGCCACCACAGTGCTGATTTTACTTTCGTCTGTATGTGAGATTGTTGCAGTAAAACAAAGGGAGCCATTGTAAACCACAAAAGAAAGGAGTATTTTGCATTTTGGCACCAAAATTGAACAAGTGTTCTGAAGCCAGGTGAGCTGATTGTTAATCAGTGTACTCTTCTAGAAAATAGACAAAGAGAGGTGCCCAGAAGAAATTAATTTTGCACTACTTACTGTAACACTTATCGTGATGGAAGAGGCATCAATTCTGCAGTTCTTACAGGAATACATTGAGTTTTCTTAAGAGATTGTATTCTTCCTTTCACTAACAAGTACATAATCTTAGGCACCATTCTTGCTATAAAGATGTCGTGGCTTTTTTGCACAAATATACAAAGAGATACAGGTTTTATAATACTATATGTTCACATTTTGACTTCAAGGATAGTCAGCATACCAAGAAAACTTCCATAGACCTGTAGTCTACCTTCCTACACCATCATCAGTTGTAGTACCATCTAAAATAAGTGCAGATAATTAGGATTTTTTCTGAAAAGAGGTGAATCTGAGGGTAAAAAATGCATGATTAGTGTTCATTTAATTGGATTCCAGGAATCTGCACAGGTTACAAGTCTTTATCTTACCTTTCAACTTTACGACTTTCAATAAGTTAGTGTTCTTAGTTGTTGTTAAGGACATGTCACTCTCCATGCAATAGTAGAGAAGATTGAAATTATCAAGCCTGAGCTACAGTGCTTGAGCTAAATGTGCCCACTTCATTTTAAAAGTAAGATGGTTGGCATTTTCAGAAAGTTCAAAGCAAGTTTGGAAGACCTTTTTCTCAATATTTATACATTTGTTTGAACATTTCATTTCCAAGATACTCTTCTTGGGTTATAAATTCTATCCAGCTTTCAAGGAAGTGGGAGAAGTTGAAAAGAAGCAATAAAAGGAAGGAGGGAAAGAAATATCCTTGATTTTCAAGACTCATGCAGTCTTGGTTCCGATGAATTTGGTTAGGAAGTGTAACAGCTTTCTGCACGTATCCATTATTTTAGAGAGATTAATTTTCAAAAGTTAAAAAACATTACATAAACAGTATCTACATCCTTCTATCAACAACAGTATGAAGTGATAGATCTGTTCCATCAGAGAATAGCTTAACAATTAATTTCTTCCAGAAGCAAATGTGACCTCTCATAAGGTACATTTGATTGCACAGTAATCCAGCAATTTAAAAACAACCTAAGCTTTATGAGTTGTTCAGTATATTTGGGAATAAATAGCAGGGGTTAAAGAAAGCTTTTGAAGTACTAGCACAACACATCAATTCAAATTTATAGAGTCCTAGAGGGACTGACTCAGATGTGTACTCACATTATGGAAGAAACACATTTCCATGAATGATCACAGTGCGGAGGAAATGTGCTACAATGAGATAGACATTTTTTGTAAGACTATACTGTGTTAAATGTACTTCAATTTAGGATTCTGGAAGTTTATTCTCTTAGAACAAATCCTTTCCTTATCAGATGAACCTATTAATATAATTAAAATTAGACTCTTGTATCACACTCTACATTCACTTTTTCAATTGAATTTTAACCTTAACTATCCCAGGATTTTAAACTATTCATGTTAATTCAACTCAAATAATTGTTTGCAGTGGCAAAGAAATGTTACAGCACCCACTAGTGCCGCTGTGGATAAGATGATGTATTAACTCAGTTCCCTACTTTTTTTAAGACTGTAACACTTACAGAAGGTTGTTTTAAATGCCTACTGTTCTGAAAAGCCAAATGTACATGACTTTCTGTGAGTGTTCATACATATTTTACATATATACACACATGCTTTCATTTGGGGTGGACAGTTCAAACCTCAGGTGTTTGAAGGGTGAGAGACGGCAGGGAGGACATTTCTGCTGCAGAGAAGATTCAGCAGTGTGACAAATGTGCATCCTCCTAGGCTTACATGTTCAGGAGCCTTCATACTTCCAAAGTTCTTCACAACTGAGACAACTACACGTTCAAGGGAATTTGTATGGCATTTTACAAGAACACAGTGATTTTTCACTTTACTATAAATTTCACCTCCTCTCAAAATGTTGGTTTGCACCATAGTTTTCTGCCATTGTGTTTCCCATGAACATATCTTTTACTTGCCTTCCCTGCTCCTCTTCCAAGGGTGGACAGCACTTCAGTTTTCATGTTTATTAATTATTTTAGCAAGCAGATGGTGTAAGGAATAACTCAAATTCTAGGAAACACTAGAATTGATGCTGACCATGGTCTTAACTGTGGTCATGCCATGAGATGTTTCTTGATGCACACTTTAATGGAATAACTCAAAGAATCAGCTTGGAAGAGCAAGAGGCTCTAATCCAGGAATTAAGCTAGGGGGTGATGGTTATATCTGAAAGGACCAGAAATGATTGATGTGCTCAGTGAAGTATAAATAATTAGAGATGTTAGCCTCCAGTCCTTTTAGGATTTTCCTAAACACACTCTTACTAGAGACAGAATCAGAGGGTACACTGGCAAATGTTGGTGACAGCAGCTTTGTCTTTAAGTTATCCTGAATTTAATGTAATTTTTTTTCTTATTTGTTTTTCATTTTTTATGTGAATAGCTGCCAAAATCCAGATGTAACTCAAGGTGCCAGGAACATAAAACTTAGTCTCGATCCCTCCTTAAGCTCCTTGCAGTTGTTGTTCACCTCTGCTCACTCTGAAATTTCTCTTCTTTCCAGGGCAAGGACAGGTGGATGTCTACAATGTGTGCTATAACTTCTATGTTTTACCTTTTCTATAACCTGCATGATAGTAACATTTGAAAAGTATTGATTTAACCTGATATAATTATTCAGTTTCTGCTGGTTTGATCAGTAAATTTAAATTCAGTCACATGTACTATGGTATTCATATTTTGACCATGGGGTAAATTTTGAGAAGCCTGGGTTGCTAGGGGCAGATGGCGTGCACCTAACCGAGAAAGGGAAGAAGCTGCTTGGACAAAGGCTGGCCAGACTTGTGCAAAGAGCTTTAAACTAGTATTGCTGGGGGAGAGGGAGCACAGTTCAGCCCACCGCTGTCAGCATGGCGCCAGTGCCAGCACCAAGGGTCCAGAGGCTAAGGAAGGATCACAGGTATGTTCAAATGAACTTATGCTGCCACCCAAGAGAACCCCTGTCACTCCAGCCAGCGAGTCGGCTTTGTCGGGAGCCCAGCTAAAGTGTATGTACACCAACGCACGCAGCATGGGAAATAAACAGGATGAGCTGGAGATGCGTGTGCATGAGCAGGGCTATGACCTTATTGGCATCACGGAGACGTGGTGGGACGACTCCTATGACTGGAGTGTCAACATGGAGGGGTATAAGCTTTTTAGAAAGGACAGGAAGGGGAGACGAGGAGGGGGTGTCGCTCTCTACGTCAGCAACCGGCTGGAGTGCATGGAGCTTCGCCTGGGGTCGGAGGACAAGCTGACAGAGAGCTTATGGGTCAAGATTAGAGGATGGGGACGGATAGGGGATGTTACGGTAGGGGTCTGTTACAGGCCACCTGGACAGGAGGACAGAGCAGATGAGGCGCTTTATAGCCAGATAGGAGCAGCCTCGCAGTCACAAGCCCTGGTCCTCATGGGGGACTTCAACCACCCTGACATCTGTTGGAGAGACAATACGGCAGGGCACAGGCAGTCCAGGAGGTTCCTGGAATGCGTGGATGACAACTTCCTCCTGCAGGTAATAGAGGAGCCGACAAGGAGGGGTGCCATGCTCGACCTTGTGCTCACCAACAGGGAGGGACTGGTGGGCGATGTGAAACTTAAGGACAGCCTTGGCTGCAGTGACCACGACACGGTGGAGTTCAAGATCCATGGGGCAGCAAGGAAACCACTCAGCAAGCTCTGTACCCTAGACTTCAAGAAGGCAGACTTCGGCCTCTTCAAGGACCTGATGGGCAAAGTGCCGTGGGAGGCGGCCTTGGAGGGACGAGGGGCCCAGGAAAGTTGGCCCACATTCAAGGAGCACCTCCTCCAAGCTCAGCAGAGCTGCATCCCGATGAAGAACAAGTCGGGCAAAAAGACCAGGAGGCCTACATGGATGAGCAAGGAGCTCCTGGATCAACTGAAAATTAAGAGGTTAGCCTATAGAGGGTGGAAGCGGAGACAGATAGCCTGGGAGGAATACAGAGAAACTGTACGAGTGACCAGGGATCAAGTGAGGAAGGCTAAAGCCCTGAAGGAATTGAATTTGGCAAGGGATATAAAAAGCAATAAGAAATGCTTCTATAGGTATGTAGGGGACAAAAGGAAGTCAAAGGAGAATGTAGGCCCCCTCCAGAAGGATACTGGTGCTCTGGTCACCTGGGACATAGAGAAGGCTGAGGTACTCAATGAATTTTTTGCCTCAGTCTTCACTGATAAAGCCTCTTGTCTTACCACCCAAGCTGTGGAAAGAACTAGCAGGGACTGTGAGGATGAACCACTGCCCACTGTACTTGAAGAGCAGGTTCGGGAACATCTGAGGAACTTGAAGGTGCACAAGTCCATGGGACCTGATGAGATCCATCCATGGGTCCTGAAGGAACTGGCGGATGAAGTTGCCAAGCCACTGGCCATTGTATTTGAGAAGTTGTGGCGGTCTGGCGAGGTCTCCGATGACTGGAAGAGAGGGAACATAACCCCCATTTTTAAAAAGGGGAACAAGGAGGACCCGGGCAACTACAGGCCGGTCAGCCTCACCTCTGTGCCTGGCAAGGCCATGGAGCAGATTCTCCTGGGAACCATGCTAAGGCACATGGAGAGCAAGGAGGTGGTGAGTGACAGCCAACATGGCTTCACCAAAGGCAGATCGTGCCTGACCAACTTGGTGGCCTTTTACGATGGGGTGACAGCATCGGTGGACAAGGGTCGACCAACGGATGTCATCTACCTGGACTTGTGCAAAGCTTTTGACACTGTCCCGCATGACATTCTTCTCTCTAAACTAGAGAGGCATGGGTTTGATGGATGGACCACTCGGTGGATAAGGAATTGGCTCAATGGCCGCACTCAGAGAGTAGTGGTCAACGGCTCGATGTCTAAGTGGAGACCGGTCACGAGTGGCGTCCCTCAGGGGTCCGTGTTGGGCCCGGCCCTCTTCAACATCTTTGTCGGTGACGTGGACAGTGGCATGGAGTGCACCCTCAGCAAGTTCGCCAATGACACCAACCTGTGTGGTGCCATCAACACGCTGGAAGGGAGGGATGCCATCCAGAGGGACCTCGACAGGCTGGAGAGGTGGGCCCGTACCAACCTCATGAAGTTTAACCAGGCCAAGTGCAAGGTCCTACATCAGGGTCATGGCAATCCCAGGCACAAATACAGACTGGGCGGAGAATGGATCGAGAGCAGCCCTGAGGAGAAGGACTTGGGAGTACTGGTGGACGAGAAGCTCAATATGAGCCGGCAATGTGCTCTTGCGGCCCAGAAGGCCAACCGCGTCCTGGGCTGCATCAAGAGGAGCGTGGCCAGCAGGTCGAGGGAGGTGATTCTCCCCCTCTACTCTGCCCTCGTGAGACCTCACCTGGAGTATTGCGTCCAGTTCTGGAGTCCCCAACATAAGAAGGACATGAACCAGTTGGAGCGAGTCCAGAGGAGGGCTACGAAGATGATAAGAGGGCTGGAGCACCTTTCCTATGAGGACAGGCTGAAAGAGTTGGGGCTGTTCAGCCTGGAGAAGAGGAGGCTCCGGGGTGACCTTATAGCGGTCTTCCAGTACCTCAAGGGAGCCTACAAGAAAGATGGGGAGAGGCTGTTCAGGAGGGCCTATTGTGATAGGACAAGGGGTAATGGTTTTAAAATAGAGGGAGGTAGATTCAGGTTGGATATTAGGAAAAAATTTTTTACCATGAGAGTTGTGGAACACTGGAACAGGTTGCCCAGAGAGGTGGTGGATGCTCCATCCCTGGAGACGTTCAAGGCCCGGTTGGATGAGGCCCTGAGCAACCTGATCTAGTTGGAGATATCCCTGTTTGTTGCAGGGGGGTTGGACTAGATGACCTTTGAAGGTCCCTTCCAGCCCTAACCATTCTATGATTCCCATTTTGCTGCTGACTGAATCTAGAGTTTCTAATGAAAATATATGTACTAATTTAATTAAAATTAAAGCACAATGCACAGGAAGGAACCACAGGGGAAAAATGTTTCTACAAGAAAACTCAATCTTCCTTTTCCCAACTTATAAAACTGTTTTTTAACCTTACTGTTCTTTTCTGATAGCTTATATATGATATTGTATAACCAGATACATGCCAATTTGAGTTACTTCAAATTTTCATAGAAAACATAGAAACACAGAGCTTGAAGGGATCCAAGAAAGACATACTTCTGTTCTGAGACAAAATTAGATGTGACTAAAATAACCTCCCACAATCAGTTTTGCCATCTGAGCCATTTTTCCTTTAAGAGAGCCTCAGAGTTGCTTATTCTTTCCGGGCTTTAAAAATAAATAAATAAAGTGCAGAGAGACAGAAAGCATTGGAAGAAAAATATATTTCCCGATTTTCAACAGAGAATGGAGAAAAGATAACAACAGAGATTTGATCCGAATACTCTCTACTTATTTTCCTTTTGTTTCAAACAAACAATGTGGGGCAGGATAATATCCAAGTTACTCATTTAAAGGAAACTCTCTAGAGAGTCAATCACCTATAAAAATCTTAGGGATTTGAAAGAAACAGAGCTAGGACAGCATAAACACAGAGCAAATATGTAATTTTGCATTTAAAATTGTCCACACATAGTGACCAGTTCTTCATATGCAAAAAGTTGAATATGGTTGGAAACTTATTCATAGAAGAGAGGTGAATCTTTAGAGGATAATCACAGAAAGAGAAATTAAGATTATTTAATACATTTTTGAAAGAAAATCTGGCTAAAGATGCTATGTTGCAAAGCTTGTAGAAAAAAATAATTAGGATATTAATTAAAATATGACTATTATTCTTTAGCAATTATGAGCTAGAAGCAAAAAAAAGGCATAAATACAGGGAAGGCATAAATAAGGGGGGAAGGGAAGGGAAGGGGAAGGGGAAGGGAAGGGAAGGGGAAGGGAAGGGAAGGGAAGGGAAGCATTTAATCTCTTCCCTGCTGAGATGTAAGGCTTTTACAATTTACTGCAAAACAGTACACTTATTTTAAAAGAGAGCACTATATGAAAGAAATTAATAAAGAGTTCGCAGCTGAAGTAATTTCAAGTAGGAATTTTCCTTGTTAAATGCATCTTTAAAAAAGTTCTGCCCAAAATACCACTAATTTGTCAGAGCCACTGCTACTTACATAGAAGACAAGCATACATACATTATACTTTCTTTATATTTAAGAAGTTTTCACTTGCTGTTTTCTCAGTCATTCAGCAGAATAAAGTTCAAGGTACAACAACCTCCATCTATCCATCTTCACAGTTCCTAAGTTCTTGAAGACACTTACAGAACTCTCAAGGAGACTGACTCCTCAAGTCAAGGAGACTTACAGACCCTCAAGAAAAGAAGCTTTCCAGGCCTCCTAGCTAACTGTTGGCAATACTGCCACAATGAGTCAAATTCACAGGTGTGAGGGCATTTCCAAGTCCTGGTTACATCAGAGAGAAGCAGAGTTCTACAGGTGCTCCTCAGACAAAGCAATACAATTACTCTCCTGTCCCCAGATGGAAATGCATATTCTAGTATTTAAAAGACCTTTTTTCTTTCTGAAAAGAAAATGCATCTCAGATTAAAGGTCACCAAATTAGGTTAGTATGGTGAGCAAAACAGTAATAAATGCTAAGTTATGTCAGAGATGTCCAAGTGACTGGCTAATTACTGCATACTCCGCTCTTTTCAGCCCCACATTCAGCAAAACTACGGTGGTTTAGTACCTCACTGTTGCCAAAAGCAATTAGCAAAGACAATTTCATGCATGGACAACACTGCTCTTACCCTCCCCACACACAGAATTCAAACAGGAACTGACATCTTTCTCAGCCTTCTCAAATGAGGATTAATAAATGAACACATGGATTTAGTTCCACTTTACAGGCAATTTTTTTATTTTATTGCTTTTTCTTCAAGGGGGATACACAGATATAATAACAGAATAACTAAAAGGCTAACTGGATGTTTTTGAAACGTGGTGGAGTTTAACTATTAGAAAACAAAATGGTTAAGAGGGAATACAATGCTTTATTAGCTAAATAAGCTAACAAATAAGCAACATACTTTAGTGAAACATAATACGAGAAATACAGTGCAAATTGTTATAGCAGTTCAGTGAGAACAGCTTTTGTGACTCAGAGGTTACAAAGAATAAAATCTTTCCATAACCATGCTTAATCAATAAACCAAAGTATAAAACTCTATAATAAGCATAATGGAAAGATTAGCTGGCCTTAATGATGAAGATGCTACTTTTCTTTCTGCCTTCTCCTTAAATAAATGCATAAGACACAATCAGTTTTGTTACCCAGCTGTAGTTTAAGAGGAAGGAGGAAGAGGCTGACGCAGAAGGACAAAGAATAGATACATCTTATTGCTCTAATCTTTACCATAAACTAGGATTTGAATCAGAAGGCTGGTTTGATTCATCAGACAGAAGAATTTGATATAAAGTTTAGATATCTCAACACCCATACAGAACTGAGCAACATAATTGTGTTTCCATCTCATTTATGCTCTGATCAATGAACTGTAAGGTCTTCTATTACATAAATATGTAGTTAGTATGTGTGTCTATAAATATAGATAAAGACAATGGTCCTCCATTTTTTTAAAATTTGCAAACAGTTACAATTTGGCTTAATAGGACGTGTGAGGAGTGTTCACTGATGACAAAATTGAATTCTATACAATTTTTATCAATTCAATGTACTGAGAGATCAGTCTGATGACAAAATTATATGATATTAGTTACTATATTTCAGAGTTTGAAATCTTTGCATATTTCACAATATTTGTAAAATCAGAAGTGCTGAATATACATTCTTTTACTGTGCTTCAAGTATCGTGATTTTTTTCCCTAAAATATTATGTAATTGTTAATATGACTGTTGACTTCAGTAATACACTATTTGAATAAGGCCCACATCAGTCAGACTTCATGTTATGCAAAAGATTCCTAAGAATAACATTACATGTAGAAGTACACTTTATTGCATTCACTGTAGTTTACATAGGTAGTAGAATTCAGTACAATTTCTCCAGTAACTTTTGCTTTTAGGTATAAAGTACTGGTAAAGATACAGACTCACAAAATTTAGCTCAGTCTTTTTTTTTTCAGGATTCTGGGCACCAGATACCACATCGGAAAGCTCAGCCCAGTTGCAAAACAAATACTAACACATTGAACATAGGTAAGAATATAATTTATTTCCATTTGATCAAGCAGCATCACATTAACAGCTTAAACCACATATAATTATTTAGAATGATGACTCACAAGTAACAATTTTAACAAAAACAACTGAAAAAAAAGCCTCTAAAATTTGGTTAAACACAGACAGTCAGGAATTCAAACCACAAGTTATGTACTATTCCATTTATACTATAAAATACCTTGAGGCCTCAGCAGATATATAGTTTCCATAGACATCCCTAACCTTTAACAGCTTTAGAATAATTTTTAGAAGAGGTTGAACCAAATATCAGAGCAAGGACACCACTACGCATAATGCCCTGCCAGTAGAGACTTTTATTGTGATAGGAGAGAAAAATGGTACTAGGTCAATCATAATATGGAAGATGAGCTCTCAGATTCAACACTATCTAAATGTTTTATAACTCCAACAGAGCACCTGAAGCTTTACTGAGATATCTGCCAATAGATAAGACAGCAGAGCAAACTTGTTGCCATCCTGACAGTGCACTAAAGAAATTGAGTGATGCATTTAGCACCAGCTTCCGCTTCTGGGTGAACTCAGGGCACAGGCTCAAACAGAGCATATTAGAGTAACTTAGTCTTGAGAAAGAAAAGGTCACAGCCTCTTACCCAAGCACAGATGGCCAAACAGCTGACCTTGCTGCTAAAATAATCTGAAGCCACTCTTAAATTCCAGACTGGGCAACTCTTTGAGTCATTGAAAGCCTTGATCCTCAGAAAACTGTGCTGTGAAGACGTCAGGTAAACTCTGTCGTAGCTTAAAGCTTTTGCCTACATCATTTGATTTACATGAGACAGTCTTGAATTTGGATATCATTTACATGGTAGACATGCTGTACTGCCTTGCCAACCTAGAGCTTATTCAGTTGTAACAGGAAGGGCAACACGATGCAGCGTTGTGATTTCAGACACTTTTCAGTACTGCTGAGGGTAGCAGGACAACATATGCAAGCACTCATTATTCAGTGCCACTGAAAGAAGTAAAAAACAGTCTTGCCCTCATGAACCACGGACTGAATGGACATTTTGGATACTAAATCATTATTCATTATTTCCAAAGTGATCCTACCACAAGTATTTTGTGCAGAACTTGCTTACATTATCATTGCCTCAGATGGGCTTGACCTTATACACGTGAGAATTCAGTTCACATAATATCAAACTGACACAGCAGAAGACTTTATGAATACTAAAATAAACAAGCAAAAAAAAAAACCGCTCAACTTGCAATGTCAGAAAGCCACAATTTGGAGCTCACTCAAAGCAGGCTCTCCTTTGAGACAGGATCAAACCTATGAAAGACTAAGCACACAAGCTTCTCCCTCTCCCCACAATTGCCAAAAGCTCCCTGTTCTCAAAGAGTAATGAAAGGTGAAGTCTGCAGAATTGTGTATCATTCACAGAGACAAATAAACCAATAAATATTCAGGGTACTCAAGTTAAAGTAGAGAGAAAATATGTTTAAAACTACATATAGCTTTTAATCTTCCAACATTAAGTGAGTCAGCACCAACGGTCTTTCTGCACGCCTCGGTAGCACGGACGGTAAGTTCTGCGGCCGGGGGGGTAGATTGAGGTGGAAAAAGCGAGTGTCGAGTGAGCTAAAAGCCAGGCATCGCCCGGCGGGAGCCAGGATCTCCTGTGTCCCGGTTCCGGCAGTGCCTACGTGACTGCTGACGCAGGGGGGCGGACCCGGAACAGACGCGGGAGATTTAAACTGCCCTGAGGAGCGCAGCGACCCGGAGCGGGCAAACAGGAGCGTGGCGCGGCAGAGTGAGGGGCGCGGCAGTTCGCGCAGGCAGGGCGAGCAGACAGAGCAAGCAGGCAGAGCGTCGAGCCCGGTCGGAAGTCCCTGACTGACATGGTGGTCACTAGGCATAAAGCGAAGGCTGCCTCCAGCCCGGTGCCAGCCAGGACCGACGCAGCCTCCCAGACGGACCCCCGCTGGGTGCACGCTGCCACCCAGGTAAGCTGCAGGTCTTGTTCCCCAAGTGTATTGGCTCAGGTTGCCACCGGGGAACTCACTTGTGGGAGCTGTGCCAGGGTGGAGGAACTCCTCCGCCTGGTGACAGAGCTCAGAGAGGAGGTAAGCAGGCTGAGGGCCATCAGGGAGTGCGAGAGGGAGATTGACCAATGGACCAGTACTTTGTGCTCCCGCCCGCAGACCCAACAGGCTACCACAGCTTCTCAGACTGAGGAGCCCCCAACCTCTCCCCACCTGGCCGGGAAGAGGAATCCAGGTGGGAATGAGCAATGGCAGCAGGTCCCTGCCCGGCGCGGCAAGCCTGCCCCCTCTGCTCCTGCAACTACCTCCCAGGTTCCATTACACAACAGATTTGAAGCTCTACAAGTGGAACCAACACCCAGGGAGGATGATGATACACACACGCTAGTATCCTTCCCTAGGACCATACGTATCATCAAGACAGCCTCAGTTAAAAAGGAAAGGCGGGTGATTGTTTTAGGAGACTCCCTTTTGAGGGGTGTGGAGGGCCAGATTTGTAGACCTGACCCTTTACACAGGGAGGTCTGCTCCCTTCCTGGGGCAACAATTAGGGATGTAACAAAAAAACTCCCATCTATAGTCAGACCCACTGATTACTACCCTCTTCTTCTTTTCCAAGTTGGTATGGATGACATTAGGAAAAGAAACATCCGGACTATTAAGAAAGATCTCAGGGTTTTGGGAAGAATGTTGAAGGGATCGGGGGCCCAAGTAATATTCTCTTCTATCATACCGACTCTAGGACATGACACAAGATGGAAAACAAAGATCGAGGATTTAAATAATTGGCTACAAAAGTGGTGTGAGGAAAACAACCTAGGCTTCTTTAACCACGGGCTGACCTTAATGCCAGATCTTCTATCTAGGGACGGGGCGGGTTTGTCTCCACAGGGGAAAAGGCTGCTCACTACAGAACTAGCTGGGATCATCAACAGGGCTTTAAACTAGATGTGAAGGGGGTGGGGGGTATTATCAGACTTAGAGGATTAACAGCCGAGGACGGCCCTCCATTGTCTGATGAAGGGAGTGTAGGCAGGTGCCTTCGGCCTGCTGCCTCAGTGATACTAGGGGGTGATATGTGTAGTCAAGAGCAACACACAAGTTGCCTAGAGGTTAAAGAGAATCCCAAAAATAACAGCTCAGGTAATAAAACTTCCCCCGCTAGGGGTGCCGTGGGGTCGAAAGCCCAACTTACGTGCTTCTATACAAACGCACGTAGTATGGGCAATAAACAAGAGGAACTGGAAGCTCTTGCTATCCGGGGAAACTACGACATAGTTGCCATCACTGAAACATGGTGGGATGACTCGTATAACTGGAGTGCTACCATGGATGGCTACAAACTCTTCAGGAGGGATAGGAGAGGTAGAAGGGGTGGTGGGGTTGCCCTGTATGTAAGGGAAGATCTAAACTGTTTAGAGTTAAATGTTGGGGATGACCTAGTAGAATGTCTGTGGGTGAAAATCAAAGAGGGGCCTATGAAGGCGGATATTGTAGTGGGTATCTGCTATAGGCCACCCTATCAGGACAGTGAGACTGATGAGCTATTCTTTAAACAACTGGGGGAAGTCTCGCGCTCACTAGCCCTTGTCCTTATGGGTGACTTTAACCTGCCTGATGTCTGTTGGAAGTATAACATGGCAGTCAGGAAACAGTCTAGGCGGTTCCTGCAGAGTGTGGAGGACAACTTCCTCTCACAACTGGTTAGTGAACCGACTAGAGAAGGAGCTCCCCTAGACCTGCTGTTTGTGAACAGAGAAGGTCTTGTGGGAGATGTGAAGGTTGGAGGACGCCTGGGGCTTAGTGACCACGAGATAATAGAATTCTCAATTCTAGGGGAAGTTAGGAGAGGGAACACTAAAACGGCCAAGCTGGACTTTGGGCGAGCTGACTTTGGGCTGTTTAGAAGTCTGGTTAACAAAGTCCAATGGGAGACAGCTCTCAAGGGTAAGGGGGCGCAGGAGGGATGGTTACTATTCAAAAAGGAAATTCTGGAGGCACAGGAGCGAGCTGTCCCTGTGTGCCGGAAGTCGAGCCGCCGGGGTAGAAAACCAGCTTGGATAACAAAGGAGATTTGGGAACATCTCAAAAGAAAAAGGGATGTCTACAAGTCTTGGAAGAATGGGCAGGCATCCAGGAATCAATACAGGGAGGAAGTTAGGGCATGTAGGGAGATAATCAGGGAGGCAAAAGCCCAATTGGAACTTAGACTAGCCTGCTCCGTAAGGGACAACAAAAAGTCTTTCTATAAATATATTAATAACAAAAGGAGGGCTAAAGATCACCTCCAGCCCCTACTGGACTCAGGGGGTACGTTAGTCACTAGGGATGAAGACAAGGCTGAGGTCCTTAATGCCTTCTTTGCCTCAGTCTTTAATAATAAGGTCAGCAGTTCCCAGGTGAGCTGGCCTTCGGTGTCTGAGTGCAGGGAGGGAGAGCAGATCGAAGCTCCTGTGATCCAAGAGGAACGGGTCAAGGATCTGCTCCTTCGGCTGGATGCCCACAAGTCTATGGGGCCTGATGGTATCCACCCGAGAGTCCTGAGAGAGCTGGCGGATGTCATTGCCAAACCCCTGTCCATTATCTTTGGGCAGTCTTGGCTCACTGGGGAAGTTCCGCTGGACTGGAGGCTGGCGGATGTTACCCCCATTTACAAAAAAGGGCGGAAGGAGGATCCGGGGAACTACAGGCCTGTCAGTCTGACCTCGGTGACGGGCAAAGTCATGGAACAGGTTATCTTGAGTGCTATTAATGAGCACATACAGGTTAACCGGGTGATCAGGCCCAGTCAACATGGGTTTATGAAAGGCAGGTCTTGCCAATCAAACCTGATCACCTTCTATGACAGGGTGACCCGCCTGGTTGACGAGGGAAGGGCTGTGGATGTAGTTTTCCTGGACCTCAGTAAAGCCTTTGATACAGTTTCTCATAGTGTTCTGGTGGAGAAACTGGTAACTGCTGGCCTGGATAGGCACACCCTCCTTTGGGTTAAAAACTGGCTGGATGGCCGGGCCCAAAGAGTGGTGGTAAATGGGGCTAAATCCGGCTGGAGGCCGGTCACCAGTGGGGTTCCCCAGGGCTCAGTGCTGGGTCCAGTTCTGTTTAACATCTTTATCAATGACCTGGATGAGGGGATTGAATGTACCCTCAGTAAATTTGCGGACGATACCAAGCTGGGAGGCTGTGTTGATCTGCTTGAGGGTAGGGAGGCCCTTCAGAGGGATTTGAACAGACTGGATCGTTGGGCTGAGGCCAATGGCATGAGCTTTAATAAGGCCAAGTGCAGAGTCCTTCACTTGGGGTATAAAAACCCCAAGCATCGCTATAGGCTTGGGGAGGAGTGGCTGGAGAGCTGCCTGGCGGAAAAGGACCTGGGGGTGTTGGTTGACTACCGGCTTGATATGAGCCAGCAGTGTGCCCAGGTGGCCAAAAAGGCCAATGGGATACTGGCATGTATCAAGAATAGTGTGACCAGCAGGAGCAGGGAGGTGATCCTGCCCCTGTACTCGGCACTGGTGAGGCCGCACCTGGAATATTGTGTCCAGTTTTGGGCCCCTCGCTTTAAGAGAGATATTGAGCTCCTGGAGCGAGTCCAAAGAAGGGCAACTAAACTGGTCAAGGGGCTGGAAAATAAAACTTATGAGGAGCGGCTGAGGGAGTTGGGGCTGTTTAGCCTGGAGAAGAGGAGGCTGAGGGGAGACCTGATTACGGCCTATAAATACTTGAGAAAAGATGGTGGGGAGTTAGGGGAAGGGCTCTTTACATTAGTGATGGGAGATAGAACAAGAGGAAATGGGCATAAGCTTAGTCAGGGGAGATTCAGGTTGGATGTTAGGAAGTATTTCTTCTCTGAAAGGGTTGTCAGCCACTGGAATAGGCTGCCCAGGGAAGTGGTTGAGTCCCCATCCCTGGATGTGTTTAAGAATAGGGTGGATGAGCTACTTGAGGATATGGTTTAATGGGGATTAGGGATGGTTGGACTCGATGATCTCTAAGGTCTTTTCCAACCTAGAAATCTATGAATCTATGAATCTATGAACATAACAACATCATGTCATGACTGCCTTATGAAGAAATTCTGCCTCTCTCTTCTTCACTCACAACATTTTCCCCTACTTGTTTTTACGTTATTATTCCCTATGGAGATTCCTGAACCTACTCCTAAAGCATGCAACTCCATCCACTGGTTTCTGAAACAAAGATATGTCTGGTTTGGTCTTGAGTAGTTTCCAGCTTGACCAGTCAAGGCAATTCAAACCAAATCAATATGTAAAAAGAGACACCTATATCTACACAGCATGTTTTGTAGGGTTTTGGAAACTACCAGCAGCTTCTTTCAAGCTATCTATCGAGCAGGACAATGAATGTGAGGTGTTAAGAGCTAGCTGTGCTGTGCAGGTGTCAACCATGCAAGACTGGGATATGTAAGAATTGAAGTACGCAAAATAGTTCAGAAGCATAGCAGAAATGAGTACAGCGATCTCAGCAAGGGAGGAATTAGCTGAACAATATCATACATTTGTTTATACACCCAAGATAGAGTTTTGAAAGAGTGATAATCAGTGCAGGAAGTCATCAGAGCAATGTATAGTGAGGGTGACATAATCCAACCTGCATGGAGTGAACGCACAGACTCACATAATTTTCCTCATCTTTGTTGGAAAAATAGATATTTGCATATATACATTATCTATGCAGAAGTCTAACATATTTGGGGGACTCTGAGATACTCGTGAGAGCAAACGAGAATGTAGCTCCACTCAATTACATTTGACTGAGCTAAGTCCTTCCTTCATAAAACACACAGTTCTCACCACCACTACTGTTTGTGTCTGAGAAGACCAGTAAAGTTCATTAAACCGGCTGTCGAATATTAATGTATCATTAACTGACTAAAGGTTATGTAAAGGTGCTGTTTACCAGCTAAGTAGCTCAGAGAAGACCTCCTGGTGACTGCTGCTGGCAGAAATCCATGCTAAAAGGATACTATTGCTGGGTAAACACTACTGTTGCCTTTGCACTGTAGCTGCCACCAAGAGTGACAGATTGAACAAGTAAAAGCCAGGTTCACAAAGAACTTCATGGAAGAAAGAAGATGGGCTATGCCAAAAAAATGGCGCAATGCACCTTCTCATTTAATGTTACTAATAATTATAACTGAGGTAAATTTAGAAGTCCTTGATCAGTTCCTTCTGATCCAACTTTCACAGAGGCCAGTGGTAGATGTCAGGAGCTCAGTAGCTGAATTTCCGAGTATATTGTCACAATAATAAACTAAGAAATGATCAAAACCTCACAGCTCCATTCTCAATGTTTTTCCAATTATCACAATATTTTTTTTCAAAATGTGACTCTTGTCAGTGACAACAGTGCTCAGGATTATTCAGCTGGCTCCCAGCAAGTTCCTAAGCATATCATGAAAGCAAATCACAAATGTTTAATGGGTCACATTCAAAACCGTAAACCTTGATGTGCTACAATTCGGGCCAATTGCAGCAACTCCTCTGACAGACTACGTATAGTCAAAGCTGTTCAGTTAATAAGGTCTCACAACAACCTTACAATCACAGCACTGCCCCATAATTTAGCCTAATTACAAGGATGCAGATGGATCCTGTCCATTCTGTGGTATTTATTGATTGGGATTTCTGATTCAGAATTGAACATGAGACTGAAGTAAACATTACGAGAATCACAGTTTGAATAGTTACATTACTTGCCTGCTTAATCTGCAGTCTGGCTTTACATTTTCTTTCTGAGATTCATAATGCATGTTACAAATCATAAGATTCTCCTTTGGTTACATTAAACAGATACTACAAACACACTTCTCTGCTTCCCTTGTCAAATGGCCTTCAGCAGGCAGACAGGAAGCTTTAGACACAGATAAAGAGAAATTAGAGAGATGTTGGGTATAGAATTTTGGAGACGGCATCTCTGCAAACAGCTGAAGGGGGATGGTTTTCACTTCAAACATTTCCTGTTCCACAGAATTCTCTGGAGTCCCATTTATTCCAGACAGTTTGGAAATGGCTCAAAACCAGTAGTTAATAGTCGTCTTCCTTTGCTGTGTTAGAGAGAGATTAAATTTTTGCCTTAACACAGAACTTTGTGTAATGCCATGCAAGCGGATCCATTAGAAAGGGGCTGAGTGAGAAATAACATGCAGTTTTGACATCACATTTATGTTCCTGCAGTTGCTGGAGCTTTCACCAGGGGCTACCGGCAAGGACACAGAAGAGGGCTTCTGACTGGCTAGCAATTCTGTGTGTCCGTCTGTGAGGCAGTCTGGCAGGAAAGTCCTGGCTGGGAGGATACTGATGACTGCTGAAGGATAACGGTAATGACACGAAGACTAGGGATGGAAGCAGAAACCTGGAATGCTGCTTTGGCAGCCTTACAGATGCATAGAGCTTCACCAAAGTGATTAAAAACACCCAGAGACTGACAGGGTATTTAAGGAGCTAATTTGTTTCTTCTTTCCCTTTTTTCGTGCTCTCACGACTGGTTTCTCTGAGCTCTTGATCTACAACCCATTGGTACTTCCTGACATACTATCTTTTGATTATATCTACTGAGAAACCTTATGTGCTCTTGCGGCCCAGAAGGCCAACCGCATCCTGGGCTGCATCAAGAGGAGCGTGGCCAGCAGGTCGAGAGAGGTGATTCTCCCCCTCTACTCTGCCCTCGTGAGACCTCACTTGGAGTATTGCGTCCAGTTCTGGAGCCCCCAACACAAGAAGGACATGGACCAGTTGGAGAGGGTCCAGAGGAGGGCCACGAAGATGATAAGAGGGCTGGAGCACCTTTCCTATGAGGACAGGCTGAAAGAGTTGGGGCTGTTCAGCCTGGAGGAGGCTCCGGGGTGACCTTATAGCGGTCTTCCAGTACCTCAAGGGGGCCTACAAGAAAGATGGGGAGAGGCTGTTCAGGAGGGCCAGTTGTGATAGGACAAGGGGTAATGGTTTTAAAATAGAGGGAGGTAGATTCAGGTTGGATATTAGGAAAAAATTTTTTACCATGAGAGTGATAGAACACTGGAACAGGTTGCCCAGAGAGGTGGTGGATGCTCCATCCCTGGAGACATTCAAGGCCAGGTTGGACGAGGCCCTGAGCAACCTGATCTAGTTGGAGATATCCCTGTTCCTTGCAGGGGGGTTGGACTAGATGACCTTTGAAGGTCCCTTCCAGCCCTAACCATTCTATGATTCTATGATTCTATGAAACCTTGTTTTGAGATGAGATCAGATTTAATTTGGAAATAACACAGAAGATTAAGTGGGCAAGGATGCAACATTCAAAATATAACTCCATATAAACCTCTGCAAAACACAGGTCCTCATTTGTATATGATGTGAAGAAAAATAAAAAGAGAAAACACCGTACATTTTTATTGTAAATAGGTTATTTAACTGTAACTATGAGTACTACCTGACTGCTACAATATGAAAAGAAGGAAAATCCAACTGTCACGACTGAAGAAACTTACTCAATGTTATTTTTTTTCAGAGACCATCGAATCTTCTGCTGACATTATTTGATGGATTTTCAGAAGCATGTGCAGGGGTTTAGACAGACGAGTCCCTTTATTGCAAAGGGAGTTCTCTATATAAACTTCTATCCACCAGGTAGAAAATAGATCCCTTATGCTTCACAAATCATATCACTCATTTTTAACAGGAGTCACAATCCTGACTACTCATCTATTCTGTGGACCTATCTCAACCAGTTAATCACAACACTTGACTATATCCCTCTTCAAATATTAATTTTAGCTATTCCCCTTTATGTATGAGCTATTTAAAAGTAAAGAAACAAGAACTATAATGCCAAAACTTGAGAAAGGAAAAGGATATTTGTTATTTCATAACACTTATTTCTTGATATTATCCAGTTGTGTCTCAAAAATTAGGTTTTTGTATCTAACGAGGTTTTAAGTGCAGGGTTTTCCATAAGGAAAAACAGAAATGAAAGAGTCCTTTTTAAAAACTGATTATACTGAATAGAAAACATCCTGAAATCTCTCTGCTAAAGTATAGATTGTTTGTTTATAATCCTAAATGTCAAAGGGAAAATTTTTAAAATCTTCAAAGGCAGATAAGGTATCAGTTTTTTTTCACATTCTGTTTTCTTTGTAAAAAGACTGACAAGTTAGCTAACAGGCAACAACAACATGAGTTTGTGACACAAGTTTCTGATGCAGTGCCCTTGTCTACACCTGCAAGCCTTAGACTAGTAGAAATCAAAACTACAAAGTGCCTGTCCTCATGAGAATTTGGCCTGGTGTCCATTGCCACTTTTCCAAGTGAAAGCAGTGCTCGAAATGAGTTGAACATCTCACTCGTCTTTGTCATTTGAGAACAAACATGGAATAGGAATGACTTTGCCTAGAAAAAGTGGTCTTGAAGGTCAGTAAAGGATTAACAGAAAAAAAAAAAGCATTAATTTCTAAGAAAGGCTGGAAGAATTTATGTTTGGAAATGCATGAAATATTTCAATCACAGCTTTCTCAAACAGTGTAACATTTAACTCATATGGGAATATTTTTGCCATCTTTAGAAGAAAGGTTTCATTAAGACTACAGACACAGAGATCTTTGCAGATCTGTTCCCCTGGTCCTTCCATTAGATATCCCAGAGAATGCCACTGAATCAGTGGCAAATAGACTTGACATTTTCCATTTTCCTAAAGCTAAAATGCAAGCAGTAAAATACTCTAGGGGAAAACAAAAACAAAAACCACAACAACAACAAAACAACAACAGCAACAACAAAAACACAAAAAAAAACACCAAAACAAAACCCTAGCTATCTGACCATCTTTTGCAGATTGGCTGAAGAGTTCATCGGCATTTTTGGTTTTTAAATAGTAAATGGTAAATATTTTCAATTGGCAAACTTACTTGGAAGAGGAAAGAGTCCTAACAATAATTACCTGTTTCTTCTATAGCAAACGTTTCATCTTCATCTCTTGCCCTTAAGCAATTACTTAATGTTTCCCTCCGGTCTTAAATGCTGCTTTATCTCACTGTCCTGAATAGGGCAATTCGTCTGTCACAGTTGAAGAAAATCTTTCATGAAGTGTACTAGTTCTCTACAGACCATCTAACATAGAATAATAGAATCATAGAATGGTTAAGGTTGGAAGAGACCTCAAAGATCATCTAGTTCTAACACCCCTGCCAGTGTTGTCTCTGCACTTAATCTTGATACTTTGATTAATATCTTAACTGGGCCTATTTTTCCTTCTCCCAATTCACCCGTCTACACTATTATTAGCCTCATCAGAGGTTGGCCTACTTGCAACATAACCCCTGTAAGAAAGGTATTATTTTGTCCATTACTTAGCCAAAAATTTTCCCTTGGCCCTGAGACAAGCGATTCTTCCAAGATGAAATGCAATGACTCACTCCAGCCACCTATGCAGTGTGGTCGACATGGAACTGTTCACATTAAGATAATAGACTTGTAGAATCATCAAATAGTTTAAATTGAAAGGGACCTTAAAGATCATCTAGTTCTAACACCCCTGTCATGGGCAGGGACACCCTCCACTAGATCAGATTGCTCAAAGCCTCATCCAACCTGGCCTTGAACACTTCCAGGGATAGGGCAGCCATAAATTCTCTGGGCAACCTGTTCCAGTGCCTCACCACCCTCCTTAGCTATGAACAGTTCATTTACATGGCAAATGTCCACCTTATATCCAATCTGAACCTCCAAGATTTGCAAGAGCTGTTCATTCAAACTATCATCAAAATTGTTTTTTAGCAACATAAGCATCAGCCTCGGATAATTTTGGCAAATTTTTTTTTGGATGCCTTTTCAAACTGTTAATTTTTGAAAGAGCTCTAGTCCATTCTAGCACAATTCTTTGATCCATTTCTCTTAATTTTTCCTCTTCAGTCCATTTTCCTACATCAGTAATTGTCGGAGCATTGTTCTTCTTTTCTAAAACTGTTACCAAATATTGTTTGTTTTTTTTTTTTTCCATTCAGTCTTCATTTAAATGCTACAAGGAGACAAATTTCCTCTATTTTTCCACTCTTCTGTATTTTGTTAATAAGGTGAAGAAAAGATGTGTATTTATTGTTTAACTTTCACTACACAGTTTAATCCTGGAACACACAGAACCCTAGAAAACCTTTCCGTGAACCATATGAAAAGTACTATTATTCTCTTTTACCATTGTGAATGTAATAAACATTCAATATTTCAAACTCAAACGTTTTTCAAGGTGAACAACATGCCTATACAAGTGATGCAAAAAACTTGGGAGAGCACTATAGATCTAATTTTTTATTTCTCTCTGTGCCATTGACATATCATGTGACTGTGGATACTTCTCTCACATTTTCTATATTTTGCAGTATGACATTTCCCTCCCTGCAAATGATCAACAAAAGAAAACTTATGAAAATACTTCATTGTAAATGCTTGGTTTTGTTCATAAAATGGAGAAATCTTAACTCCAGTTACAATTAGTTACAAAACCTGAAATCACACTGAGCTTGTCTATTTGAATTTTCACTAGAAATTTTGAAGTAACTGGCACATTTTAAAAAAATAGAAATTCCTTGTATTGCAAAAAATAAAGATTTTCATGTTTCAGTTGTAGATAAATCATTAAAAGTCTTAAAGTAATTGCAAGTTTTCCACAACATGATGTTGAACATGTTCTCAAAGGAAGAAATATATGAAGAAAAAAATGTTGTATGTGATGATCTTGTTATTTCCAACTGTAACTGGGAATTTTATGCAATTGTATAGTGATAGGTTTTGTGACTCTGCTTTATACATTTTTCTAAAGTGAAGCTAGTCCATGTTTACAATATTTGAAATCCATCCTATTATTACCAGAGCATCGATAGCACAGCAATGTAATCAAAGATGCAAGTAAGTGCTCTCATTACATAACTTTCCAGATTTTGTATGAAGATGAGGAAAGGATTTTATGCACCACTTGGACTTTGGAAAGGAAGATTGCTTTGTAGAATATAATAGTTTTTCACTGGAATATTAAAGTTCTGAAATTCCTCCTTTCAGAAAAAGTTATTGTATTCCTAAAAGTGCAAGCAAAACCTGTAGAGTAAAAAAGTTGATTTTACATCCTGCGTTTTGTTTGAAACATCGACTTCCTCATTACAAAGAGAGAAAAGGCCAATGGCAGGTGTAGGCTGGTCTTAGATCAAGCTATAAACAGCATTAGGACATCAGCATTAGGAAATCTTATCCTCCTTGGTCATTAATCTTAATTTCATTAATCAGATTTGGAGCTGCAATTCTGTTTGTGTCTGGATCATCAAAAATCAGCAATAAAGAATACACTAAGCAGATTTTTGAGCTGAAAACTATGGAATCATTATATGGACTTCACCCCTAATAAGGATGTTTTTAATTAGCTCCCTTTTTCTGCAGGAAATTAAGAATGAGATAATGTTATAATCTTAGTAAAAATATGGATGAGTATAGATGGCGATTGCTTCTTTTAGCAAACACTGCTAAGGCAAAATCTAAGAGTGCGGGGAGTTTTATGTTTTCATTTTTCTAACACTGTTAAAAAAGTGAAAGTTATGCAACAACACAGTAAACAAATGTAAATAGTATTTCTGTCCATGTGGCTTATGTCATTTTGAAACTACCACAACATGTGTCCTTATAAAATACCTTTTTACTACTATGTAGTTATAGTATAATATCAATATTAGGGCTTGTGTCACTATGCCGTAACAGTAAAAAATGGCACACTCAAACTGCCTATTTGTACAGAATATGTTTTTATTCATCTTATGCAATACATATAAAATCCTTAATGCTATTTTGCACAAATCTGACCATGCAAAATTCAGTGAGTCAAACTACAATAATAGTTTCATCAGTGTGAATAAACACACCCCATAATCCTGTCAGAGAACTTTGTTGTTAACACTGTGTTAAATGACAGGGAAAGGAAAAAGACTAACTTACTGATACCATCTTTTTCATACCAATAAGGTTAGGCCAATAATGTTTTTGCACTGTATAATATAGTCACTTAATATACCAGGAAGAAATCCATTATCAAAGGGGTAATTAAACATAGATGGTAGTGGCTGAGTTGCCTTAAAATGCACTTCTACTCTACAAAGAGACTGCAAAAAAATAGCATCATAGTGTTGGCATGATTATTGATTTCCAGATTTAGCTTGCCTTTGTGAATTCCCTTGTGAAGGATTCCTTTTTTTTAATTTATTTTCCTGCTACCAGCTTGTAAAATTTAAAAAATAATCAGAAACTTTTGTTAGGATTTTCTGGGTTTGATTGTTTGTTTGTTTGTTTGTTTCTGGGGGAGAGGGTTTGTTCTGTTTCCATGATCTCAGGACTGGTAGCAATTGTGGGCCAAACTGTGTTTTCAACAGTTTTGTATGAATGCTAATCTGCCTTTAGAAACTGCAGTAAGATAAAAGAATGCATCCAATCCTGTTAAACCAATACACACAATCCTATATACACAGAGTTACGTGTGTGTACATAGTTATTTCATTCACACACAGTGAGAGCTTGACTCCCCTCACAGCTACAGACAAGGCCCTGAGATCTTGGATGTGGCCATAACGTGACAGAGCTTCTTGATAAAGCAGGCAAATGTCATTGTCCTTTTTGTCTCAGCAGGGTGCCAGCTCACTTACCAGTGACTGCCCAAATGATGTAAGTTCCTATGTCTAACTTAATGATGTTTCTTTCCGTTGGGTATTACCTTTTGAAAGGCTCATCTGGTCATTTTACTGTCTTGGGAATTATCCTGAATGTAAGTACCAGACATCGAAAAACTATCGATCATTGCTCTAGTATTAACCTCTGAAAACAATCTGAGGTCTTAGTTTTCTACTTCCAACAGTTTTCTATTCCATCATATAACACCACCTCCTCTGATCCTTACTTAGATTTTTCCTAATCCACAAGAAAGTTTAACTGCTTATTTTCCTGTCAAGAAAGAGCTGTACCCAGCAAGAGGTCAAGGGTATGTCAAAGGATTGCTGAACAGACTGCTGCAAACCTGCATTTAGAACATCTGCATAACTAGGTGTGAACAACATCTTGCCTCTCTCACTCATTTTTTTCTCATGCAGAGATCACAAGTACCACTTTCTTTTCTGCCTTGCACCTCTGCCCTTTAACTTTCAGGTCACCCGGGTAATCAGAGCTTATGGGCAACTTTTCACTGTCAGAAGTGCAGCTCCATGTCAGGCATAATTAGCCCAGTCTGTATTACTCCCTAAATGGGTTTTTCGATCCATGAACCTAATAAATCACAGATAAGTTGTAAGTGAAGCATAAAGAAAAATCATCGGCATCCGAAGGCAGACTTATTCTCTGTGGGCAATTCAATGATAACAAATTTCTAAAAAGTCATTTTTGACTAAAGTGACCGTGGACACGCTGCCAGCTAAAAATTGAAAGCTAATGGAAACAGTAATGAGATTTAGAGACATAAAAGAATTGCAGTTTGTTTTTTTCCCTCCTGTGGTCCTTTATAAACTGGACTTCCTGATGTCTCTGTTACTGGCCGTCGTGCTGTGATGAAACATAATCTTGCTTGTGGTAAAAGGAGGTAATCACAACGAGATATTTTCTGGCCATGGTGTTGTTTGGAAGATGTAATGCAGCTGAGAAAGACAGCTTGCAGAGGGGAAACAAACAAACAAACAAACGAACAAAACAACTCCTCTTAGTAACGCATAGAAGAAAACAACTCAAATGAAATTATTTTAGTTTTCAATGCCATTATTTAAGACATGGAAATCTTGACTTTGAGAAATCAAGTCTTCCTTGCAAAAACAAACATATTTCTAAACATTTCACTTGGACTTAACAGCAATTTTTCAGCAAAAAAATGTTCACTAAAAAATTTTCATGAACCTCAGATAAAACCTCTTTTTTGCCACTGGACAGATACATTTAAATTCATAGGGACTCGCATCTGTTAACTAAGGAAGCCATTTTACTTTATTTCTTAACTGTCAAAGAATTACTATGTAGTCCTGCAGGACGCCTCCGTTACCACAAAAAAAAATATATTTTCTGAATCTCTGAAATAGTCAAGAGTTAAGTACTTTTGTAGAAGAAATTGACAGCCAAGGCACCAGTTCAGAAAGTCACTTGCAGGTACTGGATTTTGAACCCATGCACAATCTTGTTTTCTTTGATCAGATTTGACTGTTCTTGTGTCATTTGGGAATATTATCTAGGAATTAGAAGCTTTCTTTTGTAATATTTCTCCAATTCAGGAGGACAATTATAGATTTAATCTTAGCTTCATATAATGACACTTTTTCTTATTAGTACAAAATTTGTGAAACATTAGTCCTTGACCAGTACATACAAATCCTTCAGTCCTTATGACGGCTATAATACCATGAAAACCAGTTGTGTGTAATGTGTTACAAGACTTAAGTTTCTCTTAAAATTCAGAAAGCAGACAGAATTTTCCCACAGCTCTGGACAGAGCCATTCTCTTGGTGGTGGTGTTGAGAAAGGCAGGTGGTTTACAAAAGACCAAGCACTCACATCTCCAATGTATAAACTAGTAATATCCTGCTATTGCCATTAATGTTCACAGAGACTTTTACTTCTTTAAACACTCGACAGATGATATGCCCTCTTTCAGCCCAGCCCAGGACCTCAGTCGCATCTCTGTCTCTGTCCCCAGGGAGGTACCTGCCACCTGGGGCTGGGGCTGTCCCGGCTGCCCCCTGGCTGCCCTGCTCCCTGGTGGGGCAGTGGAACAGTCCCAGCTGCCAGGTCCTGCCCTGCCAGGCCTGACTCTCCTGGTCCCCAGCAACCCCCAGCCCCCAGAGTGTCCTGTGTGCTGATTTTGTATTTCTGTGTGAGAAATCAGTACTATGCCATGGTTTGTGATTAAATGGACCCCCAGTGAAGAAAGTATTTTACTTATTACTGTCTGTAGTTCAAACCTGAAGCAAACTGCTCTTGCACTTTTGCTGTCTTTCTATTCACATGTTTTCATGTCGAGGTCCTCTGACACAAACAAAATACAGTCAAAAGGAATAATACCATTGTGCATAGAATATAGTCTCTTAAATCCATGCAGGGTCTGAGTTTATGTCCTTGAGCAATATTACATGGAGCTTGGTGAAGTTTTACATATCTATGAAGAAAAAAATACAGAGCGATTGTCCGAGCAACCAGAGATCAGGTTAGGAAAGCTAAAGCCCTGGTAGAGTTAAATCTGGCCAGGGACATCAAGGGCAACAAGAAAAACTTCTATAGATATGTCAGTGATAAAAAGAGATCTAAGGAAAATGTGGGCCCTCTCAGGAAGGAAATGGGGGACCTGGCT
This sequence comes from Tauraco erythrolophus, assembly GCF_009769465.1. Lineage (NCBI taxonomy): Eukaryota > Metazoa > Chordata > Aves > Musophagiformes > Musophagidae > Tauraco > Tauraco erythrolophus. The sequence goes on along the minus strand of NC_141496.1, from coordinate 46,306,853 downwards.
ACCCGGGATATGGGGAAGGCTGAGGTTCTCAATGATTTCTTTGCCTCAGTCTTCACTGGCAAGAGCTCCAACTGCACAGCCCAAGTCACAGAAGGCAAAGGCAGGGACTGGGAGAATGGAGAACTGCCCACTGCAGGAGAAGATCAGGTCTGAGGCCGTCTTAAGAACCTGAAGGTGGACAAGTCCATGGGACCTGATGAGGTGCATCCACGGGTCCTGAGGGAAATGGCGGATGAAGTTGCTAAGCCACTATCTGTCATATTTCAGAAGTCGTGGCAATCTGGTGAAGTTCCCAATGACTAGAAGAGGGGAAACATAGCGCCCATTTTTAAAAAGGGGAAAAAAGAAGACCCAGGGAACTCCAGGCCAGTCAGTCTCACCTCTGTGCCCAGCAAGATCATGGAGCAGATCCTCCTGGCGACTATGCTAAGGCACATAGAAAATAAAGAGGTGATTTGTGACAGCCAACATGGCTTCACTAAGGGCAAATCCTGCCTGACAAATTTGGTGATCTTCTATGATGAGGTTACAGCATTGATGGAGAGAGGAATAGCAACTGACATCATCTACCTGGACTTATCCAAAGCATTTGATACTGTCCCACATGACATCCTTGTCTCTAAACTGGAAAGACATGGATTTGATGGATGGACCACTCGGTGGATAAGGAATTGGCTGGATGGTCGCACTCAAAGAGCTGTGGTCAATGGTTCAATGTCCACATGGAGGCCTGTGACGAGTGGTGTTCCTCAGCGGTCGGTACTGGGACTAGTGCTATTTAACATCTTTGTTGGAGACATGACAGTGGGATTGAGTGCACCATCAGCAAGTTTGCAGATGACACCAAATTGTGTGGTGTTGTGGACACGCTGGAGGGAAGGGATGCCATCCAGAGGGACCTTGACAGGCTTGAGAGGTGGGCCTGTGAGAACCTCATGAAGTTCAACAAGGCCAAGTGCAAGGTCCTGCACGTGGTTCGGGACAATCTCAAGCACAAGTACAGGCTGGGTGGAGAATGGATTGAGAGCAGCCCTGAGGAAAAGGACTTGGGAGTGCTGGTGGATGACAAGCTCAACATGAGCCGGCAATGTGCACTGGCAGCCCAGAAAGCAAATCATATCCTGGGCTGTATCAAAAGAAGTGTGGCCAGCAGGTCAAGGGAAGTGATTCTGCCCCTCTACTCTGCTCTCGTGAGACCCCACTTGGAACACTGTGTTCAGCTCTGGAGTCCCCAACATAAGAAGGACATGGGGTTACTGGAGCAGGTCCAGAGGAGGGTCACAAAGATGATCCGAGGGCTGGAGTACCTCTGTTATGAAGACAGGCTGAGAGAGTTGGGATTCTTCAGTCTGGAGAAGAGAAGGCTCCGGGGTGATCTTATAGCAGCTTTCCAGTACCTAAAGGGGGCCTACAGGAAAGCTGCAGAGGGACTTTTTACAAGGGCGTGGAGTGATAGGACAAGGGGCAATGGCTTTAAAGTGAAAGAGGGGAGATTTAGATTAGATATAAGGAAGAAATTTTTCACTCAGAGGGTGGTGATGCAGTGGAACAGGTTGCCCAGAGAAGTTGTGGCTGCCCCATCCCTGGAAGTGTTCAAGGCCAGGTTGGATGAGGCTTTGGACAACCTGGTGTAGTGAAGGATTTCTCTGCCCATAGCAGGAGGGTTGGAACTGGATGATTTTTAAGGTCCCTTCCCACCCTAACCATTCTATGATTCTATGAATCTATGGTTCTGCTAATGCTTTAAGGCCACTGATATTAATCTAATTACACAAACCAGATTATTCCAATCCAAACAGCTTTCCTTTATACCTGCTCTTCATTTCCATTTTTTGATAATACGAAATATAGTCGGCTAGGTGAAACCCTTAGAGAATGCATACAAAACTCAAAGGAAGTAAAAAAAAAAGTGTGATTTAGTAGAAATAAGACCAGATTAACTGTGCATTAAAGTAGAACCAATACAAGCAAAGACATTACACAGCATGAACAGCAGTCATATAAAACTGAGATTTGTGCAGCTCTGAGAAGGACATCCATCTAAGGATTTATGGACTTGATCAGAAGCAAATAGTCATGCAGCCCTCTCGATGTAGATTACTCTGTATGGACCCTGAGTCTGCTCATGCATGGGTTATTGAGGATTGTGGGTGTATTCATCTGAACTACTGCTTCCATGATGCTGAAGCACAGCTCCAGATTTGTATATAATTCATACGTTTAGTATTCAGGAAGTTACATACAAGCACAAAGTTGAAGACTCAAATAGTGAAATCTGAAGGAAGAACATACCTTGAAGTGAAATAATTAATTTAAATACATATATTCTCCCCTTCTACTCTGCCCTCGTGAGATCTCACCTGGAGTACTGTGTCCAGTTCTGGAGCCCCCAACATAAGAAGGACATGGACCAGTTGGAGAGGGTCCAGAGGAGGGCCACGAAGATGATAAGAGGGCTGGAGCACCTTTCCTATGAGGACAGGCTGAAAGAGTTGGGGCTGTTCAGCCTGGAGAAGAGGAGGCTCCGGGGTGACCTTACAGCGGTCTTCCAGTACCTCAAGAGGGCCTACAAGAAAGATGGGGAGAGGCTGTTCAGGAGGGCCTGTTGTGATAGGACAAGGGGTAATGGTTTTAAAATAGAGGGAGGTAGATTCAGGTTGGATATTAGGAAAAAATTTTTTACCATGAGAGTTGTAGAACACTGGAACAGGTTGCCCAGAGAGGTGGTGGATGCTCCATCCCTGGAGACGTTCAAGGCCAGGTTGGACGAGGCCCTGAGCAACCTGATCTAGTTGGAGATATCCCTGTTTGTTGCAGGGGGGTTGGACTAGATGACCTTTGAAGGTCCCTTCTAGCCCTAACCATTCTATGATTCTATGATTCTATATCCCTGAATTATTGACTGAGTATGCCTCCCTGCTGTGGTGGAAGCTGAGGATATGTAGAAGATCACACACAACGTACCATCATATATTTGCATGTAAAATAACTCAGAGACGACCAAAAAAAGATGTTAGAAAGATGTCTGCTGTTTGGGTCGCATCCTTCATTCCACCATTCCATTAGACCATTTGGGGTCTGTAGACATAGCAATACTATTGTCTAGTCATTGAATAGAATCCATTTCTGCTAATGTCAGCAAAAGATAACATTCGTCTAGAAATCCCCAGAAATCCAAAGTTTCATGGTGATGTAATACTTTAAGAATCTCTAAATAATACAGTGCAATAACTTATGTAAAGTCTATTTCTCCATAAGAGAGATATGTAGGAGCTAATAGAAATGAATGTAAACTGCTGTCTCTTCTTCAGAATTTTTCAGAAACTTCAGAGTGTTTAAACAGAAAATTATATTCATACTACAGGATTTTATAGGTTAGAAAAAAAGTAAAGAAGAACTAATTCTGTGTTAGATTATTTAGCATTCCAGAGAAATTGCTTTAAAACCCCATTAAATTTCTCTACAACCTTTCTTTTTAATTTCCATTCAATTCTACAGAAGCTTCCAGAAAGAAATACTGCTTTTGGCAATACAAGCAATGGAAAAGTTCCTGAGAAGGAACTCCTTTGGGGCCAGAGATAGAGAAAATATGTATTCATCTGAATACAAAGAATCAGAACAGAGTTATAAGTGTTCAGGATTGCCGTTCTCCTTTCTCAACTGCTAGAATGGAAATGTGAACTATTTCCATAAACTTGCCAGCATCTTATGATCTAAAAAGTTATTTTTGAATTTATTTCTCACAGAAGAAAACCTACATCTTCCATTCTAAAATTAGACTGTGAGTCTATCTTATCCTGCAGCCAATCATATGTAAGATAAGTACTTAAATAAAAATGAGAAATCTGAGAACTGTAAAAGCATTAGAAGTAGGTCACAGGGAGCCCTAGCTATACTTAAGAGAAACTTTCAGTAACAAAGGTATTATTGTTAATGAGCTGTAATGTAATCAGCTTTTTCATGAGGAAAAATCGCTTCCACATAAACTGTAAATTGCCACATATAGAGACAATTAATGAAGCTAGAAGGTTTTTTACATGCCCTATCTAATGTACTTAGAGGAAAAGTCCTTGTGTGTGGAGCAGTTCTCAGGTGCACATTAGATAGTCACTTATGGCTGGTTCTATTTAGCTGCATTAGATTTAAAGTAAGGTGTTCCACTTTCATGAGGTTAGTAAAGAAACACTGGCTCAGTGAATGACCCGCTTAAGCCATTTAGAGAAGGAAAAGAATCAGTAACTGCTGTCTTAATTGCACAAGTTTCATTCCTACAAGCCTAAGCCTGGAGACTGGGGCAGCCCTGCATCTGCTTCCTCTTTTTTATGAAGAACCAAGTATGACATGATGTCTATTTTAAAGTCAAAAGTGCCAGGAACTGCAGAGATGTGGACAATGCCCTGTTGGTTTGCAGTAACAGCACTGGATAATGTAACATCTTTTTGTATTCAGCATCTTTTCCAGGAGTGACGAAACAAAAGCTGCCTGCAGGAACTGAAGAGCCGTTGCACACTCTTGGCCTTAGCGGTTGAATTTCTACATTCAGGGGTCGTTTTGGAGCTCATATTGTAACAATATCTGTCAAGATCTCTGGTACATTTGTACAGACCTTGGTGTTACTTCACTAGCTGGCTGTCAATAGCAGGAGATGTTACTTCTGATTAAACTCAGAGACTAAAAGTCATGCAGAGACCAAAATGTACTTTTGTGCAGAAGAAAAATCTAGTCAAAACCTCAGGAGCTATGGGTGAGCTACAGACTCATCTTTTCTAAGATATGTACAACTAGAAAAATACAATGCTCATGTTTAAAAGAATTACACTTCCTAAAATTTTATAGGCTCAAGTGAGGCATCTATTTCCTTCAGTAATTCCAAACCACTTAGCTAAACTCTTCCATTAATTTTCTGAGTTCTTGGCAGTGTTTAGTGAAAATTTTTTCAGCCTGACTATGGCAAGAAGGGTGCTCAGCAGGCTCACTACCTTGGATTTCAGGAAAGCAGACTTCGGCCTCTTCCAGGATCCGCTTGGTAGAGTAGAATGGGATGAAGCCCTGGAGTGAAGAGGGGCCCAAGAAAGCTAGATAATATTCAAGGATCACCTCCTCCAAGCTCAAGAGCGATGTATCCCAACAAAGAGAAAGTCAGGTAGGAACACCAGGAGGCCTGCATGGATGAATAAAGAGCTCCTGGACCAACTTGGACACAAAAAGAAGGCCTATAGAGGGTGGAAGCAAGGACAGGTAGCCTGGGAAGAATACAGAGAAATTGTCCGAGCAACCAGAGATCAGGTTAGGAAAGCTAAGCCCTGATAGAGTTAAATCTGGCCAGGGACATCAACGGCAACAAGAAAAACTTCTATAGATATGTCAGTGATAAAAAGAGATCCAGGGAAAATGTGGGCCCTCTCAGGAAGGAAATGGGGGACATGGCTACCCAGGATATGGGGAAGGCTGAGGTTCTCAATGATTTCTTTGCCTCAGTCTTCATTGGCAAGAGCTCCAGCTGCACAGCCCAAGTCACAGAAGGCAAAGGCAGGGACTGGGAGAATGGAGAACTGCCCACTGCAGGAGAAGATCAGGTCTGAGGCCGTCTTAAGAACCTGAAGGTGGACAAGTCCATGGGACCTGATGAGGTGCATCCACGGGTCCTGAGGGAAATGGCGGATGAAGTTGCTAAGCCACTATCTGCCACATTTCAGAAGTCGTGGCAATCTGGTGAAGTTCCCAATGACTAGAAGAGGGGAAACATAGCGCCCATTTTTAAAAAGGGGAAAAAAGAAGACCCAGGGAACTCCAGGCCAGTCAGTCTCACCTCTGTGACCGGCAAGATCATGGAGCAGATCCTCCTGGCGACTATGCTAAGGCACATAGAAAATAAGGAGGTGATTTGTGACAGCCAACATGTTCAGCTCTGGAGTCCCCAACTCAAGAAGGACATAGAGGTGCTGGAGCAAATCCAGAGGAAGGCCACAAAGATGATCGAAGGGCCAGAGCACCTCTGCTATGAAGACAGGCTGAGAGAGTTGAGGCTGTTCAGCCTGGAGAAGAGAAGGCTCCAGGGTGATCCTATTGCAGCCTTACAGTACTTAAAGGGGCCTACAGAAAAGCTGGAGAGGGACTTTTTACAAGGGCATGTAGTGATAGGACAAGGGCCAATGGCTTTAAAGTGAAAGAGGGGAGATTTAGATTAGATATAAGGAAAAAATTTTTCACTCTGAGGGTGTTGAAACATTGGAACAGGTTGCCCAGAGAAGTTGTAGATGCCCCATCCCGGGTGTAGTGGAGGGTTTCCCTGCCCATGGCATGGGGGTGTGAACTAGATGATCTTTGAGGTCCTTTCCAACCCTAACCATTCTACAATTCTATGATTCTATGATAATTCCTGATTAGAGGTTTTTTTCAGCCTAAACTAATGTCTGATCTAGATATTTAGTGTACCTATGTCTAATTTGCTATTTAGTCATATTATTTGAAAAACAGCATGCATATTACCTAGAAAAGGCTTATTATACATTTATTTTTTTAATGACCAGATATTTTAAAAATCTCATATTTGTTGGTAGTTCTTGTTTTGCAGCATGATGTTTGGGCTAGATAAACCAAGAACTTACTGTAACTCTATACATTTAGCAAAGACCAAAATGAATCTAGCTTGTACTTCTACACAATTTAAAAATTTTAATGAGACTCATATGGATGAAGGAGCTACTGTATGATTAAATGGAAGTGTTCATATTTCTCCTAAGATACTATGCAGGGGCAATTCTTCTTTTAAAGAGTAATGGTGTAATTGCGTTTTCAATTACATGAACCACTAAGTAATTTTCCTATTTCCAACTGTCATAGTCTCTTACACTGCCCTTATAAAAACATTTCTTTATTTCTCTTCTAATTCTTTTTATTTCTACACAGTAACAATGTAGTGCTGCATATTTCAAACATTTTAATTTAAAAGTCGTTGGCTAATAAAGCACATTTAATGTACAGATGTGTTAACTGAGCCTTCACACACCATATTAAGTCAGCCCAGGAGTAATTCCAATCTTTCTTTACTTCTACCACTAACAGTGGGTAGTGCAATTCCACATGAAATCCCCACATACCCACTTATTGGTCATTTCAGGATATTTTTAATGGTCATATTCTACCAAAAATATACAATAAATACTAGTATTTTTTGAGAGTCTTCAGGCATTGCATTGTTGAAGGAAATTTCAAAAACACATTCCCTGTAGCTGGCCTCTAGAGTACTTCTCATGAGAAGGAATATAATGAACGTACCACTGTAAATATCATATGACTATGATAGTTGTACCATTATAGTATCTTCAGATACTAATGAGGTCAATGTGTTAGCCATTTTTTGTTAATATTGAAATTACATATTTTTATAAATAAGATTGTTTAATATTAGCAGTGATACTCGTCAAATAGTATCTATTAAAGGTTATCAAAGGCACGCATTTCAGCACCTGATAATTTAGATTTTCTACTGCATAACTGGTGAGAAACATCAGGAGAACATTTATCATTTTCACAAGTATCTAGAAAAAATAGCCAATAGAAATACAAAGGGACACAGGATAACGTGTCTATCTCAGGCTAGAAATTCTAAAGTTCCTATACAACCTTGTCTGAGATCATAAACTTATTACCTCATTTCAGTTCCAAGAATATTACAACATTTGTTCTTGATTCTCAGCCATTTCTATTTAGTTTAAAATATCTGTAGAAGAGGATTTTTTCCCCATCAGCCTCCTCTGCCACTTCAAATATTGCTTCATCACAGGCAATTAGTTGATGAAGCCATAGTATATAGACTCAATTCACAGACGGCACTTGGTTTGTTCGCTTTTTATGTAACAACTGAGTTTCTCCTCTTTTCATCAACTAGAACAATGGAATATTTGCTTACACAGAAACATGCCTCATACCTCATACTTTACATTAACCTTTGCATGATTGGATTATGGAAGAAATCGCAAAATACATTTCTGTGCAGAACATTTTAGTTTCTACTTTTTTGCAACATTTGTGGAGCTGTCAGTTTTAGTTTCGTGACTTCATTTGTACTTTGTGGCTTTATCTTCAAAAACATAAAGCACTGGTCTTTGGAGAAAGAGCTTAACTACCAGAACTGTCAAATAACTATTCTGTAAATGGTTAATTCTTCAAATGTTAGCATAGATACCAGATGGCACAAGGAAAAAAAAAATCAACTTGTTTCATTGTTCAGCGATAAGGATTTTTCCATCTGCTGGTTCAATACTGACTTAGTTTACATTCAGTTACAGCCAACACAATTAAAGCTCTACTTTGAAGCGAAATTTTCTTGAAACAGAAGAAAATGTCTGAATGGATATACAATGAAGAATTTCCCCTTATGCAGACAGACCTATTCCCACTGCCTTATACATATAAACACTTTCAGCCCTTTTGTAGGGGTGAGAGCCATGTGATAAATTGCACAATCAGGTGATAAATTACAGAGCCATGTGATAAATGAATTTGTCATGTACCTTTGACTGCCTTACCTGCCCTCTACCCACTAATCTATCTCCTGAGACTTTCTTTAACATTCAAAGCCCTGAACAGCTTCAGATACATACTATCTTAATTTTAAATCAGCCAAACAATAAAAAAAAGTCTTCTTCCTTCTCATATCCAGAAAAATGAAACAGATCAACCAAAATTCACTGAGGATGATGTTAACTTCTGTGGCTGTGACAAATTATCTAAGACAAAAAAAAATCTCATTTTACAGTCAAATCTCGTTTACAGAGATAAAAACATGTGTGCTCTTTTGATTGAAAGAGGGGCACATCTTAAGCTTTTTAATAGCAACCACCTAGTAGCTTTTAACCCTGGAAAATTCTGATATACTCCCTAAATGCTCCTTTTTACGTGTAGAAAAGCTATTATATACTACAATCAGAAGCTTTTAAGTTTCACTATTCCTGTCCTGTATTTGATAACTAAGGCATTTAACTCTACAGTTGGAAAGAAAAACATATGTGTGTGCGACTATGTATACATATATATATACAAAAAACTTGTTTTTCCAATTTTAAAAACTTCTAAAATCATTTATTAAAATAGGCTTTTTGTAATCTATGTGATATACACAAAGTCTCCATTGGTATATGATCAACGCAAAGGAATTATTGCTATAAATTTCAGAAGTGGAGACCTGCAAGTCATCAACACAGGACATCCCTTACATACTGGTACACTCTACAGGCCCCTGTGTGTGATCCCAGACTCACAACATTTGAAAGATGAACAGCTGATTCAGATGAACAGGTGAATTTGGCCTGTACCCCAAAGAAATGCTCCTGGAGTACAAGCACTCCTGGCTAACTTGAGATCTCCATGATCAGCTGCCAAACCCTGTAAATGACCAGCCAGGCTTTAAAAGATAATGTCTCACTTGGAACCTTCTCACGTAAATAAGGAGACCCAGATGGCACTGTGATTACCTCAAATTAAAAGCAGTTCTTCTCTTGTCTTTGCAGTTCTGTGTAAAAACCCTTACACAGAAGAATGCTGAAATTTTAACAGCTCTGGAGGGGCTGCCATCAGAGTTCTTCCACAACAGGTGTCTCATCATGTGCATGTGCCACAGTGAGAATAAAAGGTATAGCCAAGGTCTTCCAAGGCCAGGTTTCCTTCTCCTACATGACTGATTCATCAGCAAAGGCCATTGGATCTTTCTGAGAAGATGACTGAGCTGGCATTAATGGCAACCCATAAACTAGCTGAGATTGCAACTGTCCCAGTGCCTCTGTTTATTTCCGGCGTTGTCTTTCCTACATGACCATTTATGGACAGTTAGATATGGACAACTGACATCTCAGCAGGACAAAATTTAAATCCGTTGTGCTGTTGCATTGCACAATTCCTGAGAGCCTTGCTCTAAACAGCTTCAGAGTTAGTATAATAATAACAGCTGGCTGAAATAACTAATGAACTCTAGTAAAATGCTTTACCTGTGGCAAGGAAATGACCAGAATGCAAGACCTCTGACATTTAATTCAGCTGTTGTTTCATTGCAAAAGGAATGAAAAGTGGGTAAGCAGCACAATGCACTGAGATCTTGTATGAAATGTAATTTGTTGATATCACTTGCCTTGTGGGTTAAATTTCTAGACTGAAGAAATGTTGAAAAAGAGAAATTAAAATCCAGAGGTGAAAGCTTAGGCAGAAAAAAGTTTAGAAGTTTCCCATCAACTGCTTTTGGTTTTTATTATTTGCTTTAATGTTGCTGTATACATGTCAGTTACTTATAGGTATCTGACCATGAATAATTCTCTCTTTAATATGGACTTGGCACTTGGGAAGGTATGGTTCACTGAAAACTGCAATAGTGTAACAGCAGCTCATCCACTGTTTTTCAATCAAAGGGTATTCCAGAAGTCTTACTTGTTCTGTCAACAGTTTAGCTGATGAACATTCAATAAATACCCTTTAATATCTGACATAGAAGCACCTGATGATGTCAAAGTGTTTTTTAAGTGGTTTATAAAAATCTTGCAACTTTAGACTGCTTGAACCACTTTCTTCTGCATGTAAATTCATCAGCCCTTCTATAGCAAGAGGGAAGTAGAGACAGAACTCTTGAAGATTTTTCTAAAGATAACACTGAAAATCTGTAGCAGAAATCGTTGTGTTAAATCTCTTTCCTGCTTTGGTTTTTGTTGTTTTTGTTTGCTTGTTTGTTTATTTTTGTTTCTGTTTGTTTTGTTTGTTTGTTCGTTTTTTAATGTAAGTCCATCCTTCAGTTGTGGAACAGGCGGAAAATAATCAGACAATCAAAAAAACAGGTAATAATTCAGTGTCAACATTATCTTATTAATGATTTCTTTCAACTTTCTGTCAAGCCAAAGAACAAGAATCTTGAAGTCATTCCCTCTAATTGAGGAACAAGGACTCAGAATAAGGTATTGAGCTTAATTCCCAGTGTATAAGTAGGGCTGTGCATCAGTGAAATCTGCATTATGTCAGGAGTTTCTCAGAGAAATATGAATCTATAGCATCATTTCTTACAACTTAAAAATGAATTATTAACAAAAAATTTGATTAAAAACTTTGGCACGGTATTGATTCATCTCACCTTTTGGTAAGGCTTTGATATGAAGAGGAAACAAAGGCTTTTTAGCCATTTTTGATGGAAACACGAAGTATCACTTGTTTCTATGTAAGGTTTCTTAGTTGATGGGGTGAAATGAGAAATCTGCAAGCAAACTTCCTAAAATGATTTTACAGAAATCTTTAGCATGCAAATCTAATTACCTATTCTGTCCTGTACTAGCGTGCTGCTTTTTTTCTAACCACACAGTGCTAGCATGTTGAATCAGTTTTCAAATCATGGGAAGATTATTCAACACTTGTGGTTGCAACAAGGCAAAAGGCCTCAAAACCGAATCCTATTACTTATTTCATATGTGATGTTCTTTATCAGTTCAACAAGAAGATAGTTGCGATGATCCTGTCTAAAAATCTCTCTATAGCTACAGTCTATTCAGTTGGCTGCTTCCCTGAATTCATTCACAATGCCAAGTCACCCCATTACATGTCTTAGCTTCACTGTGTACCACAGGTGCCATTTTCTAAGGAAGGCAAACATTTGAAAGATGAAGCACAATGGGAAAAAGAATACTTTTTCTTCTTTAATTTCTGATAGCACCTACGTTATGCCAATCCATAGCATTATTTACATATGCCAAATGTCTAAAAATTAATGCTAAATTGAGAGGAAAAAACCAATAATTTACAAGCCAAAGTTCAGATAATGTAAGTCCTGCTTTAAAAAATGCATCAGTTCAGTTTGATTGTCAATTCATTTGCGTTGATTTTGTGTACATAGAAAACAATAAGTAATTCCATGTTTATGCTTTAAAATATAGTTGGTTCTGTTTCAAGAATGTTTGAAAACAATTTATAATGAGTTAAAACTAACGAGAGACAAATTAAAAAAAAAATTTTTGGCAAAACTAAATTAGCTCAAAGTAAATAAAGTACTTAGTGAAGTGAGTGGGAACATTACACTAAATTATTAAGTGTTGAATCACCATTCTATTTATCTCACACTAACGTTTTTCAAAACAGCTTTCAGCATGCATGTTCACTGTCGTTCCTACTGTAGGAACCTTGTGGCATATATGTTTTGAAACATGTTCTTTCTATTCAGTAGACAAGAAATGTCACTGTTGATCACAGTTTTGATCCATCTACGAGACTACAGTTCCCTTCCACACAAGGGCAAATAACTCATATATAGTCTCACTACAACTAAAACACTTCAGAGTGTTCCTAGCAAGACAGTGTGAACTCTCCATGTATTATCTGTGTCAGATATATTGTAAGATATGGACTAGAAAGGACTTACTCGACCACTCCAGCTCTATAATAAGCTCAAGTCAATCAATCACCCCACTTCATGTTACAAAATTAATTTTTTATAAAGAGCAATGATCCTCAATTTTTTAAACTTCACAGCTTGTACTATAATACATGTCATCATCATTTATAAAAATACCAGACTAATATAGATCCTAAGGGGATATTACAAATGCTAAATTATCTTCAGTTTATATTTTCCAGCCCCACTACAGCAATAATATTTTGTGTCAATAATACCATAGAGCTAAATCTACAGGGAAATTGGGTTCAGTCTCTGATCTTTAACCTCATCTTTAAATGGAGGGAATGATCCATGCATCCTGGCTGCAAGTCCCTTAGGCCAATTAGTTCACTCCAGACAAAGTCCATCTAGAAAGACCTAACACTTTTGAATCACGTCCTATTAGCACAAATGTCTCTGACTTCATGTGTTTCACATTCACTCACACAAGAGTTTTTGGAAAGGAAACATTGTAGCATCTCCTAAGAAGGATCTATCATCCCTGAGCACAGGAGAGAGGACCACAGAGCAATTGCAAATTAGAATAAAGTTCCCTGTGCATAGTCTTTGACATTTTTGTGTCTGCTATGGCTTTTTCAGGAATGTAGAACATCCTACAGTCTGCTTTAGAAAAAAAATTGTGTGTTCAATGAAGTAGGCAATTTTCATCTGTAAATATAAACTATTTAAAATCTGATAATCAAATAAATAAATTAAGAGCTTTTTTAACAGAACATTTTTCCTTTTTAGCCAAGTATCTTCAAAAGTTTAATGGTCCATAACTGGAATGCAGAGCTATGTAAGTATCTGGTTAGCAAAAAGTCAACTAAAGTTTGAGTCGTGTTATTACTGTGCAAAACAAGGACCGTGAATTAAGTACCTTTCCTATCATGGATGCTGACATTAGCTAGGAAATAAATCATCTCCTCTGCTACTTGTGCAAAGGAAAGAAAATTAGAAGCAGCTTTTTGCTTGAAAGGAATAATGTCTACTAAGAAAGATTATGCATTATGCATTATTATGCGTTGCACATCAGAAGAAATAGTTCAGTTCAAATTCATTCTAGGAGTAACTCTACTCCCTACTAAAAACTCTCACCAAGAATAATGTATAAAGCCTTCTCAGTGTTAATGTTTTTAACATATACAGTATTATTATTTTTCTTATAAAATAATTAGTTATATGTGGAAATATTTGTACTTAACAGCTGACTATGAATTTTCCTGCTGCATAAGATTCAAAATCACGTACCTTATTCCCACACATACACTGGTGATAGGTTTGGTTCTATATGAACTTGCAGTTTCAGGTTTTTCCTTTGTATAAACTGCTTCTTGACACTGCCTGAAAACAAATGTAAAACAGCTTTTAAAGTTTTTTAATAGTACGATGAAAGAGCAAAGCTAGTATTATCTTTATAAAGTGCTCTGTCATTACTGTTGGTACTATCCAGGTATTTTTCAGTTTCATTTATTTTTCAAACATCTCACATGATTTTATATATGCATGTTTGCTTATGCTTTAACTGTAAAAAACCAACCAAATAGAACAAAACATTTCACATACAGAGTAAATAGCTAGAAAGTACACCAAAGACAACTCTTTTAGTATATCAAAGTGCTTCATTTCTCTTACCGTTGTAGCTCTTGCCTTTTTTTAGGTTTAGTGAATTATAATATATAGCCATGACAACTTGTGTAGAAATTTCAGAGCCTCTCAGGAATTATTTAATCTAGATTAAATGTTGTCTATGCATTACAGTAATACGGACTTGAATCAGTAAAGACTAGCATGGAACTTTGACTCAGCAGCATGGATTGCATAGGGATAATTTTGGAAAAGACACTGAGAAGCCTGTTTGCACCGTGCTGGCTAGAAAGCTAATGTCAGCTTTAGCATCTTCCTAAAAGATTCCTTAATTAAAACCATTCTATCTCAGAAGCACAGAATGCTTTCAGTTTACTACCTGGTGCCTGATACATGAAATAGAGCCATGCTACCACAGAAGCACAAGGATCTCAGTCACCCTACAGGAGAGAGGGGGAAGAACTGGTAATTATGAAAAAAAACAGTTTAATGATTTACCAAAATAGGTCATTTCACATGCATAGTCAAAACAAGTAAAGGAGAACCAAGTAGAATTTTGAGCTCCTGTTGTGTTAATCCCTCAAAAAATAAATTATTATTTTCAAAGAAGAATTAAATCAGTATTTTTCTAGCTGTAGAAAGAAACAAAGCAAAACACGATATGCCCATTTCTGGTTAAATCTCTGTTTGAGTTAGAGCAACATCAGGCTATGTACCCTGAGCCAGACTAGGATTTGATTTCCCAGTGCACTTAATCAGACACACAACATTAAGCCTGTGAATGGCCCCACTGAACTCAATGGAAGTATTCATAAGCTTTAAGTTATGTACATACTTAAGTACCTTGTAGGTAGAAGCCTGAAGTCCTGCTTCTGTGTTAGGCATCCTGTAGGAGAGACGTGCTGAGGGATAAATTTGGTATTGTGAAGCTCCTCTTGTAAAACTAAGAAACATGCTTGTCTGGTAGACTCTCTTGACTCTACTGAGGACAAAAAAAATTTCCCCCAAAAAAATTTTTTAGTATTGCATAGACACTCCCCAAATGTCAGAGCTTCCTTTGTACACTAAAGATGAAGTTTTGTTTTCTGATAAGAGAGGTTAAATAAATTTAAATATGTAAATAAATTAAAAGATAATAAAATTAATTAAAATTAACTATAAAAACAAAATCAAATGTTAACAGTTTAGAGCACATATATACAAAACTGAGCCCAAATCTTAGGAGTTTCCAGATACATTCAAAATCCATAACTAATTATTAATAATAGCTTTAAAAGTTCAGGTGGGTTTATTTCATGCATATTTAAAGTGTCATATATCTAGAAAAGACACTTTGATCTGTAATTGTTGTGTATGAAGACAGACCTATAGGATGAAGGAAACTTGTATTTTCTGTTGACTAAATAAGAAAGGCGATGGTACATGTCCACCAAAGCAGCCAAAAATTCAGAAACTGTTAAGAAAATGACGTAACGAATTACTCTTCATAGAGGCACAAAACAAAGGCCAGTGAATCCCAAGGAATTTATGATTTTCACACAAGACTTCTGGCAGAGTAACTGTTGAGAGGTGGGCACTGGTCATGGAAAAAATCACTCTGTCATTCCTAATTTTCATAGGAATACAAAGGGCTTTCTGCTTTATGCTCTGCCTCTCCCTCTTTGTCCAAAAGGCGATCTGAGACCTGAGCTGTGTGACAGAAAGTTTATACAATCCTATTTCTTTATGGTGAATGGGTCAATAAATCTCGTACACTCCCCTTTCCTTCTTGGAGTCCCTCTAGCCATATTGACGGGTGGATATTTTTCTCTTGATATTATTATGACTAACTCCTTAAGCAATGCAGTGACTAATTCCTTCAAAGCTTCAACACTGAACTGTGATTGAGAAAAAAAGTCTATTCTTTATACACACATGTAATCTAAAAATATTCAGTATGCCAGCATAGACAGCACCAGGCACTGTATTCTACTTACAGCTCAACCTATTACACACCACAAGTATAAAGAACTGCTGACAGGAAATCTATGACTTAAGTTCCAGCATAGAAAACATTAATGCAAACAGCTAGTACCCAAAGGACCTGGCATTTATTGCACTTTCTACTGGAAGCACAAGTTTTCTATACCAAAGGTCAGAGTGGAGGAATTAACTTTTCTCACATGTTCACATAAACTGTCTATCATATCTCAAAGAAGAAACTTTAAATGTAGAAAAACTTTAATTAATTGCAAAATAACCATCTGCCTCTTTCTTTGTTACTGCATACTTCCATCTGCATATCACAACCACAGGCAGTTAAGAATAAAACAATAAAAATTCCAGTCTTTTTGTAAAGTTCAAAATGCAAGATTGTTATCCACACCAAAGATGCCATTAATGTTTTCTTTTTCTTAGGATATCTATTGTTTGATTAGCTACAAGTTATACCATAATCTCACAGGGAATCTGCTATTAGTGATATTTTCAGGTCATGGGTGTGACAAGACATTTGCCTGCTGCAGAAAACCATGAGGGTGGCTGAATCTCATGGCTAGAGACAGTGTCCAAGAGTCAGGACTTCTGATATCCGTGCATGTCACTGCCCTTACTCTCTTCTGGTCCCAGTTTACCTATCTGAAAAATGATCTGAGAAATATAGTACACGGGTATATTAGGTTAATATCTTCAAAGTATTAATACAGAATCATAGAATCATAGAATGGTTAGTGTTGGAAGGGACCTCAAACATCATCTAGCTCCAACCCCTGTGGCATGGGCAGAGAAACCCTCCACTACACCAGGTTGCCCAAAGCCTCATCCAACCCTGCCTTGAACACTTCCAGAGATGGGGCATCTACAACTTCTCTGGGCAACCTGTTCCAGTACCTCACCACCCTCTGAGTGAAAAATTTCTTCCTTATATCCAATCTAAATCTCCCCTCTTTCAGTTAAAATCCATTGCCCCTTGTCCTATCACTTCATGCCCTTGTAAAAAGTCCCTCTGCAGCTTTCCTGTAGGCCCCCTTTAAGTACTGGAAGGCTGCTGTAAGATCACTCCGGAGCCTTCTCTTCTCCAGGCTGAAGAACCCCAGCTCTCTCAGCCTGTCTTCATAGCAGAGGTGCTATGGATATAAAGTATCCTTGAATGAAAGGTCACTAAAAGAGCACGATGAGATAGATATTCTTCTGAACAGTAGCATGATTTCACTTGTTTAGACATAAATCAATCATTTGAATCATATAAAATACCAATAAAAAACACAATATTTAACCTACTGTAAAAAGGCAATATGCAGGAATAACATGTTCAGGAAAAAAAAAAAAAAGTAAAATCAGAAGAATAAGGGAGCCTGAAATCTCCAATTATCGCCTAGTTTCCATTTTCATTTTCTGCAGAACTATTTTGTGAGTCCCTAGGAAGTATTTAATCATAAGTTGTCAATGATGTCACTCCATTTATGTGTCATCTGCTGTATCAGTACCAGAGCATATGCACTGGGGATGTACAACATCTCCCATAGGGTCAGATGAAAAGAAGAATTTTCTCTTGTATTATGTGTTTGAATGATGTAAAACAGGTCATGTTCTTCAAAGACGTATTCTGTATAATTCAAAGTAAAAGGAAGAGTTCAAATTGAATCTTTGATAGAAACCGCTTTTTAAAGAGACCCCCTGTCTGAAAAGATTGGTATTCACGAGGCTTTCAAACATATTTTGATGTCAGCTCACCTCAGTATTGACATTGTTTTGACTGCTGCAGAAAAAAAAGAACAATTTTCAGTATTTCAGGTAGATTTTATTGACACATTTGACTGTGCTTAGAGTTTTAAACAGAAAGAAAATTACTGGAGAGTTAAAAGTGTGCTCTCTCCTTGTTGCCTCCCCTTTATATACACTGGCAGCTTTTCTCCTGGTAACATAGCTTATTAAAAAAGAGGAAGGATCTACAATGGAAATCAGAGTGGCTGCAACACAAGTAACTGTGGAACAGTGCAAAAGGAGGCTCACATGATAACCTTGGGTTTACAGCACAGTCTCTGATTCCTTCTACAATGTGAGGTCTCAGTGAAGCTGAATTCTTAGCAGAGCTGTATGAAAGTCCACAGCACTGAGCATAGAGTTTCCTGTATTTAATGCTGGCATTTTTATTTTTCGCTCAGAAGCTGCAGTAGGTAGCCATTTTTTAAAAGCAAGGTCTGATGCAACACAGTACAGAGACTGCCTTGAACTAACATCTGTGAAGTTGTACCAATTAAATAAGAAAGCTTGAAGAAACATAAAATAGAAATGGACTCTCTTCAGAAATGCAATACATTTATGTATATACAGTAGAAAAACTAAAGTAAATCGGTATACATATCTTTTTTGAATCTGTTTCCAAAATTCCCAAGCTTAAAATGTGGATTTGTTACCTAATTTGATGCACATTGTGGGATCAACTCTTCAGAAAGCACTGAGTGCTTAGAAAATCTCTCTGGAAAATCAAGAAAATTTGAGGTACCAGCAGTCATCAATAACATGAAAAATGTATGGATTGCATATATATCTGTATGTATGTATGCAGATATACATACAAACTGAAAAACATACATATCTCCTCGTGTATATATATCTATAGACACACAATTTTGTATGTACACAAATATAAAGTTGCTGAAACTGGTATGTGCCCAAGACCGCTATTGTATTGTTTTCTGTGGAAAGTCAGCAAAATTAGCTAACTAACAAATGTCGATATTTTACAGCTATCTGCAAGAAGCAAGTACTAGTGCCACCTGATCTCTGGTAATCAAAAAACATATTACAGAGGGTTTTCAAAGTATTTCTCCAGTTTTAGACAGAAGATCTTTTCTAATTTTTAATAACAATTTCCAATTATATGGACAGATATGCATTTTCTACCAGCTTATAAGAAAAGAGCCCTGCAGAATTTTTTTAAAATATACATAAAATTCAATGGAATCAATAGTCTGGACATTCAACATTGCCAAATGAGTAGCATGGTAAAAAGTGGTACCAGCAGAAAAGCTAGTCGGAAACTGTTGCTTGTCATTGTGGAAAAAAAGAAAATGTGTGTGCACTCAAAGTCATTAGGAGAAAACACTGTCATTACACCTTACCTAAGAAAAATTTTACAGAGGAATATTTGCAGTAATACTTGTCATGTCAAAAATTACCTTTTAAGTTTGTGCACATCCCCACTTGAACCACAATTTAGTACAAGATCTGTCCCTCTGGCCAAATGTCCTGTCTGTGATGGTAGCTCATAACACCATATGCTGCGGGAAAAGGCATCATAGTCCTGCAGTATGCAGATGTGGGATAATCTGTTTCCCCAGATACACATTGTAGACCCAGAAGGGTGAACGCCACAAGAGTATCTTACATAAATAATCAATTTCAAATTCAAACTTTGGGAGACTGGATGTTTGCCATTTGAATTCTGAATCTTTGCTTCTCTTTTTCTAAGGTTTCTAAAAAGGACATTTCCTGATTTTGCAGTATTGCGAAATGTCATTGCATAAAACCATAGTGCAGCAGCTACTTCACGTTCTTCTTCTGTGCTTCCTTTGACAATCCCTGCAGATCATACAGAGCAATGCTTTAAGGTGACTTGTATACTAACATATAGAAAAAAAGTATATTTTTTCTCCCTCTTCTATTTTTTTCTTTCTATTTGAATTTCTTCACAACTCTTAACCTTTTATTGTGTGAATTCAGTAATTATCTCCTGAAGGGAATTTAGTGAGCCCATTCCCCTTGTTCCATTTCAAACATCTGCTTTAGAATACAAAACCCCTTCCTAATCAAGTGAAAACAATACTGTAAAGCTATGTAGTTTGATTTTTTGCAACTCTCTTCATACTTTAGTAGCATAATTCAACAGCATTATGCAATGCTGGGCTGCAAAAGAACAGAGAAGACATTGTAAGAGACTTTCTTGAAAATTATTAAGATTTATATTTATTAATTAATTAACATAAAATATTGATTAATTAACATAAATATAACTCAACTAAACAAACTGCAAGCCAACATTGTTCTGGTAATTAATCTAGTTAATTCACACTACTATAAACATGAATTCTACATCATTACTAAGACATTTTGCTGATGCCATTCAGAATATACTAACGCAGCTTTAATACTACCAAGGTGAGTTTTCACTCTTGTCGTGACTTAAAATTAAACCCTCTGCTCTTGTAATATGCATAACAAAGGCTGGAGTAGGAAGTGCATCCCTTACACAAAACATAAAAATAACATGCATCATCTGTCACCTTAAAGTGGTTGTGCCAAGAAGTGACAGAGCAGTCCCAGATCACTTGCCCCTCAGCCACTCCTTATCAAAGGATCAATTCACCATAAAAACAGATCATGATTTTTGTGGTCCAGGCATGTATCCTCTAGCAAATTTAATGAAGGAAATACAGTATAAGGACTGTTTGTGTTTTCTGGGGGAAAAAAAAAAAAGCAAACCAAGAGATTCTAACAGCTTGTACTGGTTTTGACTGGGATGGAGTTGATTTTCTTCACAGTAGCTAGTATGGGGCTGTGTTTTGGATTTCTGCTGGAAACAGTATTGATAACACAGGAATGTTTTTGTCATATGCTGAGCAGTGCTTACACAGAGCCGAGGCCTTTTCTGCTCCTCACCCCACCCCACCAGCGAGTAGGCTAGGGGTGCACCAGAAGTTGGTAGGGAACACAGCTAGGACAGTTGACCCCAACAGACCGAAGGGATATTCCATACCATATGATGTCATGCTCAGCATGTAAAGCTGGGGAAAGAAGGAAGGGAGTTTAGAGTGATGACGTTTGTCTTCCCAAGTCACCATTTTGCGTGGGGGAGCCCTGCTTTCCTGGAGATAGCTGAATACCTGCCTCAGGATGGGAAGTAGTGAATGGATTCCTTGTTTTGCTTTGGTTTAGTGTGTGGCTATTGCTTTCCCTAATAAATTGTCTTTATCTCAACCCAGGAGTTTTCTCACTTTTGCCCTTCCGATTCTCTGCCCCATCTTACTGGAGGGGACAGCAAGTGGCTACATGGTGCTTAGCTGCTGGTTGGGATTAAACCATGACATAGCTCTTTACCCAAAATGGGCTTTAAGAAGAGAGGTAAGGAAAAGCAAATAGCTTCCCATAGACAGAAAACTTACCTTGTGTCACTGTATAGGTGATACACGTTATTGTAAACATGCTATCAGGAGATTTTTGAATATTCCTGAGGTAATAATGAGCTAAAACATCCAGAAATCCTTAAGTTATCGTCTCATACCATTGTGATCTCAAAACGATCTTGTGAAGAGACATAAGGTAATTCCTGTCACTACAATATAAGACAGTATGTCATTCTCATTTTTCAGAGAATTTGTCATATAGTTACCATAAAAAAAAATTGCTTGTGGAATTCAATAGAAACTGAGCAAAAAGCAAGATGAACAAGACAAAAGAAAAAAATAGTGTGAAAGCACTGATATTTTGTAGAAGATAGTCAAATACAAAATAAGATTATTACAAATTGTCATATTGCTTATTCCTAGAAAAAACATTTCATTCCTTCAGTATATTCCTTTCCTTTAAGGGGGTGCCACTGAGCAGGGGGGGATGAAAAAAAAAAAATTAAAAATGCGTTTGTACGAAAGAATGAATCATGAAAATCAAAATCCACTGGTCAGAATTTGCCCTAAACACTCCACAGGTTTCACAGGAAATGCATAACTGTGTAACAACTGTGGTTTGCATTTACTGATGCAATGAAGAGTGAAGATTTTGGCCCTTTGTCTCAGTTGTACTGAGTTGTACTAAGAATACAAATTGTACTGAGTTTATTAAAAATTTTGCTAATTGTCAGGAAAACTGCAGGAGCAGAATAGACAAAAAATAAGAGGACTTTTAGCAAAAGTGTTTTTCACCTCCTTCTTCCCATTCATATTTGAATATTCCGATTGTTCAGGGTTATTAACATATTTGCTCTTCTTTATGCCTTTCCCAATCTCTAAGTGCCTTTTACGTTCTGTTTCTTTCTTAGAGGGAATAAGATGAGAGGGAAAGGAAAGAATTTCTCATATCTGGGATGCTGCAAGGGAAGAAATGTTGCTCTTTGTTAAGTTACAGTAAATCAAAGTTAATAATACAGTCCCCTAAATTACAGTGTTGCTATGACGAACACTTGCAATTGATTAAATGTTTTCAAAATATACATATTTCAGTTGAATTTAGGCTAAAATACAGGCTTAAGACTTGCCAGAGGAAGTATTTTCTTTTTGTATTTTAATATCAGGGCAAATTAGGCAAGCAGTTTCCAAGTAGTAAGAAACTGAAAGTCAGATCTATTTGCTTTGCTCCAACACAAGAATATATATCTATGCCAGAAAACAAATATTTTCTCAAACTAATGTTGGGGCTTCTTCAATAAACAAATATATTTTAGGATTTTATATCATAGAATCATAGAATATCTCGAGTTGGAAGGGATTCATAAGGATCATCGAGTCCAACTCAATGGCTTTCAAATTTAATTCTGTGAGTTGTGGGTGAGTTTTTTATCATTTCCTGGTTGCATTACAAGCTTTTCTTTATGACCGTAAGACTAGAAAATTAAGACAATAAAAATAGGAAGTTTTGATGGATGGACCACAGTTGGTCCATCCATCCACAGTTGGTCCATCCAAAACACAGTTTTGATGGATGGACCACTCGGTGGATAAGGAATTGGCTGAATGGTCGCTCTCAAAGGGCTGTGGTCAACGGTTCAATGTCCAAGTGGAGGCCAGTGACGAGTGGTGTCCCTCAGGGGTTGGTACTGGGACTAGTGCTATTTAACATCTTTGTTGGAGACATGACAGTGGGATTGAGTGCACCCTCAGCAAGTTTGCAGATGACACCAAATTGTGTGGTGTTGTGGACACGCTGGAGGGAAGGGATGCCATCCAGAGGGACCTTGACAGGCTGGAGAGATGGGCCTGTGAGAACCTCATGAAGTTCAACAAGGCCAAGTGCAAGGTCCTGCACGTGGGTCAGGGCAATCCCATGCACAAGTACAGGCTGGGTGGAGAATGGATTGAGAGCAGCCCTGAGGAAAAGGACTTGGGAGTGCTGGTGGATGACAAGCTCAACATGAGCCGGCAATGTGCACTGGCAGCCGAGAAAGCAAATCGTATCCTGGGCTGTATCAAAAGAAGTGTGGCTAGCAGGTCGAGGGAGGTGGTTCTGCCCCTCTACTCAGCTCTCATGAGACCCCACCTAGAATACTGTGTTCAGCTCTGGAGTCCCCAACACAAGAAGGACATGGAGCTACTGGAACGAGTCCAGAGGAGGGCCACAAAGATGATCCGAGGGCTGGAGCACCTCTGTTATGAAGAAGGCTGAGAGAGTTGGGGCTGTTCAGCTTGGAGAAGAAAAGGCTCCGGGGTGATCTTATAGCAGCTTTGCAGTACCTAAAGGGGGCCCACAGGAAAGCGGGAGAGGGACTTTTTACAAGGGTGTGTAGTGATAGGACAAGGGCCAATGGCTTTAAAGTGAAAGAGGGCAGATTTAGGCTAGATATCAGAAAGAAATTCTTTACATTGAGGATGGTGAGGTACTGGAACAGGTTGCCCAGAGAAGTTGTGGATTCCCCATCCCTGGAGGTGTTCAAGGCCAGGTTGGATGAGGCTTCGGGCAACCTGGTGTACTGGAGGATTTCCCTGCCCATGGCAGGGGGGTTGGAACTAGATAATCTTTGAGGTCCCTTCCAACCCTAACCATTCTATGATTCTACTATCCTATGAAGCTGAGATTTTCAGACATCCCCTTCTTTCCACATTCTTTGGATAAATCACAACACTCAAAAGTTGTAAGACATCTACTAAGGTTGTGTGTCGTGGTGGTAGTGTCACATCTGCTGACATTGTTCCCTCTGCTCCTTTCTACCACACCGTTTCATCATGTATTAGTTAATACACATCACGTCTTCCAGGCTGCTTACTCTGGTGGGAAAAGAGTGACCTCTGCTTTATACTTACACTCCACATATCCTACCAAGGTCTGTGCTCATAAACAACTAGCAGAAATTTAAACATCCATAATAGTATATAAAAGTAAAATAAATCTTACAGTCATTCTTTCATTTTTAACTAAGTATAACTGAAATTGCAGGGAAAACACTTTTCCTTCATCCCTCTGCACTTTTTCTTTGTACTTGAGGCCCATCTGCTGAAAAAAAATATTTTCAAAAGTTTGATTGAAAATTAAATTTGTTTGAGTGAAAATATAACTTAGGTGAAATTATAAACCTTTTTTACCCATACATGGGACAAGAATCCTGAGGTGTAAATGGCACAGCTACAGGGACACAGCTAACTCATGCCTTTTTAGTCAGCATAAGCATCTTCAGTACCAATGAGACAGTACAGAAGAGGATTGTCTCCTTTGGTTTCTTAAATCATAAGCAAATCTGTTGCTTCGCAGTTTAAACTGGACCAGGCCATATGGAATGATTTTCTTATTTTTTCCTAGGTGCTGTTGAAGGGGCAGCTTACCCTGCTCACCATTTTTCACGCTTTTGCAGTTGAACCACTTCCCATCACTTCATTCAAGTACCAGCTGAATTTTCTTTTTTTTTTTTCCTAAGTGAAAGACAGTTTAGGTACAGTATCACTTTTTGTTAGATACAGGTCAGGAGAGAAACACAAATAACACTCATGTAAGAATGACACCTACAATCATCTGTAACAGAAGGAAATCACAGAGTAGGGGACACCCCCTATCTCTGCAGTGGAAGAGTGCTAGTTGTTCCTTGTGTCTTCACGGTACCCAGTTTGAAGAGCAGCTTCTTTGGCAGACCCTCTGCCTTTTACCATCGCAGGATGAGGGGTACAAATAGAGCAGCAGGAGATGGAAATTGACAGGCAAGAGGGAAAGGGGCTGGGTTTGTGTGAAGGTTTACAGTCTTCTACAGATACAGTTTATTACACCAAATGATTTCTTCTTGGAAGAAGAAAGGACCCATTTACACAGCCTTCATCACAACACGAGGAGGAATTTAACACTCTCATACAGAGGAGCCCTATTGCCCTCTTGCACCCAATATATTATCATTTTATTTTCAGCTGGTGAAAAGGATGCATTGCTTTATATAAAACTTAAAAAACCATGACCACAAGTGAGAAAAAAAATCCTTCAAGGAATGTCTTGAGGAAATAGTCCTGAATAAACAAGCATAAGTATTCCCAGGCACATCATGGAGAGCATTGTCTTGCATTAGCTCTGAGAAAACACTGCATTGAAAATACTTTGCCTCTTTACCATTTGTAGATTCTGCTCTGGTTCCCAAAGTGAATAAATTAAAGGACACAGGCAATCAAAAACAAGAGGAAAATGTAAAATTTCCAAGTTCTAAAAAATAACGTGCTGTGGCTTTGTATGAGTTTGTTAGGCTCTTCACAGAGATCATTCCAGCTTAAAATTATTCATTGCTGATATTAATTTTGCTTCAGGTCCCCAAAATAAATAAAGCCACTGATCTATAGGAAGTTAGAGAGCTAGAAAAATTTACAAGCACACTGTTTTACAAACATGCTGTTCCATCTATCACCTTCTGAAAAATGATCTTATTGCATTCAAGATTAGAAAAGTATTGGTCATTTACAGCGTACTCCATGATTTCCATACAAACTTTAAGTCTAAAAATCGTCACCCTCAACTGAAGGTGTCTGAGCTATGACTGTTTCTTTTTACTTCAAAGAAAGATTTGGACTTTCAGAGACCATGACAAACTCACAATTTGGATTGAATTATCCATGGAAATCATCCCAGTAATAAACATTAAAGCTACTCTATATTCTTTCAGTCATATGAAAGATGGTAGATATCTTCTCTGATTTCAAATCACAGACAGAGGATCAGTGACATAAGAAAAATCATTGTAAGAATATTGAGCAATAATGCATGCATTCACAATGAGAGGACACATTACTCCTGAAGTCAACATTTAAATACACTGAGAGGTTTTAATGAAGAAATAAAGAAGACTTGAAGAATGTTACCAGCAGATCAGCATAGCTGCTTTTTACTTGATAGGTTTTTCTTATTACTGGCATTTAAGTCATTACTAGTGACTTTTGGAGCTTAGTTTCATTGCACAGTTCAGCTATGACAAGTTTGCTATCAACATCCACACCAGTGATAAAGCAGAAAGAAGCCAGAACAGAGAAAAAATAGGTTGGAAAAGATTTAAAGAAATTATGTTTACAAATTCACTGGTCACAATTAAGAAAATATTTTCAGGTTATTTAGTGATCTAGTGATTTTTAAGAAACCATGGAGGTTATCATTATAAATGGATGTAAGAGGGAAAGGCAAGCCAGGAAACCGCAGTTTGACTTTCATTCCTGGAAAATATTTGAAAGAAATAATCAAAAAAAACCTTGACTTCAAACCAAGCAGATAGAAGCAAAGAAAGATATGAATTCAGCATGCATTTGCCAAAAACAATTTTTCTCAAATCAGACTAATTATCTTCTATGAGAAGTATGCCTTATAGATAGAGAGGAACATATAGGTGTTGGTTGTCAACTTTGCTAAAGCTCTTGACATGAGACCTTTCTAGGAACAAGCAAGAAAATCATGGCTAATATGAAACTGCTATAGGACCAAGTAAAACTTTTAGGTAGGCTGGAGATAGTAGTCAAAGAGGGTAGTTACAAATGGTGCACTATCAAATATGAAGAGAGAGTTGAATGTTCTGCAGGTTTAT
Organism: Tauraco erythrolophus; assembly: GCF_009769465.1. NCBI lineage: Eukaryota > Metazoa > Chordata > Aves > Musophagiformes > Musophagidae > Tauraco > Tauraco erythrolophus. Next base: position 46,280,145 of record NC_141496.1, on the reverse strand, counting down.
GTTTGATATTATTCACTTTTTTAATTAAAATATACTTACTAAATTCACAAAGTTCAGAAGGACTACATACACATTGAACAAAACAGAATTAGAAATCAAAATAATCTTGCAAAATTGGAGAACAGATCTGGATTAGTAACATAAAATTTACCAGGACAAGAATAATCAATCCTGCAGTTGCCAGATAGGGAAGAACTGATTAAGCAGATCAACTGAAGAAGATAAGGGAGTTACAGTAAATTGCAAATTGAACAATAGGTCAACAATGATGTGCTGTTTAAAAAAAATAAATAAATAAAAAAGGTAAATATCAAAGGAAGATATATAGAAAGAGGAGGAGAGCTGTCAGTAAGATGTGTAAAGCAATCTTTCCACACCATTCAAAAATGGTAGGGTCTTAGCCAGAGCAAAACTGAAGATGTTTATCAAATGGAGATGATCCAGAGAAAACTAATGGTGGTTCTAGAAAACATGACGTAGGAGAAAATTCTGAAGGAAGTAGAAATGTTTGGTTTTTAGAAGCATAAGATGGAGAGGTATAAATTTGCTAATGAAAATATATTAAAAGTAGCTGTAAGAGAAAGAAAGGAAACAAAACTGCTCTCTTCTCCTATGGAGACAAGAAGTAATAGACTTGGATCGCAATAGAAAATTCAAGTTTTACATCAGGAAAAAATTTTAATGATAACAGCTATTAAAGCACAGAGCTAGTTGGTCTGGGGGATCTCCAGCCAATATTAACAGGGTTGTAGGGTCCTGCCCTGGATCTGCCTTGCAGAAAAATATGAACTAAAGCACCTCTCAAGATTTTTTCCAAAACTGGTTGTGATTCTATGACGAAATACACGTGAAGGCTTCAACAGCAGATATGTCTCAAATAATAGGCACAGGCAATTCTAAACAGATATGTCACTGGAGTTCTCCCACTGAAAAAAGATGATGTGCTTTTGTGCACATAGAGCAAACAGTGATTTGGGGAACCTCTGATGAATTTAAGCTGTGAGCCAAGCTACATGCTCTGGAGCCATATCCTTTGCAGTCACAAAATGTATGCCCAAAACTTAAACTGATAACCATTTTCACAGAGATGGTGAAATGGTCATATCTCAAACCATCCACACCAAAAAGCTTATGATACAAAAAACAAAGTTATATCTTACTGGCTGAGATTGCCTTCATCTGTGTTTGTCCGGACAAGTTCCTGGGAGGAACAGTAAATAATCTCACACTGGTAATGGATTATAATAAAATGTCTATTCTCATACTGCTGGATTTGCCAGCTCTCTTAAATGCACTTGCTTGTGAGGTACTATTGTTTCCCCACAGCCTTTTGTCCAATTGCTTTTTCACCCTGAAATTCGTATTGTCTATTTGAGGATTTATGGGATACTACCCTGTCCATTTCTGAGTCTGTAAGGTCAGTACTACTGTTATATATATATATGTTATACTCATATATTCTTCATTGCCTACTATTAGTCTGAATAGAGGATCCTTAGCAGGATGTAAGAAGCAACTGTTTTCCTTATGGCTAAATTGTTACAGTAAAACAGCAATTTAAATATCACTACTTAATTGGCATAGTGCCCTAAAAGCTCCAGTGTCTGCATCAGGAACTACCTTACTAGGTGCTGTGCAGAGAAGCACACAGGAAAACTCCTCAGTTTCATTACAGTCAGTACACTTTTAACACTTTCCAGCCTGTGATGGGTTGATGTAAAGGGGTTCTGGTGGCAGGAGAGGGACTTTGCTCCCTGTGACTTCCCTGGTTTCAGAACCGGCTCAGACCCAGCTCTGGCCACCAGATCAGACTCCCATCCCCCTCGAGGTTGAGCCAATCAGCACCTCTGCGAATTGCCCTATTTAAGTCGGGACAAAGGAACCGGAAAAGGTGCTTTGCCCAGGAGCGAGGAGAGAAGGGAGGAGGGCACTGCCCCCGCTCCCTGGCTCCCGGCCGGGCGGCTGCCTGCGTCGGGCCGGCACCACCCACTGAGGATGGCGGCAGTGGAGCCGGCTGGGAAATTCGCAGAGCACCCCACTCCCGGGGTGCTCACTGTGCTGAGTTCACCCAGAGAGGACTGAGATCTGAGAGAAACGGCCACACCGACACCAGGTCAGTGAAGATGAAATGGGAGGAGGTGCCGGAGCTGAGTTTCCCCTGCAACCGGCGGTGAGACGGCAGCGGCTCCCTGCAGCTGGGACAGACTTGGTGGAGCAGAGACCTACTCGCAGCCCGGGTAGAAGCCCACGTCGGAGAAGAGATGCCTGAGCCTGAGGATCGTCATGGAGAATGGGACACACGACAAGGTAGAGACGCATCCAGAGTCCGTGTGACGACCAACGCCGGAGCGAGTGGCAACAACTCCCTAAGAATCCGTGACTGTGGTAAAAGCCCGGAGTGGAGCAATCCGATGGGCAAGGATTGCATCCTACAGGTAGGACTCACACTGGAGAAGTCTGTGGATTTTCCTTGTGAGTAGGGGATCCACTGGAGCAAGGGTAAAGGGTGTAAGGACTCCTCCTCCTTTAAGAAAAGGAGCAGCAGTAACAACATGAGATGAACTGACCTGCATTCCCCCATTCCCTGTCTCCCTGCGCCACCGTGGGAGGAGGTAGAGCCGGAAGAAAAGGAAAGTTGGGAGGGGGAGGTGTTGTTTTTAAGATCTAGCTTTGTTTTCTTTTTATCCTCTCAAGTAACTGTTAATGTTTTCTTTTTATCCTTTCAAGTAACTGCTAATAAATTGTTTTGCTTTATTCCCAATCCGAGTATGTTTTGCCCAAGACCATGGTCGGTGGGTGCTCCTTCTCTGTTCTTGTCTCGAACCTCAGTCCTTTTATTATATTTTTCTCCTCTCCACTTCACTGGGGAGAGGAGTGAGAGAGCTGCTGTGTGGAGTTTAGTTGATGGATCGGCCTGAACCGCAACACAGCCAAAGACGAACATGCACTTTACAAAAGCAACTGGACTTAAAAAAAGCCCTACACACTCCATGAAGCAAAAGAGTAATAATGAAATTCAGGGGCGCTCTGGTGATTCAATAGGTTGGCAACACTCACTACTTGTTTACAGCTTCTTGGTTTATTTCAAGGCACAGCTCCTGCAGTCTTGCAGTATGGGAGTATCTCATTTCGCTGAGTTAACTCTCTGACTTCTTTGTTTGTGAAAGATAACTTGAAAACAAGTAGTATGTCCATCTTTCACCAGGACTCCAGGGCTCAGAATACAGTAAAAGAGATTTTAGCCTTTTCTTTTACACTAAATGCGATCATTTGTTGTCATGGTTTGATATGGAGGGGGTGGGGGTTCTGGTGGCAGGAGAGGGGCTTTGCTCCCTGTGACCTCCCTGGTTTTGGAACTGGGTTAGACTTGTTTCTGGACACCAGATCAGACTCCCATCCCCCTCGAGGTTGAGCCAATAGGGCACCTTTGCGAATTGCCCTATTTAAGTCTGGACAAAGGAACCAGAAAAGGTGCTTTGCCCAGGATCGAGCAGAGAAGGGAGGAGGGCACTGCCCCTGCTCCCTGGCTCCCGGAGGGGCGGCTGCCTGCGTTGGGCCGGCGCCACCCACGGAGAATGGCGGCGGCGGAGCCAGCTGGGGAACTCGGGGGCACCCCACTCCTGGGGTGCCCACTGGGCTGAGTTCACCCAGAGAGGACTGAGATCTGAGAGAAACAGCTGCATCGACACCAGGTCAGTGAAGATGGAGCACGAGGAGGTGTACTGGAGCTAAGTTTCCCCTGCAGCTGGTGGTGAGATGGCAGGCGGCCCCCCTGCAACCAGGACGGCCTCGGTGGAGCAGAGACCCACTCGCAGCCCGTGGGGAGAAGATGCCTGAGCCTGAGGATGGTCGTGTTGGGATGCACGACAAGGCAGAGAGGCATCTGGAGTCTGCGTGACGACCCACACCGGAGCGAGTGGCTACAACTCCCTAAGAATCCGAGACTGTGGTAAAGCCCACACTGGGGCAAATCCGATGGGGAAGGATTGTTTCCAATGGGCTGGACTCATGCTGGAGAAGTTTGTGGATTTTTCCTCATGAGTAGGGGATCCACTGGAGCAGGGGAAAAGGGTGTAAGGACTCCTTCTCCTTTAAGAGAGAAGCAGCAGTAACAGCACGGAATGAACTGACCTGCACTCCCCCAGTCCCTGCTCCCTGCGCCACTGGGGAGGGTGGTGGGAGGGAGGAAGGTGTCAGTTTTAAGATCTGGTTTTGTTTCTTTTTATCCTCTCACATAACTGGTTTTGTTTCCCTTTGTCCTTTTAAGTAACCATCAATAAATTGTTTTGCTTTTAAGAAAGCCAAGTCTGTTTTGCCCAGGACCATGATTGGTGGGTGCTCCCTCTGTTCTTGTCTCATTCCTCAGTGCCTTTATTGTATTTTTTCTCCTCTCCACTTTACTGGAGAAGGAGAGACTGTGTGAGTTTCAGTTGCTGGATCAGCCTAAAACCACGACATTTGTGTAGGTCTTAAGGTCAATAATATATCATACAGGAAATGCAAAGCATGAATTAGGAGTATTTGGAGAAAAAAAAAAAACCACAATAGAACACAGCCCAGCTTGAGGTAGCACCAAGATATGAATTCTTCATCTTCTGTTTCTTTCCTAGCAATTTACAGTCTCCTGTCTCTTCTCTAGTGAGGAGCAAAATTGAAGCATATGGCTCCCTCCTCTCTTCTTTTCCTCCAGCCACCACCGGAAAAGGCAATGCACCATACAGAGACAGTCTGACCTAGTATTTGCTTCTGAAGATGCTATGCCAGACATCTGCCTAGCAGATTTACCAATTCCATTCAGATACCACCAATATACTAAAGGCAGGTGCATTATGCAATTTGTACTTGCTGCCAGCGGCCTGTATCGCAGGGCAGTGCACGAAGGGACAGGCCTGTGATCCCATCTCTTCCCTCCTCATGTTTCAGAGATGCTAATAGGAACAAGGAAATAAAATGGCCTTAGCTGTGCTCGTCACTTCTGTGGTATGGCTATATATAAAGCACAAGGAATAAAATGGCAATTTCTAAACATATAACAGGTGTTGACCTGATACTTCCAGGGTGGTGCCACAACCTTGCAAATGTTTAACCATCATATATCAAAGGAACATCTAGAGCCTTTGAAGGTCAAAGGCCCAAGACATTGACTTCATGATAAATGAACATTACCCAAAAAAACCTGCTAACAATAGGAACAGACCAAATAGCAGCTTCCAGTTCTGCAAGATCTCTGCTGCAGCTTCCAAATCATTGGAAGTACTATGGGGTACTATTTAAAATACTGCTTTGCAAGTTTTAAGAACCAGAATTTATTCAAACAGTGACAGGAGAAAGAAGTACGAATAAATTATTTGTGGATATCGTTTGACCTGATCTATTTCTAAGCAACTTGCCATTAAAATGTCTATTGAGTGGTAAAATGTCTATTCATTTTTCATAAATGTGCAACCAGCTGAAGGTACAATTTCTGCAAATAAACTTGTTCCAAATATAGCTCAGTATACAGTAGGCAACTGATTTATTTGTGATATTTGGATGCTTAGAAGTGCTGGGACACCCAGGAGTGATGTTTCTATTTAGCTAACAACCGCTGGGCACTAGCAGCATTGAGCATTCCCTAGTCGCAACCATTTGCGTCAATCTCAGCCAAATGTTTTAAGATACAAAACTCTTATGGTGTATCAATTATTAATTTTATTATGAGAATTTCATCAGTAATTTCAGGTATAAGCATTGGAAGGCTGAGTAGTTTGGGCACCTTTCCCACAAGGAGAATATTCGACTTTCCAAGCACCTTATTTTAGCTTGATTAGTGTTTTTTGCAATACTGTAAAATGCCTCTGATGTTTCTATTTTTATCAAGATTTTTTACTTCTAACTGTATCTGGGTTCATATATTCTTATGAGATTCACTCTTCCTAGGAGGATGATAGTTTCTATCCCAGGAATAACAGTATCAATGCAGGGATAGCAATTTTAATTTTTATTGCAATATTTGAGGAAAATGGTATTATTGACCCTCCCAATCAATCAAACACGACATCCTCTGTGCTTCCCTCAAACCCAGTCACCCACACGCACTCTATGCCCTCAGCATAGTTCTCCCCATTCCCACACCTCACCGCCTCTCATCGCAGAGCAAAGCCCAGAGCTCCTGCTTCAAAGAACAAGTTCATCTCAATGCCTCCAGAGTTCTTGCCTGTGGAACTGATTTCTCATCACCTCTGCTAGGCACATCTCTGTGCACAGGCCAACACATTGCTCTGCCAGCACGGATGCCCCACAAATGTGTAAGGAGAGATACAGCTCATCTCACAGCAGACCAGCCCCCCGGAGACACCTCCCATCCAGGTTGCCTGAGTAATTCCCTCATCTCAGACTAACTCGCGCCACTCAAATACCTCTCCAAAACTGCCCAAAACTACTGGCCAGCCCCTGTCCAGTTCAGCTTCTCAATGTCTCTGGAAAAGCTAAGGGGAACAGGAGACTCAGCAGCAAATGACTTAGATTTTAAGAGGAAATACAGCACTGGAGTGCTCTGTACGCTGATGCTCAGCCCTGTTGTAGCTAAGGGAGCAGTAAATCCCTAATTATAACATTTGGCTGGTGGCCAAGCAAGCAGAAACACTGTTCAGTTGAGGATAAATGAGAAGCTTCATATCCAATAAAACAGTAAGTTGCACAGCGGTGCAACTTTTCATTTGCTTACAGTAAGAAAACAAAAAAATCCTACACTGTAAAGATTGTCTGAGAAGGGGTAGATGCAAGTTGACAACAGGGTGTAAACTTGCACTCTTCACAGTAAAATACTTGTCCTGAAAGATCTTTGCTTTAACATTATTATTCCGTGTTGCTGTCAAATGTCCATTTCCCCACGTTCCCTCCGGTTTCTCTCAAGTCAGATACCACAGTGAGTTCTGGTCACCGTTGCATGACTGCAGTAACTTACTTCAGTTTCTGTCTCCAGAACGGGCATTGCTGACTTATCCTGAAGGGCTAATGAATCCTGACCCTCATCCTGGAGTCAGGGCTGTGACAGGGCCCTGGTGGTCCTCTTGCAGCACTCCACTGGCACGGCAGGACATCTTGCCAGCTGCTCCAGTATTCAGAGGAGGTTTTGGGGTCCCAGAGTATCGATAGCACTACGTTTCTATTTCAAGTCCCATGATAGCTGATGCTTTTTTTAACATCCAGCCCATGCCGTTGTGTAATTATTTGAGAATCCCTGCTTTAGTTTTCAAAAAGGCAAGCTTTTAGCTTTCCTGTGAGGAAAACGTGAACACGTACCTCAAGTGCATCCTGATAGCTCAGAAGCAGGAAGGCTGCATTATGCAATCGATTAAGAAAAGAAGCTGACAATGGGTTAGGGGCTTATGAAAGACAGGGGTGCTCAGAAAATGGGGAAGAGATAAAGCCACCATTGAAAATGCACCTCCATGGTTTTTTTAACAGAGCTAAACCAGGGAAGTGACAATATACCCCCTATCTTTGCTTCTGACAAACGTCTTTGTCATGTCATCTAAAAAAGATTTGCAATGACTTTCAGATTCCAAGTCCTCTCACTACAGGTTCTGTCTCACTGGGTTTTTTTATGTCCCTCACGACAACCATATTGCAAGACATTTCAGCAGAAGGCAGCAAGATGAGGCTAACATCTGTGCATTCCCTCTTTCCTCTGTGCTTCAGCATGCTCAAGGGGTCTTTTAGAGTTGATTCTGCTAAACAGCTGTCCTGCTTTGTTTGATACTTGTGTTTAAATATAGCACACATTATCACAACAAATAATTGCAGAAGTTTTGCACAATCATATGCAGTACATAAGCAAAATTACATAGTTATGCACAATAGTGAAATTAAATTATCAATGGCAATTTCTTAATCTAAACTAAGCCTATGAAATAATGATTACTATCTCTAGATTATGTTTAAAAAAATAAAATATTTTATGTAACAAATAAGAGAGGGGAGAACACCTTTCAAATAAGGGAGTACGACAGCATCTTTGTGCCTAGCTCCAATTGTAATTAAAAGTTGGCAATTACCAATGTTAAGAAACATCAGCAGTTAAGTCTATCCTGGGAAGAATGGGGGGTTTGTATTTTAAAAAGTTAATTATTTCCCTGCCAATATGGAGTGTGTTTAACACATATTGGAAAAGCTAAAGACCTTTGTGAAAGTGCCCTTTTGCTTACTTTATGGATCTTGCAGATGAAGTTATTTTTTAAAACAGTATGTTTGTGGGCCAGATCCTCAGGAGGGCTTATGACATAGTTTCAGGGAAAACAGCTGAACTACATGCAGTAAATTAGTTGCAGGACAAGGTCCTCTGGTCTTGTCAAATTCAGAGCTATCTCTTTGAAACAAAGACTGCCAGCAGAGGTGAGATAGTTTAAAATTACAGAACAAAGCATCAGTCAGGAAAAAAGATGGCAGCAGGAGGGAAACCATCATATTTGAGAAGTCATGGCCGTCTGGTGAAGTTCCCAAAGACTGGAAAAGGGGAAACATAGCCCACATCTTTAAAAAGGGAAAAAAAGAAGACCCAGGGAACAACAGGCCAGTCAGTCTCACCTCTGTGCCCAGCAAGATCATGGAGCAGATCCTCCTGGCAACTAGGCTAAGGCACTTGGAAAATAAGGAGGTGACTGGGGACAGCCAACATGGTTTCACTAAGGGCAAATCCTTCCTGACTAATTTGGTGACCTTCTATGATGAGGTTACAGCACTGGTGGATAAGGGAAGAGCAACTGACATCGTCTACCTGGATTTATCCAAAGCATTTGATACTGTCCCACATGACATCCTTGTCTCTTGACTTCAGTAAAGCATTTGACACAGTATCCCACAGCATCCTCACAGCTAAACTGAGGAAGTGTGGTCTTGATGATTGGGTAGTGAGGTGGATTGTGAACTGGCTGAAGGATAGAAGGCAGAGAGTAGTGGTCAATGGGACAGAGTCCAGTTGGAGGCCTGTATCCAGTGGAGTCCCTCAAGGGTCAGTACTGGGACTTGTATTGTTCAACATATTCATCAATGACTTGGGTGAGGGAATAGAGTGCATGGTCAGCAAGTTTGCTGATGACACTAAACTGGGAGCAGTGGCTGACACACCTGAAGGCTGTGCTGCCAGTCAGAGAGACCTGGGCAGGCTGGAGAGTTGGGTGGGGAGAGTTTTAATTAAATACAACAAGGGCAAGTGTAGAGTCTTGCATCTGGGTAAGAACAACCCCATCTACCAGTACAAGTTTGGGACTGAACTGCTGGGGAACAGCACAGGGGAAAGGGACCTGGGGGTCCTGGTGGACAGCAGGATGACCATGAGCCAGCAATGCGCCCTTGTGGCCAAGAAGGTCACAGGCATCCTGGGGTGTATTAGAAGGGGTGTGGTTAGTAGGTCAAGAGAGGTTCTCCTCCCCCTCTACTCTGCCCTGGTGAGGCTGCATCTGGAATACTGTGTCCAGTTCTGGGCCCCTCAGTTCAAGGAGGACAAGGAACTGCTTGAGAGAGTCCAGCGCAGGGCCACAAAGATGATGAAGGGAGTGGAGCATCTCCCTTATGAAGAAAGGCTGAGGGAGCTGGGTCTCTTTAGCTTGGAGAAGAGGAGAGTGAGGGGGGACCTCATTAATGTTTATGAATATGTAAAGGGTGACTGTCATGAGGATGGAGCCAGGCTCTTCTCACTGGCATCCAATGATAGGACAAGGGGAAATGGATATAAGCTGGAACACAGGAGGTTCCACTTAAACATGAGGAAGAACTTGTTGCTCACCAGCCTGGGCTGCGACTCCAAGGATGTCATTGCATCTTCTGCAGCCAGGAGGAAATGGCCCGCCTTATGTAGGCAGGTTCTAAACCTTAGTTAATTGGTTAATTACATTCAATTCAATTCAAGCCAGCTGGGTAATAATAATTAGATGCCATAAGAACTTCTTCCCAGTAAGGGTAACAGAACACTGGAACAGGCTGCCCCAAGAGGTTGTGGAGTCTCCTTCTCTGGCGATGTACAAAACCCGCCTAGAAGCGTTCTTGTGTGATCTGATCTAGGTGGTCATTCTCCAGCAGGGGGATTGGACTAGATGATCTTTTGAGGTCCCTTCCAATCCCTAACATTCTGTGATTCTGTGATTTGACGGATGGACCACTCAGTGGATAAGGAATTGGCTGGATGGTCGCACTCAAAGAGTTGCGGTCGACAACTCGATGTCCAAGTGGAGACCACTTGGTGATGAGTGGTGTTCCTCAGGGGTCAGTACTGGGGCCAGTGTTATTTAACATCTTTGTTGGCGACACGGACAGTGGAATCGAGTGCACCCTCAGCAGGTTTGCTGACAATACCAAGCTGTGTGATGTGGTGGACACGCTGGAGGGAAGGGATGCCATCCAGAGGGATCTTGACAGGCTGGAGAAATGGGCCTGTGAGAACCTCACGAAGTTCAACAAGGCCAAATGCAAGGTCCTGCACGTGGGTTGGGGCAATCCCAAGCACAAATACAGGCTGGGTGGAGAATGGATTGAGAGCAGCCCTGAGGGAAAGGACTTGGGTGTGTTGGTGGATGAGAAGCTCAACATGAGACGGCAATGGGCGCTTGCAGCCTGGAAAGCCAACTGTGTCCCGGGTTGCATACAAAGAAGCGTGGCCAGCAGGTCAAGGGAGGTGATTCTGCCCCTCTACTCTGCTCTTGTGAGATCCCACCTGGAATACTGCATTCAGCTCTGGAGTCCCCAGCACAAGAAAGACATGGAGCTGCTGGAGCAGGTCCAAAGGAGGGTCACGAAGATGATCTGAGGGCTGGAACACCTCTACTATGAAGACAGGCTGAGAGAGTTGGGGCTGTTCAGCTTGGAGAAGAGAAGGGTCTGGAGTGATCTTCTAGCAGCCTTCCAGTACTTAAAGGGGGCCTACAGGAAAGCTGGAGAAGGACTTTTTACAAGGGCATGTAGTGATAGGACAAGGGGAAATGGCTTTGAAGTGAAAGAGGGCAGATTTCAATTAGATCTAAGGCAGAAATTTTTTACAATGAGGGTGGTGAATCAGTGGAACAGGTTGCCCAGAGATGTTGTGGATGTCCCATCCCTGGAAGTGTTCAAGGTCAGTTTGGATGAAGCTTTGAGCAACCTGGTGTAGTGGAAGGTGTCCCTGCCCATGGCAGCAGGGTTGGATCTAGATGATGTTTGAGGTCCCTTCCAACCCTAACTATTCTGTGATTCTATGATTCCATGACTAAGACAAACTGCGTATGAACCTGAGAGAGCAGCCCGTGGCCAGCTATGTGGGGAGGGATCTCTGTCTGCATCCCTGTCCAGCTCCAGCTTCCCCTTCCTCGCCAGGGTATTTCAGGCCACAGTAAAGACACTTGAGAGGAGAGGAGCTGAAGTGCTGTGGTTTGTGGTTTGGCTTTGGGAAGGCAACTCTGCTCTACACGTTCCTGCCTCTCTGCCTGGAAAGTGAAAGGAAAATCAATGGCTACTTACCTTTTATAGTCAAGTGCTCTGGGACTGACAAGGGAAAAAAAAAAAAACTTTTCAGAGAACTAGTTACAAAGGCTGCATTCAAACCATGAGTTGTGTTGACTTTTGTGCATGGGTCAGGCCATCTTTAATGTTTCAGAAGAGAAGGATGCCACAGAGGGACTTATTTTAAGGCACTTGATTCTATAGCTAGACGACAAAATCATCACCTGGACCTGGAGTACATCTCACCATTACCCAGCCCAAATCCAGCGTTCATCATCCAAATGGGAATAAACACATAGGACTTTATCCTAAGGCAGCAAACAAGAGGTGGGTTTAGGAGATGAATTGGATCCCTTTCAGGATAAAGTTGAAAAGCTTAAACAACGCATTTCTATTTTGTCTGCCAAACCACAACAAGAGTAAAGCTGCTGGGATGGCCACCAAGGGGTGTAAGGGAAGCTCTGTCTGTCAGTAGAAGTAGCATCTTGTGCTGGGCCAGCGAGCTGGGCCTGAAAAGTGCACTGCAAAGCCCATCTGCTCCTTCTGCTGTGTCAGACAGGCCAACTGGACGTACCTCTCACTCGTTGAACTTTTCTCCTCTTTTTCTCTACACTATTCTTTTCTACAACACCTATCACCATTACACGATCACTGGCAGAAGGCAATGGCCCCACGTACAAAATGTCCCTTGACTTGAACTTTCTCCTCTGTGCAAGGGAGAGAGACAGGCTCAGCAGTAGCAGCAGTGACTTCATCCCTTGTCTTCCAATAGTGCCTCTGCAGAGGGATTGGGATGCAGCGAATAACACAGGGGTCATTGCAATATTCAAGCTCCAGATCTGAATGCTCATTTCCAAATGCAAGCCCGCCTCCAACTCTCTGCCTAAAAACTCAGTCCATCTGTCTGTCTTTCCTAATGATTGCTTGTATTTTTATTTGTTTTTATTACTGATGTAACTTGTGGTACAGAAAACAAAATATGTAACAAGAGAGTTGGGTTGGGGATATTTTTTATTTTTTTCTCCATCTCCCTTTCAATCTAGCTGTGAACTTGCTCTAAGGCATTTGTTGAAATCGTTGCTTTTAAGTTTGCTTTGTGGAGAAGGATTTCATGACTCCTGGACCCCAGAGAGTTGTTCTTTGCCCTACCACTTTTCTCTGCCATCTGGCATGTTTACTTGAAGTAAACGTGTAGGGTCAGAGGCCAACATGGACATGTGGAGGGACAGCTTTGTCATAAAAGCTGTAAGGAACGAGTGGGTGCTTCTGAATATAGCACTATGCATTTTGTTCAGCTGCCAAACACAAAGACGTGAGGTTAGTCATATAGTTGAAAGAAAATAAAGAAAACCAAACAGACAAGCAGAACAGTAGATTGTACGACACAGTGCGCTCAGTCCCTTTTATTTGTTTTTCTCCCTAAGCCTTTTTGGAGACATTTCTAAACAATATGGTAGAGACGACAATGAAATCTCCCTCCTCCCATTCTTTCAGAGATCTGATTTATACAACAGTTGCAATAAGCATCAATATCTATGTTCCAGCTGTCAAGCCACCGTTTGTTTAAATGCAAAATTCTGATTTTGGCACCTAAGGGCAGGAACTAATTTGACAGGACTTGAAGGAAGGAAGGCAGTAAATGAGAGGGTCATATAAATGTACTCTCTTAAACAAGGGTGACCTTGCAGCATGTGAAGGTTTCCAGGTAGAAAGGATACAACAGAGTGAGCCAGAGACTCACCTACATTTTCACTGCTAGCTTTGTTCAGAGTTGGTCACTGTTTTGTTTCACCTCTGTGACTAGAACCATGACAACCTCAAAGTCCACTCCCTCGAAGATTTTCAGCTTCCCTACACACCTGCTTTCCAAACCTCATTGCATCCCTGCTACGCAATTCAGAGCTGCTTAGCTGTTGCTAAGAGAGTGCCAGTATCCCAAAGACAAAACCTGCTCCACCTTGGAATCTTTCTGTGTGGCATTTAATGAGCAGCTCTGGGAGAAAGAGGTCTACTTGTAGGTGGCCCCCCCCCCCTCTGAGAGGAGAATTCTTCTCTGTGGCTGCAGCATGGTTTGATGGCAGCAGAGACGGGATGCCTCCTACCTCAGTGGCATAATGGCTTAGTGGTTAGGTCACAAAAACAGCCCCTCAGGACCTGCCCCTGGGTCCAACACAGGGGTCCAACCTTCACTAATTGTGGCCACCAGCCTCCTCATGACTTGATGGTAGATAATAAGCATGCCTCAAGATCCGGCTTCTTTTATCATGGAGTAGGTTCCAAACAAGAGGACCAAAGACTCATAAGATGGAAGGTGGTTTATTGCCCTCCGCGAACAGGGGAGCAGAGACCGACTGTGGTGGTTCCCCTGCACAGAGCCTGCCTCCTACAAATAGGGAGAAGACAACTTGTAACCACGGAAAGGATGGTACAAATTATTGCTGTCTGAGAGCAAAGGGGAGCAGGAAAGGACCACTCAGAAGCACAGCCATAAGCGCTGCCCTTTATGGAGAGTATTGGGTGAAGAAAAATTCATGCTGAAGAATTCATTGCACAGAGTAATGATATCATGTACCATAAAGGACCTTCAAAAGAGCAAAACCATCTGTCTAAAATTACTCCAAACAATTTCAGATGATATCTAAATCTGACTGTATAGCAAATAACACACAGGTTAATACTGACATCTTATTAATGGATCCCTTTTTGCAGTTATGAAATAATGTAATCTCTGAATCAACTTTACTACATGAAGTTCCTTTCATCCATATTTAATACATGAGCTCTATTAAAAGTTTGTGTTAAGCCTAGACAATGAATAATGGAAAATTCCATCTTAGATGCTATTAAATTTTCCTTGGAAATAAATCAACCAAATAAATAAAAAATGCAAACAAACCTGAGCACTGTATGTTTCATCTTCATCACTCTGAATTTTGATCTCTACTAGCGAATAAATAGCTTTTTCTTTTGGCTCTTAGTCAAAACCCTTTGCAAGTTTCAGAACCACTTGTTTACCGGCAATTCCTTTGTCATCTGTTTCTTAACATGGATTGGTAGCCACAAAAAAACCCACCAAGGACTGTTTTCTTTGAGGCATGATGGATTTTAAAGGGCTAAATGATTATTCTGAAACAATAAACAGACTTGATGTTCAGACAAGCAAAAGCATGCATCTCCAGAAGCTACTTTACATCTTAGACAATCTATCATGATGTCTCAAGAGATAAATACATTACTATCACCATAAGGATATTTTAAATATATATATATATTTTGATATAATATCATCACATCAAATAGGTTTAAATATTAACAATGGTGTGCTATTCCTCTCATAAATGTTGCACGAAAATCCAGGAACAAAAATTAACAGAGTGACCAGACATTTATAGTGGAGAAAAGATATACCCCTGCAGTGAGAAAGTACCAAAGGACTTCTCTGTCTGTGACTGAAAATACAAGAGTTATTTCAGAAAATTTGCTTCAAATACTCATCTTCCCATCAATCTGATCTCTTTGGGTTCTCTCATGAGAGTGATTGTCGTAGAACCAAGATGAGCAGAAGAAAGCGGAAATATCAGTGTTCTTCATAACTGAGCCTGAAATATATTTCAGGGACCATATGAGTTCCCACAGGGAGGTCAGTTTATATTAAGTTCTACCTATGCAGGAATTGCATCATGGGTCCACCTCTGTGAGTGTTATCTCACCTCAATTATAATTCAAACAAACAATTAGGCATATCAGGACATAGTGAGATCTGTCAGAATAACACACCTGAATTTGAGGGACAATCCTAAAAGAGAGCAACTGTTTAAAGCTTCTGCAGTAAGAACTTTGAGAGAAGTTTTGCTTGGTGTCAGACCATCAAATCTTCCTTACTATTTCACATCTTCTCTTCTGGCATTCCTTCTGTAACCATTTTCAAAGACTAGCAGTAAAAATCCTATCTTAAAGGAGGATCTTCAGAAATCAGCCATCAATTTCAAGTTGGTTCACACTGCTACTAGCAGTATATGAGCATGAGAC
Organism: Tauraco erythrolophus; assembly: GCF_009769465.1. Classification (NCBI taxonomy): domain Eukaryota; kingdom Metazoa; phylum Chordata; class Aves; order Musophagiformes; family Musophagidae; genus Tauraco; species Tauraco erythrolophus. The sequence continues at coordinate 46,264,665 of NC_141496.1, read as the reverse complement.
AGAAAAAACTTTATTCAGAAAGAGGCTCCTCTAGGAGCTTTGGCCACCTCCATCACTATGTGAGTGGCAGAACTGATTCAATACCATTCACAACTACAGACTCTTGGAGTATTTATTCCATTTGCAAGTCTGCAAGAAACGGAAAGCAGCTGCTTCCTAGTTCTATTTAGAATCCTAATTGGGTTGCACTGGCCAGGGATTCCAGTGATCAAACTTGCACACGTGGGGAAAGAAAGCAGAGGGAATCAAGGTTACCTATCTGAAAGAGTCTCAAGGATAAGATTGTCACACCACCACCCTGTATTGACAGTTATTATTTTCTCTCTTGGTACAGACTAATCCAAATGGATTCTGCCAGTACAAATGTACAGCATATGCAAATATGAGAATGAATTGTTTGGATATCCACAGAAATCAAATGCACTTTGCATAGACATTCACATCAACAATCTGACTTTAACAATTTAACTCTTCCAGTCAATGGCTGAAACAGTATCACAAAGTCAGTAATTACTGTTAAGTAGTGTTTTGAATTTTCCGTATCAACAGATAGTTAGAAATGGGTGCAATTTATTCATAGACATGAACACAAAAATCCCCACTTAGCTCTGTATAATAATGCATTTCAAATTGTTTGCTCAGTTCTATGCACATGCTCATATATACACTGAAACATACACACTCTCACATACACTGACTCCTGAAAAAAACAAGCAGAAACCTGTTCAATATTAGTATTTCAGAAAGTCATTCAAATATGCAGCATAGCTACTTAGTTCTATTTTTAAAATGTTCCCGTTATCATTCATAGACACTAATGATCACTTGATGACAGTAATTTTTATGTCTTTGTTTTATGTCTTGCTTACTCTCCAGTGTCTATTGCAATTTGTGGAGAAATAGGGCTGTCATAGTGCTACCTGTGGTATGAAAGAAAAGATAGATCTGTAAACCATGATAATAAATATAATAGTATTATGATAGACAAAATGCTGGATCTGGACATAAGTAGCTAGTTCGTCCTATTATGTTGATAGCTTCAGCTGTGCATAAGAGTCAAGATCTTCATAACCTGATTTTGGTTAAATACCACATCTCTGCAGTTACAAAATTAATATGTAACATGATACTAAAGCATGATCTTGGTCCATTGTCATGATTAATACACACAGAAATTTGTCTATATGACCATCAGGTGGAAATCCAGGTGGCAGGCTAAAAGCCCAGGGCTAAATTTCTGCTGGCAATGATGTTTACTTATAGTCATCAGATGTATGTATGCTAATCAGCCTTACCCTGTAATGTTAATATTCTCACTGCCTGTGATATCAACTACACTAACTGTGAAGGATACACACATCTACAGGGCAGAGAATTTCCATTAGAGACTCCATTCTTTTTAATTTCAGTTGAGACAGTTGGACAACTCAAACTAATGATGCACCTTGAGCTTTGCCAACACTCAGAAGATTGAACTAGTTAAATTTTACTTGGTTTTCTAGCCAAATTAAATAAATTTATACTTCTTTGTAAGCATCCCTTTTTTAAAAAAAGATTGCTTCCTTTTAGCTGAACTTAAAATTATTTTTTTTAAATAAAAGCTTGGTTTCCACCAGCTAGTTCTGGTCTATTTATTAATTAAGAACCACATAAAACTGTATATATAATCATGCATTAGATGTTCATACGTTTTTCTGAAAATAATAACAGATCAGTTCAAAGACAAATGCAGTGAAGTTGCCACAGTGCAGACCAAAGTAGTAGTTTATATTCTTCTGAATCAACAGAAGTGTTTGAGAAAGAAGAATACAGGTTAGCAAAGTTAGGGTTTTCGAACAAAAGTTAAATGCAGGTTTCCATGCAAGACATGAAGCACCACAAACACATACTTGCAAATTATTATTACTGATTATCCCCTTCTTCACTGCAATTTTATGTTCATCCACTAAATGCATCACAAAATAATAGAATTTTGAGGTTAAAAGACAGAGTTATACCCTGTATGTCTAGTTTGTCCATACCTTTAAATGTCAAATGCCACAACGCGTCAACTTCAACCTCAGATCTTTATACGTGTATTCACAGCTAGCAACACGTGCATGAAGTTCAACATAGCAATTTGAGTGTTTTGGGGTAGACTTGGTCCTCCAGATGCTTGATCATAAAAGTGCAGTGCACTCTGCTTTTGCATGAATACTAAGGCAAAGAATCACAGCTGTTAGACCAAAATATCACATCGCAAATCTGATATAGGGCTTTTATCAGTACCCATTATTGACATGAGCGCTAACGACCTGACCACTAAAGTAACTCATTGCAGTTATATTTACATGAGCAGTGTACTCAGTAAATACTCTTCCTTAAATACTTTCACAACACTTACACATTTCCATAAGGATCTCTCTTTTCATAGAAGGAAAGGAGACAGATACAGCAAAAAATTATGCCAGTCAAAAAGTGTAGTCAGTCTGTTTCACTTAAAAGAATAAAAACAGTTCTTTATTACCATGCAATTCAAGGGCTCAGTTAATTTGTAAGGGAAGCAATAAAATTACAGGACTGGACAAGAAATATCGCAGTATTCTCAGAAAATATTATCAATTTTCATATATTGAAACCAGGCATAGATGGGAAACAGGAATCTTCCACACCAATTTCTAATGAAAAATGGTGACGTGCTCATTTTTATATCCTTACACTTCCACTTCTAATGTATGGCCATTAGCTGATTCCTGGGAACACAAGAAACAGATAAGTTACTGATGGATTAGCCAAACACAGTAGTTTACATGGTAAATGTGAATAAAACATCTCCTGTGTCAAAACTTGCTCTTCAATATTTCACATGTAACCATCCATCACAAGGTCTAGGAAAGTCAGCAGTATGAGATTATGGGGTTACCCAAATATCATATTCCAATAGTCTCATCTCTAGGAACCAGAGACTTTCATTGCTCTCCCAAGGATGTCATTTGATGAAAGACTTGTACACTTGTTTAATCAGAATAGAGAAAATTATACCTTTTATGTTACCTTGCTCTTCAAGCAGCTCAAGATTAAACAAGCCCCGTGGTCCTGGAAGTCAACAAACAAAAGGAATGAAAACTCTTAAATCTTAAGTTAAACAACCACCATCAGGTCTATCACATCTTCCAATTCCATTCCACCAACTAGTGTAATTTTTATTTCATCAGGATTCAGTTTTAATTATCTGGCTTCCACTTGAACCAGATTCGAGTAGTCCTGAAACTGGTAAAGTCCAAAAAAGGTTGAAAAAAAAAATAGAAACAGGTATATCATCTTGAAAGAGTAACAGTTTAGAACAATTTATTTGCTCCCTCTTCTCGATATATATGTTGAGTGAACATAATGGAACAGAGCCCTGACATATCTTAGATGAGAGAATCTTTCAGGCAGATGGTCAGCTGTCTGTCACTCTATCCTGTGTTCTTTCATTTTAAACAGTCTGGTATCAGAAAAATAATTTCATCTACCTCTGTCATGATCTGCAAGCACATACTCAGTATCTTGTAGCAGAAAAGCTTATTGCATTGTCCTTGTAATAGGCATTAATTTTCCAAAAGATATGCAAAGAATTGTGCCCCAAAGAATTAATCTCACGGTCAGATCCATCCAGATGGACCCTCTCTCTCATCCAGACTCAATAGCAAAGACTCAAGCTTGAAAGCATAATTGCCATCTTTTTATGCACAGTCACAATAAATTAAGGTTGTCACCTGTCATAGCCATTTCTGGCTAAAAATGGATAAATACATTCATAGAGTTGTTTTACAAATCTAGTTTGTGAGTGCTTTTCGTATTTCACAAAGATCTTATCTGGTACTAGAAACAATAGATATGAACTATGCCTGACCTGAAACTGGGGGTTTTTTCAGTTTTAATGATACCTAGCTCCACCCTATTTAGAAGTCCACTGTCTAATAAAGTAAGAATCAACCTCAGGCTGATATTGATCCTGTCTGAAGCCAGAACTGGAATTTTCAATGCTTCTGGATGATGCAGCGGTGAGATTGTTAAGTATATTACTCTTTTCTTTACTCTCAAGAGATTACTAATAGCTATAAAAAAAAAAAAAAAAGAAAAATTATGCTTAAAAAGAGAATCAGAAATCTGTTACAGAGGTTGGACCTTCATGTTGCTACAACTTCAGCTTTCAATAAGCACGTTTTTCTGGCAACAGGAGAAAATCACACAATTTCCTCTTCCCTTCCCCCCCATACTTTACTTTACAACCTCAGGTTCTGCATCAGAGACCTGTATTTCTGTTTTGATTCCCCTGCCACACAGGTAAACATTGTACTTTTCATTCGATATAAGTCATTAAAGTCAGTAAACAGCAAAAATGAATAAAACAGCAACTTAGGTATTTTTAACACCTCTGAGTTAAAACCACTTTGCAATAGGGAAGAAGAACAGATGCTCATTTCTAAATGCTAAAGCCACCAACTGGGAAAATGCCAGTTGTAACTGCTGCCATCTGTTTTCAACTGTTCTTTTTACCTAGCTCTCTGAGATTCATATCTGAATTCACAGCCATACGTTTCCACTAGGAGAGGGGCAGTGGGAATAGTATAAGCAGGAATTTTCCCATGTGCTCTCACCTTCATTAAATAAGAACTTTCAGTAATTACTGGCCTGCAAGATCTCTATGAAATGATAAATCAGGGGCAGTTTTTGCAAGGATTATGTAGTGACAGCAGTTGTTTAATAACCACTTTTCATTACCGCTTTCCCACATTTCATTCAACATGTTTACTTTCCTGATGCTGCTGTTCATCTTCCTACCCTCTCTCCAGTCATGTATAAATCCAATATGTAGGTCCAGGAATTCTATAGGAATAGCTCAGCTTCTGCTGGAAACAAAGCACCTTGTGCATACCCAAGTGTCTGCTGCTCAGGGACAGCTCCAATATTGAGATGCATAATGCAGTTAATGTCTATTTTTGTGTAAACACAGTCAGATATGTCTTACGTCCATGTACTACTAGCTTTTGCAGTGTCTGAGACGGACTGTAAAAGGTGGCAGTGCCATACTGACATAAGTACAACACGACATATATAATGCAAAAAATATCCCTCATTAACATGAGCAAAAATCCTTTTAAATGGCCAAATCCAATTTTGTTAGTTTGGAAAAAATCTGTGTTTAAATCTTCCACTGTCCCCCTCCCCTCCATATACAGTAAAAAGTAAAATAAAATTTCTCCATCCCCTCCACCTTCAAATCCATTGATTATAAGATGATTATTTGGAAAAATGTAGATTAATTATCTGGGCTGTTTGTTGCTGACCTAGAGTGTACCACTACAGTGTACTTTATATACTAAATTTTGCAACTAGTCTACAAAAGATGTGCCTGCAACAGCCCCAAAGAGGCTTTTTTCATGGCAGTTGCCATCTTACCCAGCACCTGTGCTGAATTAGTCTCCTCATAGTTAATGTAAGGGGATGACAATATTACAGCTAAAAAGCCAAGATCTGTGGCTGGCCTCTGTCACAAATCCATCACTATACCTCAGGCACCTTTTCTGGCCCAGGATGCTGGCAGCATCTTCACTTCTCAATAAAGAATGCCATTTTAGGACTCCTATCAATGTCTACTGACCTATGTATCTTTTAAAGGGTGAGGATCTCACTTTTCAAAGACGTGAGTGGTTTTCAGTAGCATTGATGGCATGAGCGATACTGAACTTTCAGCTGCAATCAATTTGATTATTATCCTACTTGTTCTCTCTCCATCATCAATTTATTGCAGTCGTACAGGTCATTTTCAAAAGAAAACTTTGCACTATAACAAATGCAGCACTCCATCTGAAGGCCTGCCATCCCCCCTCTCTCTCTCTGAATGGATAGGGACAGAGAATGCTAAACTGATGTCAGAACAATAGGTCAATGTAAGGCATTACTCAAAATTACCTAAATGCAAAGGATGCCATCTCATTTAGTCTTTGTTTTCTCATTACTACTTTTTTCCTGAATGTTTATCCTCATTTTGGCTGGGACAGAGTTAGTTTTTCTTTTCAGTAGCTAGAATAGCATTGTGTTTTGGATTTAGTCTGGGATTCACTATGGGAAGAATGTTGACAGCACACTCATCTTTATAGTTGGTGCTGAGACATTCAAGGACTTTTCTGCTTCTCATGTTTTGTCAGAGTGCAGGAGCACAACAGGTTGGGGGGAGCGTGGCTGGAACACAAGGCCCACAACTGCTAGCTTATGATTCAAGTTTAGATTTAGGATTGAGGCCCAAATAGGCCAATGAAATATTCCATATAATGCAAAGTCATGACCAGTATATAGACGAGGGTTGGCTGGAAAGTTTGGATTCTAGGGTTCTATCTCACACTCTCTTTTCGGCTCTCTTTTTGGGCCTTTTGCTTTTCCAGGATTGCAGTTTTGGGACTTCTCTGTTTTGGGATCACCTGTTGGGACGAGACGGGCATTGCTCACCAGATGGTGAGCAATTACACTGTGCATCACTTGTTTGTATGTATTATTATTATTTTACATATTATCATATAGTATTACAATTTTGTAACTATTTTTATCATTAGTACATTTTATTTTATTTTATTTTATTTTATTTTATTTTATTTTATTTTATTTTATTTTATTTTATTTTATTTCATTTCATTTCATTTCAATTATTAAATTGGTCTTATGTCAACCCATGAGTCTCCTTCCCTTTTCCCCTTTGATTCTTTTCCCCATCCCACTGGCGGTGGGAGAGGGTGAGCAAGCAGCCATATGTTGTTTAGTTGCTGGCGGGGTTAGATCACAACAATGTTAAAGACGTACAATTGAGAAAAATACTGCCTAACTATACTTTTACAATTTGATATCAGAATTATCAGCTAAGAATAAAAAAAAATAAAATTATCAGAAGAAATAAGTATATTTCTCTTGAGCTTTGTTGGTATACTTAATGCTTTGACAGCACTTTGATCTTCATCAGTTGGTGTTTCCTACTGGTAAGGATCTTTGAAGTGACAACAAAAGACAACACGACATTTTTTGCTTTCCTTTTCCTATTTTTAAAGTACCACAATGAGCAGCAAAAGAAGGGAAGGCCAAGCGACACTTTTGTTGAGCTAAAGCAGAAACGATAGAATTCTGTTGGCCATAAGGAAAAAAAGAGCAACAGAAATCCTGTACACAGATAAAGTAAAACAAGAACATACGAAAAGCATACTGTTATCATCTTTCCAAGACACACTCTCATGGTCGTATATTGTAAATAATGTGGCATAACCTCTGAAATAAATATTTATATGGATAGCAACACTGATGTGAACAATTCGTATGAGTCAAGGTACTGTTATGTAGAGATTTTGTGGGATCTAGAAGCCTCTGAAACAGTGAGTTCAATAGAATATCATAAAGAGGGTGTTTTTCTAACTCTTCTGGCCTTACATCCCTCTCTGTAAAAGGCCATACTCTGTATCTTTTGCTATCGCATTCAGTTTCGAATGACACTTTTCAGGGCATAGACAGTAGATGTACCCATAACGGTGTCAAAAAGTCATCTGGAACTTGTACAATACAAACAATTAATTCGTGTTCAGAGAATCGTCTTTCTGATCAAGTCATTCCTTTATTTCAAGAATCTTTCAGGGGTCACCCATGTTGTATCAAAGAAGATGAAACGCAGTGAAAAACAAAAAAATCTTTCTCCTCTTTATGATCTGGAGAAAAGCAAAGCTCCTCATGCTGTCAGAGTCTCACCAGCAATGCAGGACTGGTCACCATGAGGCTCTTCAGCACAAGTCCACCGTGGAACCAGGCATGCTAAAGAAGTGGTCTTCTCTGAGTGTCACTAACAGGCGATGGACCTTATATCTTGTTTATCTTTCTGATGCTTCTAGAAGAAAGAGGGAATGAGGGTCGGGGTGGGGGGAGTGGAGGGAGAGAAGAAAGAAAGAAAGAAGGAAAGAGAAAGGAAGAAAGGTTTTTCTCATAATTTGATTAATAAGTTGGGAGAGAGTTTAAATGTTGTTTTGTGCAGTTGCTTTTGGCCACTGCATGACTCTTTTGAAAACTCGTATCGTACTTAAAGGTTAAGCACCACAAACAAATTTGCCTTATGATGACAGAAATGTCAAGGAAAAGAATTAATTAAATGAGGAGAGATGTCCCTCTGTAGCCAAAATCTTACCTTGCACTACCAAACAAGATCTTACAGTCGTTAAATGTCAAATTCTTTTTTTTTCTTTTTTTTCCTCTCTTGAAAAAAAAATGGAGCAAGACAAGTCATGAAAGGGGCAGAATGCATCACAAGAAAAGCTAATATAAGAACTGTGCTGCTGTGCAATAGTTCTCTTGAAAAGAAATCAGTGAATATCAAAAGCCAGGTACCAAAGAGCATATTTACAAACTATAAAAGCTTAATGTGAAAAATATGAGTGTTTAATGCCCATGACATTTTATCTCTGCAGTATCATACTTAGAAACTGCAGAATTTGAAAATGACAGAATAAAAAGGTAGGGGAGGAGGAGGAAAGAATTACAACTGTGAAAGGTTTTCAAGACCTTTACAACCTTGAGAGAGAGATCACAAAACCTCCTTGGGGAAAATAAGAATATACTAGTTCACTAGAAAACACAACATTTAAGAAGAAATAGGCTTGACTGATACAAACAAATCACATTACATTTTCCCTGAAATATTTTAAAAGCTTGCCAGGAATTTTAAAGAAGAAATTACTTTTTTCCTCTACTAAAACTACATGAAATTGATAGGACAAGGGGCAATGGATTTAAAATGAAAGAGGGTAGACTTAGATTGGATATAAGGAAGAAATTTTTCACTCAGAGGGTGGTGAGGCACTGGAACAGGTTGCCCACAGAAGTTTTAGATGCCCCATCCCTGGAAGTGTTCAAGGCCAGGTTGCATGAGGCTTTGGGCAACTTAGTGTAGTGGAGGGTTTCTCTGCCCATCGCAGGGGGATTGGAACTAGATGATCTTTGAGGTCCCTTCCAACCCTGACCATTCTATGATTCTATGATTCTATGAAATAGTAGTAGAGATGCATAAGGAAAATTAATTTCTTTGGTTCTGCAACCTGACATGTGTATCTGGACACAATGCATACACTCCATGAGGACTTCAGTACACTGTTAGCTAGAAATGCTGAAAGGTACAGACTTTCTGTAAATATTCTATTGAAAACTAATGTTGATTTAGTTTTAGTATGAACCAGTTGAACCCCATGAACTGTGTCTTTCAATAACATGGCCGAACCTTGTAGGTCATTGCACAAACACATGAGGATCATGGCTTTGTTATTAATTTTTGCAAAAACACATTCACAGCTGGTACTGCGCATTAGGTATAGTTAGCCTCAGAGAAAAAGAAACAGTTCTTCCATCCACCTGTAACAAAGAACGTGTGTATCACAGTCCAGGGAAGTATTAAGCAAGACTGATATACTCCTTGATTTTGAAAATTCACAATGAACATCAAGCTATACATTAAAAAGTACCTATCACTACTGTCAAACTGAGGACTTTTTTCTCTATTAGTCTCAATAAATTATTTCTAAAATGGTACACTATTTAAGATGCAATTTAACTTCAGTATTATTTCTAAAGCAAAAAGGAAGACTGAAAAATTTTGTGTACTATGGTACCATGAGAAAACAAATATAGAAGACATATCACTTGGAAAATCAGTTTCTGAAATGGAACTGCTCTGTAATTAGTGTTTGCTAAAAACAAAAAAAAAGATTGAAAATACAAAGTTGAGTGGAACTAAAGAGGTGAAAGATATCCTGAGATGAAGAAAGAGCTGCTGTCACAGGCTGCAAAAAGGACTAAAAGTTAGTGAGCCAATGGAGCTACAAGCAATGATTTGCAGGCACATGCTATTGCCATTTTCAGGGATAGATACCAATCTATAGATAGAAACCAAAAAATCCTACCAGTCCTCCAGCTAAGAGGCAGAAGCTTTTCCTGCTTTTTTCCCATGAGAAAAAGTGTCAGGACAAGCAGCATCCTCCTGCAGAGTACGACGGGCAGGTGGCAGCAATACCATCAACTCCTGCTGCTGCCACAGACACCGTGGCACAACGCAGTTTCCCTCTGATGGTAACACTACCTGAGCAAACTAATCTGCAGAAACATTTCGGGAAAAGGAGCTGAGAACAAGAATGTCTCTTAAAAACTGGTTTCTTCTTTCTCTCACTTTTTTGTAGATGCTGATCCTGAATAAGGTAAAGAAAAAAAAAAATTATGTCTCCTTGGTTTTTCCAAATTGGAATTTGGATAGAGAATTAGGCCAGTAAACAGCAGAGAAAGGGGCAGTGTGATTAAAATCAAGAGCAGAACCCTGGCATTGCATAAATGGATCTAGCAGCACAAACTGACTTAAGTAAATCTGAATCTAGACCTTGAGGTTTCGTGAAATTAGCTGAATTACGAATGGTGTATGCAGAATGATCTAAAATGCTTTCAATGGATATGGGTCACTGGGTAGGAACTACCTCCTCCTGAAAAGTAGCTGTTCCAGCTTCTTCTTTATCTGTTTTTTGTTTGCAATTTCCACACAATATTCTTTTGAATCTCAGCATCTGTTTATTTGATACATAAAAATAGCACTTTCTGTCTCTTCCTTGTATATGAACACATACACCAATTTTCAAAAGCCAATCTCCATCTCAACAGGAGAACAAAGCACTTCAGAAAAAAAAAACTGAAATTTTTTCTTAAAGTGTTTATGTGAGATTGAGACACCATTTCTCTGGACTTACCATCACAACTGTTGTTTAACTCCCTTTTTCAAATAAATACCATTGTTTTCTCAAGCCCTTATGCACCAAATGGTTACAAGGCACCAGCCTGATCCTGGTCTGGCGTTGAATAATGATACTAATGCTTCTGACTTTTATTACAACTGTAGAATCCATGGCTGAGACTTTCAAAAGTTAGTACTTGAATTTAGTGTCTTTCATTATATTATTATTTTAATAAACAATTAGTTATTGATTAACCAGCCAGCATTTCTGCTTTAATCAAGATTCTGAGTAGTGAACATTACCAATCCACACCAAGTATTAAAATAAATATGGTTTCAAACTCACAGTGTTTCTTTTTCCTCTTGTAAAAGTGAAAAAAAAAAATCTGCTAAAGCTACCCTGAATTGCACTAGGAGTTCCCTGCCCTTACATTTCATGCTTGTGTATTTCATGAACTATTTACCCGTATACAGTACAAATGTGAATCCTTCTCTCCTTAATTGCCAATATGTCACTGTTAAGCGTACATACGCAGCTGACAGACTGGCCCACCATTTGCTGCAAGGGGAGAGTGTTGAGAAGGCAGCTGTCGCAGTGATATCAGTGCTCTGGTTAGGCGGAGCAAGCAGACCAGGCATGCACAAATTCCATTATCTTAGCCTTGTCCTTAATCCTGCCACCCTACAGAGAAGGGTTGTTACAGGCTCGGCAAGCGACGGCCCCAGCTGCAGTTTCCTGTTAGCTACCATCAGCTGCTGGCCATAGTAGCCTCTCTGGGGAAGCCCACCGCTTTCATCTACAGACATTAAATCAAATGTTTTTCAAACCTTTGGTGTGTATTCCCCAGGGACTAGCCAACCCGGTTTTATCATGCTTTTAAAGATTCCTATTCAAAGCACGGTTGACTGTACTTCTTTTCTGCAGTTAGATGAAATTCAGGGAAGTTCAGAGGGTCTGTGTGGTCAGCATTGTACATATAAGGTGGGGACAGGGGCATTTGGTAGTATTTGTTGAAAGTCTTTCACAAGGGAGCCTAGCAGCTCTAGGGAGTGCAGGACAAATGGATCAGCTAGACTACTGTGCTTACTTGGTTTATTAGAAATCCCTTCAGGCTCTAGAGCCAATGTATCTAAAGTGCTGTTGCAGCTTTCTAGCAGGTACAGATGAAGGAGCTGTGTAGCCTCATTTAATCTCTTTACCTCTTCAGAGATCTGCATACTTTTATCATCTCCAGTACCTTAGGAGCTGTGATTGCATTTAACTTCCTGCACATTAAATCATTATCAGCTGTCATTCTTTGCATACATTTAGAATCATAGAATCATAGAATCGTTAGGGCTGGAAGGGACCTTCAAAGGTCATCTAGTCCAACCCCCCTGCAACAAACAGGGATATCTCCAACTAGATCAGGTTGCTCAGGGCCTCGTCCAACCTGGCCTTGAACGTCTCCAGGGATGGAGCATCCACCACCTCTCTGGGCAACCTGTTCCAGTGTTCTACAACTCTCATGGTAAAAAATTTTTTCCTAATATCCAGCCTGAATCTACCTCCCTCTATTTTAAAACCATTACCCCTTGTCCTATCACAACAGGCCAATTGAAACAGTCTGGTCTATATGGGACTACGAGGCAGAGACACAATAAGTGCATTAAAGTTTACCACAGAAAGACTGAAGGACTTAAGATCTGGAATTATTGTTCCAATAAAGACGACTAAGTTCATGTTCTTACTACACTTCTTTTCAAGGCTGATATAAATAATCTAAGCCTCTACAGCCTGCCACTCCAAGCGCTAGGAATAGTAAGAAACATAGGACTTTATCATGCTGAACTGAGAAAGTTCTTTCTTCCCTCCCTGCTCCCCTTCCTCAACACAGTATCAGTGAGTTTGTGGGTAATGCTGGGTTAGCATCTCTGGAAAATTTTGTTCTTTATCTACAAAATAGTCATAGCAAGGACAGACAGAGAAACTGCAGCATAGATTCTACCATTTAAACCACCCTTTCTACAGCAACTGCTTCTGCCAAGACAAGCTGAGGTCCATGCAAAATTGCTTTCTTTGGTGGGATGGGAATCCTAACAAGGATTTCCACTCTGCTACCAGCCTCTTAAATGGATTTGTCTGCTAATAAGTAACTAAAGCTCACAAACGTTTTTGATTAGTTTACTTTTATGACATCTCCAATGATATGAAAACTTCTAGGTTTCTAAGATAATCAATGTTAGATAAAACATTATTTCTTACTAATTTTCCTGATGTTTTCTGATGCACATCCATCTTCCAGCATTGTTTGTCACCCTTTTCTGCTGTCTTACTAGTCTAACTTTCCTTCCCATCCCATGCTTCTTGCTAAGCACAGAAAGATTATCATCTTAATCACATCTGGTGGGCCTTCATGGGAGACAGGTGGTATGCAACACTTTCCAAACAGAAACCTGGAACTCCTTCATCTTCTATGGTAAATTAACATAAATGGGACCTTATCTCACTCTGTGTATTATTACTATTTTATCACATTAATAATATAATTAAAAAGCACATTTCCTAGCTTTTGGAAACAATCTTAAGAGTGTTACAGTCTAGAGTAATATTTTCACTGGAAAAGTTTATTAAATTCTGAGAATAATGAACCAGAATTCAATGTTTATTGTAAAACTGAAACCTGTCACTTAGATTCTCCACCAAATCTGACTTGTTTTTATTTTAAAATGCAAATTTATAAAGGATGCATTGTGGTTGAGAGGGATTTCTGAAAAGTAAGATGACCAAGTTTGGAAATCTTTACACGGTGTAACAAAGCAACAAGCTAGGAAAAAAGCAAATGAAGCACAATGCAAAGAAATACAGAGTAGTATATATTACAAGGAGTAATTTTAACTACACATGCATATTGCAAAATATGAAATGAGTTTCCGCTATTCAGGAAGACGTATCGGATGAAATTGAGTTTGCGGCACACAGTACTTCCAGGATATTGTAAAAGTATGGAAATGTTTACCAATTACTGTGCTTCATCACTTGTCCTAAGTAAAGTGCAGAAGAGGAATGTGTTAATGTTTGGCCATTTATTAGTTAACTCACAAAGGAAGAAATTTCAGTTTATTTTCCCAAAACTTCTTTCCCTCTTCTGCCACACGGTTGTGCTGGCTGGCCTATTGAGGCTTGGCAGAAGAAGGAAGCAGTGGTAGCCCATCTTCTCTGGTGTACCCCAGAGTCCGCAGAAACTACAGTGATGTCTCTACCCATCCCACCCTCAGGTGAACCCCTGCTTCAGAGTATGAATGGCACACTCTTTGAAATGACTAGCACAACTCATCCTAGTCATGGAAATCACACTGGAATATTTTTCTTAGCATGTTCCCCTCTTAGGGAATGGACAACACCATGCATCTTACTTCTATTCTTCCCACAGCTTCTGTACATTAATATATAACACATTTAGACCACATTTCCATTCTTTTTTCAAAACAATGTGATGAAATTAGCTATTTCTGCCTTACAACAAAGGTATTTGTAGTTACTCCTTTTTGATGCATGCCAGAGAATGGATCTTGCATACCAGCAGCCATGGTTAATGTTTGCAGCTGTGAGTTGAGCTGAAAAGAGATGTTGCATGCTTTTCTTCTTTATTAAAGAGTAAATTGTGTTTTAGAACATTTGTTCTGATGTTCTGGTATAAAGTGGAAAAAATGGAGACATTCCCATTTAAAACTAAATGGAGAAGGTAGAGAAGTTTGGCTATGGAGGTTACAATATGCCATCTTTCATACTCCAAAACACCAGGGCCCTTTTTCAGTCCTGAATTTCCTCTTCATTTTGGTCATACGTCCAAGAGAACAAGCACAGCAAACTTTTGAAAAATTACTATTTTAATTCCGGGTAGAAAGGAACAGATTTCTGCTTATCTGCTTTGCTGTTGCTATATTGATGAGTAGGTTAGAGCTACTGATCTGATAAAGGGACTTAGCAATGAGACTGTGATGAGATCCAAGGGGAATTGTTTGTCAGGAAGACTCATCTTTCCTGAGCCTTGTTAAGATGGGAGGGAAAAAAAATCATTTTAGGTGGAAACCTAGAGCAACGTCATCGGTTTCTAATGCTGTTGGTTACATTTGCTGTTACTGACTCCCACATGTGGAATGCAGCCTATGACTGATGCATCAACCTGAGAAATGCGCAAAAAATACCAAGTAAACAACTGAGGCAAGAGAGAAAGTGGCTGAGAGGCCCTCTGGAGATAATTCCTACTCTTCCCTCCATTTCTTGATTCATCCTTTCTTACTACTGAGATTACTACCTGTAAATAGTTCAGCGTAGTGTTCCACTCCTCCTGTCCCCACGGCTGCTGGGCACACTGTTAGCTCCATCTAGTAACACAAGCATCCACAGATGAAAAAGATATCTGCCATGGGCTTTCCAAGGTCCTGACCACTGCCTGAATGCTACAAGGCCTGCAGAAGATTAAAAAACTGTGGGTTTTAATCCTGACGTGGCATAAGCAAAAGAAATCACACTCATAGACTCTTCTGCCTACCTTTCTATATGTTTCTGTTGCAGGAAATGAGCAGCTGTGTATCCCACCCACCTGAGAAAGACGAAATCAGTGAGCTGGCTGGAGAAAACAGTTCTGCAGTGAAGGATGACATGTTCCCAGATAAGAGCAAATGGAAAGTCGAACAAAAAGGTGTCTTGGCGACCTTGGTTAATTACTTGCTGTATAGCATTTACAAAGACTGCTGCCCTGTACTCACTTTCTGGGCCAGGATGTCTTGTAGACCTTGAGCAGCTGTGTCTACACTGCAGGGCAGATGTACTCCAATTTGAGATCTTTCTGTTGTTATTCTCTGTGTTATACCCTAGCTGCATCTCAAATCCTGTCTGAGCACACACCAGAGGGGAAGCCAGGCTATACAGGCTTCACAAAGCCTCCAGAGAGTTCCCTGGGCCTGAAGGGCCAGGGATCGAGCTGTGAGTTGTCTCCCACAGCACACGTGCTGCATAATGCGATAGCAAAAGCTCTTGACAACAACTTCTTTTACTTGAATTGAACTAGAGAGGGAGAAAGATGCAAGGACTTAGATGGGATATAAGGTGTCTGAATTTAAGTTTCAGTACTTCTGTGTTTGAACCGAAAGCAACAACAATTTTGAAGGCTATACATGTCACACACACAAAGAAACAAAACTTATTCCTTTTATTTTTTTTAAAAAAAAAGCTCATTTTCTGGGTACATGAACAGTTCCATAAGTTACTTGTTCTCCTCCCTGTCATGTTACTGATGGTCCAGTTTTGAAACAGCACAGAGAGCAGAGGGGCCTCGAGCTCATGCATTGCTTGTTGGTGTAAGGAGAGATATTATGTTCTTTGATATTCTTTTAAAATTCACAGTCCTGCCCTCAGAAAGAGCAGTGCCAAAATACCTCCTCTTTTTTTTTTCTTAACCTACTGCATTTTAAACTTTTGAAGATAAGGATTTTGTAATAAAGAGAGCAGCGATGTCTTTTCTAGAGAGAATGAAAGCTGAATCTCTCTAACATGCATTGTGAATCATTTTAGTTTAAACTGGTCTGTGGCCTTAAATAAATAGATGTATTGATCTACCTCCTTTCAAAACAAGCTGCATTGTTTCACAATGAGGCTTGACCCACTCTTGTTCTCTTATCTCCTGTCAAAGCTTAAAAGTACACTACTGCAAAATAGAACGCTCAGAATACTGTAGAGAAAAAAATTGGTTATTGATGGTATCTTGGAGTCTTTTTATGGCATCAAATTAGAGAGGACCATGCTTGAAATTACAACCTTTTTGCAACTTTAGGTAGCATGAAAGAAATCTGTGCTTCAGGTACTTCAGTATAAGTATTAACCTTTGGACAGTCAGACAAGGTCAAACCAATTTGGAAGAAATAGCTAACAATAATAAGAAATATCTAAAGGTCAGCTACCTAACCTTTACATTATTGGGTAAGGTACTAATAACAGTAGCAGTACAGATGTGTTGTTGAAAGGGTTTTATCTGTACCAGAATATAAGAGATTTCTGCTGGTTTGGTTTAGAGCTGCCTGGGACATTAAGGGCAAAAGATACCACATAGACGAGATACATTAGGCTACAATTCTGAAAGCTTTTATCTAGGTATTGTCTATGAAAGCATTTTTAAAATATAAGTTAAGTCACAAAAGACTGTTTGGTTTTTCAAATCATGCCATTTTAGGGAAAAAAAAAAAAACACAAAAGTAAAACTGAGTTCTTCACAGTCCTTACACAGTGTTGTATACTTTTCATATTCATATTTTCAAAATTCTCAAATTTTCAAAAATTTTCACTTTTCTACAGTACTATTTTCTTAAATGGAAATTGTGTATTTTGCACCTTAGGAACTGCAGAAATATCAAGAAATATGGAAAGTTTGAAATATGGTTGATTTCAGTTCCCCTGCATTTAATTGGAAAAAATTACTAAGTCAATCACATTATTTGTAACATTTTAAAGAAGCTGATGATATGGTCCAGGATTAGATGTGAAAGATCAGCCATGTTTCTAAGGAACTACTGGGACTTTGTCACTATTGCTGTTAAACCAACTCCAGGGTATTCAGATCAACATAATGAGTTTTCTGGACAATAAAGCATTCGTCTCTTTAGGAGAAGAATGATTTTCGTAAGTCCACACTCTGTGTACGGGTTTATATGTTTGTACTACACTTTTTTCTATTATTTCTCAATCAAAACCACATCTTCATAGCAAAGGTGAGATACTATATAGCAGGTTATGGACTAAGTATAGATTGGCATTAGAAGCCATAGGAATATGTCACTAGCTGGGTTACTGCACTGTGGCCCTTCTTTGAGAATTAGTAACTTCCCACCCAATGTCAAGCTGATACTTGGATCAGTCAGAGATCTCTGAGCTACTGCTAAATGTATGATACTGATTTCAGCTGTTAGGCTAGCTAACAATGTTCCTTCTGTAGCTGTAACCTCAGGTAACCATGACCTTGGGAGACAAAACTTGTATGTAAACAGCTTTAAGGAGAGACAATAGCTTAGAGACACAAAAAAGGGAAAATACAATACTTAAAAATTTAGTTACACAGTAACGCAATTATTCGCCTATGCAAGCTGGAGAGGGGGAGGTAAATTGAAAGGCATATTTTCTCATGAATTGTTGTTCCTCAGCTATCTTTATGTGAAACAAGGCATGATGCTCATGCTGTTTGTCCTAGATCTTTTTCAGCTAGGCAATCCTGAAAGATGAAGGCACAGCGAGAGCCTGGGACTCTTAGTGCCTGGAAACCTCCTCTGAACCTTGCCCTCAGGCTTCGTTCAGCCGCTCGTTTGTCATTTTGTTGCAGCCACAGTAGTTTATGGCTAGAGAGATTAAGGAATATGCTGTAATGAATGCATTGTACTGCTGGAGGTAGCAAGGAAATTTCTTCCGTTCCCCACAAGACTTGAAACATTCCTGCTCTTTTGTGATACAGCACAGCAGGTCTCTCCACCTGCTTGGCATAGCTCACTCCTTGCCATTATGAAACAGCTTCCAAATTCATGTGATCTTTTGACTTGAGGTTGTAATAAAATTAAAATAATCCCTCATGCCCAGTGCAATCCCAGTGATCTCTGAAGAGTGCAGACCACCCTGCAAGAGGTGATCACCATGAGCCCGCATATGATTTTTTCCTGAGCCTGACAGAAACAGCCCCGTGAGGATGAATACAGCTGCCACTCTGCAACAGCAAGAGTTAGACTACAAAGCGAGAAGAAGGAAAGAAAAACATGTCTGGTGTCAGCAGCCAGACCTCACCAGGACAAAAAGAGGTTATTTTTTTCACTTTTATTTCGTGACAAACTCTTAATGTCTGCGCTGCACTGTAACAGGTAGTTAAGAGTGAAAGCAAAAGCAGAAATGAGAGGCTTTCTACAAGCTGGAGACAAGAAGAAAAAGATTTCCTTTGCACAGGCATGATTTTGCACCAGCATCCTATTAACCCTCCATCAGATCAACATTGCCTCAGAAGATCAAGTAGAGGGGCGTGTTGAAGCACGGAAATGTTAGAAGGCTGTCAGCACTACGAGAAGGAATGGTTAAGGTCAGAACTAGGTTTTTGTACTCGCAGCCAGACTCAGCAATCAGTCAGCAAGGGCAAGGAATAAGGATTTCATATCAGCCTTCAGCTAATGCACATAGGAACCCAAAGCGTTTGATATCAATTTGAATAGGAATAAGAACAGGTCTATAGAAACAGCTATAAAATCACTTTAGGTCTTCAAGAGATGAAAAAAGCTTAAATCTAGCATTTCTGGAAGATAAAAGAAAGTCAACATCCCTTACCTGACTGTAGAAGAATGACCCAGGTGTCCAGTTGCAGGCTGTGCCCTACGCTTACGCTAGTACCAGGCAGCAGCCGTGAGCACCTCTGTGGGGATGTGCCCAGGTACAGAAGCTCCTCGTTTAGTAGCAGAACTCCAGGAGGAGGTGAGTAGGTTGAGGAGTACCAGGGAGTGAGAGAGACACTGCTGGAATCACACTCTTAACTTCCCTGGGACAGGCCAAACAGGCAGACAGGATGCATGATATGGAGGATCCCAATCCTCTCTCCGCCTGCCTGAACACAGTGACTTAAGAGATAAGGAGCAATGGAAGAGAACTTCCTACGGCCCTCACATTATTATCCATTTTCTATTTTTCAGGTAGGCAGTGATGAAGTTGCAACAAGGAACCTGAGGGCAGTCAAGAAAGAATTCAGAGCCTTAGGATGACAGGTTAAGGGATCAGAAGAACAAGTAGTGTTCCCCTCTATCCTTTCAGTTGTAGGGAATGATGAGGGATGAAACAGGAAAAGCCAGCAGATCAATACCGGGCTCTGAGACTGACGTCACCGGGAGGATTTTGGGTTTTTGATCACGGGCCTGCTGGCAACAGATGGGGTACACCTGTCTCAAAAGGGGAAAAGGATCTTTGCGCAGAAGTTAGCAGGGCTCACTGAAAGAGCTTTAAACTAGATTTGAAGGGAGAAAGGGACAAAAACAGGCTCACTAGGGATAAGTCTGGGGGCTGCACACCAATGTTTGAGAGATGGTGGGCTAGCAAAGTCTTTCAATCAGCCATCTCAGTAGAGGTAGGGGATGGAGATACACGTGGCAACAAAGTCTCAAGGGTTATTGATATGTTCGAAACCACATAAGTTCCTCAGAATGGTCATATTGGAATTAGGGCTTCTCCTCCCAAAAGGGAGGTGGGATCAATAGCCCAACTGAAATGCATCTACACCAATGCATGCAACATGGGCAAAAAAACAGGAACTGGAAGCCATTGTGCAGCTGGAAAACTATCATATAGCTACCATCACAGAAACACGGTGAGATGACTCACAAAACTGGAATGCTATGATGGATGGCTATTGTGATAGTTTGATGTGTGGGGGGGTGTTCTGGTGGCAGGGGAGGGGATTTGCTCCCTGTGCCACCAGATCTGAGTCCCATCCCCCCCGGGGGAGGTTGAGCCAAATTGGCGCCTCTGCGAATTGCCCTATTTAAGTTGAGACAAAGGGGCGGGAAAGGGCTTTTTGCTCAGGAGCGAGGAGAGAGCAGGAGGGCGCTGCCCTCGCTCCCGGCTCCCGGCCGAGCGGCCGCTCGGGCCCGGGCCGGCGCCATGTGCTCAAGATGGCGCCGGGGGAGCCGCATGGGGGACTCGGTAAGCGCCCCGCTCCCGGGGTGCCTGCCGGGCCGAGCTCCCCTAGAGAGGATTAATATCTAAGAGAAAACAACCACAACGACCGGGTCAGTCAAGATGGAGCAGGAGGAGGTGTACTGGAGCTGAGGTTTCCCTTGCAATCGGTGTGAGATGGCAGGCGGCCCCCCTGCAGCCAGGGTGTACCCAGCGGAGAAGAGACCCACTCATGGCTCGTGGAGAAACCCATGTCGGGGGAGAGATGCCTGAGCCCAGGAGAGGTCGTGGAGCAGGGGATGCGCGACAAGGTACTGTTAATAATGGGCATGGAAATACACGACGAGGTCGTGGAGGCATCTGGAATCCGTGGGACGACCCACGCCGACGCGAGTGGCAGCAGCTCCCTAAGAGGCCAAGACTGGTAAAGCCCGAACTGGTGTGATCCATGGGGAAGGATTGCAATCCTGCGGGCAGGACTCACGTTGGAAAAGTTTGGGGACTTTTTTCTTCGTGAGTAGGGGATCCACCGAAGCAAGGGAAAAATGGTGTAAAGACTCCTCCTCCCTTAAGAAAGGAGCGGCAGTTAACAACATGGATGAACTGACCTGCACTCCCCATTCCCTGTCCCTCTGCGCCGCCGGGGGGGAGGTTGAGCCAGGAACGAAAGGAAACGGGGTGGGGAGGTGTTGTTATAAGATCTGGCCTTGTTTTCTCTTTTCTCCTCTCAAGTAACCGGTTTCGTTCCCTTATGTCTCCTGTTAAGTAACTGTTAATAAATTGTTTTGTTTTATTAAGAAAGCCTGAGTCATGTTTTGCCCGAGACCATGGTTGGTGGGTGCTCCCTTTCCGTTCTTGTCTCGACCCTCAGTCCAAAAACCACAACAGAGGCACAGGAGCAGGCCATCCCTATGTGCTGAAAGATGAGCCAGTTGGGGAGAAGATTGGCCTGGCTGAACAGAGGGCATTGGCTGGAACTCAGGAACAGGAGAGTTTACGACTATTGGAGGAAGGGGCAGACAACTCAGGAGGACTACAAGGATGTTGTGAAGCTATGCATGGAGAAAATTAGAAGGGCCAAGCCCAACTAGAAGTTAATCTGGCTACTGCCATATGTTTCTCTAAATACCTTAGCAACAAAAAGAGGGCTAAAGAGAATCTCCATGCTTTACTGGATGTGGGGGGAAACATAGTGACAAAGGATGAGGAGAAGGCTGAGGTACTTAATGCTTTCTTTGTCTCAGTCTTTAATAGTAAAACCAGCTGTTCTCCAGGTACCCAGTCCCCCAAGCTATAAGACATGGACAAGGAGTAAAATGAAGCCCCTGTAATATTGGGGTAAATGGTCAGCAACCTGCTACACCACTTAGATACACACAAGTCTCTGGGGACAGATGAGAACCACCCAAGGGTACTGAGGGAGCTAGCAGAAGTGCTCACCAAGCCGCTTTCTGCCATTTATCAGCAGTTCTGGATAACATGGGAGGTCCCACTTGACTGGAGGTTAGCAAATGTGACAAACATCTACAAGAAGGGCCAGAAGGAGTATCCAGGGAACTAAAGGATGTCAGTTTGACCTCGGTGTCAGCAAAGGTTATGAAGCAGATCATCTTGAGTGCCATCATGCAGCACGCACAGGACAATCAGGTGATCAGGCCCAGCCAGCATGGGTCCTGCTTGACTAACCTGATCTCCTCCTGTGACAATTTGACACACTTAGTGGATAAGCAGAAGGCTGTGGATGTTGTTCATCTAGATTTTAGTAAGGCCTTTGACACCGTTCCCCACAGCATTCTCCTGGAGAAACTGACTGCTTGTGGCTTGGACGGGTGGACACTTTATTGGGTAAAAATCTGGCTGGATGGTCAGACCAAAAGAGTTGTGGTGAATGGAGTCAAATCCTGTTGATGGCCAGTCACAAATGGTGTCCCCCAGAGCTCAGTATTGTGGCCAGTTCTGTTTAGTATCTTTATCAATGATCTGGACAAAGGGATTGAGTGCACCCTCAGTAACTTTGCAGACACCACCAAGCTCAGCAGGACTGTTGATCTGCTTGAGTGTAGGAAAGTTCTACAAACGGATCTGGACAGTCTGGATCAATGGGCCAAGGCCAATTGTATGAGGTTCAACAAGGCCAAGTGCTGGGTCTTGCACTTGGGTCATCATAACCCCATACAACGCTACAGGCTTGGGGAAGAGTGGCTGGAAAGCTGTCTGGTAGAAGAAAGGACCTGGGGATGTTTATTGATCGCCAGCTGAATACGAGCCAGCAGTGTGCCCAGGTGGACAAGAAGGCCCATAACATCTCGGCTTGTATCAGAAATAGCGTGGCCAGCAGGACTAGAGAAGGGACTGACCCCTCTCCTCAGCACTGGTGAGGCCACACCTCAAATACTGGGTTTGGTTTTGGGTCCCTCACTACAAGAAAGACATTGAGGTACTGGAGAGTGTCCAAAGAAAGGCTACAAAGCTGGCGAAGCATCTGGAGCACAAGTCTTATGAGGATCAGCTGAGGGAACTGGGGTTGTTTCAGGTTGTTTGGGGTTGTTTCTCCTGGAGAAAAGGAGGCTGAGGGGAGACCTGATCTCTTTCTACAACTACCTGTAAAGAGGTTGTAGCAAGGTGAGTGTTGGTCTCTTCTCCCAAGTTACAAGTGTTAGGACAAGAGGGAATGGCCTCAATCTGTGCCAGGGGAGGTTTAGACTGGATATTAGGAAAAATTTCTCAACCAAAAGGAAAGAGGTTGAGTTACCATCCCTGGAGGTATTTAAAAGACGTGTAGATGTGGTGCTTAGGGACATGGTTTAGTGGTGGATTTGGCAGTGTTAGGGTAACAGTTGGACTTAGTGCTCTTAAAGGTCTTTTTCAACCTAAATGATTCTATGGCTTATTTCTAATTCAATTAAAATAATAAGTAATGTTACAGTTGGCTAAAATAAGAGGCCAATGGGCTGGCAAGATACTTATGCCAGTTTTTATACACTCCATCAAGCTAGCAACAGACAATTCAGAGACTTCAACTCTGTATAATGGCTGGTCTCAGAAGGTACAAAAGAATAAAATGAAAATCTAGTGCACTTTAGCAGAGGAAATAAATGATATCTCAATGTCAAGCAGGAAACTATTTATAAAATGACTAAATGAAAAAGGATGGCTTAGACATAAAGAGACAGCCAGTTTGATGGGTTGGTGGCAGTATTGTCTTCTTCCAGACAAAAGATCCTTTCTGGTCTAAACCAGCAGAGGATGCCAGCTTTATGCAATTAGGGCGTCCAAGATGAAAATGAAAGTAGAAAGTATTGAATTAGTAGCAACGCTGACTGTCAGAGAATGAAAGACTACAGACTAACCAAACAGATTAATTTCTATAGTATTTTCTATCCGCATGCCAAAGTACAAAGAATTTTTTACTCTAATCCACCATCAGGGAAACTGAGGCATAAAGAGATCAAGAGATTTGATGAGGAAAATATTATTCCAAAAGACTTGAAATCAAATCTATCACAGAAAGTATAGTCCTGGAAATGGAGGAACAACATATGAAAAAAATATTTTAAAATAACATAGCTGAAAAATTAAACATACAGCTGCTTTGTTCAAATCTTATGCATGCAGTTGTTAGTCGGATAAGCTAAAAGAGACTGGGCAAAACACCAGATGCTATACAGCACTGATACATGCACATCTTTCTTTCCTAACATAGTGCTCAGCTGTGGAAATAGTAGTGATGGATATTATTGATTTCTTTTGGAAGAGAGGAAGTGGCTAAGGCTTTGCCAAAGACTCCTTCCTTTGTAATACCAGGTATGTTCATAAAACACACTAGAACCATCTTTTATCTATCAGAGGAGAGGCCTGCAGATAAATATACCAGAAGTGGTGCTTCTGTATCTATACTGCAGAAATACTGACTGTGAGAAATGACAACTTTTCTCAAAGTTGAGCAAGAAAAGAGGCATGTTATTTCTCAATACTGTTCTGGTGATAGCCATTTTCTGTATAGGTTTTCACATAATTATAAGAATTACTGAGTGTTTTTCTGGGGCAGTTTGCTGGCTCCAGCCAACCAGTTATCATTCTTCCTCTGGTTGAGTATAGTCATGAAAACCTTGTCTTCCTTTGCTACTTTACAAACCTCATCCATCTATGTTAGTGACCAATTATATTGTATGCAGTCCTATCTTAGCATAGTAGATTGCTATTTTTCACTCGCAAAAATTATAAATGATTGTACAAATGGTAGTTCTGGTGCTGTCTAAAAATCTCAGCAATTACGCAGAAGCTGATGGAATCATTATAGCAACCTCCTGACTGTAAAATCATGATTCTCCTAAGAGAATGAAGAGTCAAATCTCATCAGACTTTACAACTTCCATAAAGTGCTACACGAAAACATTAGCTTAAAGTTACCGTTATAGACAAGTGCTGGCAGGTGTCTTCCATGGCTCTGTGCAGAGTGCAGCTCAAGGAGCCTTAGAACTTGCTTCATATTATGATTGCATTGATTAGACTGTATTTCAGGAGACTGAAGTGAAAATAAAATGGGGGGGGGGAGACACACTTCTGCAGCACAAATTCAATGGATTCTGACAACAGTGGAGCCTCTATCACAGTGAGAAACGGTGAGAATTCCCTGAATTAGTGCTCCCATCAGCTGGAGTCTAAATACCAGCAACACAGTGGGAGAATTTCTCCAGTCTGCCCTTGCACTTGGAGTTTCTCTTTGAATAGTCGATCTGTGTAACCCTTTCACATGCTTTAATCATTATCACAGCATTGATATTACCTTTTCATCTTCATATTTATCTTTAGTTCACACAGTTCTAGCCAGATACCAGCTCATATTTTGTGTGGAGCAGTGCTGCCAGTAAAGTGGCACAGCGTGCAGCAGAACAGAGAGCAGCACAATGGTGACCGGCAGAAAATGATGAGCCAAGTGACAGGAAAGCCTCTGCAATCCTCAGGATGTCTCATCATCTCAAACACAGCCACACTTTGGCTTGCCAGTCCATGTCTAACAGTCAACAACTGAACAACGTCTTCCAGTTAAAACTTTGGCCAACAGCCTGTGTATTGTTCAGAAAGAAAAAAAAAAAAAAAAGCAACACTAATTTAATACATCTTATGGATAGAAAATAAAACAAGCTTCCAGAGTACAGCCTGCCTTTACTTAATCTGCATGTAACAATGATCTAAAAGACTGTTTTAACCACTTAGATTACAGGATTATAAGAAAAGAGTGTAGTTTTACTGCACGTTTAGTCATTAAGTCTGAAGGAAGGCACTAAGGCAGGAAAAAATAATGGGAGATTTAAGAACAGCTTCATGTAACAGCGCTAAAGCCATATAGTTATCAGATATCTTCTAGAACGTGAAAAGCAGATCCAAAAAATGCTTTAGGATCAGATCTAAATCCTGACCTGCATTTCTTGTTATTTATTACACTGAGAATTACTAATCACTATAAAACGGATACAGTAATTTTCTATCCCCTTTTGGCAAAGTCTGGCCTTTCCAGCTGTAGTTGTAGCTACAGATCCCAGAATTAGAATGTACGAAAGCAAGAAATGTTTTGACATTTAAATGTTATTGCATTTTTTCTGGCTTGACAATATGGACAGGGAGACACCTGTCTTTTGAAGCTGCAACTATTAAAATTATTACAAAGCCTTAAAAAGCCCTATGTTAGGAGTAAATGAACACCACGCTGCCATTTCTTAAGAAAAATATTTTTTCAGATTTTAAAGTTTTGAAATGGACATCATTTCCCCCCTCTCTGGATTTTGATTGGTTGGTTGGGTTTTATAGTGGTTTATTTTTTCCAGTGAGAAAGCCAGCCACACTAGCTTTCATTAAATGGTCCCCACTCTTTTTCTGCACCTTCTTGTTCTCTTTGTTAGTGTACAACGTAGTGTACAATGTCAGGTTTATACGTTTATATTGCCACTCCTCGTTATGGCAGGTGGCCGAGGCATGTCCTTAACTCTGCCTTGATGCTTGGCACCTCAAAATTGCTGCTGGAAGTCTCAGCATTAAAACTTAGTACCTGTCTGATGTTTGAAGGCAAGGGACCTTGATGGAAAACTACCGAAGTTAGCAGAAAAATGCCTCCTCGAGTGTTTTCACAATGAGTTCAGGCTGTTGGCTATCAATCCAAAGCATGACGTTGTGCTACAGTGGAAGGTTATCCGCTCGTCTCTTCTCCTTTCTCGGCACAAGCGCAGAGGAGACCTCTCAATGTGATCTCTTTCCCAGGCAAGGAGCAGAGGGAAGAGCCTCGCTGCTTCAGCTTCACCCTTCTCATAGAATTTCATCACTTTTTTCTAAATAATGCTTTATACATTTGATTACTGCACTTTTCAACATACAT
Organism: Tauraco erythrolophus; assembly: GCF_009769465.1. Taxonomy (NCBI): domain Eukaryota; kingdom Metazoa; phylum Chordata; class Aves; order Musophagiformes; family Musophagidae; genus Tauraco; species Tauraco erythrolophus. Next base: position 46,237,875 of record NC_141496.1, on the reverse strand, counting down.
ATATATACATACTTAATTTCCATATGTCTATATATGTATGAATATACTATGCATGAGCATTAATAAATCAACACATAATATGTATCTATGTACAAAGAAAAATTCATATTTGTATAAACCTTTATACATGTAAAATTTATGTATATACAAATACACATATATAAAAATACATACATTTTTATATAAAAGCACTATGCAGTCTGAAGGAAATGGGCAGACAATAAGAAGGTGCTCTGAAATCACATGGGTATGAAAGCACATAGGGGTATCATAGAATCATAGAATAGTTTGGACTGGAAGGGATCTTTAAAGATTATCTAGCTCGAGCGCCCTACCATGGACAGGGACTTCTTTTACTAGATCAGCTGCTCAAAGCCCCATCCAGCCTGACCTTGAACACTTCCAAGAAAGGGGCATCCACAGTTTCTCTGGGCAACCTGTTCCAGTGTGTCACCACCCTCATTGTAAAAAATCTCTTCCTTATGTCCAGTCTAAATCTACCCTCTTTCAATTCAAAAACATTAACCCTTATTCTGTCACTACAGGCCCTGGTAAAAAGTCTTTCACCTTTCTTATACGCCCTCTTTAAATATTGAAAGGCCGCAATAACATTTCCCTAGAACCTTCTCTTCTCCAGGCTGAACAACCCCAGCTCTCTCAGCCTGCCTTCCAAGGAAGGGTGCTCCAGCCCTCAGACTATTTTTGTGGCCTTCCTCTGGATCCGCTCCAACAGATCCGTGTCTTTCTTGTACTGGAGACTCCAGAACTGGAATCTGTACTCCAGATGGGGTCTCACCAGAGCAGAATAGAGAGGGGGTATGATTTGGAGTAGAGGGGACATGGTATTTTACAAAACGCTGACACACACACAGAGGGGCAAAAAAAGTGGGGTAAACAGACCAGGTGACAGGAGGCAGGCAGCAGGGGATTTCTGGGGCAGATGGGACATGTGACTGCTGGGGGAAGAGTTGGAGGGGCTTCCTGCCACCTCTCCTCTTGGATACATGCTGTCCTTATACTACTGATTTTCACCGAGATCAGCAATTTCACTCCTCACATGTTTTGTGGGCATTCTTGGCCTACAGTAAGCAAGAAGTTGCATGTTAAGATTCTTAAGGTCTTACTTCCTACAAATTACTCTCAAAATATCATTTGTGTTCTAAACTGCTCTTACATCTTGACATGATGACTTACATCTGTGCAAAACTGATTGTTAAAAGGCCACTAAGTCTGAATTCTTTACTGGTTCTCTCCACTGATCACACTGTACTTGATTCAAATTGCTTCCTTCAGTTGGATACCCTCCACCACCTCATTCCTTTTAGAAGGTTAAAACTCCCCTCAGCTTCAGTGAGCACCAGGATATGTTAACATAGATGTTTGTCTGCACAGAGGAAAGAACAGCCCAGGATCTCAGAGGACTGCAGCCCTAAAGCTACCTTGCATTAAGCTCTATCACGTATTTCTAGAAAGCAATGTAGAAGCGCTATCAAACATTGTGCCATGGTAGCTTAAACTGCAGAGGAAGCTAATCAACTTTCATTATCACACATGGGCAATGTGTAGGTCCACTTGAACTCAGTGAAACAAAATCTACTTATTTATCATAGAATCATAGAATGGTTTGGGTTGGAAGGGACCTTAAAGGTCATCTAGTTCAACCCAACTGCCATAGGCAGGGACGTCTTCCACTACATCAGGTTTATCATGTCACATTATTATGTATGTTATGATTAAAATGTACTATTTCTAACTAGTAATGAAAAAAAAAAAGTATAATTGAAGTTGTAGCACACAAAATTTATAGGAACACTGTTATTAGCTCTAATGTAATTGTTCTGAGCCATACACTGCCTGGTAAAATCTAGATGCAAACTTTCTGTTTAAGAAGTAAATGATTATTAGAATTACGTGCTATCATGTGTTACCCATTGAGTTAAGACCATGATCAGTACTGCATAACACAATGCCTTCTCAGAAGAACTCCAAATTATACAATGAGACTGGAATCTCTAGAGAAATTAGTCATTTTAGGTATTGGTCTAGCTATATTTGCCTAATTAATTATACAAAAAGAATATATAAGTATACACATACATGTAGGTACAGCTGTGTATATACATTTTGTAATATTTTTATTCATCAAGTAAAGCTGTGCAAATAGCTATTACTAATAATAACATATTATGGTTTACTGAAAATGTTGCATTTCAGCAGATTTAAAAGATTATGTTTATATGGATTAAGATCACACAGGCAAGTCAGTGTACTCCCTGTATGTGTAACTCCAATATTAATAGTATGAAAAATGCTCTTTACTAACAGATTTTGCAGTATATTTCTAACATGTACATCCAATGTAAAAATAGAAGCTTCATGTTCACCACATAGTATACACTATGGTTTCAGAATTAAGATTTAAAATGTTGGAAAAGTTTCAGAATATATCTCAAGAGTAAGCGTAAATTATCTAAACTTCCACATGGGTGGCAAAACCATGAAACTGTTAAAAATGCCATGCTAAATATAATTGGAATATTAGATCCAGCATTATTAGATTATTAGAACCAACTATTAGGTCCAGCAGAGAGTCTGTTGACTTCCTGATCGCTTGTGTCAGGAAGTTGCTGTCAATATACTCCAGAAACCTCCTGGATTGCATGTGCCCAGCTATGTTGTCACTCCAGCAGACACTGAAGTGGTTCAGGTCCTCCATGAGAACCAGAGCCTGCAAGCATGAGGCTCTTCCAGGATGAGCCTGAAGGTCTCATCCCTTTTCCTCTTTATCACATGGTCTGTAGCAGACATCCATGACAACATCACTCGTGTTGATCTGCCCACTAATCCTCATGCACAAGCTCTCAGCTAGTTCATCGCCAATCCTAAGGTAGAGGTCCATACATCCCTGCTGCTCTGTCACATAAAAGGCAACTCTCCCTCCCCATAGTCTCGCCTGTCCTTCCTAAAACACCCATATGCATGTATGGCTGCTCTCCAGTTGTGCAAGCTATCCCACCACATCTTCATGATCACAGTGAGTTCATAGCTCTGCAGTTGCGTGCAGACTTCTAATTCCTCCTGCCTTTTTGTTATGTTGCATGCATTACTAAAGGCACTTCAGACCGGAATCCAACCATGCTGCTTCCCCAGAAAGTATAAGCTTTTTCCACATGAGTCTACCCCTTGGGCACTTCCCTATTGTATATGCTCAAAGGGATTCCACTTCAGCCCTCTTTTTTTGATTGCTATGTCTCTTCTTTTCTCATGACTGTGTCTCACCCTCCTCATCCTTACTTATTTGTTGAAGAATCTCTCCTTCCTTCATCATTCCAGTGTAAAGCTCTCCTTATCAGGTTATCCAGCCTGTTAGGAAAGGCACTTTTGCTCCACTTTTTCAGGAGGATCCTATCTCTTCCAAGCAGTTGTTGATCCTCAAAGATCATGGTCATGGAACCCAAAACCCTGCTGCAAACACCAAGCACACAACCAACAGTTGACCCACAAGATCTACCCAGTCCTCCTCAGGCCCTTCCCTCTGACTGGTAGGATCAAGGAAGAACCACCTGGACCACCATGCTCTTGACCACTGCCTTTAGAGCCCTGCAGTCATGCTTGATACTTTCCAGGTTACTCCAGCATCATTGGTGGAAAAAATAGAGTAATAGTCTGAGAGATGTACCATCCCCCAGTAGACTCTTCAAAATGTCCCAAAAGCAAGCCCACAGCAAGCAGCAAATCTCCCTAGATGACAAGTCAGGTTGGCGGCTAGGGACCATCTGTCCCCTGAAGCAAGGAGTCTCCTGCGACTATCACTTACAGCTTCCTCTTGATGCTCCTGAGCAGCTCAGGCTTAGCCACTGGAGACGCTCCACTGGATAGCACTTCCAGCTCCTAATCAGTTACAAAGTAATGAATCTTTCTGCAACTGCAAGTCTTCAGGTGGAGTAGGAGCCTTCCTCCTGATGTGAGAAGTCATCACCTTTCAACCTTCATCATGGTTGGAGTTTCCACTTTCCAACTTCATAAGCAGAGACTCTTCCTGCCCTTCCGCTACAGATGTAGATTTGGGTTTTGAAGCTCCAGGGACCTAGAGGAGACCCAGTCAATCTCTTCCTCATCCTTTCTGATGCTATGCAGTCTGCTGATCTCCTCCCCCAGTTCTTTCACTTTTTGGCACAGCTCCTCAGCATCAGCACACCTCTTGCACGCCAGAAAACTGTGTGCCCCAGCCTCATCAAGAGGCCTCAGGTACTTCCAGGACCCTCAGACTTGCAGAGCTATGTCCTTCTTCTGAAGCTCTCTCTGAGTCTAGGAGTTTAATAGTGAAGGAATAGTTAGCCCAGAGGCTGCTGGGAACCATGCCTTCTGGCATGTGACCACCATAGCTAGAGATGGGTATGCAGGACAGAGCAGGTTTGCTGACCTCTGCTTTGTGCCCTGCTGTGCTAACTGCTGAGTCTGCCAGCTGTGATCTAGGCTGGTTCTTACACCCGCCTCTCTTTCAGCATGGACTAGAAGGGTGATACACCCTCCCTAATCAGGGGTCAGGTAGAACAAAGGCTGCAAGCATCCTTTGTTAAGGGCAGCCGACATAGTTTAATAGAAGATGCTAGCTCTGCCCTTACCTTAGCCTTATCTCTGTCCTAACCCGGCTGCAGCTGGAGCCCTCCAGCTCCTCAGAGGGATCCCAAGAATCACCTGACAGTCCTTTATTAAGTGCCCAGAAGCTCAAGGAGATTTCAAGAGGAACTCAAAGCAGTCTACAGAGACTGCAGTGCAAGCTGCTGCATCTACTGGCTGCCTCTGCCGACTGTGTTATCTGGGTCTTTTCATGCTTAGTCAAAAGTTATGGTCACCGGGGTCAGTGAAGACACCTCACAACCAAGAAATACTCCTGTTAGATCTACCTGCTGGCCAGGGGTACAATGCCTGCAACCTTGTCTCTTTGCACCTAGCTCACCCAGTCATTTCCCTGATTCTGCATGAAATGTTCTCTTTACAGCATCTTGAAAAATCCGCTTTCTGCTTTCAAAGCAAAGAAAGCAATGCATTTACAATAACCAGTGCAAAGGTGGGGAGCAGGGGGCAGAAGCAGACGGGGAAAAGAAGGGTGAGGGTACACCCTGGGTTTAGCCAATAAATTGACTACAGGTTAACAGATACACATCATATCAGTGTGAAAAACTCACAGAATTCCCAGGCGTCACCTCTGTGTTCTTAAGATACAGTGTTGTCTGACGTTTAGAAACAAGATGTGTTGCTGTAGGGCTATTCTGAATTGGGTATATGCAAAAGGTTGTTAATATACACCTGCAACCTTGTGTGAAGATTTGTAGCTATTATTTGGAACTAACAGATCCTTCTGTAATTTACCCAGTTTAATCTTCAGTAGTCACAACAAAAAAAAAGCTTGTACTCAAAAAAACATTAGTGCTATTCCAATTCTAGTCTTCTCTTTTGTCCTCGATACACAAAAACTGATTTTCACACTGTATGTTAATTACAAGGACTGTTGTTACACTCTTTTGACATAAGGTTCAGTCCTGCAATAACACACAGTAAAAGTCTTGATGTCCACTGTCTTCATGACCCCAGCCAAGTTGAATCGATGGGACTGCTCCTGATAGTAAGCACTGCTATACCTTGCAACTGAGTTTGCTGACAAAGATCCGATTCCAAAACCTAATCCTGAACATGTGCATCGTCAAGATTATATTCTGTATTTTCACCTTCAGCACTATTTTTCCACTACAGCTGAAAATAAAATGTTTATGGCAACGCTATGGTGCTGTCTGTAAATTGTCATTACAAATCCAGGAGCAGCTCAGGGGTTCCATGCACAGAATGGTAAACAAGGGTACCCATGTGGAGAAAGCAGATCAGGTTTTGATCATCTTTTCATTCACTTTCAATATCCACCAGTTTTAGTTTTATTGGTGGGGATGGTCGTTTTTAGAAGTCTTCTAGTTTTACCATGGCTTCATGTGGCACATGCCGTGTGCCAGAGGTGCGTGGTGCTATATCTTATTCAGTCGTGCTTCCATGCTCTTAATAATACTCCTGAACTAGCTGAGATCAGTCAGAGCTCCTGCACCTCCACCTCTCGATTCATTCAACACCATCACACAACATGGACAATAGACTCCCAAATACATCCTCTAGCTTCTGTGAGTCCAGTGGCTTAGCAGTACAGCAGTTAAAAGTATCAGAAAAAGGCAGGCAGCAGTCTTTTGGGTGAAAAAGTGAAGGGTATGCAGAAAGATCATGTAACCGACTGTAAAAAACTGGAATTCCTTATAAAGTGTTTCTGTGATTTGCATCTACTGTTTGAAATCCTAATTGAAAATGGAATGTAATACATTGGAGAGCAGTTCATCAGACTGACAAACCTGGAGTTATGTCCTGCTGGCTTTGGACTTGATATATCAAATCCTGCTGAATACTCTGAAATTTTTAGTTTAAACAATTGATGACTTTTGACTTTTCACTCTCCTTCTGCCAACATTTTGTTATTTGTCTAATCACATGGCCCTACTGTTTGAGCCAAAGTCAATAAAGAATTTATTTATTCATTAGATTTTGTGAAGCTAGAATGATATACTGAAAATATACACTTTTATAAAAAAATAACAGCATCTTTGGCAATAAATGTCATGCATCCTATTTGCAATTTTAGTATCTGTTACAAAAGTAAAATTTTTAAAATCACAGATAAAACTTGAAGATGAACCTGGTTAAAGTGTACTGTTTTCTTTCTTGAGCTCTTGCTAGTATTTGACCAATGAAAGATTTTCTGCTGTTGAAAATTTCTAACTATGTAATGTGGCTGAATACTACTCTTAGAATCTGAATTAAGTCATGTTCTGAATAAACAATAAGCATGAACATCCATACTCTGAACAAGCACAGTGAAACAGAAAGGTACTACTGCACTAAACATAGAATTAAATAAGTTATCTTTCAAATGCAATGGACTAATGCAGGAAAGAGCTTATTCCTCTATGAGACAAGAGCAAACAACTAAAGATTTAATTGTTGGTTTATTTCTATGCTGACGTAGTACTTATACAGACATGCATTTATGTATATTTTTACATGTATATTTATTAATTAGTTTAACTGAAATTACTACTTGTTTGGTGAACTTCCCTAGGTCCTCTGAAAGGTGTCCAGAATGACTTCATAGATTTGGGATTAATACATAGTATTGATAATAATTTTGTCTTTGTAAAGTGAGAAGTTAAATTTTGCCAGGAGTTTTCCATTTCCGTTTGGAAGATCCTATGAGCTTTTCTTGTGTTCAGAGGGATATACACTGGAATCCAGGCAGCACTGGTTTTAATCTTTGGTTTAGTGTCAACATATAGCATGGCCTTCTGCAAACCATCACACTTCTACCTCAGCCTTCCTCTAAAATCTGAGAATGATAATTAGCTCTTTTATGCACATCACTTCAGCAAGGAAAAATGTAAAAATGTTATTATTTATGTAATGCCAGTTACAAAATAAACTATGGCAAGAAAATATACTCCTATGTCTTTCTTGTTTTATCTCTCAGGCAGACATTGGGAAAACAAACGCAAGTTTACAGACTCCACACATTGAAAATGGCACAGCCTCCCTTTTGCAGTCTATATTTTGCTGAGTTCTTTTGCCTTTTTTAATAACAAGAAATTCATTTCTATATTAAGATTGACATTTTGAATCAGGAGATTATAAGATTTTCACTGTATGGGAAAAATGAAGTGATTGACTATCTCAACATTTTCATTTTACAAATACAAAATGCAGATTTCAGAGATAAAGCACTAAAAGCACTGTTGAATCTAAATAGTATTTTCTTTCCACATTTTCAAAACAGGCAGGAAAATTAAGTGCAGGTTTGTGTGGCATACATGTGAGCACAATTAAGGAGTCTTGTACTGTTGTCTCCTGAATAGACTTGTCACATTACTATTCAGAGCTTTTGTCTAGTGACAGTGGAATATCAAAAAGATACTGAATAGTATAGCAAAAATCTATTATGCCATGAGATCTAATTTTTGTCTGCATGTAATTGCCTTATTAAAAGATTTGCAAGCTTACTCTTTCTGTGATTCTGAAGTAAGGCAAGAAAACCATGTGGTTTAAAAAAATAGTTAAAGCTTCCGAAACTCTAGTCCCTGTGATATGACAATACTGTGTAACTCAAACTGGAGATTAAAACTACAGCCCACTAGTACGATAGCAATGGTAAAGATGCTTCCAGTGCTGCAACTATCATCAGAGGTATGAATGGCATTTGGTAAGTGCCACACCTCTCTGTGAGTCTTGCAGACAGTGCCGCAGGAGCTGTGCATGTAAGCATGAGAAACACATTTATTCCATAATATATGCTATGCAGCACCTCATTTTCTGTCTGCTGCTTGGTACCTGTCAGCAACAGCCAGCAGAGCCTGGACAGGAGAGGACCCCCATGCTCCCCCAGCCTCTCTGCTCCCAGGCTCCTGAGGGCAGAGCAGTGTCACAACCCAGCAGCAGGAGAGAAGTAATTGCACCTTTCTTTTGCCAACACCCATTACAAATTGTCAGCTTTCATAAAGAGTATGACTGGGTGAAACATTTCTTTCAGCCCTTCAACCCATTTTGGTTTATTTGATGTGATGGTTTACTTTTTGATTGTATGGAAGACATGGGATTGCTACCCTTAGCAACCAAAACGATTGCTTTTTTATCTGCAGATAAGGCAGTAAGGCATAATGCAAGCTTTCCTACACAGACCTGTGTTAATGCATCTCATACTTCGCCTGGGCACACCATTCTCTTTAGCTGAAAGAGTAAAAGCCAATTTCGTTTTTCTGTCTATCCTAGGTGTCATTTCAGAAACAACAGTTGCTTTAAAGCTGTGGCACTTATTTTCACCTTCAGAACTTAAAAACATGTTTTTTGCGATGGTCACGTGCAAAAACTGTGGGATTATTCCTGAATCTACCCGGACAACATTTTACTCCTCGATAATTATGTTTTCCCTTCAAGATAACCAAGACAAATTAGATAAACATTCTCTAATACTGCATTCCATTAACAGCACAGTGCATATCTACTTCCAGAATCACAACGTGTACCCATAACTCAGACAAAACAAAACCTGAAAACTAAACATAAATATATGTGGGTTATTCATTTAAACTTCTTGCCATCCCATACAAACTAAAATGACACAGGCGTTTTATTTTTATCTCGGTCTTTCTTAGAGTTTCAATATTTTTTCCCTCTTTTTGTAATATTATCAAAAGCAAATTGAGCCAAATGTCTACTTCACACAATGAGAATCAGATAAACGCAAGAGATTAAATGTAGGAGCGATTAAATACCTTACAGTATATAGATGACATATGAAGTTTGAAGTGCTTTAATAATTAACTGATAATCTTACTTTAAATTGGATACCTATAATATAATTCTAATTAGTATCATTAAAAGCAAGTTTAATAAAATGCAATCATAGATATTATTTATAACTCATGTAACCTACACTTGCAAGGGTGCCTTTTTATGACAAAGAAATGAATAAACTGTAATGAAAAGTTTATAGATATATTTTTCTTAATTTGAATTTCATATGACTTTGTGCCATTTGTGACTATCGTGATACATGAAAGTCTACAAACAGCAACCAGCAGCTAGGTTGCACAGAGTAGAATGGCTCTCTAAAACAAGGTTTTCTTGTACGATGTAGTTGTCTTATGTCAAGCTACTGACAGACGATGAAGAAACACTCCTGGGGAAAAAACTTTGAATCCTTTTGCTCCAAAGCTGTCTGGAGGTGATTTTTCCATGTTTTTTTGAAATACTTGATATGGGCTGTTGTGAGGAATGTGTGATTGCTCTCCTTCTTAGCATAGGTCTCTGATACCCAAGTATTAGAAAATTCATCATCAGAGCTTATTTTCTATTTAAAATTGGTAAGAAATTTACCAAACTAAAAGAAGAAAAAAAAATTCTCTCTCATTCCATCCATGCATGTTCCCATCATGTGCTTCTCTGACAGAAGTGTCAAATGCTGCTTGGGGATCATCATTAGGCACTCGAGTGTTTTGCAGGCTATCAGAAAGAGGAAAGAACTCTTTATAGCAAATCCCATCCCTTTCTTCATCAACCCTACTGACTGCTCAGCAAACACTGTCGGTCAGACATGTAGTAGCTGTAGTCATGCTACTTCCATGTAAACTAAACGTCAGGAGAAACTCCTGAGACGATTTTTTTTGCAAACTTACATGCAAAAGGAATGAATCACAGATTACCTCTAAAATAAAGTAGTGAAGCCCACCTTAGGAATCAGATATGGTCACTGAACAAAACAATTTAGAAATGATGTTATTTTGATTTTGGATACTTTGATATTACGGTATTATTTGATATTATTATGTATGTTCAATCAATTTGATATTATTAGGTATGTTCAATCAAAGCCTGGGCTCTGATGTATATAATGAAATGGAGAATAAATGAATTCTGCAGAGTACATCTTTCTGTCTCTCCAAATCCTTTACTCACAGTGATAAAGATCAGTTCCAACTGCTTGTTTTTCAGTTATTTACCAATCTGCAGAAATAAACTGTTTGGTGAGATCATACGAATTTAACAAATTCTATTGGAAATCACAGAGGTATGACACAGTAGCAAACTGTCTGGGAGACTGACAGCAAACAGACAGTCTAGAATAATTGGAAGTTCTAGGATCTTTTGATTGTTTTTCGGGACGTGCCCCAAGATGGGGAGGCAGATGGAGAATTTCAAAAGTTTAGTATCTTTCTTTAAAGTGGAATACAATCTTCTAATTATTTAAAATTATTTAATTTAAATAATTATTCAATTATATTAAAAATAATAATAATAAAACCAAAACAAAAAAAATTAACAAACATTCTTCACTCACCTTATTGCACTGACATGATGGAGACATGATGGGAACACGTTAGCCCAAGATCAAAGTTCCAGGTCTCTCAATAGGACTTTTTCTGCAGTAAAATTGGCAAGAACTTTGAGAAAAGCAACCACTTTGAGAAAAGCAACCACAACATGTACAGGTGGTCTGGGCAAAGAAATTAGGTTTTGTTGTACAGTGATGAGGCAGTAAGGTCTAAAAACCCCCAAAACTCCAAGTGCGAAAGTCCTGAATTCTGGTTGGGGTTCTGCTCTGTTCGAACCTGGCCAAGGGCAAGTCAATGTTCACGGTACTGTCTTGGTTCTGTTCAACAGTTTTGCAGACTGAATATACCAAATCTCATGCTGAGGGTCTTAGCTTCCAGAACAGGAAAATTTCATACCAGAAAGTAACTGATTGGATGAAAGGTGCCATTTTCAAAAAAAAAAAAAAATTATCATACTCATTCAGCAGCCATCTCTCCAGCAACTATAATTATCACCCAGGCAGATGTGATATGTTTGGGGATGAATAATTGACATTTAAAAATTTCATCCTCTCATCAGAAACTCTTGCTGACTTTGATTATCATTAAAAATAGTAATAACGAAGTGTTGGCCTTTAGCTCTTACGTAACATTTGAAAGACCACCTCCTTCATTTACAAAATGGTGTTGCTAAATATTCTTTAAGCGCTTTTGAAAGATCACACTCTTTTTTCTGCAGCAAGTGTTTTCATAGAGATTTTTTTCCAAATGGGAAAGACTAGATTGAAATAAGATTGAAGTCGTTTGGTTTACATTCATTTAATAAATCCCACAGAAATATATAGCTGTAGAAAAGCAAATGAACAGACTACTTTGGCAACCTACGTGACCAGAAGAGCAAAATTCTAAGATTTGCTAAGTCATAATCCTAAACAGTAACCACCACAGAAATTGAGTTCTTTTTCAAGAGGTAAACATTCACTTTTATGCAGAAAAAGCAGACAGCTTAACCTTCAGCTGGGGTAAACTGGGTAACCTTCAGTGCATTGGAAAGTCAGGTCCTGATACAGAGGATGAGAGCAAGGAAGGGCTGGAGGTAAGAAGAGGTGAAGGTGATGGGGTAGAGCAGCTGCTGACACGAGGCAGCCACTGCTACTGGGCACCTTTGAGAAAGATGGTCTGTTTCCATTTACAGGTGATTTTTTAAGACAAAGGTGGGGGTGAGCATCCCCAGTGTTTGCTGGTCACAGAGCTCTAATCCCTATGGTCTCAATCTAATGATGTGATCAGGCAGTTGTCCATGTGCGAAGATATAGTATTAAAATAATAACAAACACAAGTGTCTTGTTTTTCCTGAGTGTGGGAAGACATGAGGAATGGCAACAGCTTTAAGGGCTATACTTGGATAAAAGTGTTTTTAAACAGTACAAATGCTCACTTGATTTTAGTATCTAAAAATTGGGAAGAGTGGATCATACCACAGCATCTGAGGAAAGCAATAGTTATTCACTTCAATGAGTTATACATCTGTCGACTTGTTACCCCTTATCAACTCCAAATTTTATTATTTTCCTCAAATCTTTTTTGTGTCCCTGCAACTTATGGTTTGATGAACTATGTCTTGACTTTAAAAGGACTGCAAAGTTTTCAGAGTAGGAATCACGTGTTCTCTATGTTTAATGTATCCAGCTGACCAGTGCTCCAGCTTCGACTGTGAATGTGAACACAAGGTAAGTGGCAAAGCAGATCATATTTTCAAGATGGGTACACGTAACAGAGCTGTGGCTTTCTTCACCATACCATATTACTTTAACAGTGTCAAGGAACGTTCACTATTACTTCAGTGACTCAAGCAAATTTCAGTTACTCAAGGTTGAACTTTGAAGTCTTCCTTTTAATAACTTGATTTAACAGCACATCAGACATAACCTTGTGTGTAGTACATGTCATAGCAGCATAAGTATTTCAGAGTACTAACTGGTTCTGTAAACACACAGACTTTTCTTTAGGATGAATCTAACAGCATCAGGGAAGTGGCGTGGAAAGAGTTACAAGTTCCATTTGAGGAGAGGACAGAGGCATGGCAAGCTGCAAAATTACAGAGTTTATATCAGTGGTACGAATAAAAGGTTAGGTCTAAAAATTCAAGTAAGACCAAATTTTTAGAAGCAACCACTGCCTAAGTGGGTTTGGAGTCTGGGTTTCAAAGGTCATATGGACCTACAGAGTCAGCGGGCGTTCAGGGTTTTGGAAAAGTAATGACCTACAAGCTTCGAGCCTGAGAAATGAACATAAAAGAGAAGACAATCACTAAAGGACAGATCAAAAATGTGGGTCTAACACACTAGGTATTTCACAGATTCAAAATGAACAAAATACTATGTGTCTCTGGTGCACTGCAACACTTGTGAAAAAGTGCATCTTTGTGACTCTCTGAGAAAGAAGCAGGACTAAAATAATGTTGGAGGGATTTGCACCAATTGTATTGCAATCTTCCATAAAGCAATGATAACTAGAGGATATCTCCTATAGTCAGTAAAGGTCTTTTGGCATTTATTCAGCTGTGTTAAGAGAGACTGTATGTATCTTTCAACATCTGCACTCAGCTTGTTGTGTTCTGCTTCTAGGATGCAGTGTCAGACTTTTTATGTGAATCTAAACCAGAGATATATTATCAGAAGTATTTTACTAGTAAAACATATGCTGAGGGTACAGTTTTAATTTTAATCCTTATTTTTTCCTAGGCTAACAATTTTCACATTAAATGTAATTGAATCTATATTTATCAAAAAATATAATCTATTGCTATATTTAGATTTGTACAAATTCATGAGGCTGTAACTAAGACAAGAGTGACACTGGATCTTATGCAGGAAGTGGTATATAAAGAATATTATGTCTCTAATGGGAACATTTTTACAATAATTTTCAAATAAGCGTGGAATATTGAATTGACAAAGAGGTTGCTCGCCAACTCTAGCTATGGCACAATGTAAATTCAGACACGTTTAAATAAATATGCTTTTCAGTAACTGTTTTGAATTACCACTACCAGTTTGGATGGCAGCAACAATGTAAGAGACAAAATAAAAACAGTGGGTAGAATAAAAGTGGTGCAAACAGGTTGGCATCTGCCAACTTGCACATGCTGTGGTTTGCTAACTATCAGATTATTTTGGTGGAAAATGGCATGTATCCCATGCAAACTTTTTTTTTAAAAGCAGAATGCAGAACATAATGAAAGACTAAGAAACATAGAGTCCATATCTTTGTTACTGTTCAGAGATCTCCTTCTTCTACAGGGACATCAAGATCTTTATCTTTTAGAGATATAAAAACTCTTCATTATTTACGTGTGCCTTAGGATATTCTCCATAGCCCAGAAGATGTCAAAGACGCTGCCCGTTTGCTGGCTACAGTTAATATTAACACTGTGTTAAGAGTGGAGAAGCAGGAATTTCAGAAGGCATGACTCTCCTTGATTAAATTATTTGTAAACAAAGATATAGCCCTTAATTAAGCCTTTTTGAGCTGTTCACATCTCCTCATTACAAGAAGATCTCTGAATGGCTTCAGTAGATTAAGATATTTCATTTAAGAAGTCATAAATCTACTAAAGTGAACAATCAACATAGGTAAATACAGAGGGTGTCCACACTGCTCTTTAACCCTCTATGTCCTTAACCTCCCAGCCTTTGGTGAATTATGACCAAAACATCACAGAAGCACTTTCCTAGCAATTACTGTCCTCGACCAAGTCAGCAAAAGCAGCAGCTGATTCAGTCCTCACATTGTGTGCACCACCAGTTTGGCAGTGTTGAATGACAGAAGACAAACTGAAACACTGGGCTGTAATCGCATCCCTACACTGGCAGATTTTGCACAGCTAAAGGGATGAAATCCAAATTTACATTGGACCCTTTGTATAAGGCTGAGTTAAGCTTCATTGCCCCAGAGAAACAAATACCGCTGTAGAAATCAAAAGGCAACAGTTGTCCACGTTGTACTTGCCCAAATATGAAGAAAGAAACCATCTTTTCTTAAACTGAATAGTAGTATGCCATCTTCAGAATACATAAAGAGACATAAGTGATTTAAATAGGATGGATTCAGGTTTTTTTGCAATTCAACATAACTTTATTGAAAAGTAGATGGACTAGGACCATGCTAACACTCCAATCTCTATTCCCGTTCAGGAGAAGGTACAAAAAGCATCATCACAGATGAAGACAACAGAAGATAAATAAATATTTACTGAGACACTTCATGCTGTATCACACACAAAAAAACTTTTTTTTTTCGTCCTGAACAGGGTGCTCTGACATAAATTCATTTGATTATCATTTATAAAATGCACACATATTCCAAAGAAATCATAAATAAGCAGGAATCTGTTCAGGATGCAGGAAACCATCTTAAAAGCAATTATAAATAAATTCTTCACAGTAATAAAAGAAAGATAAATCTTGAACAGCACACTCAAAATCACCCCCCCTCAAATTGAACTCTGTGTGAACAGATATTCTCTGCAGTACACTTTAAACGCACACAAGAACTGAGGCTCTGTTGAGGAACAGAGGAAAAAATTGAGGAACTGACCCGATACACAACTTTTCCTATGCCTGAGTATTCCACACTGAACAACAAAATTCATTTTGGAACGTGTTTCTTACTCATGCAGAATTCATGCATTTGGTCTTGTTCTGTTTCATTATAAGATTTCTTAGTAGAACTGGAGAATGAAGAGGATTATGAGAATACAATTCTAAAATTCAACCTGCATCCTTCCAATCATCTTTGATGTAAAATTCTGAACTAATTTCTGATACTGTTAGTGGTCGTTTATTTCAAACTTGTAAAAAATTCAGGATTTCTTTTCTTATTATTCTCTACATTCCAAACGTAGCAAAAGAATATACCAAATACCACTTTGCCAATGTGACATTATATCATTACGTACACAATTAATCATATGAACTAATCTAGGAAAGCAGAGCACACATTCAGGTGAAGCAGAAGATCATGAAAACATTCACTGGCAGCACTCCTGGTTTCACTGGGACGGAATCATGGACTCAATTTTCTCTTCAGAGAAACTACATTTATAAAGTAAGCTGCATTTTTACAATGACTGCAGCACCTGGTTCAGTGAGAACAAAGCTGATAAGACATTTTGTGTGGCATGCAGGTATCCACAGTGCTCAAGGACTTTTCAACTTGGTTTTTCCTAACGGCCCAGACATTAAGAACCTGGGGGGAGTGTGGCCAGGGTGATTGACATCTGAATTGGCAAATGGCTATTCCACATCATGTAGCATCATGTTCACTATAAATTACTAAGTTTGGTGGGGATGGGCCCTCCTCTGTCTTTCTCTCTCCCCCTCAATGGCTGCTGTCCCTGGAGGGTCTTGCTCGTCATTCTGCTCCCGAGGCCTGCTCTCTCTCATATAGGATTGTGTTTTTGGGACTTTCCGGCTCTGGGATCGCTGGCCGGGAACAGGCTGGACATTGACCAAGGGGTGGTGAGCAGCTGCACCGTACATCACTTGCCTGGATATATTATTACTGTTTTCATTGTTGGTTTTTTTTTTCTTTTTTTTTTTTCCATTATTAAATAGTTCTTATCTCAATTCACGAGTCTTCCTTCCTTTTCCTGATTCTCCTCCTTGAGTGGAGAGGTGTAATAGAACAGCTGGCTATTGTTTAGCCCTGGATACAGCTAAACGTAGACACTCTGATAGCTGATGCACGCTAAGCCATCAAGATGTTGTACTACTGTGGGTCAACATTCAGTGTGATGAAATATTTCTGGGGGCTTTTTCTCCTGTTTTCATTTTTTCTTTTAGCTGAGACCATCTTTTTAAATCATATTCTCAGCTTTCCTGCCAAAATGCTCTTTTATCATCCTTTATATTCTAACTGAATTCGACTGAAAAAATATTCAGATATTCAGACTCTCAAGAACTAAACACCATTTAGACTGAGTTTCTGAAGCAACAGATATAAGCCAGGGATGGTGTCACTAGCTCAACCCTAGCATGATCTTTTTAATTTCCCCTTGGCAAAACTGAGGAGAAGGAGAGATTCCGATTACTCAGCAGAAATGAAAGTGACTCTCCTGTACATACTTTCCAGCGAGGTAAAATGGTCATGACGTATTTTGCCCAGGAGACAGCAGAACCATGGTCAGTAGAGAAGGTAGTAAAATTATTCCAGTATTATTTGCATATCATTTATGTCAAAACCAAATTCTAACCTTAAGTATTGATTGCAGCAAACTTAATGGGTACTTTAAAATGATATAAAAAAAAAAATGGAATGAAGAAATAACACCACCTTAGTCCCAAAAAAGAGCCTCTATTGCATTTTGAGTCTGCGTTTTTTAATGATTAAGTTCCTGCCTAGAGATTTGCAGTCTGTGTTATATTTTCCAGTTCTTGCAAAATAGTTGCTTGGAGCATGTGCTTAAAGAAACAAAGTTCTTAGTCTTCTGTTTTGCATGTTTATAGTCCTTACGCATGTGGAGGCTCACACCTTCACTGCTGGGATCTCAAAACTGCCAGTAACGGCTTCATTTGATTTTAGTTGAAGATATGAAGTGGAACCTCTTACATTTTCTCAAATGGTCAGGAGTTGCAATGCTAAATTATAAAATAACTTTATCCATCAGACAGAGCAGACATTACTTCTATGTACAACTGTCAGAATGTTTACAAAATTGGAAAATCTTGTATGTATTATGTGACATTATTCTTATTGAGAGCCTTAACCACTCATAAGTTACGTAAAATTTCTCCAGTGAAGAAATTGATCTAATAAAATTTATTAGGAAGAGAGAGTTGTAAATTGCCTATATAATGTCCACATTGCAAAAGTCAAGAATGTATCATTTTTCTGCAGAATTAAATAACCTGCACCACTGAAATTATCTATTGCTTGATAGTTACTGGTTTTTACCTCTTCTTTCCTTTTACTTCTCATTATTCTTTCATAGAATCATAGAATGGTTAGGGTTGGAAGGGACCTTAAAGATCATCTAGTTCCAATCCCCCTGCCATGGGCAGGGAAACCCTCCACTACACCAGGTTGCCCAAAGCCTCATCCAACCTGGCCTTCAACACTTCCAGGGATGGGGCATCCACAACTTCTCTGGGCAACCCGTCCCAGTGCCTCACCACCCTCAGAGTGAAAAACTTCTTTCTTATATCTAATCTAAATCTGCCCTCTTTCAGTTTGAATCCATTGCCCCTTGTCTTATCACTCCACGCCCTTGTAAAAAGTCCCTCTCCAGCTTTCCTGTAGGCCCCTTTTAGGTACTGGAAAGCTGCTATAACATCACCCCGGAGCCTTCTCTTCTCCAGGCTGAACTTTCCTTCTACTTCTCATTGTTCCTGGAACAGCATTCAATATTTAAAGCCTCTTTTAATGATCTATCATTTCCATTTCAACACTAGTTCAGTTGTCACTGCTGTGTTTGGTGGGATGTTTTGAAAAACCAGAATGTTTTCAACACATCATTCATCCTGCGTGTTGGTATAAGTGATAACTTTATTGTGCCACCCACATGCAAGGCAACCTTGTCCTAAATAAACACATAAACCCAAATAATTGCTTGGGAAAGAAAGGTGGTTGGGTTTTGGTTTGTTTTTTCGAAGTGTGTATGAAGGCTGTTGTGGCTATCACCCAGCTGGTTTGAATTGATTGAATTGCCTAATTAAGGTTTAGACCCTGCCTACAAAAGGCGGGCCATTTCCTCCTGGCTGCAGAAGATGCAATTACATCTTTGGAGTTGCAGCCTAGGCTGGTGAGTAACATCTGGTGGCCCCAATGTGATACATCTGAGAGACTCTGAGGACTGCGACTCCCTCGCCTGAGCCGGAGCCAGAGCCAAAAGAGCCAGAGCTGGAGACGGAGTGAGAGTCCTTCGGTAAAGAAGGTAAAGCCGCAAGTCCTGACGTGATATTCATGGGAGGGAAGTGTGCTGAAGTCGGAATGAATGGACTGGGTCTCTGCTCACTGTAAAGCCTTCTTGAAAACCTTTGAAAACAAAAAACTGTAAACCTTTGAAAACACCTTTGAAAACAAAAAATTGTGAAACAAAAAGGGGGAATTATGGCTATCACCCAGCTGGTTTGAATTGATTGAATTGCCTAATTAAGGTTTAGACCCTGCCTACAAAAGGCAGGCCATTTCCTCCTGGCTGTGGAAGATGCAACCACATCCTTGGAGCTGCAGCCTAGGCTGGTGAGCAACAGGCTGTCAGTTGCTTCTTATCTTAGTTTAGGGAAACTTGGACATATTTTTTGTTCCATATATCTTAAAATATATGCACAGAAATATTTTCCCTGGTTAAGGTCTTTGCATATCTCTTTCATTTTGATGACCTGTCATATGTCTGAAGTGGGAGACATGGTTAGAACTGGCAGCAATTCAAACAGCAGCAGTGGTGCACCTGTCCTCACAAGTCACTGAGCAGTAACACCCATGGTGGTTCTGTTTTTCATGAATCTCACCTAGATTTATACAAAGGTAATGAGGAATTGTCTACCCAACATGTGTATGGCAGGGTGAAATTTGCAGGATAGTAGTGATTCCAAGGCAACAATCCATATATGATGCAATGATCACAAAACAACTAAGTTGTACCCTTCCTTAGGCATCTCTCTGACTCACTTATACACGGTCACCTCTGAGTAGGTGTTGATTTCAGTGACATACCTTTGGACCTTACAAAGATGAGAAAAGCTTAGGGAATGTGATCATAAGAAACCAGTAGTAGCTGGAAAAAAGTGAATCGAAATCCAAGGAGAATGCTAGCGAAACTACATTTTAGTGCCCATTATCAAGTTAGGTGCTCATATTGAGGTCTCACAAAAGGTCTGTGGCTTTTTAATGGAAACTCAATTGTGTTTTGAGTTTGTGCATTACCAATTCCATTACACTTCCCCAACCTAAATTATTCAGAGTACCCATTAATTATTAAAAAAAAAAAATCTGTTGGTTATAAGAAAAAGAAGAAGAAAAAAGGAATTCTGGATAAAGAAATGTTTCTTACTTTAGGAATTCCAAACCATGTAGAGGGAATGTGGAAACATAATTAGGTCATTGATCTGAGATGGAAAAGAAAAATTTGGCTTAGAGGGAACAGTACAGTATTTATTTATGTTAACACAAAACCCCAACAAGTTAGTGAATGGGACCTCCTATGTATGCACGGTGAGTTCATTGTCTTCCAAATTAAGCTACTTTCCCAACCCACTGTGAAGAGTGCTTTCTGAGTTTTGTTAAGCATTCAGGGTTAAGAAGCAATTCTTGTAGCCTATACAGAAAACATTGATTTTCCCTCCTTTCTGTTTTACCTGTGTGTATTATTTTTGAATCAAATGTAATCACAGACTTGGGGTCTCAGGTGAGAACTGAAATTAGTACCTCTTGTTATTGATACTTCACGCTTTGTAAGCATTCACCAGATTACTCATATTATTGCTTGTCTATAAAGTCCTGCTTTTACCAAGGAAAGTAAATCACCGCCTGTTGTGTGCTGTGTTTCATGCAGGAAATCACTTGTGCTCACAAATCAAGTTCATTGTGGTCTGAAATGCAAAGGGAAATCTTGGCCCTGTGATAGTCAGTCAGGATTTGGCCAACAGCTTGTGGGGCCGTGGGTTTACACAAGCTCTTCCTGCCACCTACCATCTTATATCAAGATACAGTGAAACTAAAGGTGAAGGGATATCGAGACATATTTTCATGTGGCATATGACCAGAAGTGTATTACATGCATTCTTTTGACTCTGTCTAGATGCCTATTCTAACATGAAAACATCCTGCACAGCAAATTAACTGCATATGCCCATACAATCTGTTTACATCCTTCTCCGCTTCCCCTTCCTCAAATGCCTGGTCAATCGGTGTAGGGTATGTTCAAAAGCCTATCTTCAGCAAAGTGCCCTCTGCCAGACCAAATCACCAAATTAAGTTGAATCACTAATAAATCAGGAAAATTTTAAATACGTTTAATTGAAAAGTCATGTTTTCTGAAGAATATTGGGAGCTTTTAATTCTAGTGGAAATCTTTTGTGATTCTACATGAAAGACTTCTACCCCTATTAGAAGTTTATTACTATTACACATAGTAATAAAAAAATGCATGATATAGAAAGGTTTGTATATATACAATTTTGCACAGATGGTCAGGTATTTACCTTTGGTAGGAACTCCTGTCATGCAATTCACTTGCTAAACTAACAACTGTACCAATACTGGGGTTTGTATATATTTTGTTTCATTTCTTTTTCGCTATTTTCTGTGCGTATTCCTGAAGTCTTTAATTATGTCCAATACCCACTTGAATTAGCGACAGGAGCTGGCATGGAGAAGAGAATTTATGCTTAAAATACAGTACAGGTGCAAAGACTTGTTGCATCGCATTTTTCAAGTATGTAGTAAAATCACCTGAAACTGTTTTTCAAATGTTCAGATCTTCATTACAGGAATTCTAGTGATGATGGAAGTATAATTTCTCATTGATTTTGACTCACGTTACCCATTTACAAAATGTATGATAAAAATGCACTTATCTCACAAGACCAAGAACACACTGAATTAAATTCTTTCCAAGATGTTGGAGTGAAAGGCACTTTGAAAGTAAGAAACAGTTTTACATTAGAAACAAATCACTTGGACTGTGTTACCAAAATAAAACAAATGTGTCAGTCTATTTATCTGTCTTTAAATCTTTCTATGCCTAAAGGCAAGGGCTTGTCTTTCAAAAATTCATCTTTCATCCAAATGTTTTTAAGCTTATCTTGTTCAAAAGAAAATAATGGAAGTACACATTCCCCTTAAGATTACATTGAGTTAGTGTGAAAAACAGCGTAAATTTTTTCCAGCAAACCAGAGTCTCCTGGTGATGACTGAACGTGCATTAATGTACATATCTAACTGTAATGAGCCTGCTTCCACTTCTGTTCAGTAACCAGCCTCCAGAGCGGCTTAAGCAATTCCTGAAAGAGAGAAAAAGCTCTTTGCCATGCCGCTAGATAGAAAGGAGTGAACCACATACAGATACTTCTCATTAAGATGAAAAGCATTCCCATAAGGTCTTTTTTCTAATGGATGGGGAGCGGAAGGAGGGAATAAATAAAGGCAGAGTTATTTCTCAGATGTAGTGGTGTGATACTTGTGCTTCTTGTTAATCGTTACAATGGATAAAGCAATGCAACCCTTCAAATTGTACACAATTTGCATGTGCATTTTATCAACCATCAGGTAGATGGTCTCTCATCACAACTCTCAAGTCTGTCTACTCACTTTCTGAGTGAAAATTTCTTTTTGAGTTCCTACTCTCTTGATTTTTAAACTACATTTTCGTGTTGATTTACTGTGTTTTCACATTTAGTGAGGTTCCTTCTATTTCCTAACTACAGGCAAAATCACTTTCTACTCAGGTGCTCCCAAGTGAAAATAGGTACAACCTTCTGCAAGAGATGCTGGCATACTTTTCCCCCCTACATTTCTTGAATAACTAACTTTGAAGGAGTAGAGGTTCACAACAGTAGCAGTCATAGCATCACAGAACAGACAGAAATCAAGTACCTTTGCTGGGAGGACCGAGAAGAAAGATGGCATCTCTCTAACCATCATGAGGACATGAAGTGGAGTGAATCTCTCATTGTCTTTTGCAACCGGACTTGGAGTAGAAGGAGTGGAAACTAAGTGATGTTGCATCTATATCATTAAACTAAGCAAGTATGTTATGACAATGACTGATAATGTTGATACATGATTAGTTATTGACATCAAGAAGTCACAATGCAACGGTTTTGTGGCTCTCTGCAGTACTGCTTGATGACAAGATAGATCTCCTACTGATGAATGTTGAGCACTTCTGTGTTTAGAATAAAAAGACATTACTCTGTTAATAGACAAAATTTACATAATTTATCTGAGTCTGCTTTCCAGATGGTACCTAAATATCTCCAGGCCCCAGGGCAGAAGAGAAAATTTGAAACTGCTTGTACAGAAGCCCAGAGTGAAAGACAGAAAGAAACAAGCCAACTCCTGTCTTTTCAGTTAGGAGATGCCTATTCTTTTCTGCCACAGGTGTGGCTATAACTTAAGGATGCAGTTTAGCTACACTGGGAATGGTAGACCAAAGTCGCCTTAGGTGCCAGGAGACATACAGAGAAGAAAGCCTAAGCCATCTCATCTTGGCAGAAGGCCAAACGTTTATAATTTATTAATATTCACTCTCTGGAGTCCAGAATGAAGACATGTTTTCACTCAAATCCACACTGAAAAATGAAGCCCATATACTTTTTTGTACAATACTATTAATAAAATAAAACACTTGAGTATTTATGGAACCAATAGATACTCAGCAAGTTAGAGCTAAAAATAAGTTCACACACATGAACTGAAATGAAAAATATTAGCCATTATCCTAGAGGATATAATGAGAAGACTGTAGCAAATAGACTATATTCTGATGATATTTGCATTGGCTGATTAAAATCTGAGGGCATGACATTTGCCTAGCAGCTAATGAGAAACTAATTGTTCTTTGTTTGTCAGATGTTCCATAAATAAGATTGACCTAAAAACGCAGATTGTGAGAGCATAAAATTTGCTGAAACAGTGAAGACAGATATCCAAACAGGAGACGCTCTTTTATTAGAAGAACTTTGGCTTTGAAATGTCTCATGATCAGACATTTTAATGACCCAAGAGCTGAAACCTTACACCCATACTTCACTCAAGTTCAGCTACCTGCAGTCTGGTATAAAGTCCACCAGAACAGCAGACAAGCAAGAACAACCTCCAGTAAGAAGAACAAAAAAGCTCTCTGTCAGCAAGTTAAGGGACCCATGGTAATCAACATGGTGGTATATTATCCAATCAATTTTTATTCAGACATTTTACTATTTACTCTCTTTGGGGATTTGCCATGTTTTCTTCTAAAATGCAAAGCAATTCTTTTACCTTTGTGAAATTCCTTGAGGTATGTAAAGACACAGTAAAACATTTCTCAATACACCTGTAGGCTAATCAAAGAGAAATATCTACTCTAACGTTCTACATGAATTACATTTTTTTCTCATTTGTTACATCTCTGGAGGAACAGAAATCTTGCCAGAGTAAAGGACTCCTTTTTTCAAAGATGCAATCATCCTGATCTCCATGAATTTCAGATAATACTGAGGAAATTCACTAACTTTTGAAATGTTTCCAGTAACATAAAACGGGGTGAACATAGAAAGCAGGATAGAAATACATAGAAGAACCTAAAAGCAGAGTAAAGAAAAGTTATATTCAACTCAGTGCCTACTGCAATGTACAGTAATCTCTCCTTTGACTTCAGTAGCTAACAAGACATATCATCAATGAAGCAGAGTGCTTGCAAAAGCTAAAGAGTGTTTAAGGACATTATGAAATAGGCAGAGAAGGATGTGGCTTCCAAAAATCATTTGCCCTTGCAAGTACTACAGAACTTTTGCCTAGGCTGTCTTTTGGAGCAAATATATCTGGTATATGCTTTCTAAATAAGAAGATAAAAAGGGAAGTAGTGCTCAATATAGCCTCCATTTTTCCTTGCTTTTGTAATTTCTTCCATCCAGAACTATTCTCTGCTTTCCCACATCTCTGAACACAACGACTTCATAACCGTCAAATGCTTAGGGACTTTGCTGAGGACTTTGCTCTTCCTAGCAGCTAATGACAAGCCACAATCCCTTGTCATTGTGCACTGGGTCTCTCATGCAGCAGCAGAGCAACATTTCCATGTGGGCTATGGGTGGAACGAGTCTTTCTCCAAACATGAACTTTCTCCTCCCTGCTCACAGATACAGGTTCCTGTAGAGGCCAATGTAAAGACTTACAGGAAAACATTAAACTCAGCTCTCATTTCCCAGTTTCTCTGGCACAACTGGGATCCAAAACCCATGTTCTTAGACATGATTTTCATACAGTCAGCCTATTATATATATTTTTATGCATGAGAATAGTGCTATCTTTTAAGTATGCATTCTGCGTGTATTAGTTCTGGAAATAAATTTTTTGAGAATTTTTTGTGTATTCTGCTCTTCAGCTTAGGCACAGAGAAATGCAGCTAATATACACAGACTGTCCTTTAATATTATTCAGTAGGTACAAGCATCTCAGAATGTTAATAACAGCGTATTCATGGTGCTTATCATAGCTGGGGAAAAACCAGAGAGAAGATGAGCTAGGGCAAACAAAGATCTTTTAAGAATTTAAAAAATTTAAGAATTAGATATTCCAGGATATGCCTTTGTAGCACTGCATCCATATATGCCTTTGTAGCACAAAACCTAGAGTGTGCGAGGTTCCTAAACAGCATGTAGGGGAAAATGCTTCAGCAGCATAGTTCAGAAATTAACACAGAACGGTTTTAATCTTATGTTGAAAAATTTCCCAGAATAATCCTGAGATTAGAGACCAGAGATAGCTTTTTTCCTATGTCTGCTAACAAAGATATAGTTATGCACTCTCTTCTTTCTCATCCTTTTATCCACTGAATCTTTACGTTCTTAAGATTCTTTAAGTCCTAAGTTGAAGCTGGCAGATCTTCAACAGAAAGGTAGGTGGTTTCTACTCCCAGAATATTTTCTAGCCATAACGGGAGTTAGGACATGTGCCTATGAGCATCCCAAGATGAAAAATTAATTCCCAAATTCTTCCCATTTTCTACTTAAGTTGTCTGATTGGTATAGCATTATGTATCATATGGGCAGCACCAGCAGCCACAATACCAGCACCGCAGCTGCCTGTTGTGAAGGATGAGGTAAAGCAGAGGTTGGAAAAAGCAAGGAGCAGGGTTACAAAGCTGTTTGTCCTCTGCACCAAAACAGATTAAAATGAGTCTCTAGAGTGGCCAAGGCACCTCCATTCTGAGAAGCTTTATGCTGAAGGTCTCAGGCAGTATTTGGGTAGCTGGGAAAATGAAATTTTCACCCAGGAAATGTTCACATCAGACAAGGAGGTGAACCTAATAACTCCCAGGCCACCATAGAGCAAAACAGGTTTTAGATCTCCACAGTTCAGGCACCCACGGTCACTATCCCTTGAATGCCCAGCTCCTTTTGACTTCATTCATTCAAAGTGGCTCATCCAAACTCACACCAAAAAGCAAAGGAATTAAGTGGATTCTTGTGCCAGGACACGGACTGACCACTAGAAAGGAGCTCAGGTCTCCAGTGAACAGCCCCAGGGGCATGAAGGGAAGTTGTTCAGTGAAGGAAGAGGCGACAGCAGCGAGAGTTCAGGATGTAAAGTGAAGGTAGATGGGGAGGCAGCCCAGTATTTTCCAGCCAAAGGTGTCTATGGCCATGGGCTCCATAGCTTAATAGCGTATGGGCCAACAGACCGGTTGTAGCAGAGGGATGATGCCAATCTCTGGGAAGGAAAGGAGGAACAGGGTGGGGTGAGGTGTGTTAGAGCTGGGTATTTTGCAAGCGTGACAACTCACATGTGGATGTGTTTGTTCACCACCAATATTCAATCTGGCATTTGACAACATTAAAACTCTCCTGCTGACAATGCACAAGCAATTCTTCCTGGAGAAATATTTTGGACAAGATTCACTGAATTGATGGTGTTACACCTCCCCACCTCCAGCTGCAGGGGCTGAGGCAGAGGAACAGCTTTAGGAAAGGTGAGGGCGCCAGGAGAGCAATGCAGGCTGTCCAGGCCAGGGGGAGCCAGCCCCGCCGGGCAGCCGTGCGGAGGGGAGTGCCGCTGGTGATGGCAGTTGCACCAAACCAATTAATTGTCTGCGGGAGAATGAGGAGAAAGGGGGAATATCTCTAGAAGAGCTTGAAATAACCGGGGATGCTCAGATCCGACGAGGTGAGCCCTAGACAGCCAGTCGGTCGCACGGCGGGCTGTGTCGCCAGGGGCGGCGGCGACCTGTGAAGACCGCGGGTCCCGGCGGCGGTGCGGGCTCCGGCGACGGCATCCCCGGGGCTCGGCCGCCGCGCAGACCCGCCCCCGCGCCGGGTCTGCGGGCAAGAGCGGCTCACTCCGCATGCCGGAGGGTTTTGCCGGGTTTTTGTTTGTTTGTTTGTTTGTTTGTTTGTTTTGGTGTTTTTTTAGGCGGCCGCTTCCTGCAGTCGGACGGGAGCGTAGATCCCTCCCCTCTTCCCGCGCCTCTCCACCCACCTCCCTTGCTTTTCCTGTGCAGTCTGCAGAGCCGTGGGGGAGTGTTTGGTCCGGGCTGCTCAGCTCGCTCTCCTTTTGTGCGGTGATCTGTAGATGTACTTTACAGCGCCGGCAATTCTCCCTCCCTTCCCTCTTTGACCCTAGCACAATTAGGTTTGAAAACGCATAAATACGTCTGTGTCTGTGTGTCTGTGGTTTGGTTTTTTTTTTTTTTCCTAAGGTTTGTCATAGCACTATGAGGTCAGAATGGTAAGTGCATTTTTTTTTTTAAATTGTTTTAATTTCTTCTAGAATCGGGTTAAAAAAAAAAAAAAAAGGCAGCAAGCACCGTCGGTGGGGGCGAGCGGAGGAGAAAATCCTCGCACATAAACCTCGTGTCTCCCCGGGGTACAAGCCTTGATGCAGCCGAGAGAGCGGGAAGCTCCGCCGCTGCCCTGCCGGGCCGGGCCGGGCACCCCCGCGGCGGCAGCGGCCCCCCCGTGGGCGGCGGTACGGAGGGCAGGGAGGCGGCGGGGGCTGCCCACGAGTGCGGATGGTACCTCGTCGAAGCGGGCTCCGCGCCTCGCCACTGCCGTTAAATTCCGGGAGGGATCGCACCTTCCCGACGGCACGTCGGGGATCCCTCCCGCTCCGCCGCCCTGCCGGCCTCCGCCCCCCGGGGATTTTGGAGGGTGGGTCGGGGCTGTCACGGTCTGCAAGCGACCTTCACGTCGGTCGTCTGCGCTTTAGAGACCGCTGCTGAGGAGGGTGGGTTTAGGAAGAGAACCTTTGCGCCTGAAACGTGTATTTGTGCGGCAAAGAAACCCGTCTCACTCCTGAGGAGCAGGAGCTCACAAAACAAACCGGGAAGTGTAATTTGCTGTTTCTTTTCTTTTTCTTTTTTCTTTTTTCTTTTTCTTTTTTCTTTTTTCTTTTTTCTTTTTTTTCTTTTTCTTTTTTCTTTTTCTTTTCTCTTTTTTCTTTTCTCTTTTCTTTTCCTTTTTCTTTTTCTTTTCTTTTCTTTTCTTTTCTTTTCTTTTCTTTTCTTTTCTTTTCTTTTCTTTTCTTTTCTTTTCTTTTCTTTTTCTTTCTTTCTTTTTCTTTTTCTTTTTCTTTTTCTTTTTCTTTTTTTTTTCTTTTTCTTTTTCTTTTTCTTTCTTTCTTTTTCTTTTTCATCAGATTTTAGTTACTTTAAAATAAAATAAGCAGCTTATTACAGCTTACTTACAGCTGCTTGAACCAGCAGGAATAATAAGGAATTTTCCTCACGTCATGATTACCTGAGATAACTTTCCTCATTGTAACATTTAGCAATAGGTTAGATTTTACGTCGTATGGTAGGCAGAAGTAATTAACTTGCACTGACTTTTTTCTGTGGATATCAGAATCATTTCTATAGAAAGTAGCTGTAAGTCTGTATTTGACTTCACCATTACTTAAAGCAATACAGATAATTGTCAGCAGTGGTAAATCTAGTCACTGTTCTGATAAGACTTTCAGGCTCTTGCCTGTTATTGAAAGTGTCCAGAACTTACATATAGTCTAATATGTTTAAATGGGGGACGGGGGGGAGAAAAAAATAATTGACATCTGCAATGGTTGAGGAGAAGCTATAGACTTCTAGCTGTAGCTACAGACATGGTTGGGTTTTTTTCCTAAGATCATTTCATCATTAATAAACAAGGTTTTCATCCTTTTTTTTTCAATATTGTCTGTCCAAGGGCAGTAATATTTAGGTTAATATTTCCCACAAATACAGCTAGATGAACATACAGAAATTCCAGCATTAGCTTGCCTCAAACTGTCTTCGTTTCTTTTCAAAAATATTATTCTTTCTCTGATGAAGTCAATAATCTGTGAAATATAAGTAGGTGAGAACATTCAGTTTAATATTCGTTAGGGACAGTAACTTCAGTAGATTTTGACCCTGAGCTGGCTGCAGTTAGCTGAACTGTTGTAACAGACTTCAGGTGGTAAACTGTACACGTATTTCTGTAGCTGGTTGTTTTGTGGTTTTTTTTTTTTTTTCTCTGTCAGAAAGGCTGTTTTTCCAAGGAAACTGGATCTGCCACATGTATTAATATTTTCCTTTCATAGCAGCCACACAGAATATAAGTTCTAGAAGTATTATGATTTTGAAGTCTCTTTCACTAATGGCTCGCTTAGTCTTTATGTCAATTATATTTTAAGCATTGTATAGGAGAAAAGTGGTGAGCATGGAGAGTAAAAAATGTTGAATTTGCCAGGAAACTCCTCTAACTAGAAGAGAACTCACTTTTCTTGCAGATATTCTCCACAAATGCCATTAACTTCATGGGTAGGGAGTAGATAGATTTACTTGTGCCCACCAGTCTGTTTTCTCATCACCTCTCAAGCAGGTGCACTCAGCCTCTGTGACAGCAACCACCCACCGATCACGCAGCCCTTTCATGCTTTCTGCCCAAAGCCCACCCATTCTGCCGCAGCGCAGGGGCACAGAGGGTACCTTCATTTACGCTCACCTGCATCTGGTTGCTGAGATATCACAGGTTATGCATTAGTGACACTGGACATTAAAAAAAATAGTAATTAAAAAGTGAAGAATGCAATAGATCAAATTTAACCCAAACTGCTGATTAAAGGCTTTGACAACCAAGCAAACTGGAAGATTTGGGGATCCAAGATTTGATAGAATTATCTTGCTTGACCACGAGTAAGAATTTCATAGCCTGGGTAGATGACAGTAGAGGAAAGGCTTTATGTTCCTCTGTGATGAGAAATACCTGGGAAAAAAAGCCTGTGTGCTTGTGCAAACACATTGTGTACGTTACCTTCCTGAAGAAAGTAGGTATGGATATTCTGACGGAAGTGTTACTGAAAATTAGGACAGTGACTGTGAGCAAAATACACACAGAGACTTCTATGTGAAATCACAAGGAGTGGGGTGGGAAAACCATGTGTACACCTTACATCAGACGAGTAGGAAATGAGCTGAAATTCTTTCAATCCGTGTGGATATCACACTTTCTTACTTCAAAGTCCAGCCTTAGTGCTAAAAAATGAGAATTCAAGTTGAAGGGCAACAGCAAAAATACCCAAACTACATAAATTAGTAAAGATTTTCTTGAAAATTTAAAGAAAAGGGGATTGTCTGGAGCTTCCTGGGCACCCTCTTCTGCTTCCTCATGATGCTCTGAGATTATTTCCTTATGAAACCACCCAAAAGGTGTGAAAGTCTCTGTCAGTTGCTAGATATAAGAGCCAAAAATGCACAGAAGACATGAGATATTTATTCTGTTAGTAGAAAGAAGTTATTTACGGAAACAGTTTTATATTTAAGACACAGAACTAGCTAGCTAACAAGCACCTCTTGTTTTAGCACCTTAATATAGTTGTTCATTTGTTTTATCTTGAAGGGTTATGACTGTAAAATGATTATACAGAAAGATATTCATATCAAATAAGCACAGTTCAAATGCTTTCCTATCTTCCAGAGTATTTGTATGACTTTATTAGGCCTCGATTTGTGATACTCTTCAAGTTTATGTTTTGCAGCTTATATATAATCAAGGCATGATTTCATATCAAACTACTTACTGGTTCAACTACTAATTTTCAGTAATGATTCTCCTCCTCAGAAAAGAGTTTGAAATTTTGGGAATCAAAGTTCTAAATGAGATTCCTTTGCCCATTTTTACAAAACAGTTTGGAAGTAATGGAAAAATAAGATTGCAGTTGTTGCGGGGTCTCTGTCTTCAAATAATGCAGAAGCCTGTCAGTCAGAAGTGTGAGAAACATTTAAGAATTTATCTCACCCTAATTTAGGAAGTCACTGCAGCACCTTAAAAATTTTAAGCTTAGTTAATTGCATGCTTAAGTCTTCCATCTTCCAGGATTTTACATGTGGAAAACTGAAAAATAAAAAAAATCACAGTTTTGTTTAGAAGCTATCTATCTGGGTCTTTTTGGACAAGTATTGTTAAAGCCAGTTAACCTTCTTAACTTGAATGTTTGGTAATTCATGTAAGGAAAGCTGTTGACTCTAACCTTGCAAATAATTCTGCATGCCTGTAAAGTCAACGGAGCTCTAGAAGTTTTCTTAGAGAAATGTATATATCTTTGATGTCCCCACCAACATTGTGAGGTATTCTGAATTTGCTTCCATTCTATATTTATAACAGGATATTGGCAGATATACTTGCATGGATACACATGCCTTGTATTTAGTACAGAGAACTAAATATTTGTAATTTTGCCTAGTCCTTGGAATTAAATTTTTTTAAGCATCATAGAATTGCAAAATGCATTAAAATATATACTTTAGGAAGTAGTCTGTAAGTCACCAAGTCTTTTAAAACCTCAATGCTTAAAACAAACTTTGCTTTTTTAGGCGTTGGTGATATTAGGATTAGTACTTCGGATTTCAAGCATTCAGAGACCTCTGGCATTAGAAGAAAAGGTACATAAGTATCTGTAAAGAAGAATCTGTATTGAAAACGAATCATTCAGACAGCAGAGTGACATTCATCAAAGCTGTGTTTTTCTTGAAAGTTGGCTTCATGAGTTGTGTTGCTTGCCCTGGGTGTTGTTTAGTGACCTGGTGACACAGATGTCAGGCTAACCTACCTCAGCAGAAATAAAGCTGTATTTGTTAGAAATTACGGGTATAAAAATCAGGGTTAATGTGACCAGGGTGTTATTCTAGTGAGCAGACACTAAGTAGTTGTTTTTATGGATGGACAAGTTGTTTCTGTGAAATGCACAAGGTGTTTCTCATCCTTTTGGTAGTGTTGCGATGTTGGTCCCTACGCTTTTTTCAGGGTTATGAGAAGAAGACTCCCTTCCCCTGTTCACCTGATGCTTATATTCAGTCTGGGAGTTTAGACTTATATCTCTTCCAGAAATGAAATCTACACAGTATTCTGTGACCACAGAAGTGAAAAATTGGCACATTTCTGAGAACTCTTTTCTTCTAAAGTCTAATGTCTAAAGTGACATCTAAATACTTAATGTCATTAAAAATGTCACGAGATATGGCCACATACAGCCTAAGCATAGGGACAAATCTGCAAATATTCCCATTTCAAGCCTTTTTTTATTCC
Organism: Tauraco erythrolophus; assembly: GCF_009769465.1. Taxonomy (NCBI): domain Eukaryota; kingdom Metazoa; phylum Chordata; class Aves; order Musophagiformes; family Musophagidae; genus Tauraco; species Tauraco erythrolophus. The sequence goes on along the minus strand of NC_141496.1, from coordinate 46,205,741 downwards.
TCCAACAGCATAATTTAATGTGAATAAAGTGTTTTCAACTTCAGAGATTACTTTTTCTACATTGTCTTAGCTGCTGGGGTCAGCATGGTCTGAAGTAAAACTGGTTATTCCCTCTAGGCATGATTTCACACTTTCTTGTTCCTATAGCCCTATGACCATTCAGACAATCTGCAGAAGTGGTAATTTATAAACAGAGTGGCAGGAGTGGGCATTGAGGCCCAGAGAGTACAGGATGCTTAGTTTTAGCCAATATTTACCAGTAAGTCAAGGTCTCGATTCTTCTGAGCTATATGAAACTCTTAAAGCTCGTTGAGTTCATTTTGTCTCTCTAGTTATGAAATATTCGTTAAAGCAGGCTGGGTTACTAAATCCAGATGCTGTAAAATGTTTAATATATACATTGAAATATAACAATAAAAAATACATATAAACCAAGACCAAAAAATTACATAAAATTTTTAAAAATTACAAGGGCTTTTTTTTTTTTTTTTTTTTGTGAGGTAGGGGGAAGAAACAAGAGTAAAGCTAGTTCTCTGACTAGTGTCCCACCTTCAGTTATGATTTCTTTAAAAATGAGTGACCATTGGATTCCACATTAAACTGAATGTGCTGTGATGCTTTTTACATCCCATGGTACACTATGTTGTTCAAAGTGTGCAGAATATGAAACAGATGGCTTGGGAAGACTGTCAAAAAGACCTGCTGGGCCTTCTCTGGTATTACCTTAAACCAAGAGAGAGGATGAGTAAGTGTACTGTAATTTTTGGCCTTAACACAGCATTCAGGAAATTCAGGCTTCTGAAAGAATGCTTACTCAATCACAGAAACACATATAAAAACAAGTATCTATTTGAGGATCATGGAACAATGACAAGTATTTTAAATTAAGATTATAATGAAAGGAAGAAAATGGAAAATTGCAGTGGAGGAGGGGGGGAAAGGCAAATATTTGCTTAAAGATGCTCATCACAGGGCTGAGCAACACAGAAAAATAAATTTATTCAGGAGCTTCACAGGCCATTTATAAATATTTTTATGCACAATGTAGTAGAAGATAAATCCTGCAATCTTTGATTTTTGTTTTTTAAAATATGATTTCAGAGGTCTTCTTATGGAAATAACAGTTGTGCCTTCAAGACCTACTTGGTTTTGGTGTCAAAATCTCTAAGCATGTAGTATTTTCTAATCAAAGGCAAACAATGTATTTTATGCTAGAGAACCTTAGGCATGAAAATCAGACTCTACTGTATAAACTTGAGTTTGCAAAAGTCTCTTTTTAGGAGATATTTAATATACTGAGAATACATGCTTGCACTTTTTTGGTATTATAAATAGCAAGCAATCTAAATTCTTCATGTTCTTGTCCACAAAAAATTTTTGGAAGAAGTGGGTTTTTTGGAATCTCATTGCTGCAGCTGCACACTGTCTTATTTAACCTTTGCTGAGAATAAGTAAACCTAGTATTTCAAGTCAAAATTACTAAAAGCACTACATATTCAGCAGTATTAAAAAAAAAAAAAAATCCATCTTTGAGTTCACAGTTTACTGAAATGAAGATTTATTTCCAGAAGCTCAAATTGTTAGGTAACAGTTTGAACTGTGGACATTGCAGCATAAGGAAAACAATTTTATTTACTAATTGCTGGATTTGAGTTAACTATAAAAATGGCCATCTAAAATGATCACTGAAACCTTCAGATTTTTTATGCTACACAGTTAGTGTCATCGTTTGCAACTTATATTGCTGTCTGTTGTTAGTTTCCTTTAGGTGTTATCATTGTTTAGTTGTCTGATAAAGCTGAAATGTGTAACTATCGGTCTCAGCAAAGTTGTTATTTTTCAGCTCTGGAGTATAGCACATGGCTTTGCAATACGGTTATGTCAAGAGCTTTGGGAGATTAATACCTGCTAAAGATGGTGTTACAATACCTAAGTTTATCTGTTATTTTGAAAATACACCTTTAGCCTATTTTTACTTGGTCTTTTTCTTGGTATTGGGTTTTCATTTCCATGTTTTAGGAAAATCCTATAAATGTTGTTGTGTTACTACTTTGAAGAGGAAAAGAAAGGAAGAAACATGTAAAATACTCTTGAACTCATTTTCCTTGTGATTTTGAATAGCTTTCAAATTAGAATGATTTTCCCAGATTTTTATAGGCTTGCCCAATCCAGCTGTATATTTTATATGCTAATCTAAGTTCTATTTTTGTTCCCCTTGGGATTTTAAGTGATTATAATTGTTGCTCTTCAAAAGCCAAACAGATGATGATTGCTGCTTCAGGAATATACCAAAAGAAACTGGCTTTCATTAAACCTGCTCATCCACTTCATAATTATCTCCATTTTATCTCACTAAGAAGCAGGAAAATGGCAACTACAGTTCATTGAAGCCAGTTCAGTTATTTAAACATCACTTTACTGAGATAACAGGAGGTGTTAAAGTGGGGAGGCTTTTCCCTTTCAAACACTAAAATGTAGCCAGTACTATAATAGATAGGGTTGCCAACTGGGAGACCAGACCCTCGGTGTCAGCTTGAAATACAATCCTAGAGGCCAGAGAAGGCAGAAGATACTCTGGTCTCCACTGTGGTTGGGGCCGCTTCTGGAGGACAAAACATAAAGTAGATTGACAAGTATTTTGCAAGGCATCTTCTGGTCTGACCTCTCCACAAGAAAAGGTAAATCAAAGCAGAAACATGCAGGAGGAGGAAAGGAGGTTAAGAGCAGGCACAAGCATAGAGGCTAAAAAAGATAAACAGTAGTAAAAAGACCTAGAAACATGTAACACTTTAGTTCACATAATTGGTTAAAAACCTCACACTTTCAAATTTCTGCATGTACCTTCTAATGTTTTCCTTCTCTTACAAATGTAAATAGTTTTTTTTCTACCTGTTCTCTGAAGTGAGCCTCCTGCAATTTGCAGGAAGAAGTCTGACCATATGTGTTGCCATTTGTCCTCCGATGCTTTCGTCATGCTGGCAATCAGTGCAGCATTTTTGTATAAATCACAGCTTACCACTCAAGGGGACCGTAAAAACCTGGTACCATCAAGTTTCTTCTTCAAAGATAGACCACAGCAGCTGTCTGAAAACTTGGTTCTTTAATCAAAGAAAGTAAGAATCTTTCACAGCTTTAGTCTCCCAGATGACACACTTATACCAAGGAGATGACCAGGAAAAAAGTAGGAATTCTCAAAGGGATGAATATGGATTTTTATTTCTTGAATGTAAGTACCTATATGAGAGCAGAGGTTAAACTTGGCCAACCATCAAAAACTCCTTTCCATCAATTATGGAAGCAAAGCTTTTGTCAACTTGTGTCTTTCTAGCTTATCGAAAACGTTCCTAAATTTTGGCTACAGTCAAATGTAAGCTGAGAGAAAAATTGCAGGGCTTACAGACTGGAGAAAAAAAAAAGTCTGTTTCAAATAGAGAGAACAGAGCTGAACACCCACTCATCGCAGTTTTGTTGGTACAGCATTGGGAGTCAGGCAAGAGTTTATCAGAGCTACTTTTCATTCATTATCAAGAAACGATTGGTTACGTCACTGCTGCCTAAAAACCAGAGCTCAGGGGTCAGGAAATCCTGAGCTGTGAATCCCATCTCAAAGTTTTACTTCTTTGCTTTGCTTTCCATTCTCTCTCATCTAATATGAATTTCTATTAAGTCAAGCTCTAAGTGTATTTAGGAATCAGTTTTCCCATTGCTGGGGATGCAAATTTGTATTTGCAAAACATCATGCACTTAACAAGGAAAGGAGCAGGAGGCACTTTTAGGAAAGCAGATCAGAGAAAGAGAATTTTGCATTCATTCTTTTTACAAATGCTTTATTAAATGAAGCACTATATCTAGGTTCTAAATTTATTAGCTTTTCTAAGGTAGCTTAATTGCCTATCTGCTTCCTAAACTTTTCAAGATGTGTTTCTATGCTAGTGAGTTTATAGCATAACGATGTGCATTCTGCCATTTCACTCTCAGATCAAACTCTTTGTAGACAGTGCATTTTCACAATGGCAAATGTTACTTCATAGTCCTCATTACGAACTAGCCACACTACATACTTGTAGCAACAAAGTGTTCCTAGATTCTACAGATGGGGAAGTATTTATGCAGTTTCTGTAATGACTGACTTAGATTTACTTCTTGTTGCATTATCATTCAGAATAAGCATCTTATGCCAAATTTACAGGGACGGTATTGGAAACATATGCAAAATAAGCATGCAAAGAAAACTGTGCGAAAGTAGAATATTTCATAATGAATTGCAAAATACAATTTTCCACATTAGGAATACCTCATTAAAATGGAAAACAACTGTAGTTTGTCCTTGGCTTTCTTTTTATTAGTTTTCAGGTTTTGCTTTATTTATGATAGATACTTAATCTTAACCCTGCATTGTCTGCTTCTGGTGTGATTACCTTGTTTAATGAAGAACTGAAATTTGCAGAATTAGAAAATATTCTTACAGAACCAGTAAACACTAATAAATTAGAAGTAATGTTACAAAGAAATTGATTAAGACAATGCCTCAGTATTTACAGCTATGAATATAAACTGACTATATACGTTGTTGATGAGGGTTTATTTTCAAAGTATGGTATCTTTATTCTCAAGTCTTTTTTGCCAAGTTCTATGAATTAAAAAAAAATAAAGAAGCACAAAAAATAAAAATCTAGTACAGATAATGGTAATAAAACCAAGAGAAGAAAAAAGAAAAGGCTGAACTGAAAATTACCAGCATAATAGGAGTTAAACAATGTAAGACTAGAAAGGATTCTTCTTTCCTCTGAAACCTAAGGAAAGCACAGTTAAGTATAAAAAGAGATGTTTCACGGTACCTAATGTCAGAATAATTCATGAAAATGTCTGTTTCTGCTCAAACAATTCAAGAACATCGTTATTACAATTTACATTAAGGCATTTAGCTTATGATTACTAAAGCGGTTCCTAAAGCAACAATAATATTTCATTTCTCATATGAAACTGCAAAATGAATGTGGTGGTGTTTTTGGTGTACATTGCTATTCTGTTTGAGAACAGCTCCTACATACAGTACAAAAACTATCTCATGCAAAATAATACCTGTATGATATTAAGTGATACATGTTCTTGGCACTTAAATAGACGAGAAGTGTTCTGCATGTTTGACTTCACACGCTATAAATATTTTAATTTATCTCCATAAGATTACCATAACAAGGAGAGCAAAGTTGAAGTTTCCATAGTTTCCATAGCTCTACAACACCACTGCTAAGCCTTACCCGACTGGAAATGACAATAGTCATTTTCCACAAAAGCAGCAAAAGTTATAAGCAAGGAAGAAAACATTCTTTCCACTCACTGGGATTATGGAAACATTTTCTGTGTTTCTGTCTTTGTTTTTAAGGAAAAATAGAAAAGCATGAAATCCTGTAATTCTCTCTTTTTTTCTGTCCAAAGCATTTTGACTACTCAAGACAATACTCGGGTACAGCTGAACCAGCACTTCACAATGCAGAGTTGGAGGAGGGAATAGATAGATGGGAGGGAAAGTCAAGAGAAGCAGCAATTATGTGAAGACTAATCCCAGTTTTGTTATTTAAAATAAACGTGCTTCTCCTTGTCTCAATATTATCAAGAACCAGGAAAGCCATAGCCCTGTGGTTTGATGGTAGATGTTAGGAGATGTCTCCAAACAGCAGAACTTGATCAATTATTCTCATGTGCTCTGGAGATGTAAGAAAGGCTGAGCCTCCCCTCCCTCTTTTATTAGCTTGGGGATGAAGTTTCAGGGAAAAATTTCAGTTCTGAGGAATGAAAAAGATCTATTCTGAATTCAATCTGTGCTTCTCCACCTCACTGACGTAAATCTCTCCTGCACAAGCTTAACTGGAGTAACATCTCCCTTTTAAAAATTTGTTAGGTAACTCCTCACATATCGAGAGTCTCTATTTCTTGCTGACTTCTCTCTTGTGTGTAAACAAGGCAGTCTGTCCCAACTCAGGTAACTACAGCCTAAAATACTTTCTTCACTAATTTATTTTCCTATTCTTGAATATCTTAATTTTCTCTCCATGGAGAAGACATTGCACGACCTCACCCTCGCAGCCCACCCAGTTGGTGGTGTTGCTGGTTTCCTGCCCACACATCCCAAGCTGATGCAGCCTTGCCACAGGTCCGCACCAAGTTACGGCAAACCGGGTGGTGATGCTGTGTAACAGGCTGTAATGAGAAACTCTTTTGCTTATGGCTTTAACAGCCTTTTTATCCCATGTTGTGGATGTGGGCAGCACGTTAATAAACCATCGAAGTATGCGTTTAAATACTGATTCTCTTAAGATGTACACTATATCGAAACTATGGTGACTCTACACAGGTACAAGATATAAATAGTTCATTCCTCTGTCTTAGTCTTTCCACAGAAAATGCAATTATTCCAAATGGAAAATGCTGCAGAATTAGTGACTGCCCAAACATCACTTTACACAATGTATTTGCATGACACAAAATGCTCATTTGCATAGTTATTGCATAGTAGGCTTTTCAGACCTGAACCACTAAGTCAAAATAGAAAAATACAAGAAAGTATTAGCCTGTCCGAACACTCTAAAGAAACAGGGAGATCTGAATACATAAAAGAAAGACTGGAAGAACTAATAAGATTCCATTTGAAGGCACACAGGTATCACACATCTAAGTGGTATAAAGCGAGAAGATGGGTGTAACTTTCACAGTTCAATTATTATACTCTTGTTCTGAATGCTCAATGGCAGTTACAGGGATGTTTTACAAGGATTAAGGAGAAACTGTAGCCAAAAAATATTAAAAAATTATTTGAAAAGTAACTTGATATTTACCTTTTGTCTTACTCTAGCACCTAGGAACACTGATCAAGTGCTTAGCTAGAATAAATACATCTGGTATAAATCTTGTCAATTTCAAGATTTGCCATATGGGGAAAAAAGAGGAAAAGGACTGTGAATGGAAAGATTAAGTAAGCCTTTTTACAGGATTTGTAATAATTAGGGCTTAATTGGTTTTGTTGCTTTCATCCTCTTTCATGCATATTGGAAACATGGACCTCATCTCATGCCCTTGGGAAGGAGCAACATGTTTTCAGAATCTGAAAGGCAATATCCAGTCACCTTGTAATGCTAATTGTCTCTCTTTTTGGCCTGTCAACACTTTTTTAAAAATAAAAATAAATTAAAAAAAAAAAAGAAGAAAAAGTTAAGGTCTATACAGTTAAAGGTGACTTGACGGAGGAAGGCAGGTCTTAGGTTTGGAATGCAAGTTTGAGTAGCAAGGCATGTTTTACAGCTTCGTGACACATGTCATGACTTTACTTTCTGTTTTGTGTTAAATATCACATGATTTAAATTAGCTTTAGGTCTCATAATGTATCTTCAATTTCCTGTAAAGGGTGAAGAAAATAACCTAAGTATGATTGTGGAAACATCTGGGAGGAAAATCTAGTAGAGTTTTGCACTATCCAGAAAGTACTGTGGAAAACCAATTCCCGTCATTAGGACCTGGTTTTAGACCATGAAAATTTAATCCTGACCTTTAATCACATGTAATTCAGGATTTTGTTATTTGAAGGTAAAAATCCTTCATTGTAATTTCACTTTCTATAGATTATAGGTGAATCTTTGGCGTTGTTGATAACTTCTGATAATCATGTCCAAAATGTAGAATTTTTCCTTCTTATGGAGATGGAATTTGGTAGGTCTGTGCATTTATGCTACCGATGCAGTGGAGTTTAGCCCAAAGATTTCATTAGTAAATTCATATGTCACCGTTTTTAAGTGCCTAAATGGCAATTATGACAGGACACATGATTCTTCGGAATGCAAATTGTCTGCAGCTAGCTTAATTCTGGATTTCCATGTCTCAAGTGGACCAAAAAAAAAAAAAAAAAGGCAAATTAAAAATCAACAGCCAAACGCTGAAAGGCACTTTGAAGATAGAGGTCCAGGAGATCAAAAAAACAATCAGTCTTTGAATTCATCTGGAAAAAATGCTAGAATGCAAATGGCTTTGTTCATCAGACTTGTATTTGCTTGGTTTCAGTGCTTATTGACAGAAGAGGAAAAATGCGTGGGGAACTTATTTAGTACTTTACAGCTTTTTTTTCCTTGGCCTATTAGATCTATTCTTTCTTGGGGTTTTTTTTGTGGATTTTTTTTCTCAGACGTTCAATTCATTATAAAAGACAAAAAGGGAAAAGCGTGATTTAGAACTTGAGTCATTTTAGTGGTGGGGAATGATACCAATCAGAAGTGTAAATCCCTAAGGAGCTTGAAGAGATCAAATAATCTGTCCTAATTCTCTGAGGAAAAATAAAGCGTGTATCTAACTTTGAACCTCAGCAATTTGCTGAAGTAATGTAGTCCAGTACTTAACTACTCTGAGGGAATGTTTTCCAGTTGTTAATCTAGATTTTACGTGTTTTGAATTAAGCCATTTTCATATTTTTTTGAATTACAATGCACATGAAAACTATTTGATCATAATCTGCCAATAATTATTACTTCTAAAAGCAATTTCATATATCCTTTGTCACTGTTCCTGTTTCTAAACAATTTCACTCTTAAAATATATTCATAACTCATGTTTTCTAAAACCTTTACTTTTAAACACCCTTTTATGGGCTTTCTCCAATTTTCTTAAAATGTGGAAAGACTGGATACAGCGTTCTGGTTTTGGTTCATCAATGTCAAATAAGAAATGTATTCATGTAGACCTTTTCAAATCACACTCTTGTTTAAACATCTCAGAGTGAAATCTCTCTTTCTTACAAAATCATAGTCTAATGGCTCTTTTAATATCATGCATTAGTATTCTACAACCTCTTATTCAGTACTGCTGCTATTCTATGGATTGTATTTGCACATTTGATGATGATATTATTTTTCTAAAAATCACAATAACTTGCCCCTTTTCCTCATTGAGCTTTATCTTGCTGGTAAGTTTCTCTGTTCCATAAATATCATTTTGTATTCAGCAATTAACCACCAAATGTTTATAACCATTCTGCTTGCTGCAGTCCACAGTTTTCACAATCATTCACTATGTTCCATCTTCCAAAACATGGACAGAGATACTACCTTGACCTTAAAAGATATACTCCAGTAGGTCCTTATTCGATACAGCCATTCATTTGGCAATGAACTATCACTAAGTATTCTCTAGATATACTTTTGCATACCCTTCTTACAGTAGTTTAATTAACACTATGCTTCCTTTCTATCCCATGAGAATGCAATGCAGGTTGGCAACAAGCTTTTAAAAATCTACATATACTACTTCTCCACCTTAGGTGACACACTATGATTGTAGAAGAAAATAGGATTTGCCCAACAAGTTGTCCCTGGCAGATCTATGTTTCCTAGCGCTGTAATTTTGGAGCCTTCTTTTGAACTAAAAAGCAGAAATAAGACTGAATAGTCTCCCTTTTCCTGAATCTCTGTTTTTTTTAAAAAAAAGAATATAGTACCTTTAAACCCATTCTACAGCGTATATATATATTACCTAATGACCAGATATATAGGAGAACTTTCAGCAATGAGTAAATATCCATGACATCATCAGAATCATTTGCTGTAATTTTATCAGGTATTTTATTCCACTAAACCATATTACAATGCAGTACATTACTATTAGTTTGAATAACCTTTTCGATATTAGCAGGTACATCATAATTTACAGTCTGGATTTTGCTGATGACTCATTTCCAGCAGAATCAAAGTAGTACAGAGCTACGCATAATACTTCTGATGCAAAAAAAATGAGTTGTGTAAGCAGAAGAAACAAAACCTCCAGCCTTTAAAGACAAGAAAACTAGGCCAGTACCAGTGAAAGACCACTAAGTCATCCACAAGTGAGTAATTTTGACACTCAAAAGAGGAAAAAGTAGCTATTTAGACAATTTTTAGTCTGATCCTTCAAAGTAAAATCTTTATGATCAGTGTAAGATAAGGGAACTGCTTTTTTAGAAGTGAGATTTGATCTTCATAGCTAGTAATTGCAAGGAGTAATCAACAAAGTCTAATTCTACTGCTTTCAAATATTGAGCCACTTCCTTAAAAACTAATTGTAACATATGTAACATATAAAAGAAAAGTGTGAAAAACTGGGTGAAGTTATGTGACACACATGAAGGGGTACATATGAAAAAGGAGATAACTGCCTTTAAGGTTATGCTAAGAAAAAAGCTAAAAAAAAGAAGACCTTTATTTGGAGGAGGAGGAGAGTATAGTACTTTTATACACCTTCTAAACTCCCACCCTTACACCTTAGAGCAGAACACCACATGTACCCCTGCTGAATCATAATTGCCAGCTGGATTCGTATTATCTTAATTAAACAAAACAAAAGATTCAAGTTGATACTTAAAATGATGTGGAATGTATTTAAAGAATTGCTTTACAAGATCAAAACAGAAAAATCCATCTACTAAGCGTGTGATCTGATTATCTGAAAATGATCCAATTACATATTATACAAACACTCAGGAATTTATAAGGACTTTTTCAATAAAATAACAGTAACAACAGCCACTATTTTACTCCACTATGCTGTCAGCAGGAAATATGCTGGCATACTAAAAAAGCTATCTTAGTAAAATATGTGCTTTTCCCTCAACAAATGAAAACAAATACAGGCTTTTGAAAAAGTAAAATCCATCTTTTAAGTCAATATTCCCATAGCTTTAATACCATGAGAGGATTTACTAATTACAGTAAGTTTATAACTATACATCTCTTTACTGGAGAAACCTATCGTTCTGGTGGAAGTCTAACCGAATTGACAGTATTTGGGATGATTCACTGGAGAATTTCAAAGGACTTGTTACTTTTGGATAACAAACAGCATTAAAAATATTGATTACATTTTTGCCTTTGATTGTCTCTTTTACACAAGGTTACTTCTCCTCACATCCATACAGTGCTTCACTGGCAAAGATATCAATCGCTTCAGGCTCTGGTTACATATTCTCCACAAATTAGAAGGGGCAAGGGAGAATTGTTGTAGTTGAGTTCTCTGGCTTGTGACCTTCATCAGATTATCTACTTACTTGTGAACTACTGAAATGCATCTTAAAAAACAAGTGGTTTTCTGCTTTTGGAACAGCCACTTGGCGCTAATTCGCATGTGTTAAAACCGCACAGTCTACCTAAGTCACTGAACAAGTTTGACCTTATCCACACCTGCCTTCTGCTCTCTCCCAGTCACCTTGTGGTTTTACTCTCTGCCACATCATTAGACAAGCCCCAAATTTCAGGGACAAGCGAAAAGGTGTTTCCAACAGAGCGCATGTTCCAAAGACGCCTTCCTTCCCACCCCACTCATTTCTGCCTTTCCTCTTGACTCTGAGAAAGCTTACTGTCTTAAAACACGAAAGAAATGAGTCATCTTCTGGGTCCTTATTATTCCTCTTCCTCATCTTTCTTGATAGCTACCACTGCCAGATATGTTTAAGTGACAGGCGAAGGCCAAATATATGAGGTTAGATTATCAGGAGGGTAGAACTCATCTCACATCTCTGCCCTCCATTTAACAAGTCTGACTGGTAGGTCTATGTTTCTGTTCAGGCTTCAGGCTCCTCTTCACATAAGTGTCTAGCAACTTGTCTTTTGTTAAGAAATAAAGTTAACCTTGTCTTAAATTATTATCCAAAGAAGATGGAAAGTTGGCCCTAATGGCCAAAATTAAATAACATAATGGCTTACAAACCCATACAGTTACTTGGCTCTTCAGGAATCAATCACAAGGAGTTAAGTGAATGTAGCCATCCCTTCTTTACAAAATAATGCTCTGTGACCTCAGGTTATATACTCCATCTACATTGCTTTTAATTGCATTTTCCACAAAGCTTTGTTCAAAAAAAACCCAGATCAAAGGTAAACTGAACTCAATGTAAACCAAGTATTTCTGCTGGAAAACAGTGGAGCTACAGTATTTTAATTTGACGACATTAGTCAATCAAAAACCAGTTTGAAACAGACTTCCTGCTTGTATACAATATTTTAGCATGTCCTATGGCTTATGTTTTGTCAAGTGAATAATTCCAAAGGTCATTATAGATCCTTTTCACATCAGCAATTAATTTTTGTTTATCTGTGCTCACAAACACATGCTTCTATTGTCTGTTACAGAATTGAGCTTGTGTGCTTTAATGTAAGCTTGACTGTTGTTTATTAAAAATCACAGTGCAGTTCCTTCTCCTGCAGAGGAAATGGGGAATTGAAAATAAGTCACTGCAGTTTCAAAGTGGAAGTGTTTTGTCCTTTGTAAAGAACTTGACAGCTAAATGGACAGTTTGCTCTGTCTGACTCAAAGACATGTCACGACAATGAAACAGATGAGGAACCCCCACCCCAGTTCAGGTACTGCTGGGACAGCGATTTGGGATGGGGATGTTAAGGTGTTTTTATTAAAGCAGCATCGAGTAAGAGAAACCTATTTCTCTTTGCTGAAAACATCCTAATGACAGTTTACTTCACTGGATTATCAGCAACATGCTGGCTGTGCCACCTGAATTTCAATTTCTTAATTTACAACACAGATAAAACAGAATAGAGCTGGATCTCTGCTGCTCTTTACACTGGGCTGGTCTTCTCAAGCGTGAAGTTTGGCGCATTGCAAACCTATTCAAGTCATTATCTGTTGAGGACCTCTTGAGCCATCTCCATCTCTGCAATGTGCTGATAAGACAGCTGTTTCTGTAGCTGCAGCATCTCTCTGGGCCTCTGTCTTCTTTTGGTGCAAACTACAGCTTTGTCACTGTGCCCTGATGCTGTCACTTTCTCTGTTGTGCAAGCGTTTGATCCGAGCACAAAAGAGGTTGATGGCAGCGATTGACTAGCAGGTGACACAGTCTTATTGTTTTACATTTAAACGTGCTGTACACACCACTGGCCATATAAATCCTCAATAAAAGAAGCTACCTAAGCTGCGGTGCAGCAGAAATCTGCCTTTGCCTGTTCACAGCAGGAAACAAGCAAAGATACAATAATTTTAATAAATAGACAGCTTCTTTCAGGTATTATATTTATCTGGATTAAGGTTCCACAGTTGTCTGTAGAAAATCTGAGCAGTTGAGGTCCCGTTGTGTGTAACTGAGTTTTTAGACACCTTTTTAGTCTCAACCGAAAGAAGTGAAACACGACCCTTTCCTCTCCCCATCCAAATGCTAACCTTTTTTTGAAAAATAGTTTTTATTCATATTCAGACACTGCTGCGTAATAGAATAGCGTAGAATATAGCAGCCACAGTCGCAGTGTTCATACTATTGTAGTTTTATACAACATCCACATCTTATGACCACAGAGAGGATCAGAGAAGAAGGAGGTAAAACAATCAACGCACCTATACTGAAGTGCAGACTCCATGCAGGTATGTTTTGTACCAGGAAGTGTCTGTCTGAAGTCTTGATCTGAAGCCTTCGTGCCCGTTACCGTTTATTTGTTGAAGTAACGGGAACAAACAGAAGCTGGCAGCGCAAAAATGACCCGTGGAGTCCCCCGGGGTGCAGTAACACACAACACACACACACGTACCCGTGTGAGCATACATTTTCGCGCACAAACACCCTCAGGCAAGAAACATTTGTCCGAAGAGCCTTCGAGAGAGCCAAGCCCACAGCGACATCACATACCTTACGGGATTTTTTCCTGGGGGAGAAGGGGGGGAAGGGGGGGTAAATTCCCGTTTGGCGCCATGCTCTTGGTTGCCGCCGTGCCAGCAAGCAAGCCAGCCAGTCGCCGGCTCCGGGAGCGGACCCCCGCCTCCGCAGCAGCGCCCGCCGCCGCCGGCAGCCGCGGGCCGAGCCGGGCCGGGCCGGGCCGGGCCGGTCCGGGCCGCGCCGTCGGGGCGCGCCGCTGTCCGTGGTGCTGACGCGGCGGCCGCGCGGCCCGCTCCCGGCCCGGCCCCTCCCGCGGGGAGCCGCGGCTCGCAGCGCGCGGCGAAGCGGTGCTTTGCTGGCTTGATTCCGTCTTTTTCCTGCTCCCCCCCGCTGCTCTCCCCCTCCCCCCCCCCCCCCCCCCCCCGCCCCTTTACGCTAGTTGTTGAAGCTCTTTTCGCCAGCACGTTGCAATTGCCGCTTCCACTGCCGTTCTCTGACCTCCCAGTCCCGGTCGGAGGGTTCAGCATGCCTAAAAGAGCAGTCCCCTTCCCTCCTCCTATGGCTTTGCCATGTCCGAAGACTATTTAATAAGCCATACACGTTTTAGCTTAAGGCTATGTCCAGACAACCAGCTACCGCTAATCATAAAGACTTATTTCCAGACATATTACCTAAGCAAAGGGGAACTCTGCAGAAAAACGTGCTTTCTCCTGGGAAAGGGGAAAATTTCGCTTTCCTCCTTCTGCCACTGCCGGCATCAAGGGCCTCTGCAAAGGCACCGGAGATGAGAAGGGCCGATGACAAGACAATTCACTTTAACAGCTATTTTCTGCCTAATTTCACTTTACCACCATGTATCGACAAACATGACAGATGTGAGTGCATTACTGGTAGAGATATTAAGCCTTCAAAGAAAATGCATGAAGTTTGGCTTTTGTCACTAAAAGCTGGTCACTAATTACAGCTGGAGTATTGTTCCTCTGGGGGAGGCGAGTCAGGGGCAGGACAAAATCACTATCCTGAGTATCAGATCTGACAGGGAAGCTGCTGCGTTTCTTAATTTCCTGAAAGTTCAGAAAGACACGTTTCTGGTTTCTAATGTAATACATTTTGGCTTCCCCTGTAAGCCAAGTTTATTTAGCTGTGTATTCATGCAGTCTAAAAAAAAAAAAAAATATTTTTTGGGGGTCAATGCATTGAACAGCTTAAGAATTTCAGAGAGCGTATTTATTTCCTCCTCTCTTGTGCTTTTTTTCTTCTCATACATTGCTGACGTTCTGCTAAAGAATGCTTTCATTTGCTTAAACACATTCAGCATAAACTGGACTAGCCAAGAAAGTAACCAGCAACTATATATAGTGATTCCCAAGACAGCAACACAGCGCACAGGCTTTACAGATGTTTTCTACTTGGTCTCTGCTCTAATCAGTGCTTCAAAACTCAGCCTAGAACAAATAATCACTTTTTTTTTTTTCGAAAGGTGTATACAAAACTTGTTGATGTATGTACCCACAGCATAAACGACACAAGCAAGTTCGTTGTTAATGCTGGTATCATTAAGAGACTTTCAAAAGCAGTTTTGCTGTATCAAAGGATAAAAGTTGCCATAATTTGTCAAAAGTGAGCATCAGACATAAGCTGAAGAACAGAGTAAACTCAAAGGACCTTCTTGAATACTAACAGGCACTGTTGAGAGCACAGTTTACACACACAATTCCACAAACTGTGTGTGATTAGGCATTACTTCATGAAGGAATTTTGTATGAGCAGCTTTGAGGGAGTAGCCACCCCATCCCGTTCTTTATTCAGTCCTTCGAGCCACTAGCCACTAGCCACTACTAACACCAGAGAGTTATTCCCTTTTTCCGAGTGCTGCTGATTAAAAACATTGGTGATAGATTGTAAATAATCAGCTAAAGACTGCGTGTTCTAGAAAAACATCAGGCGCATTTGGCATATATCTAATTACATAAAATGTAAAATCACGCCCTGTGTAACACTCAGTTATTGTCACAGTGGTAGGACAGGGAGATTATAGGAAACAGACGATACATAAACAAGAATGTTTTCTCTTTCATGGTATTAATCATTTATAAACACTCAAGGACACTCTCAAGGAACACTTTATGTCTCTATTTGAAATCACATGCCTCTCTATTTTTGCACCTTGCTACATCCAAATACCAGAATATTCTAAATAAACATTTCCTTTTTGCAAGGTTTAAGTGCTTTGCTACTGGAAATACATTACGCACACTTGCATGTTCTGTGTCATAAAAGACACAAAAGAAAAACCATGTCTAGGAAGCACTTCGGATTCTAAAAAGACATTACAATCAAGTGTAATGAAGGACAAGTAGTATAAGGAATAAAAGGCATGTTTCTGAATATCATGCATAATTTTTTTCTTCCATACAACAGAACCACCTTTTTTCTGTGAACACTTATCATCTGTGCAAGACATAAGAATCGATCACATAATGAGCACAAGCTCGCTCTTTCCTCTCTTTCCTTCCTCTTTCTTGTCCTTTCCTCTCTCCCTCCCTCCCTTCCCTCCTCTCCTTCCTTTTCCTTCCTCCCTCCCTCCCTCCTCCCCTCCTTCCTCTTTCCCTTCCTTCCTTCTTTCCTTCCTCCATCCTTTCTTCCCTTCTCTTTCTCCCTCCCCTTTCTCTTCCTTCTCTCCACCGAGAATGCTTGTTACAAGAACTGCCACTCATGAATACGTCCACTCTCGGAAGGACAAATCCTAAGAGCAGTCCCTGGGCACTGATATAAACTTTACACGCACGGTGCCAACGCACGTATGGACAGAGCTGCGTGGAGCGGAAAGGGGGGGGGGGGTGGGGGGGGGGGGGAAGGAAGGAAGGGAAAGGAAAAAAAAAAAAGGGGAAAAAAAATGAAAAGCGCTGCTTTCCTGTCATCCCCTCATGCGAAGGCACTGTCCACAGCAAGCCGGCCGTTCCGGGCCGTACCGTGATACACCGCCCCGCTCCCACGTGGCTACCCGAGAAGACACGGGCCGCCGCTTCCCCACGCAGCTCCTCGCGCTGCCGGAGCAGCGCCCCGCCCGCCGCCCCGCGGCGCGGCGTGGGAAAGGGGACGCGGGGCCGCTGCGCCGCGGAGACACGCGTGACCGCGGGCCGCGCTCGCCCGCGGAGGCGGCCCGGCGCGCCTCACCGCAGCCTGAAGCGAGGCGCCATGGGGCCTGCCAGAGTGGCGGCGCGCTCGACCAATGGGCGGCCGCCGCCTCGCGGGGGCGGGTCGAGTGGGCGGTGGCCGGGCCAATGGGAGCGCGCGGCACCGCCAGCAGGCTACGTTGCGCCGGGGTGCGGAGACGCTGCCGCGCGTGGCGCCGGGGTAGGCGAGGGGCGGCTGCCGGGCGGCGGGGTGGGGGTGGGGGGACGCGCAGACGCCCGCGGACACGCGCCCCCTGCGCGCACCCCCACGGCCGCACCGCCGGGCGCGGCACGCAGACGCACGCACTCCGGCGCGGCGCGGCGGCAGGCAGGGAGCCGGGCGGCGGGGCTGCTATAAATCTGCGGAGCGGTCCGCCTCCCTGCGAGGCACGGCACGGCACCGCACCGCACGGCGTCCTCCCCCCGCGGCCCCGCGCGCACTCCGCGATGCAGCAGCTGGCTCCGGCAGCGAGCCGCTAGGAAGGGACCGGCAGGCAGGCAGAGAGGGAGAGAGAGAGAGAGAGAGAGACCGTCCGTCTTTAAAATCGCCCTTCCGTCCCTCTTTTCTTTGTTCCTTTATTTCTCCCTCCCTCCCCTCTTTTTGTTCGGTTGGGTTGCGAAAGGAGGGTAGTCCTGTCACAGTCTTTCTTTCTGAGTTATCCTTTTTTATTTTTTAATTTTCCATTTTTTCTTTTTTTTTTTGTCCCTCCCCCAGTGTTGGACTGTTGGGGGAGGGGGGGGAGAGGATTTTTTGGTTTGGTTTTGGTGTTTGTTTTTTTTTTTTTCCTTCCGTTTAGAACTGTCCCCAATTTAGCTCTTGTGTGTTGTCTTGAGAGAAATATCCATCTGCCTCTTACTCCTCTTTATTGGGAGAACTGCACCGTTACTTTTTTTTTTTAAGCCGAGGATAGGAAGGTAAGTCGTGGCTTCATTCTGTCCGTGATTGTACGTGTGGGATAGGGTCCACGCGAGCGCCTGAGGTGCATGCCGTGTAGAATTGCGTTGATTACCTATCTTTGCTCCATATTGACACCGTTCGTGCCGGCGGCGCTGGGTAAGGCAGTTCGTGCCTCTCGCACCGTGCCTGCGGAGCTGAGTTGCTGGAAGTGTTTGCAGCCGCGGAACCCGGCGGACCGCACCGCGCCCACGCAGGAAGGCGAGCGCGTCCTTACCTGTCCTGGCCCAGCTGCAAAGTTCCCGACACCGCCGTACCCTTCCAGCTCCGGGATGCGTCCCCTTGGTGGGGAGCGTCCGAAAGGACGGACCCGCACCCCGCGGGCGCAGGGAGGCGTATCGCTTTGAGGAGATAAACCTGCATTTGCAGATTAGCCGGGATAAGACCCCCGCGCCTAATTGCATTAGCCGCACGGCGGTCCGTGGCTTGCTGTGGGGCGGGAAGACGGCGGCATGTCACGGCGCACAAAGACGCGGCCGGCCGGAGCAAGAACGCGCGGCGCGTATTGTCAGCGGGTGCAGAGAGCGGGCGGCGGGATGAGGAGAGCCGGTGAGCTCTCCCTGGGAGAAGTTGGTTACCGTCACGGGAGGAGGGGGACACGACACTGTCTTTTCGTGGAGATGATTAACCCACTGCGGGAGAGGGGCGCGTCCCTTTGTTCGGGTCGTCGGGGCGCTGCGCGGCGGTGCACGGGCGGCATAGGCGGGGCGGCGTGCGCGGTGTTTGCGCGGCGGCTGCCCCGATCTCTGTCCGTGGTCCTACCCGGGCGGCGCGAGGAGCGGTCCCCGGTGTGTTCGGGGGGAGTTTACATCCGGCAGCCGCAGAGGGGATCCGAGCGGGGCTCCAGGCAGAGGGACAGACGGGGCGTCCCGTCCTCGGGCGCATCTCTCGTCCTCTCGCCCTTCGGTCCCCCCGGCGGTGGGAGGGTCCGAGGAGGAGGCGATGGTAAACGCTGGCGCTGCAGCGTGGGCTCCCGGCAAAGACCGGCCCCGGGCGCTTCCATTGTTGTTTAATTTATGCCCAGCACGTTGCTCCGTACCCACCTATTTCACAGACGAAAAAAAAAAAAACCGTGAGACCTATACAAGCGGGGCACATTGGTAGTTGGACGTGTTCTGTCACCTTCTTTCCAAGGACCAGTGGTGATGCCGACGCTCTGACGGTTTGATTAGTCCTTAAGCTTTAGAGCGCCGGGAGGGCGGAGGGCAGACCCCGGGCGGTGTCCCCCCCCCCCCCCCCCCCGCCGGGAAAGGGAGCCTCCTCTCACCGTGACACGCCCTCGGGCGCTCGCTGCAGGGGGGGCAGCGAGTGGCCCGCAGGAGCGAAACCTCGAACTCCGGGAATCTCCGCCGTCGGACGCTGCCGGGAATCGGGACGGTGCTGTCGCAGCGGCTGGTGCCCGCCGCGGGGTCTCCGAGCCAGCACGGCTGCCCGGAGAGGGCTGCGGAGCGCTCACTGCCGCAGCGCCCCGTCGGGCGGGCGGTTTGGGGGTTCGTCCGCACCACCGGGCCGCTTTCGGGGAGGACGCAGCGTAGGACCACCAGGACTCGGCATTTGGCAGGGAAAGGCATCAAGCCGGGGAAACGAGCAAGCACTGTGGGGGCCCTGCACCTGACCCCACCGGGGACCCGACGCCTGAACATCGGCGGGAACGGGGAAAGCTCCCCCGTCCTGCTCAGGGCAGCCCGCTACCGCGCTGACCTCGCCGCCGCTCGCAGGTGCGCGGGGGCGGGGCGGGGCGGGCCCGTCCGGCTTTACCGCTGCGGCCGGGAGCGGGGCGGGCGCCGCAGGGTGCCCGCTGGGCCCGGGGGCGCGGCCGCGCGGGCACGGGGCTTCTTGAGTGGCCGCCGGCGGCGTCACTCAGGCGGCGGCCGCGGGGGCGGGCGGTGGGTTCCTTTATCAGCCTGCCACAGCAACCCCCATCTCTTCTAGCGGCGGGGCGGTTCCGGCGCGTTCGGTCGGCGGGCGGCACCGGCACCACCACCCCCCAGCAGGTGAGGCACCGGCGGGGCGCTGCGCAGCCCCCTGGGGGCAGCGGGTCCGCCGTCCGCTGCGTGCCCCGGGCGGTGGCAGCAGCCGTGCTCCGAGGGACCCGCCGCCGGGGCGGCGGGCAGGGCAGCGCGGGTCCCGGGCTACTAAAAGGAGAGCGGGTCGAGGGGCTGGGAAGGGCGCGGCGACTTCCGGGGAGCCGTCGGTGCGGTCCCGGCAAAGGGGTGGCGGGACGCTGGGCCTGCCCACCGAACACGCGTGGAGGAGAAGCGGATCCGGAGCGTGGCTGGAGCTCGCGCAGGGAGTACGGCGGGAGGAGGGGCGGCCTGGGCGGGGGGAGGCTGAGTTAGGGGCCGCCGGTGCCTGACCGGGGCCCCTCTGAAAAAGGGGTGAAAACTCGGCGTGTGCGGAGACCTTCACCCTCGCTGCTTGTTGTAGGTGACCGATGGCTTTCCGTCGATGCCGGCTTGTTGCACTCCCGGTTGCAAACTCCAGGGTATTTGCAGCGTTACATCAAGAGGGTCTTCTTGTTGCAAATTGCTTCCCCCCCCCCCCCGCCCCGTGAACGGCTCTTCTCTCTTCCCCATCTCCCTTTCTCTTGCTGGATGGGCTTCATCGCTTTTTGTTTTACCCTTCACGATTTTCCGAATGTCTCTTCTTCCACCGCCTCTCTCCCCATTTTCTATCTGGTGCTAATTGGGCGAGTTCAGCACCTGTTCTCCCTTTGTTTTGTCTGCAGCATCCATCTGAATGACTTTCTCCCCCACTTATTACCTTAGCGTGACCCCACCACTTGAGCGTAGCTCCCATTCTTCCCGCAAGCTGCACCTCTCTTTCCCTCTTGTTTATGTCTGGCCTTGCTCTAACCGGATTGCTTGTGCCTACAATAGTGCATCTGCCGTCTTCTGACCGCGCCGTCTTGTCTGGCGGAGGAGCTGCTGCCGCCTGAGCCCCGGGGGCAGCAGCGGGGCGCGGGTAAAACTGCTCGGGGGCCGTCGCTTGCTGCAAAGAGGCTGCACAGGGGCGCTGCAGCCGCAGGGGTGTCGCGGCGGCCCGCAGCTCCCGGCGCACCTGTGCAGCTGCGGAGCGGCGGGGGCGGGGGACGCGGAGTCGCGCGGCGGGCGGGGGGGACCCGTCGGCGGAGCAGCGCTCGCAGGCAGGGCCGGCCGCTGGCGGGACTTCGGGACGCGGGGCTACCGCGGCCCGTGGCGGCACTCCTTCCCATGGAGGAAGGCGCGGTAGCCCCGGGCCGAACACCCCGTCTCTCGTCTGGTCCCGGAGGCGGACGCCTGCCTTGGCGGCGCTGGGGAGAGGTGGTGCGGAGGGTCCCGTCTGCGTCCCGACTCGCCGCGCTGGGGAAGGGAGCCCGGGGAGGGTGGGAGCGGCTGGGGGCTCAACTACGTGCACGGCGCGTTCGTCATCTTACTTCAGTTTATTTCGGGGGTTGGTTCACGCTCAAGATGCAGAGCCTGTCGCCGACTTGTCGCGGCCGACGTGGGCCGGTCTGAGGAATCACCTCGTCACCCCTTCTTTTGGCAAGGGGGGCTCTACCTAGGGTGTGTACAGTATTGCCCGCCTTTTCGGTTTGTCCTGCCCTGGAAAAATGAAGTCTTCCCGTTCTGGCGTTGTGTGCGTGGAGAGTGAGGTGGCTTTGTTTCGTCTGCATAGCGCTGGTGGCAAAGTAGCTGGTCCGAGCAGCGAGGCAGCTCAGTATGCCTTTCGCCTCTGTAACCCCCTGCCTACAGCTGTTTAAATACAGGTATAATTTGTTAGTGTAGTAAAACTGGTCTTTATTTAAATGAATAATAATAATAAAAAAAAACAAATACAAAAAGATACCCAACAGAAGCTAAGTAAAATAGTCTTATTGTAGTTGATTTATTTGAAGTCTGCAAGACTGAAATGCGTTGGTGTTATTTATGCAGTTTTGAAGACAACTTTGGTAATACGGTTTAGTAGCTACATAGGACTTCAGTGTCTGACTTTCTTACTGGAGATATTTGATAAAGTAGTGATGCCTGATGAATTGAGTATTTCACAAAACACTATGAGTGTTTTCTTGAAAGATAAAAGCTTCCCTTTTTTTGTGCAAAAGAACCTCCATACCGTTTGACTTGGGTATTTATCTCTGTCTTAACGGCCAATGTTAAATTAAAAAATTAAACTGAGGGAGTCTAAAAAATACTCCAGTAAGTGGGACTGTTGAGAAAAGACAGGAGGGTATTAGCTAAAGCTTCAGTTTTACAGTTTCCTTTTGATGCCATGGATTCTGAATCCTGAAAATACTTTCAGTTTTCCTGCTCCCTCTCTTCCCTGGCCTTTTTGAAATGATGTATTGGGGGTGATGGTTTTAAGAGTGCATTTTGAATCTGGTTTATAGCTGTTACACATAAATAATTTTGTTTGCAAATACAGACTTGGTAATTCTGCATACTGTATAGGTTATTACTTAGTCAGAGGAAAATGCAGATATTTGAAGTTTTTGCTGTGATATATTGAGAGCATTTGCAACTATGGACACATCCAAATGACCTTGAAAGTGCTAAGGAATTTTATCACATTTGCTAATACCTGACAAAGCACATCTTTAATACCCCTTTGTCTTGTGGCTGTACCTGAACTGATATTTCCACTCAGCAATATCTGTCTTAATTTTGTATGGTTTTATTCTGGCGAAGTGGTTGATCTCTTCTGTACGCAGTAGAGATTTTTAATTGCTATAGTCTTCACGACGGATACCTCTTCAATATGTTCATATTTGCATAAATCTCTTCCTATTATTGGCTTATCCATACTAGTGTAATATTTCTGCAAATAAATTTATTGGGACTTTCCCATACTAATGTGAACATCAATTTTAATTCTTCTCCCTGGATTCATTTTAAATGCTGTTTTTCAGTGAGATGGGAAGAATTTTTTATCAGTGTGGTTTTTTTATCATTAATATATTTATTGCTGCTTCAAAAATTGAACTGCCACACCAGATTGAGCTGGTTGATCCAGGTGTAGTGAGTTGAAATTGTTCTAAACAGCTGCTAGATCTGGAGTATCTTGTTGTTTGGTTTTGTTTTTTTTTTTTTAAAGAGAAGACATAAAGGCTTTCAGATTATTTCCCAGGTTTCTGGATGGCAGTATTCAAACTATAGGGAAGCCCCAGGCTGAATTTATTAAAGCCTGCCTATAATGCTAAGCTAGATTTTTTGAGGGACAAAGATAAACTTGCTTTATTGGGGAACTAAGTAGGAAATATGTGATACATGATCTAGTGTTCTAAAAGCACAAGGAATACTTCAGCTTTCCTGTGCTTCTTAAAATAAGTCAATGCGATTGCAGAGGTGGACTTTGCAGGTAAAAATAGTACAAAGATGCAAGTGCAAGCTCCTTCCTAGTAACAGTGATGTTGAAATGCTGCTTTTGTTAAGTAAAACTTTTGCTGTCTTACAATGATGGCTTTTGATTATATTTGTTGCCACTGATGTTCTTGATAGCAATAAAACCTATTGTTAGCTAGTGGATAAACTTGATCTGTGATGAATATGCATTTCAATCTTGCTTTAAAGCGATCTTTGCTTTTGCTGTAATGCTTTTCTGATAGACGGTAGTATCTACAGAGGGCAGTGAATGTTACCAGCTGTTGCTAAGACCTCAAAAGTGAGAAAATGTTGCCTTTGTGCACAGAGCTTTCTTTTCTTGACAGCCCCCAAATCAATTGAAAACTCAGAATAGTATCCAGCAGGATTAGCTGATGGTACTTTGGGTTTCAACATCTGTAGTTCCAATTCTGAAGGAAGCCACTACATGTTTTTTGATCTGTTGCCTGTGTAAATCTACCTAATTTGACTTACTCAGAAGGATTAGTTCTGGAGAAGCTGGTATAACGGAGTTAGAATTCATAGCTTTTAGCTACTACAAGCAGTGGGCCAGATCAAGATGTTTTGTTGCCTAATCCTTGTTGTTGAAATTTAAAAAAAAAATGTCATCCTGAGTTTCTGGTGGCAAAATAACACACAGAGGCAGGCTCTTTGATTCCCACTGAACCTCAGAGAAACTGCCAATATTGAGCAAGCCGCTTTGCCCAGTAGGCATTGCTGTTGATTTGTAGGGACTCCTAGTATCTAATATTTTGCCACTGAGTGACTGAAACACCATGCTAAATTCGACAGAGGTTTTGGCTGGAGAACAGCTAATTGTTGGTCTTCCCTGCATTTGGAAGTGCTTACTGTTTCGCATAGGCTTTTTGGCATACAGCTCTGCAGAAAGTAAACCTTGGAAGGATGACCTCAGTGAAACGCCTGGCTTTAGTAGTTTGTGTTTTTGTAGGGAGTGCAGGTTTTCAGCTTTAAAACTAAGTGAAATAGTTACAAACAGCTTATGGCAGAAATATTAAGGAAAAGCATGCTTTCTCAGAAAGAGACTTAAAAATTCTAAACCCACATCAAGTTTTTGGAATAGCTCACAGTCTAAATCTGACTTCACTGGCAAAAAGTCTGGAGTTTTAGGAGCAGTAATTATATAATGACAAAAATTGTAATGCGAAGGTCTTACTTGCATACATTTGACAAATGCGAACTGGGAACAAGCTGAAGCTTTCCAGATGGAGCTTGAACTACTGTCACACTGTTTTCTATTCTGTTGGAGCCAGTGTTCCTTGTGGTACTCCAGTACTGAAGCAATAGGGGTTTTCATGTGTTTTGATAGTCATGGTAAGCCTGGACATACTGCAGGTTTGGAAGAAGCTATAGTTTCCTAACATAAAGTGAGCATTAGGTGTTTACATGTCTTAGCAATGCTTCACAATTGCGAGTGCACCAGCCTAGGATCAGAATGAGAATAGTTCTAGACAGTCCTAGGCTTTACTTCATAAAACACTTGTGATACTGATTTTCCATTCCCTCATACGGTCCTGACATTGCTGATGATTCCGCTGGTGCTGCTGCTGATCATAAACTGCACCAACAGATGCTTAGACTAGATGAGGCTGTAAGATGTTGCAAAAATGAGTATCTTGGTTTGCTGTGTTTAGTAAAAAACCAGGTATATCCCAGTAAACCTGCAATGGTTGACCAAATGACTCAGAAGCTAGAAAATACTAAAGCGCTGAGGACACTTTAGGATGATCTTGAGGACTTCAGACTCTTTCTTTGGTCTTCAGCTGAGTGTGGAGTAGACGTAGAAAGTGTTTTATGCTGGATGTTTACTGAATTGCTAGAATGTCATGTAAAGTGTGCAATTTCTTGAATACTTAAAACTACCTGAGCGCTTGTAAAATAGAGAAAACTTAAACCTTCAAATGCTTTGTTAAAGAATCTACAGAGAGATAGGAAAGGCTGTTGAAAGTGTTCTGGAATGTTCACTGTGATGTATTAAGCAGCCTTTCCATAGGTCTGTGGTAGCTGCATTTGCTTTCAGACTCCTAGGAGTATGTTTGTTTAACCAAGTACTTACTCAGATTTAACTGAATAAACTTATAAGTATTTTTGTGGAATGAAACTGCCATTGCATGATTGCTGGAGTACTCATGTTCTTCTGTACTTTAAATCTTAATGACAGAAATTAAATTGGTAGGATTTGTTTTACAGAATCAATGAACAGAGTTAATTTCTGGGAAATTCAAATAAATACTTGTAGACAAATGCCTTAGTCTTATTAACTTATAAGAGTTAAGAGAAGGAGATTTAAGTATGAAAAGGGAAAAGTAATATAAATTCAACTTCTCTACCAGTAGCGTCCCTGCTGATAATATTTTTCAATACTATTCTTTTTACATATTTTTTCAGAAGTAGAATTATGGTCTGACGGGGTACTTGGGATCAGCTTCCCTGGGGCTTTTCTTTAGTTGCCTGTTGCTTCTTATTATATTGATTTGCTGAAGTTTTCTGCCCTGTTACCTGGAGTGAGGCAGGGGAAAGAGGCAGAACAGAAGACGGGTGAATACTCTTTATGCCGTTTCTGCATGGCTGAATTGCTGGGATGAGGTGGTGATTCTGGTGGATTTTGCAGATATTCAGACTGTACCTACATGCCACAGGGCTTGAGCATGTGAAAGAGGCCCCTTAGGCTGGCCTTGTGTTCAGTTTCGAGATGAATAGTGGATACATCCAAGTGTTAACAGTCATGGTATCAAAATTGAGTTTGGTAGGAAAAATGAGAGTTTTGGAGTTTTGAATCTAAAGATGCATCTCTCTGTATGCTGGAATTTGGACAGTCAGCCTTTTGTGTGCAGGGGGGCTGCAGGGTTTTGTTTTTGTGTAATGATATGGGAAGCTTACTGTTCCTATGCTTTAATGGAGGTAAAACCAGCTAAGGGTTTCATGGTTGTATCTGCTGTTAATAATGGAACTATAAAGTGTCTTCGAGAAATAGAGTTCCTTGTTTTAGGCTTGCTGCAGTGGATACCAAGAGCAAGAAATTAAATACCTAAACACCAGAAAAAGGGCAAGTGTTTGCCTGGTGTTCGGACTTAACCTTGTGAGCTTGACACTTTTTGCTTTGTAAATGTTTGGCATGTGATTTTAGCTTCAGTACCAAAGCGGAGCGCTCTTCCACTTCTTGTCTGTGATTGACTTCAGTGTTTTTAGGATGTCTGCATGCATTCTTGAAGTTATGGTCTTCTCCCTTATATGCTGCAGAAACAGCTGTGCCTGGACTTACGCATCACCTTTGAGAGGAGCAGGCTTAATGGCCAAATAGCTTTTAATAGCTTATGGAGCCAGTGGGGCACAAATGCACTTCTTTACCTACAGAAATCGTTGAGGTTTCTGCAACACTGCTCCAGGTGACCCTGTGACTAACGCATGCAAGGTGGGGAGGAGGAGGAGGTCCCTTGGAGCTCTGGTCTAGTAAAGAGGTGTTTCTGATGAGGAAGCTGGGTGCAAGAGGGAGTAGGTGTTGTGACTGTCATGGCAGAGAAGATGATTGTTAGGGGGTATTTGGACTTCAGAATTTGCTTTGAGAATATACATGTGTAGCCGTTGCACTGAAATGGGTAATGTGTTGCCTGAATGGTAGCAGCAAACATGCATTGGCTATGTTCCCATTTTATTTTTGTAATAGAATCCTTGTTTCAGTGCCATCCATTTTGTTCGTCTTCCTGAAATGCCAGAGAACTAATGCTGTGACCTCTGGTTTTGTTCAGCCGTTAGCATTAAATTTCATATGCATCAACCCAGTTTAAAGGCAGAGCAAGATCTTGGGATTTATTTACTTTTTCTCTATCTGCTGTTCATCTCCAATCTTGAACTACCAAACAAAAGTCGGTAAAGGTAAGAGGTGAACACTGTTGCCTGCATATCAAGGTTGATTCAAGAAGGGCTTTTAAATCTTCCAAATTTAAATCTTAAAATCCTAATACCAGTGATAATTATAATTAAGGATATTTTTATCTCTAGTAACATGCTTAGAAATCTCGTCAGACTTACTGCTGTGGTTCCTTTCTACCCAAATATGCATTAGAAGCTGCTTTCTGTTTCCAAAAGAGGGACAACTAAAGTCGTAACTCTAAAACACCATATGCTTCTTGTAACAAACTATGCATATACTGCATGCATGTGGTAGTGAAGAAATTAGTCTATTAACAACTTTAACTTTTTCCTTTTGATGTGCTTGCACCTTGAGCTATAATCCAAAATTGAGTTCCTGACCTAAAACTGCTGTTGCTATTCTGGCCAGAGCACCCGTTCTGAAAGGTACTGGAAAATTGCTGACAAAGTGAACTGCATGAAGTGAGGAAGACTTTAGAAGCTGCTTTTGCATTCAGACAGCTAAACTGTGAAACTTGGCATAGCAATAGCACTTGCCTTGGACTGCATCCATGCTTGAGATGTTGGTAGGCAAGATGAGAATTACAGCCTCATTAACCAACTGAGTAGCTGAATTTTTTTATAACAGTTGAGCAAACTGAAAGAAAATTAAATGGAGTCATGCTTGTCTCTTGATGAAGGCTATCTTTATAAGGAGAGTGGTTCTTGTAGTGACATTCCTCTGAACCAGCGCAGCTGAAGGATATAAAACTAGCCATCCTGATGGAGACCAAGGCTTTTTTTTATATAGCTCTGAAGATCAAGGATCTCCTCTCTGCAGAAATTATAACTGGGCTGTAGGGTTACTTTTTTGTGCAGAAGGTTTCTTGTGCAACTCAATGTTTGAGATGGTGACTGCTTCCATATTGAGTGCTATAACACAGACAACGCATACAAAGATTTGAGCAACCTAATGTAGTGGAAGATGTCCCTGCCAATGGCAGGGGTGTTGGAACTAAATGTTTAAAGGTTACTTCCAACCCAAGCCATTCTATGGTGGTAAAGTATCTGTAAGGGAGACATTCTGTCCAGGTCGGGTAATGTTAGGATAAATGTAGATTCCTTTATTAATTTTTGGGTTTGTTAAGATGGTCTTTCAGAGCTAGCTGTTACAAAAGGAGTAGATACTGCAGACTTTTGCTGTGACAAAAGTACAACCTGTTTTTCTTTTGTGGGTATGGCCTTCTTTGGTCTTTGCCAGTACAGCATGTGTGTATCTTAGTGAAGTAAGAATTACCTGTTTTGAAGTGTGTTCAGGTGTTTTGATATAAGGGTATCAGTGTTCCTGAGGAAATGCTAAGTCAAAATGCTTGTCTTTGGTATAAATTGCATAGAATGAGCAAATGCATCAGATTTCCTGTTCAAAGCAATGCATGAGAACAGAAAATGTATTGATAGTTTCTGTAGGAACAGTTTCCTTTTTAACTTAAATTAACTTTGCAGTATCAGATTTAACTTACACTTCTGCATATCAGTCTCACATAATCTTGGCGTGTACTGTTAAGTGTGCCAAAGATCAGGGGCTCATTTTAGTGGCTGTTCTAGTACTTGCTCAAATATGCTAGTACTGAAAATTAATGACTGTCTAATGGTAACTATCTTCCTGTTTAAATTGGGTTGACTTGCCCTTTTGAAAACTGATTTATATATCTTTTCATGACTTGTTTACCTAAGAAGGCTGTATTCCTTTCATTTGTGTACATCTGAAAAATCTGGCTGCTAGAAAGAGCTGTAGGCTTGTCATTTTAATCATGTTTAGTCTAAATTAAGGTAACTATGAGAAAATTCTCATCAAATGCAGGACTTTCCATCAACCTACATAAATGGATATGAAATGGTACACTTGAGTACAGCATGATGTAGACAACATCTAATGCTACTTGGGTCAGCTTTGAACACTTGAATGTGATTGGTAGGTGTTTGTCATGTGTAGTGTATGTGAATTGAAGGTTATTTAATCCTCAGTGGAAAAATATGGAAGTGGTACAACAGTTGTAGCAGCATCAATTTCTTGAAACATAAGACTATTTGAAGTATTGTGGATGTAGCAGAGATATGAAGATGCCTTTCATATTTGAATGCAAGATGAATAGTTTGAGCAGTGTGCGTGTAAAGCTGATCAGTCTCTTGAGACATCTGTTAAGGTATACCTGACTCAATGTAACTTGTAATGCTCTTGGAAAACTGAGCAGAGTGAGTGCAGCTCATGAGTCCTTAGATTCTGGAGGTGCCCTTCCTTCTGATATGTGACAGTTCTGTTTTTTTTCCTGACCTGAGGAAGGTGATGCACCTATTTGCATGCTTATGACACTAGTCTTAAGGCAGTGACAACATGTAAATCAAAACTTTGGTGGCTTCATCATGCTCTCATTTTAAACATTTTAAAAGGTTTGCTTGAAGGCTTATGCTACTTGATGATTTGCTCACTACAGAGGTTTTGCCTTGCTTTGACTTGAAGATGGATGGGCAAGCATTGAAGATTTTTTTCTTAATCTTAGATGGTACTTTTTTATACGTCTTTAAGTTTGACCAGGGAAGTGTGTAGCAGAAGACTAGATGTGACGAAATAGCGAGAACCTATTCCTATAGTAGAGGGACCTCTGTGCCTAGCTCCCTGCTTAGATAGTTTATGAAGCAAGCTGCTTCCTTGTTTATTCTTCTACGTGGATCATCCCACGGACTTTACATGTGTCTCTACCTTGTCGTGTGTCCCATTCTCCACGACTGTCCTCAGGCTCAGGCATCTCTTCTCCAATGTGGGCTTCTACCCGGGCTGCGAGTGGGTCTCTGCTCCATCGAGTCTGTCCTGGCTGCAGGGGGCCGCTGCCGTCTCACCACCGGTTGCAGGGGAAACTCAGCTCTAGCATACCTCCTCCCACTCCATCTTCACTGACCCGGTGTCGGTGTGGCCGTTTCTCTCAGATCTCAGTCCTCTCTGGGTGAACTTGGCCCAGCAGGCAACCCAGGAGCAAGGTGCTCCCCGAGTTCCCCAGGTGGCTCCGCCGCCACCATCCTCAGTGGGTGGCGCTGGCCTGGCGTGGACAGCTGCCCAGCTGGGAGCTGGGGAGCGGGGACAGTGTCCTCCTCCCTTCTCTCTTCACCCCTGGGCAAAGCACCCTTTCCAGTTCCTTTGTCCCAACTTAAATAGGGCAATTTGCAGAGGCGCCAACTGGCTCAACCCCGAGGGGCGCGGGAGTCCAGTCTGGTGGCTAGAGTCGGATCTGAGCTGGTTCTGAAACCAGGGAAGTCGCAGGGAGCAAATCCCCTCTCCTGCCACCAGAAACCTCTCCACACAAGCCCAGCACACTTGGGTGTCCAAGGCGTGGTTTTGCAGTGGGGTGAGCCCTCTGGAAGGAGGTCCAGGGCTGCGCATACCAGACATGGCTGGTTCCAGCTGGATCACAATGGCCTCACTGCTGTGGGACCCAGCCAGGCCTGTCAGGGGAGTCTGGTGCTTCCATGAGAGAGAACCTGCTGACAGAAGGACACAATAGTGTGCAGGTGGAGAAGAATGAGGGGAAAAAAGTGTGAGGAAACAGCCCTGTGAGCACTGAGGTCTGAGGAGAGGAGGAGGTGGTGGCACTGCTGGCCTGGGGCAGGCATGGCCCTGCCACTTCGGGAGGAGACCATGGTGGAGCAGGCCTTTCCCTGTGGCCCATGGAGAGGACCATGGTGGGGCAGAGTCATGCATAGCAGCCTGTGGAGGACCCTGTGCCACAGCAGGTGGATGTTTTCTTGTTGTGGTTTAGCCCAGCTGGCAACTAAGTGCCACACAGCTGCTCGCCCAGCCTCCCCCATCTCCTGGGGGATGAAGAGAATTAAAGGGATTGTTCTTACCTCAACCCTTGTGGGTTGAGGTAAGAACAATTTAATACTACTACTAATAATATATGAAAATATATATGTATAATAAGGATGATGTATACAAACAAGTGATGCGCAGTGTAATTGCTCACCACTCGGTGACCAAGACCTGTCCCATCCTGGACTAACAATCCTGAAACAGATAAGTCCTGACACCACAGTCATGGACAAGCGAGAGGCCTGAAGAGAGAGCACTCAGAGTCCAAGAGTGAGAGCCTTTGGAAGAGGAAAGGCCCTTCTTTCCAGTTAACCCCCATCTTTATACTGGGCATGACGCTGCATGATTTGGAATACTTTATTGGCCAATTTGGCCCTCAATCATAAGTCTAAGTACAAAATCATAAGGAGAGTTGTGGGCCCTCTGTCCTGGCTGCTCCGCCCTGTCCTGTTGTGCACCTGCACACTGGCAAGAACACGGCAGCTGAAAAGTCCCTGAGGTCTCAGTGCCAACTATAAACATCAGCACGCTGTCAAGATTCTTCTCATAACGAGTCGCAGATGAAAACCAAAACACAGAGCTCTTCTAGCTGCTAAAAAGAACTAACTCTGTCCTAGCTGAAACCAGGACATTCCTGAAGGAGCTGCTGGCTCTGCAGGGCCTTTGCTGGAGCAGGGTAAAAGAGTCTGTAAACCTTCATCCTCCTTGACTTCATTGGAGGATGGTGGGAAGGAGGCGGAGGAGTTGGGAATGAAGGATTGGAATTGAGCCAGGGAGGTTGGGGGTGGAGGTGAAGGGAAAGCTTTTTAATTTTGTTTTTTTCTTACTAGCTAAATTGATTTTAATTGGCAATACACTAATTGCATTTTAATTGACAATACACTTGACCTGAAGTTGAGTCCATTTTGCCCATGACACTAATTGGTAAGTGATTTCCTTGTCTTTTTCTTGACCCATGAGCTTTTTCATCCTGTTTTCTTTCCCTGTCCTGTTGGAGGCTGGGCAGGTGTCTAGGACGCTCACTATGCAGTTCACTGGTCAGTGGCTTAGGCTGTGCCAGAGAGCAGTGAATCTCTGAAAAACAGGCTATATGCTGGTGGCCAGGCATAGTTGACTAAGCAGAATGATACATAATGGTGAAGATGGTGGTGGTATGTGTTAAAAGACTTTCAAATTTAGGTATATCTGCTCTAATGTTTGTGTGCCTGTGAGATGTGACTTCTCCAAACTCTTTCACCTAGTTAACAAGGAATAACTAAGCTTCAGAGTGGCCCAGGAATGTGCATCCAGGGTGTTATTAATGAAAGGCTTTGTATTTTTTCTGTATTCCCAAGTTGTACTTGCAGGGAGAGATGATTGCTGTGTGTAAGTATTGTAAGTCCTCAGGCAGGATAGCTGCTAGGTGCGTTTCTGTATGAGTACCTGACCTGACAACAGATTTTTGTCTTCATTCATACTGGCATTTGAAGTTTTTAAATGTTTGTGGGACAGGTATTCCTGACAGCCATAGATCCTGTCCTTCTCAAGAAGAGTCAGAAGTTGGAAGTTTTCCTAATTTTTAGATAGGGACATATGACTTGCTCCATTCTTTTGTTTGCTAAACAAAGAGATCAGCCATTGAAGTTGGTCCTGTCACCTCTATGTGGTGTAGGCAACTGTTGTTAATGTGGTGTGTTCACTGCCATGATTAAAATAATGTAGTTGTTCTTCCCCAAGAGTGACAGATCTTAAATCATCTCTCTGCTAGGTCTTTGTCACTTCTTTTGAGCATTGAAGTAGTGAGGGTATTGATGTTGGTATTAGGTGGTACCTCATATGGATAGTATTTGCAACTTTGGTTGGCCCGTCAGTCCCCCCTAACGTGGCTGAGTAGTAAAACTTGCCTACTCAGTTGTCTTTGCGCCAGTGAAAAACTGATCGGTCAGTCCCCATTGCTGTTCTGTGTCCTGTTTTCAGTATCCATAGTACATGAATGAATGGTGACCTGAATCTACAGCGTCAACGTAGAGCCATGATAACCATGATTGTACAGAAGTAGAGGCTGATGGTAGTTATAAGAGATTGACTTTGGTGAGGCGCAGGGACATCTGCCTTATAGATGTGTGGTTGTGGGAGCGTTGTTGCTGTCAGATCTGTGATTCAGGATGCTCTAGAAGGCTTGGTGAGGCTCCTCCAGCTCCTGGACAGTTGCCTGCTGTTTGGTGCGTATCCCTGTGAGCAACAGTGGCAGCCAAGGGAAGACTGAAGTAAATCAAGTGAACAGCAGAGCTTTGGGAGTGCAAGCAAAGGACATGTGAGCTCTGGAGGCGATCTTCTTAGTCCTGCAGTTAAGAGTTTTGATGGAAGCAAACGCTATTTGACAGTTAATGGATTTGTGGCTAGTGGTGTGTACAGCGTTCTGCCTCTTAGGATAGCATGTCCTTCTTCGAGGAATGAGGCCTGAGTGAGATGTGAGACAGCTGACAAAGTGAGGCAAAAGCATCTTTGCCAAAGGGTTTGCCAACCCATGGAAAAAGACTTTTAACTGCATATGGTGGGTGGGTGTGGGCTCTAGTAATAGCTTGCAGTTAAGTGAGGAGAATGGCAGTTGGGGCTCTAAATAGTTATAGGAATGACACTATGGCAGTGTTATAGGAATGAGAGAGTCCTCAGGAAGGATAAAACAGGACAAAAGAGAGCCTGCTTTGAGAGCCTGTACACAAGTGTGTGCAGCCCAGGTGACAAGCAGTGGGAGGCAGAGGTCTTTTTTTAGGTCAGAGCTGTGAGACTGCTGGAGGAACTGAGATGTAGTGGGACTGCTCATGTGGCTGCTGTGCAGTGATGTAGGTATACAGGCCCTCTTGCAAAGAGCAGCTCAGATGTGTGGAGCTCTTCCAGCACCTAGCCTGATATGACTACGCATTTTGCTTGGTTGTACAGTAAACTCAGTACTGAGTTCCAGTGCAAAAGGGGTATATAGGAGATGGAAGTGAGAACAAGACATAAAGGAGAAGCATTGCCAGTGAATAAAGGAGTGGCGTTAGAACTAAGCTAAAGCTCAGCTGCAGTTGAAGGGTGTCAAGGGCAACAAGGTGCGTTTGTACCAATAATATAGCAGCAGAAGAATAAAAAAAGGAGACTGGGCTTGCTGCTGAATGGGATGGATGATTTGTTGACAGCAGACAGACAAGACTGAGGTTCCCAATGCTCTTATTCTCTCAGTCTTCCCTGACAGGGCCTCCTAAGATCTTTTTGCATACTGAGGGGGGGGTGCAAGGAGGAGAATAGCTGCTGGGAATAGAAGAGGATTGTTTCTGGGATCTCTTGAGAAATCTCATCTGTTTAAAGTCTATGGGACTGAGAGTATTGAGAGAAGTATCTGCTGTCATGATGAGGTCACTGTCTTATATTTTTGGCAGATCAAAAAGATCAGGAAAGTTCCTGATGACTGGAGTAAAGGAAGTTTTACTGTGATTAAAAGTGAGTGCAGTAAGGATTATATAGGAAGCCTTACTGTAGTCCCTGAGTATATCATTGTGGGTCTACTTCGAAGTCATTTCTGTGCAAATTAAAACAAAGGTGATTGGAAGTAGCCAGTGCTGATTTAGCAAGGGTAAATTGTAGTGGAACAAAGTATCTTTGAAATTAATAGGTCTGTGGATGAGGGGAAGAGTGATAAATGTCATCTACGTAAGCAGGTCAGTAAAAAAAGATAGATACGTCAGTGATAAAAGGAGGACTAGGGAAAACGTGGACTTGCTCCGGAAGGAAATGGGGAACCTAGTTACCCAGGATATGGAGAAGGCCGAGGTACTCAATGACTTTTTTGCCTCAGTTTTCACTGGCATGAACTCTAGCCACACTGCCCAAGTCACAGAAGACAAAGGCAGGGACTGGGAGAATGAAGACCTGCACAGTGTAGAAGGTCAGACTCAAGACCATCTAAGGCAACTGAAGGTGCACAAGTCCATCGGACGTGATGAAATGCATGCATGGATCCTGAGGGAACTGACAGATGAAGTTGCTAAGCCGCTATCCATCATATCTCGGAAGTCGTGGCAGTCCAATGAAACTCCCACAAACTGGAAAAGGGGAAACATAGCCCCTATTTTTAGAAAGGGGAAAAAAAGGAAGATGCAGGCAACTACAGGCCAGTCAGTCTTACCTCTGTGCCCAGCAAGATCATGGAGCAGATCCTCCTGGCGACTATGCTAAGGCACATAGGAAATAAGGAGGTGATTGGTGACAGCCAACATGGCTTCCCTAAGGGCAAATCCTGCCTGACTAATCTGGTGGCCTGCTATGATGAGGTTACAGCATTGATGGGTAGGGAAAGAGCAACTGACATCGTCTTCCTGGACTTATCCAAAGCATTTGATACTGTCCCACACGACATCCTTGTCTCTAAACTGGAAAGACATGGATTTGACAGATGGACCACTCAGTGGATAAAGAACTGGTTGGATGGTCGCATTCAAAGACTGTGGTCAGTGGCTTGATGTCCCAAGTGTAGACTTGTAATGAGTGGTGTTCCTCAGGGGTCAGTACTGGGGCTGGTGCTGTTTAGCATCTTTGTTGGTGACATGGACAGTGGGATTGAGTGCACCCTCAGCAAGTTTGCTGATGGCACCAAGCTGCGTGGTGTGATTGACACGCTGGAGGGAAGGGATGTCATCCAGAGGGACCTTGACAGGCTTGAGAGGTGGGCCTGTGTGAACCTCATGAAGTTCAGCAGGGCCAAGTAATGGGGTAATGGATTTAAACTGGAATAGGGTAGACTTAGATTAGTTATAAGAAGGAAATTCTTCACTGTGAGAGTGATGAGGCACTGGAACAGGTTGCCCAGAGAAATTGTGGACACCCGATCCCCTTGAAGTGTTCAAGGCTAGGTTGGTTGGGGCTTTGAGCAACCTGATCTAGTGGAAGGTGTCCCTGCCTGTGGCAGGGGGGTTGCAGCTAAGTGGTCTTTGAGGTCCCTTCCAACCAAAACCATTTTATGATTCTACCTTGAGTTTGGCATGACTCCTCATGTCATGTTATCTGCAAAGTCTTTTAATAACTTTGGGATATGAAGATTTAGGTAGGTGGGCAACTAAATACGTGGAAGATAAGTACGATTTTGGAGCTTTAAGTTCAGTGGTTAAAACTTCATGATCTTCCTGGCGGTTGTTACAAGTGGAAGTCTTGCCACTTATGTATTTGATTTTTCTTCAGTGACCTGGGAAAAGGGAGAGAGTTGACTGTTGTCAAGTTTGCAGACAGCAGTTAAGGGGTGTACCTGATGTTCTCAAGGGCAAGGCTGCTGTCCAGAGCAACCAGTACTGGTGAGAGGAAGAGGCTGCCATGGACCCTGTGCAGTTCAGGCAGGAACAATGTTCAGCTGTGTCCTGGGTGGGCAGAGACCTGACAGTAGTGCCAGCAGGACTAAGGGGAGAAGGTGCTGGGCCCTGGTGAGCTGTAAGCTGAGTAGGGCCAGAAAAGCTAGAGATAAGGGAAAGCTTTTCCTCTGCATGAACAGCTGGGCAGTGGGCCTGGGGCCCAGGAAGATGGTGCTGTCTCCCTCCTCAGAGGGTTTCCAGCTTACATAGGATAACGCCCTAAGCAACCTGGTCTGACCACATGGCTGAACCTGCTCTGGGTGGGAGTTGAATTGGAGACCTCCTGAAGTTCTTGCTGGCCTGAATGGCTTGAATCTATCTACCTCTCTTGCCTATGAAATGTGTTTATTGGACAGATCTGAGGTGTGGCAGGGTCATAAGCTGGAATGTATGAGGTTCCGCTTAAACACGAGGAAGAACTTCTTCCCATTAAGAGTAACAGAACACTGGAACAGGCTGCCCAGAGAGGTTGTGGAGTCTCCTTCTCTGGAGATGTTCAAAACCTGCCTGGACGCCTTCTGTGATCTGATCTAGGTGGTCCTGCTCCAGCAGGGGGATTGGACTAGATGGTCCTTTGAGGTCCCTTCCTATCCCTAACATTCTGTGATTCTGTCATTTGGTTTAAGCCGTATAAAAAGAACCACCAAACTTAATGGTGGTAAACAAAGCCATTATTTTCATAGTGTGGTTGAAAGATCTTTTTTTGTGTGGGGGGGGGTAACTTTGATTTGCTGTGTCTGAACTAAAAAACTAGAATTGTATTGGAGGAACAGGCTGGGATAGGTAGAAAATGTCAAGATCAGATTCTGCTTTGTCATCTGTACTCTTTCAGAGGTCAGTGATTTGGAAGATGTGCTGTAACTTTCAGTTTCAGATGACCTGAGCTTTATGTAGAGAAGAAGCTGACAAACTCAAGCTGGAAAATTTTAATCAGAAATGCCAGCACAGTATGAAACTACTGATGGTTCTTAAATGAGTGCCTTTCAAGGTGAAATTCAGTCCTTTGCACTGTTCAACAATTATAATGCTACTTTGACACTCTATCCCTGTCCTCTCCTTCAGGCTGTAGGTATTTGGAATAGTAGTTAAACACTTAGTATTGTTAACCACTATGTGAGCAGCTGCCCTTATGAGCCTACTTTACACTTAGTGCGTATCATCAGTTAACAGGTTTTCCCCAGGCTGTTTAATGAATAGCAGTAGAGCCAAACGTTTACTGATTCTGAGGGGCTGTATGATGTAGTTGTTCTGAGAGGAAGGAATTTGATTCTTTTTCTCTCTAAGTTAACCTATTCAAAGAATAAATAGTAATCTGTCTGAGCTTGTTTTCCTTGTGGGGACCAGCCTAGAGGCAAACAGGGTCTATGTTGTAAGCAGTCTTCAGAGTCCTTTTGGAGCTAAAAGGATGCACCTCTCCATGAACTACTCTCCTGGGGGCAGTGGCTGTGAGAAGGGTTTTCTGGAAATTCTTAAGGGCAATTCTGGGCCAAATGAGGATCCTTTGACAGCAGGGGTGTTCCGTGTGGGGGTGTTAGTGATGCTCTTTCTGGATAAGAAGTGAGCTATATGAGAGTTACTGGCCAACACTGACCCAGTCTGTGTGTGCCAAGTAGAAGCTATGCAGAGTTGTTGCTTATGTATCAGTTTAAGTGTGGGGTTTGGCTTTTACTGGTTCAGATGGCAAAGGGGATTTAGGGCGCAATTCTAGGAGAACATGTCTGAGCTTTGGCTAGGCTTAGGCTTTTTCAGAAGCAGGTCATCCAGTGTCCTGTGGATCAAGCTGACTTGGTGTGAGCAATATCCATCTTTGTTAGAACAGTCTTTAGTGCAGTAAGAGAGGAAATGGAAAATGGAAATATGTGGCTAATGAGTCAGAAGACTGAAGATGGCTGTAGTGATCGGAGTAAACCTGTTTATGCAGCAACATAATGTAAGTCTGGTTTATTTTACGGTGTGTTAGACTTGGATATCCCTGTTCTTCCAGAGGTAACTCTTTCTTCTTTTCCAGCATCTTGATTTGTGGAAGCAACTGTGGCATCATGTAGTTAATGGCAACTTAAATAGGAGATGCAAAGGACTAGCTGCTCTTCTGTGCTTTTATGCAATAGAGGGAATTCTGTGTAGCAAATCAAAAATGTGAAAGCTTTGTCTGTAACTGCTTACTTTTGACAGTATTGCTTCTGGCATGTACTTCTGCTTCTGGTTATGAGCTGGTAGTGTTGCAGAAATCTTCTACAATTAGCAGTCTGTGGCCAACAACTTGCTTGTATCAACAATACCTTACTTGGTGTCCATTTTTCTGTGTTATATAGTACTGCATGATCTCGGGAGGATTATGATGCAGAGATACAGTGAAGAGCTCTCCTGAGCATGAAAGGCAGTGAAGGCAGAGAGGGAGGGAAGGATTGTGAGTAGTTAAGATATTACCTGTCGCTCAGGTACTTTAACAATAGCTGAGTGTCCTTGTTCTTCGTTCACTTCACTCTGCTGCAAAAAATATTTAACTTTAATTGATGTGGGCAATTTTCTTAGGACTTGGAGGTAGGAAGGAACAGAACACATGTTTAAGCAGCCTTTTCTAGTGCCTTCTGTGAGACAAACAGTAGTGGTCTTGAAACCAGATGACTACCTGGAGGATTATGGAGAATTGTAAAACATTACTATTTTAGAGTGCATGGCTAATGGTTGTGCTTCAGCTTCTTTGCCTTGATACTGATATGTTCTTCACTGCCTGCAGTCCTTTGAGTGCAATGCATACCTTATGTGAGTGGCCTCTAAAGACACTTAAAAATAAGGATCCCAAACTGCACTTCTGATGTATTCCACCTCATGGCCATTCATTCTACTTAGCAGTTGGGATTGTCTATGCAGATCAAAACCAAATGGTTGTTCTCTTCTACAGTCACATTACCTCTTCAAACCAAAAGATAGCTCTTAAAAGATGAACAAGAAATTGTTCCCCTTAAATGGGAGAAGATAAGTGGATGTAAAACTGCTCATGTGGGACTGCTAGTAACCAGCCATTACAATGTTGAAATGTGGCGCTTTTTGTCTTGGGCTTTATAGAACTAGAACATTAACCAAAGTTAATGTTTCAGTCTAATAAAATAGAATTAGTGATAAAGTCTTGTTCTCTGTGCCTTCCTGATCTCCACTTTTCTGAGGAGAAGCTTATTGCTCAGGATTTAATCCTGAGACTAGTCTTGATGCATCAGAGTTGAGTGAGGTAGACCAAACAGGTTGTGGTGGGGCTAGCAGGAGTGCAGCCAGGCTACCAAAATGTGGGAGTGATGATGTTCAGAAACTTGATATATCCAAGCTTCTGAATCCAGTCATGTGAACAGTTACAAAGGAAACTTGAGAAGCCTAGAATTAGACTGATATCATAGGGAGGGAGAAAAACCCCAGAGCTATAGTAGTTGGAATAAACTCTTGGATGTCCTTATTTAATCCTTGTTCTATGACTAGGTGTTCATAGGTTGTTCTATCACAATAGCTGCTCTCTGATATCTAGGCAAGACCTTTTCGAACTCATCCTTTCCAAGTGATGTCAAGAAGGAATGATATAAAAGGAATGCATGATCACCCTGTTCTAAAGAAGCTTGCCTGAATTTTTATACATCTTTTCAGTCCAACAAATCTTAAACCTGTCAACTTCATAATAAAGAATAGCCTCTCCTCAAGGTCCGGTTCTGCATTGAACCAGGGTGATGTCATCAGTTTATTAAGGAGAGGGGTGTTTGGAATACTCATAATGGTGAGCAGCTGGCAATCTCTGTGGCACTTCCTCTAAAAGCACACTTCACAACAGTTATCTGCAGTATATTTTCCTTGAAATGCTTTGCTGTTCCTTGATTAGGAAGTGCTTATAACTTATTGTGCTGTGTGGGTGTAGCCAGAGCACAGCTCCTTGCTGGCTAATCAACATTTTCCTGCTTTTTTTTTGTATTATGAAACTCATCTTGCTCAAGCTAAATGTAGCCACCCTTAAAACCTGCAGCAGTACCACTGTGTATCAGTAAAACATCCTTGGAAATGGTACAAGAACACAGACTTGTGCTTGTTTTCTTCCCTTCTTCTTCCACCTCAAATATTTAGGTAGGGAAAGGATTGTGTTAACATATGGGTTGTAAGTCACCTGGAGTTGACATGTTTTCCACTTTTCCGTGAGAAACAAGGTGTATGTTCTGTGAAGTTGTCTACTTTACAGGTAATATTGTCTGATTTGGAGAAGGTGAGTGGAACCTGTGAGGACTTCAGGTAGCCATGTTCATTGTGGAGCCTCCTGCCAATGAGCAAACAATTGATATTGTAGTTGTGAACTTTACAGTCCAGTAGCAATAAGCTACTGTTGTTCATATTAAGGTATCAGCTCTCTTTTTCCTTTTTATGTGTGAATCTTATACTAAATTTATGTAAGATGAATCAAGAAGTGAGATATGTAGCTGTGCTGGAGTTCTCACCTGCCTGATGCTTTATGTGGAGTTCCTGGAAGCAGAAGTGGCCGCTTGTGAATAGCTGTGGCTGGTTCTGGTACGTGCTGTTTCTGATGACAGCTTTCTCCCTCAGCATAAGCCAGGACACTGGCAAGATTATGAGAAGGCCAGGGCCACTGATTATGCAACACCAGGATTGTTCATCAGTTTAGTGTTTCTACTTTGCTCTTAATGCCTCCTTGTGCAAACGTGTATGGCATTTGAAAACCCTATTCTATATGTAAAAAATGTGTACCGAATAACAGCAAAGTTAAGAATAGTGTGTGTTTGTTCGACGTTTCTAGTTATGGTTCTGCTAAATAGACAGGCTCTTCTGTTTTGGGATGGGTGTTTGGTGAAAGTCAGATTGACTGTAGATGTTAAGCTAGAAATAATTAGAAGATGGCTAATTTGAGTGGTATCACTGAATTGTTGTCCAGTTGCTTTGTTCTTCAGCATTTTGAAACAGTGTCTTGAAATTACTCATTGTGGCATCCATCAGGATGGAGGGTGATGAGTGGGAAGCAAAACCACTGTCAACAGTTATCTAAAGTTGCAGGTGCTTGGTAGGTGAAGCACCTGTAAAGGTAGTTGTATCAGAAGAACATAGATATACTCAATCTAACAAGTGCTCCAGTCAAGAAAAGGTTCAGATGAGGGGTGGAGGTGGAATTACTTCAGTATAACACAGCTGTAAATGTTCTTTCAGATGTCAGTGGACAGTCTGCTTGGTGAAGAATTCCATAGGCAAGATTGGGTATGTGGAGGGAAAAAAATCCCAGAAAGCCAGAACAGGGATGATGAACTTGCGCAATGGATCAAGCAACAGTTACTGTTCAAGGCAATTTCCTTCTGCTTCAATTCATTCCCAAGTGTGTTTTTTCTTTTCTGTTTATAGCTTGCATACAACTATTCCTTAACATTGAAGAATTCAGTTCGGAAGCCTCTGTAAAGGCGTGACACATCTTGTCTGTCTCCAGTTGATAAGGAAGCTGTCACAAACAGCCTTGAGGAGGTAGACTCTGCAGTGGAAATGTCAGGACAGAACTGGGGAGATAAACCAATCTGATGTATCAGGAGTTGTATCTTTATATAAAAGAAAACAAGCATAAAGCTTTATTGCTCAAATTTCCCTGTTAAGTCCATTAATTCACTGAGAGCCTTGACTTAGAAGGTAAGGGTAGTATTGGCAGGACTCTTTTGAAAGAAACATTGTCTTGACACAAGTCTTGCTATTGCTTCCTTGTTTCTGCTGGAAACTGTGGCAGGGCTGTAAGCTTGGGGACAAAATGGTACTCATTACACAAAATGGGCTATTTTTCTGAGCATAGGTGGAATGCTTTCATGTACTCCTGAGAACACTGTTGTCTTGGGCCATGTTCCAGAGTGTGTTTTATCTGATAACTGGACAGTAGGATTGCATGGTAAATGGAGGACTGCATAAAGAGTTGTAATCTAATGAGTGTGTAATAAACAGTATTGAGATAATATTTTAAAAGTTGAATGCTACTTTGCCAAATAATTTTGCTGGAGTCTCAGGTGTGCAAATTCTTCCTCCATATATGCTTCTGAATTTGAGTAATACAAGTCTATCCATTGTTTTACTGTTGGTACTTTATGTAAGAGACACCTTGAAGGTATCAGTCTATCCGCAGTATGTAGGGGTGATACAGAATCATAGAATTACAGAATGGTTAGGGTTGGAAGGGACCTCAAAGATCATTTAGTTCCAACCCCCCTGCCATGGGCAGAGACACTCTTCACTACGCTAGGTTGCCCAAAGCCTCATCCAGCCTGGCCTTGAATACCTCCAGGGATGGGGCAGCCACAATTTCTCTGGGCAACCTGTTCCAGTACCTCACCACCCTCTGAGTGAAAAATTTCTTCCTTATATCTAATCTAAATCTGCCCTCTTTCAGTTTAAATCATTGCCTCTTGTCCTGTCACTACCTGCCCTTGTAAAAAGTCCCTCTCCAGCTTTCCTTTAGGCCCCCTTTAAGTACTGGAAGGCTACTAGAAGGTCTCCCTGGAGCCTTCTTTTCTCCAGACTGAACAGCCCCAACTTTCTCAGCCTGTCTTCATAGCGGAGATGCTCCAGCCCTCTGATCATCTTCGTGGCCCTCCTCTGGACTCGCTCCAGCAGCTCCATGTCCTTCTTGTGCGGAGGACTCCAGAGTTGAATGCAATATTCCAGGTGGGGTCTCATGAGAGCAGAGTAGAGGGGCAAAATCACCTCTCTCAATCTGCTGGCCACGCTTCCTTGGATGCAGCCCAGGATACAGTTGGCTTTTTGGGCTGCAAACGCACATTGCTGGCTCATGTTGAGCTTCTCATCAACTAGCACTCCCAAGTCCTTTTCCTCAGGGCTGCTCTCAATCCATTCTCCACCCAGCCTGTACTTGTGCTTGGGATTGCCCCGACCCATGTGCAGGACCTTGCACTTGGCCTTGTTGAACTTCATGAGGTTCACATGGGCCCATCTC
This sequence comes from Tauraco erythrolophus, assembly GCF_009769465.1. Taxonomy (NCBI): domain Eukaryota; kingdom Metazoa; phylum Chordata; class Aves; order Musophagiformes; family Musophagidae; genus Tauraco; species Tauraco erythrolophus. Next base: position 46,162,597 of record NC_141496.1, on the reverse strand, counting down.
TCCAGCCTGTCAAGGTCCGTCTGGATGGCATCCCTTCCCTCCAGCATGTCCACAACACCACACAACTTGGTGTCATCTGCAAACTTGCTGAGGGTACACTCGATCCCACTGTCTATGTCACCAACAAAGATGTTGAATAACACTGATCCCAGTATTGACCCTTGAGGAACACCAGTTGTCACTGGCCTCCACTTGGACATTGAACCGTTGACCACAGCTCTTTGAGTGTGACCATCCAGCCAATTTCTTATCCACCGAGTGGTCGATCCATCAAAACCATGTCTTTCCGGTTTAGAGACAAGGATGTTGTGTGGGACAGTATCAAATGCTTTGGATAAGTCCAGGTAGATGATGTCAGTTGCTCTTCCCCTATCCATCAATGCTGTAACCTCATCATAGAAGGCCACCAGATTAGTCAGGCAGGATTTGCCCTTAGTGAAGCCATGTTGGCTGTCACCAATCACCTCCTTATTTCCTATGTGCCTTAGCATAGTCGCCAGGAGGATCTGCTCCATGATCTTGCTGGGCACAGAGGTGAGACTGGCTGGCCTGTAGTTCCCTGGGTCTTCTTTATTTCCCTTTTTAAAAATGGAGGCTATGTTTCCCCTTTTCCAGTCATTGGTAACTTCACCAGACTGCCAAGACTTCTGAAATATGATGGAGAGCGGCTTAGCAACTTCATCTGCCAGTTTCTTCAGGACCCGTGGATGCACCTCATTAGGTCACATGGACTTGTGCACCTTCAGGTTCTTTAGATGGTCTTGAACCTGATCTTGTCTTACAGTGAGGGGTTCTTCATTCTCTCAGTCCCTGCCTTTGCCTTCTGTGACTTGGGCTGTGCAGCTGGAGCTCTTGCCAGTGAAGACTGAGGCAAAGAAATCATTGAGAACCTCAGCCTTCCCCATATCCCTGGTAGCCAGGTCCCCCGTTTCCTTCTGGAGAGGGCCTACATTTTCCCTAGATCTCTTTTTATTGCTGACATATCTATAGAAGTTTTTCTTGTTGCCCTTGATGTCCCTGGCCAGATTTAACTTTATCAGGACTTTAGCTTTCCTAACCTGATCTCTGGTTGCTCGGACAGTTTCTTTGTATTCTTCCCAGGTTACCTGTCCTTGCTTCCACCGTCTGTAAGCCTTCCTTTTGTGCCCGAGTTGGTCCAGGAGCTCCTTGTTCATCCATGCAGGCCTCCTGGTGTTCCTACCTGACTCTCTTTGTCGAGTTGCACCGCTCATGAGCTTGGAGGAGGTGATCCTTGAATATTAACCAGCTTTCTTGGGCCCCTCTTCCTCTCAGGGCTTCATCCCATTGTACTCTACTGAGGAGATCTCTGAAGGGGCCGAAGTCTGCTCTCCTGAAATCCAAGGTAGTGAGCTTGCTTTGCACCCTCCTTGCTTCCCTAAGAATCTTGAATTTCACCATTTCATGATCGCTGCAGCCAAGGCTGTCCTTGAGTGTCACGTTCCCCACCAGCCCTTCTTTGTTGGTAAGAACAAGGTCCAGTAAAGCGCCTCTTCTTGTTGGTGCTTGGAGAAGGAAGTTATCATCCATGCATTCCAGGAACCTCCTGGATTGCCTGTGTCCTGCTGTGTTGTCCTTCCGACAGATGTCGGGGTGGTTGAAGTCCCTCATGAGGACCAGGGCTCGTGAACGTGAGGCAGCTCCTGTCTGTCTGCCATCAAATATGCCATCCTATTTTCACCCAACATTCATGTGGATTATGACACAGTAATAATTTGAAACTTTACTGATGGCGTGACCTTGGGCTGGGAATTTAGATCTCAGATAATCCTTAAGTCTCTCTTCCCCTCTTTCTCATTGCCTTATCTTGCCTGTTAAGAATTGTTACTGTTGACACAGTTGTGGAAGGTAAAAGTTCATCTGTAAATTTAACATAATGTATTCCTCTACCTGCAAGTGCATTTGAATGCTAATGAAATAGAGTATAAATGAGCTCTAT